>NC_141687.1:517944242-518544242 GCF_964263255.1 Lissotriton vulgaris
CCACCCTATGTCCTGACTTTTCTCGCACTGGGATGAGCAACTTTGTCTCACAATGGGTGTGGCAGATTCTTCCTATCCCTTGAACACCTCCTCTGCCACCCCACCATTACTCTTCCTAATGTCTCTTTGATGAACCTCATGCCATAGGTTAAACACAGGTATGTGTGCCACATCACTCTTTCACCTTGGGCTCCCCTTAGTCTGAACAAGCCCAACAGTCTATTTCACCATAGAGTTCCGCACTTCTCTTACTAGTCTTTCCATCCCCCTCAGGAGGGGTGATCCTGGCGGTAACGCTCATATATTTTTTTTCTTAGGCAGTAACTTGGGCCAGGGCACTGCCCGGCAACTCCCTCTGACACACTATGTCTCTCTTACAATGTCATCCTCTGTGACTGGTCTAGGCCATCTTCTCCCCTCCTTCCCTTGGCCATTACCAGAATCCAAACCTTTATCGAATTCCTTTTCAAACAGCTCCCGATCATCAACATGAGCCTCTTCTGCCCTAAGTCTGTCCTCCTGTTCCATCACGAGACTACCATAGGAGAACTCAGTTGTGTTTTCTGGGTCACGAAACTTATGCTTTCTCCTATAATCATAGAGTGGACCATTCTTCCCTGACAGGACCATTAATGGGAAATCTTTTAGTATTTTCTGCATTTCCTTACTCTCACTCTCCAACTTTCCACTATAGGGCCTTTGAAAGTATTTTCCTTTATTCTCACCCATAGATTCAAACAAACTTGAGTCCACTTCTCTTTCCTGTTCATAATTGTCCACATACTCCTCCATCGTTTTGGTCCTGAACTCGGACGATGTGGTTCTTTGCCACGTCTCTTTGCGATTGAATTGGTTACTCTTACATTTTATCCTTTTCCGCTCATTTGCTGTAGTAATTATGCGTTCTCCCTTTCTTTCGAATTCTCCTTTTTTTCCAACTATACCTTCACTGCCTTTTCTCTCGTGTTTCTTACGTATTTCTCTATCATCCACCAAACTTTGGTAAGATTCTCGTTTTTCCTTAAGTTTGTCCTTAGCTACTTCTTTTCCACATTCTTTATTACTTGCAGCTCCTTCAAAAACTACCGAACCCTTGGATGGCGGCGTACGTGCCTTCAATGCTCCACCCTTTGTTACATGCATGCTTTGGATCTGTGCCAGCTCACTCATTTGTTCTTTTCTTCTTCTTCCATTAAGTGATATTCTCAATTTCTTTTGATCCTTCCACCCTAGCATGGTGGGTCCACTTTCCGTTATATATATGGTACTCCTAGTATTATTTCCCTTGTGCATTAAATCCATAACTTTGTATCCTATTACGTTGATGTCCTCCCCTGTGTACGTTTTTAGGGATATGTTTGCCTCTTTCAATTCATTTCCATATTTTTTAACTAATTTTCTATTCCATTCACTCTTGCTTACCAAACTATAACGTGATCCTGAATCTGAGATCATATCTGTCTTTACTCCGCCTATGAAGATAGTACACACCGGGTTTATTTTACTTGCATTAACTTCCTCTTTGCTATCCATTTTTTCCTTGAACACTTCATCCCTTTGTACTTTTACCAACGAGGCTTGTACATCATATTCATCCAACACACTCAAGATGTCCTCATAAATATTTCTGACTGTTCCTTTCATGAATACCTTTTCCATTTCGTGGTATTTTTTCCGTCCCCCAGTTCCTAAACTGTGAAGTAATATTTCAGCCTTTTCCTCAGGTAAAAGAGATACTTCCTCTTCCTCAAAAACTGATATGTACTTCTCAAAATATTCTTTCCACTCACTCCATTCTGCAATGTTTTTTTCATCCCCCTCCATAAACGGCACTGGTGGCGGAAAATTATACTTCAGGCCCCACTCCATGTTGAATGCGATATCTAGGAATTCACGTGAAGATGTAATATCCACCTCCAACAGAAAGATGGCGGTACGAGTGCACCTCGTTGGACTCTCTGGCGCCCAAACTGATTAAAAGTAATGCGCAGGCTGTGCGCCTCAAGGATACTCAAAATGCTTGGGTCAGATAAATGGAGTGAGAAGAAGGGAAACTTCCTAAATCTAAAGCTCAGATCTGGTGAGGATGGGTCTGGTTCCTAGCTACGGAGTGAAAAGATATTTAGTTTTACTTACAGCTGCACTATCAATGAATTCCACCGCTAAAATGCACCACACTACTTCTTTAAGGCATTCAATATTTCCTGCGCTGCTTTATACTAGGTAGATTTGCACCTTCAAGCTTGAGTATGTAGAGAATTCAACCTACTGGAATGTTCCAAATGACCCAGTTCAATGAACATAGTCTTCCCAGACCGGCGATATTGCCACTTTCAGTCACGCAAATTATCCTCAGAGGCTAATTCTCTCAACAAATGAACTAATGTGCTAATTGGTACCCCCTTATCATTTTTTAGTACCACCACACGTCTTTGAATTGTTACAGTCCTTATCCCTTCTTTTTTTCGATCCAGAATTGTAACGAGCGTGCGTTGAAAAGAATGGCCCACCAGGTGGCAGTGCAATATGGCGCCTGCTTAATTTAATTGCTGTAGGAGACGAAACTAGCGCCTGACTAACTTTAAAATTTTCAGCTGCGGTGTAAGAGAACAGTTAAACCTTTGCCTCACTCAACTTTCCTCCAGTTTAATTTCTTAAGTGCGCACCTCTTGAATTCAGAGAAAAGTCACTGTACTACCGATTGGGTAATACTTTTATCCAATATTTCACACACGAGTTCTCCCAACGTTATGCAGTAAATTACTTGAATTATTATGTAATCTTTCAGTTCAAGGAAGTTTGTAAACTACTCGCTCAAATTTCACCTTTAACAGACTTCACGGAGATATCACTGTACTACCAATAGGGTAATGCTTTTATCCAATATTTCAAACACGAATACTCCCAACGTTATGCAGTAAATTACTTGAATAACTATGTAATCTTTCAGTTCAAGGAAGTTCGTAAATAACTCACTCAGATTTCACCTTTTCTTAACTCATATATTCATCATGTGAAAAACAAACACCTCACGATGTCGTACTTCAACTTCTTCAGGGGTGAGTTATCCAGCCGAAAAATTCTCTACTTGGGACGGCTTCTCAACTCAGCCCTAGCTCCCAATCAGTATCCAGTCTGGTTGAAGACTGCCCAAATCTTGTCACGAAGACGGTAGAAGTAGAGTGCACTGTTACTGTCGGAACCCGTCTTCGACACAACGGACATCGAAAGAAGAATGTGCCAGAACAGCGCTGCCCCGACAGTCCAGCTCAATTCCTCCTTCGCACCAACAGCAGACGTACCTCCTCACGCGCTCCCCCTCAGCATCTTCTTTCACAGTTGTGACAGATCCGTGTCCCGCCACGGAACAACTCTTTCACAATCGCGTCACAACCAACTGTCCCGGCTCTACCTGCCGCTGCTTCCTGAAATGCTACTTTCACCACCGCTGGATACTCCAAAGGGACACTGGTTACCAGATCCACCGACGCCAGTCAGACCTCAAACGAGGAGGGAAGGTTCCTCTCCTCCACACGGCACAAGCTCACCTTCACCGAGGCCTCACACCCGACTTCCTTTAACGTTCCGGAATCGAGAATCTCACGTCCCCCCAAGGGAACACCTCGATGAGTACAGCCTGATTTGACGGTATGTCCGCTGTCCTGTGATCTTCAAACATCAACTGGTGAGTCTTGCTTTTCAATTCAAAACTCCGCACAAGCATCAAATTTATCCAGGGGGGAAAGCACCACACTGACCCTGGCTCAGCTCCGCGTCCTCGTCGCCAGAAATGTAGTAAAGAGTCACTACGCAATGAAGGTTCCAAAGTCTAATTTTATTTAGTCATAAGTAAACAGGTGCTCCCAGCTTAGCGGCTTACTCTCACAACCAACATTCTAACTCGCGCTCCCGGAGGCAGAGCGGACCATACCAAGTGGGGAGGAGGGAGAGGGGTGGGTGACGGGGAAGACACAGCAGGTAAGGTTACAACACAAGGCCAGACCTATTGGCTTTCCCAGAGCTTGCAGCCATTTGATAAAAAGAAGTAAAAAACTCCCACTCAAATGTTCATCAAATGCCACCGGGACGATTTAATTGTGATAGCTGTCTAATCGTGTGGGAGTTGCCTAATAATTTAAACTTTGAAAAACAAAGAACTGCAAAATTAGGTAACTGTGAATTGTTTTTCTTCTACCATTTTAAATCACTAATCCTCATCCGACTTTCAAACATGCTTTCTTAACTGAAATGTGAGTTTGTCAAGGTGCTGAAAATTGACTAAGAATTCGAAAAGTTAAAGACGCCGATATTGCAAGGTATACATAATGATGCAAAGCCCTCTTCTTTCACAGATGACTATCCATCATTAATGTTTGTCGATGAATGCCTTTTTCGCTTGAATGACATTTCATGGTCATTTTACATTAGAAGCTTGCTCTGTGTCACCAGGTATCGAAATACCTGACAGACAACTTCACAAATCCCAATGTGACCACAAACTCTAGTTTGACCCCAATCACGATTATAGCTGCTGTGGTAACTGCGCATCCATCCGGGGTTGTCCATACGATTTCTGTCCGGTAAAACCTCCGAAGGAGACAAAGTACATGCTTTTACCACCTTAACCCCATTCCAAGTACTAAAACTTGGAATATTGTTGTAACTTTGCACCCAGCAAATATTTCATCTGTGGCCAGATGTACCACCATTCCGTTTTGCATGTAGGAAATTGTGATTTTTTGTACCTCGCAATTTGTGACCCCTAAAATGGAATGTACTAATGTGTAACACATATAGGGGCATATGTAGGTAATTTCCATTTTGCGATTCCCAAAGAGCGATTTTTAAGGAATCGCTATTTGAGAATAGCAAAATAGAATGTAGGTAATAATTCGCAATTTTTTTTGCGAATCTCTAACATTCCTTAATTGCGAGTAGCAAATTGCGAATCACAATTAAGGAATGAGTGTCCCATTCATTCCTACGGGCTAAGAGGCCCATAGGAATGAAGGGGTATACATTCACAAATTGCGATTTTCTATGAGAAAATCGCAATTTGAGAATCACAATTCCAAGGGTGCCAGGGTGTCCAAAGGACACCTGTTGCACCCCTGGAATGTGCCTCTAAGTGCATGTGGCGCACATACATGCCCTAAGGGCATGTCTGTGCACCACATGGCACTTTGAATTTTTTTTAAATATGCATTTTGAAAGGAAATCGCAAAATACCATCTACTTGGAGTAGGTGGTATTTTGCGATTCCTTAAGCCAAAATTGCATTTTAAAATTCACTCCTACATAGCATTTAAGGAGTCGCAAAATTGTGATTCCTTAAAGGCTTGAGCAAAATAAGGAATCGCAATTTTTGCGCTTCCTTATTTTGCTAATATGCACCTACATACCAAAGCACCGTTTGCGATTCGCAAATGCCGGAATTCTGCGAATTCCGGCATTTGTGAATCGCTAACGCCTACCTACATATGCCCCATAGTGATCTCCACTGGGATCGCATATGACCTGTCTCATCAATATTCATGAGGCAGGTTGCAATTTGCGACCCATTGGGAATGGGCTACAATCACTGGAATGGTAGACAGCTGGGGACAGCAGACCACCATGTCTGTGTTTGCTTTTTAAAGAAAGCAACTATTTTTTTTAAATGAAGTCTGTTTTCCTTAAAGGAAAATGGGATGCATTTAATAAAAAAAAATTTAAAGTTTTCCTTTCATTTTTAAAGAGCAGACACTGGTCAGTGGAACCGCTGCCTGCTCTGAAAAACTCTTGGCACCCCCATTCACAAAGGGTAACGGGTCCCTAGGGGACCCCTTCCCGTTTGCAAATGGCTTACTACCAACTTGAAGTTGGTGGTAACTGTGATTGTATTGCGACCGCCCAGTCGGTCATACATCTGTCCCCTGGTGCACAATGACTGCCCTTCATTTTGTGGGAATTATAAGAAGGTCATCGGTATGCTGACACTAGACCGTTGACAATTTGTTACATCCACTGTTTTCCTTGCATAAATCTTACCTGTCTGAAATGCCCATATGTATTGTATTGTAATTGCATTTATATAGTGCTTACTACCCCTGACGAGGCGTCAAAGCACTTTTTCAGCTGGTAGCACGCTACTCCGGGACCCACAGAGGATTAGAGTTGAATTTGTATAGTGAAACATGCAAGTACATTTTAAGTGGTGGATAGGTTAGTCAGTTATTTGGATTTGGAATGATAGCAGAAGGATAGATGAGGAAAAAAAGGTTTGTATTTATATAGCACTTGTTACCCCTGATGGGGTGTTGAAACGTGCTATTCAGGAAGCCCATAAAGGATTAGTGGTGAATTAATATGGTGAAATATGAAAGTAATTTCAGTGGTGGATATTAGTCAGTTATTTGGAGTGAGAAGGATAGCGGAGGGATAAAAGGGGAAGAAAGGTTTGCATTCATATAGCACTTGTTACCCCTGATGGATGTTGAAGTGATTTTCCAGTGAGTAGCACGCCACTCCGGAACTCATAAAGGATTAGTGTTGAAAATGAGTATAATAAAATATGAAGTAATTTGAGTAGTGGATATGTTATTCAGTTATTTGGGTAGAGCAGCGTAGGTGGCAGAATAGTGAAGGGAAAGAGGTTTGTATGTATATAGTGCTTGCTACCCCTGATGGGGTATGAAGCGCAAGTAGCACGCTACTTTGGAACCCATCAGGATTAGTGTTGAATTAGTATGGTGAAACATGAAAGTAATTTTAGTGGTGCATATATTAGTCAGTTATTTGGATTGAGAAGGGTTGGGGAGGGGTAGAAAAGAGGGAAGAGTTTAGAAAGGTTTGTTTTGGGGGATCGGTATAGTAACAGAGGTGTAAGATGATGCAAGGAGGGGTAGAGTAAGAGTCTAGAAAGGGTTATTTTGGGGATCATAGTAGTGGTATGGGGTTTGGGGTTAAATGAGAGTGGATGTAGAGGATATATTGATAGATGTATAGGATGAAGTTTGAGATGAGTCAGAAGGTTGGGCTAGAAGATATAGTGAGCGAAGTATAGGCTAAAAATAGGGAGGTGCATTGAAAATGCTAAATTAGAAGAAAGCGATAAATATATAGATCCATAAGTACATTGAAAGTATATGGATGGATAATGGAGGTATGTATATTGGGCAGCATTTCTGGCTCTGGACCTGGTCAGTCTTTAACAGGCTCAAACAGGCAACTGCCCCTGTCCTCTCCGCCCTTAACAGGCTCAAACAGGCAACTGCCCTTGACCTCTCCACCCTTAGCCTCGAAGCCCGGGCTGAGAAGCCCTAACCCTGGCCTTTTATAGCCCTAGTAATCAGGTGACCCCATCAGCCAATGGGAACCCTAGCCCTAACACTATCCAATCACAGCACTAGCCCTAAAAATCTAGAGCCAATAGGAGACCAGGACCTTATAGCCAATCATAGCCCTAGTCCAAGCACCCAATCAGTTCAAAAACCCTAATCGCTACGTACAATAGAGGCCATAGCCCTACCTGTAGTCCCACCCCAAGTAACCAATGGCACAGGAAGCCCTTGTCCCTACTTCCAATAGAAAGCCTAACCCAACTCCTAGTCCCACAACCAGTCCAGCAACCAATCACACCAGAAGCCCTAATCGCTACTTCCAATTAAAAGTCTAACCCTAGCCTTAGTCCCACCCTACTCCCATCAACCAATAACACAGGGAACCCTAGTCCCTACGTCCAATAGAAATCCTAACCCTAGCCCAAGCCCTAACCCTACATTGATTGAATCACAGACCCAGAAGCTAATCAGAACACTCAAATACCCAACCAATGAGGACACTATCCCTAATCCAATAGAAACATCAGATACAACCACCAATCAGTGTACACATGTACCAAACAATATCAGACCATATAAGGTCCCAGCGACCTCAGGCAAGGTTTGGTGGCCAGGTAGTAGGAAGCTGCTTTTCCTGTTCAGAATCTCCTAGGAGACAGACCGGCTCAATCCACACGTTGGACTTTTGCAGGTAAAGGCCTCACTAACTTGAAACCTCACAATACTGTTTGAATAAAACTTTACTCCCTTTACTATGGAGGTAAGCGATTGCTGAAATGTACCCTATTACAAGTGTAGCTTAGTCCGGACTTCTGCAAGCGCAACAGAGCAAATAATCTTCTTTATCTCAGCTTGCAAGGATTAAATGGTCATATCACAGCAGTAATAATAGTTACCAATCAACAGCCTAATATGCTCAAGTAGTTAGTTTTCAGGCCTCTTAGTTTTTGCATAGGGCCTCAGGAGCTACAAATAACTGAATTTGAAGAACTTGGGCGCCACATAGCCGGGTAGTGCCTCAGAATGGAACGACTGCTCCACGTCCTCTGATCTCCAGTTTCCCACCATCCTCCACACCCCAGTGTGTGGCATTAGGCCTCCAAGAGGCCGCCTCATGTGGGAGAATACACAGAAGTAGCAGGAACCATGGCTGACATGTGACTGCTGCATTTTCCCCAGTACTTAAGAAATCAGTGGTAGGAGTAAAGAATATGCAAATATACTAGGTCAATATAGTAAATCTGTAGCACACAACATGGCAACTACAAGCGAGTGTACCTGGATTCAAGTCTTTGGCATTTTGCGCTATTAAGCAAATAGGTAGATTGGACAGCATAAAGGAGAGAAAGTATTTATTGCTAATCTTAAGAAGTCTGCTGCAAGTCTACCTTTGGAAGGAGTTTGGCCAGCAAATAAACTTCATGGCATGTGGCACAATCCTTTGTACTAGATGGGTGTACCCTGCTCAAATTAGTACAACTTTGCAACACGTGTGATAAGGGTTGACAGCTACCCGTGTTCTTGAAGTTCCAATATTTAAGGTGGTGATCACTGCTGACCCTCTTATCGAGATCGAACAGGTGCATGCACCTGTTTTTGTCATCTGTTGTGAGGAGTCAAGAAATAACCTGGCCAGTTAAAACAAACTTTATAACCCAATAGTGCAGTTTGTGTGAACACTGGGCTCTACCCAAACTGGACCATTTAACCACATGCGCGCTAGCGGAATTCCGCTCGTACGCTGAGATTTTTTAAATCGCATGTTACGTGACGAGCTGGGCTCGTCATCAGCGTGCGAGGAGGCTACGCCATGACGAGCCCAGCTCGTCATCAGCGTGGAAGGGGTTAAAGCCCCACTTGGATTGTGATCCTTGTCTAGTCAGGCACTTTTGAGTGGACAAGTGTAATGTGGCAAGAGGCACCACCATTGCAAGATGTCAATCCTAGTAGTTTCAAAATCACCCACTGTCAGAAGGTGCAAATCCTAGTAAAGTAGATGAAAGGGGCAGTAGTCTCCCAAAAACCTTGACCTTCTATGGCAGTGTTCTTCAAACTTTTTGATGCTGGGACCCCTTTGTCAAACTTTTTTAGGCGTAAATCCCCCGTTCTGACAAATGTCTAGAACCAGGTAATCCTCATCGACAACTATCAACAATAAACTCCCTAATTCCCAAAGCAAATAATGTTTACGGTGGGGACATATTAAATAGCGTGTAGCAAACTAAAGGTCAGTGAACATGCAGGCGTAGTCAAAGGTGTAGCTAAAAACAAAGGAACTCATTTACAAGGAATAGGCGTAGGGCAGCGCCGCAAGTCTTCTTGCTTCGCTGCCCTATGTCTGTGAAACAGACAGGAATTATTTATGAAATACGGCGCATTCCTGTCCTTTTCCTTGCGTAGGCGCACAAATTGCTGCCTAGCATCAAAATAGGAAGGATTAATTTTGTACAGAAAGGGGCACCTTCCTTCACAAAAACAATCCTGTGAGGAGTTTTCCTCTTTCTATGCGAGCTGCAGAATGCAGCACACATGGAAAGAAAATAACGAGGAGAAATAAAAACATTTCTCCTTGTTACGCCTCCGCTGGAGAGGAGACTGGTTTTGCTGGTCTCCAGGTTTTTTGTAAATATGGGGCAGCATCAAAATCCATGGGTGTTGCATAGGAATCCCATGCGAAGCCCATGAACCACCTCCATGATGCAGAGTAAGGCATACTAAGTAATACTGGGAACATTTAACACCAGTCCTGTAGCATATTTAGTCCTCCCTATAGGGTTTACATACTTTATGCAGTGTTCCATGGGTACAGTCAACACTACCATTGAAAATATGTGCTGTCATGTAGTACATGCCTAATGTGCTGTGAGCCCTAGGAAAATGTATCCCTATCCCTTCATCATATACAACTACATGTGGTACACACCTTGAACACTTACATACAGCTAGCCCTAACCAGAAATTAACATCTGAATAAATAGCTGTCTTTGACATGTTTATGAAATAGCAAACACAATTGCTGGTAGCTGACATATGTAACATGGAACAATCAAGAAGTCATCCACAAGTGAGAAGGGATGCATCAGCGGACACTGTCAGCCCGCACACAGTCTCTTCAAGAGCCCAGGACATGCTGACAAATGAAACGACTCAATACAACAGATAAGGAGAAAGAATGCAGTGAGTGCAGTTTCAGAGCATTGACAATATCAACTTCAAACTGCTGCCTGCAACGTCTGTTTCTCATCTTTGTTATTGCTCCCTTAAGTCCTACCACGCAAAAAAGTCACAATACATCTCTCGCTCTTTGTATTCTTGCCTCAGTATTCTCTTCACTAACTACGTGGGAAATATGACAGAAGCAACCAAACCTGATGCAACAGCATTACTGATTTTAACTCTAAAAGCTTACTCTGAAGAAAATAGAGCTAGTGTTAGAAGATTTTTTGAAAACTTCTTCATATCAATATTACAATACTGCTTTGTCACACATTAAACCTCATTAGACTGAAAGCTATGGATAGGTGGGGGTACAAAATGGCTGTTCATTCTGAATTCACATCTGCCTCCAGAGGGGTGGGCATTCTGATTCGTAAGCAGTTCCCCTTGATTGTTCACAACACATGGAGAGATGCCCAGGGGAGATTTTCAGTTATCTCTTGTCAATGGGAGGGGAAAAAGTTCAATATTGTGTCTGTGTATATTCCTCCGGCCCTGCACTCGGTGGCTCTTCCAGCACTTAGTATGTTCCTATTGGGCCTCCCTGACGGGGAATTGATTGTGGGGGGTGACTTCAATTCAGTTGTAGATGGCGCCAGGGACCGCTACCCAAGTAGACGAATGGGGGCAGGCAGCTCCAGCTTGACTGGATTTATTGATGCGCTAGGTCTCACTGACGCCTGGAGACATAGACACCCCACAGAGCAACACTACACTTTTCAGTCAGGGGTACACAATAGCCTCTCTTGTATAGACTATTTTTTTCTCTCTGCTGACGGACTATCACACTTGACAGAGGTTGAGATACGTCTCCGGGGCATATCGGGCCACTCACCAGTTACCCTGACCTACACAGTACACATGAAAGTGAGGAATAGAATTTTCCCCATCGCACCTGGCTATTTGCAGGTCCCTATGATCCGCAAAGGAATTATTAGGGCTACCACACTCTACTTCCAAGAAAATGTGCACTCAGTACAGTCTCCTGGGGTTCTATGGGAGGCATACAAGACTGTAGTAAGGGGCAGGCAGTTGCCTCTATAACTGGCCATAGGCGTGTAGCACGAAGCGAGCTAGAGGCGCTTGAAACTGAGTTGGCGAAGCTTCAGACACTGCATGAACGAAATCCATCTTCTGAAACGGTGCATGCTTTGCGTCTTAAACAGAGCACACTTAGGGAGTACCAGAGTGAACAGGTTAAGCTTCACCTTAAGGCCACACGGCATATGGTTTATGAGGAAGGAGACAAGGCAGGCAAGCTTTTGGCCTGGTTGGACAGAAGGGATAAAGTGCAGAGAACCATCGTTCAGATTCGTACCCCAACTGGTGCGATTGTCACTGCTCCTGATGATATTGTAAATGCCCTAGCCGACCATTTTGCGCAGGTGTACACTACCAACTCATGTATGAATACGGAAGAGGCGCAGACATATATTAAGGACATTCGGATGCCTACCCTGTCCGAGGAAGCAGCTGAGTCGCTGGAGGCAGACATCACAATAGACGAGATTCTCTCAGCCATCAACTCCCTGCAATCAGGTAAAGCAGTAGGGCCGAATGGGATACCCATTGAACTCTACAAACATACCTCTGATACACTGGCTCCTCATCTTCTGGCGATGTACTCCAGTAGCCTGGACAACGGGGAATTGCCAAGAGATCAACGTATGGCCACCATAGTCGTACTTCCTAAACCAGGCAAACCTCTAGATGGCAGTGCCTCGTATCCCCCTATATCCCTGCTTAATGCTGAGGCTAAAAGCCTAGCTAAAGTGATTGCTACCCGGTCGGCCCCCCCATCTTAATGATCTGATCCACCCGGACCAGTCCGGATTTATGCCCAACAGAAACACCGCACTTAACCTGCAAAGGGTGTTTGCAGTGTTAGCCCGCATGCAATCTATTCAAGAACCTGCAGTACTCCTAGCTCTAGATGCCCGCATGGCATTTGATATGGTGGAATGGCCATACTTGTTTGCGGTCCTCCAACATCTTAGTTTTGGTCCCAAAATTTGCGCTTGGGTAAATTGTTATACTCACACCCTCTGGCACATGTGGTGGCCAATGGCCACATTTCCAGGGACTTCCCGTTGAGTCGAGGGACGCGCCAGGGCTGTCCGCTATCTCCTTTTCCCTTTGCATTGGCATTGGAACCACTGGCGGCCTGGATCCAATGGACTCCCGTGATTAGTGGACTAAGCTGGACGGCGTCCTGGGAGGACCGCATCTCCTTGCATGCGGACAATGTGCTGCTATATGTGAGCTCCCCTAGGCGGTCCATCATTGAGCTGCTGGATATTTTTGAAAACTTTGAGCTGGCAACCGGTTACACCATTAATTGGTCCAAATCCGTCTTATTCATCTTAAAGGGTCCCCCCGTAGCTCCTGGGACACTGCCCCTCACGGGTCACGGACGATTCCTTTAAATACTTGGGATTGACCCCAATCAGATCACATTTTTTTTTACAAATTTGGAACCCCCCTTAGAGCGATTCCGGATCAATGTGCAGCACTGGCACACCCTGCCCCTGACCCTACTGCGCAAGGCGGCCCTCTATCAAATGATGACGCTTCCCCGGCTCCTGTACATTTTGGAAAATAACCCATTTAGAGTCCCTCTGAAATATTTTCAAAATATAGATGCGCTGGTTTACGGGCTGCTCTGGGGTAACAAACCGGCGCGCATTGCACATAGAAAGTTAATCAAGAGTTGGTATGACAGAGGCATAGCCCTACCAGATATCCAGTTATATTATTGGGCGGCCCATCTAAAAATAATAAACCAGTGGCTGCACACACCCCATACGGAACCAGCGTTCCGGGCGGACAGATACGAGCTGGGGGAGGGAGGAGTCCTCGCTGCGCTATACGACAAAAGACACACTTCATCTCTACTGGGCCCTACAGCACACACGGTGAATATTTGGTATGCAGCCCAGGGTCGTCTTAAATGCAAAGATATCATTACCCAAATGACACCGCTCTGGTGCACACGAAAGCTTGGTAAACTTAGTACCAGTAAGGGGTTCCGGGAATGGAACTTGATTGGTATTTCTATAGTGGGTGACTTATGGAAGAACGGCGCAGTAGTATCATTCAAGCAGCTCCAAGGACAGTATGATGTAGCACCCACTGAAAGGTTCAGGCACCTCCAAATTGGTCATGCCCTGAGGTCTGTTCTCTCACCTGGGACTGACGTGCCTGAGTCCTCGCCCTTAGAGGACCGCCTACTCACTGAACATATGCCCAAAAAGGCGACTTCTTTTACATATCGTAAACTAATTAACAATCTGCCAGATCCAATGGTAAAACCACAACACAACTGGTCCCAGGATATTGGTGAATTTGATGAGGCAGACTGGCAGACGGCACTGTCTTCCCCAAGGGAGGTGGCCATACCCTCCAGGCTGCGGCTGGTTCAGCTCAAAGTATTCCACAGGGTGTACTACAGCAGGGACACTTTACAGACCATGGGAAGGGCCGACAACCGTCTCTGCCTGAGAGGTTGTGGGGCAGACGGGACCTTTTTTCACACCATATGGCTTACTGGCCAGGGCGATGAGAACTATATCGCAGGTAGTGAAGGAATCGGTGGTGCCCGAGCCAAGATGCTGCCTGCTGAATATTTGGGAACCCAACGATCTCTCCCATCAGGCTCAGGACTGGGTGACACTGGGGACAATGTATGCCAAACGGAACATAGCAAAATATTGGGGGTCAAGTGAGGTACAAGTGATTACTGATTGGTGTAGGGATCTTGATATAGCAATGTTGGCCGAGCGAGTGGTGTACCTGAACAGGGGTTTTCCCCGGAACTGGGGCAAAATCTGGGGATCTTGGAACGAATACAGGGGTTTTCTGTGTGATCCACTTTTGTCGGATGGGGAGGAGGATTCTGAATAAGGGAGAAGGTAGTTCGAGGAGGTCCAATTCTGGGCCAACGTTCCCACGAGTCTGGTCTTTGCAATTGCATCTTTATGTGTGTAATCCAGAATTATGTATTAACACTGTTGTATACAATGCCGATCGTAAGCAATGTATGTACTGTATGCCTTTTACGTGCCCTGCTCTTCTTCTTAATAAAAAAAAAAAAAAAAAAATCATTAGACTGCACGGTCCTGCAGCGTCCCAGCTTTAGATCGCCCATAGAGAGCTGGATCTATCACTTCCATCCTCCTGCTGGCATGAATAGAGGGAGGTGGGAATGGCCAGGGCATTGCCATCGCCAAAGCCCCTCTTAACTTGTACCAGATCATTTAAAGGACTGTTACTTTAACAGGGTGATGGGACTTCATGTAAAACTGTCCCTGCGCCATTCACACAAGGGGAGGCCTGAAGATATTATAAACGTCTGTCTTATTAACGCTGTGTTTTATTTACAGCAGATGTGCGTGTACTGTGCTACCTAAACACTGTTGTATTTTTACCTTGTACAATGCTTGTTTGTTGTAGGGTTATTATGGTGGTGTTCTATTAAAGAGCGTGTACATTTGTATCGCGGTAGTTGTTCTTGGACTTTGGATTCGAGGAGTATCCATCCTTACAACATGATCACCCTTCAAAATCCTGCTGCATAACACCCCTTGCGTCATCGCACACGTTGCCTATGCCATGTGTAAGGTGCTGAGGAACTGTTCATCAAATTCTTATGCTTTGGATATAGATGATCCACATCGGGTAATTTTTTGCAACGTTTGTTGGCGACAGGATGATTACAGGATGAAAATAGTTTTCCCAAAACTTCTGCACTACTTGAAATAACAAGTGAGTAACTGGATAAAAACGAAACAATAACGTCTTTATTAGTTTAAATTAGAATTAGATAGGATTATTTACTTGCACAAATTAGCAACTTCTGATAGTCAGTGGCAGTTATAGTCATCAGCTGCTAGAGTCACTGTGAATGCCAGGTCTCCCCCACCACCAGTCCTACTAGCACCAAGGACAGCAACCAAACCCATAGCCAGCCTGCTTTCAATGTGCATTGAGGGATCCGATGGAAATCATTTCAGACCTCCTAGCAGGACATTCATTCAAGAACACTCTTTGGGCATGGAAGGATAAACAATCTTTACTAATTAGCCGGAAATTATCCCAGCTAAAGTCGTACCAATTAGACATTTGAAGAAACGCCTTTCAGCACAGAAAAGCCTAGTTTATAGACAGCATGAATTATTTTCTAGAGGACAAATGTCTGGTGAGCATGTTGATCAACATAACGTACAGAGGACACAGGCGTCACATTTCAAATTTGAGTTTCTTTATTGATCTTTATAAATAGATCAATATGTTCTCAGGCGTTTTTATGAACAAAAAGGCAAAAGAAGCTACTTTCAAGCAAAAATCCTACATTCAAAAAGGCTTTAGGTATGGCTAAGAGCATCCAGTTTTCTAAAAAAAAAAAAAAAGAAGCAAAAGAGATGAGCCGCAATGAGGTAGGAATGAAGCTAATTTGAAAATTGCCCTAAGAGGAAAGAAAACAAAAGAGATGAGTGTATAAATAACGAGTCGGAAAAACATGCTCCACAAATTTGGGAACATGAGACTCCTAGCTAGTTCAAAATTATGCGCTCTTACACAAAACTCGTGCAGCAATTCAGCCATGATGGGTCACTTCATGAGTGTATGCAGGAACATTATGAGGAAAGCTAGGGTATGTATGCATTTTGTTTTTTAATTTCTTTAATATTTTCAGTGAAATTAAACTGCGTCCTCTTACAGGTATGTCTACAAGTTGTTGTGCAATATCACAGTTGTTACTGTACAATCAGTTTTTGTCGTAGGATTTACAAACAGCTTGTACATTATCTTCTTGAAATAAAAAGATAAATATTAATACTTAAATGCCAAACTCTCCCCCTCCCCCCAACCGGCTTCCTGCTTGCCAATTCTTCGTATTTTATACTTTTTGTGTGTTGTCAACTGTCACTGACTCGCCCTTTCCTGACTATGTGTCTCCTCTACATCTCGTTGTTCCCCTGTAGGAGATTCTTGTTGTGTGGGTGAGGATTGATTGTTCAGTTCTTGGATCATCAACCTATCTGTTGAATGGAGAAAAATATTTAGTCAGGATAGATAAGAAAACGTTTAAGTCATTAGTACTCACATCATAGTAGATAGCATAGCAGCGGGCCGCCACGCCAGTGCCCTGCTGCCACACAACCGTACTGACACCGCCTGGCAGATTAGAAGTTTTCTCCTTGTCTGGCAAACAGTGCCAAAGTAAGAACCTGCCTGGCATGGACTGTTAAGTCCATGCTGTGCAGGAACTGGGTGTGCATGCAGACAGGGGGGCACACCATGAACTGGGCGTGCATGCAGACAGGGGAGCACATCCTGTGCCCCCCCCCCTGCATTTATCCCCATGGCACTAAGGCATCAGGGGGTCCAGGGGGCCCCCTTATTATCCTCACTGCCACAGTCTTCATGGTGGGCTCACCGCCATGAAAACTGTGTTGGTGAGGAAACTCACAATATTTTTGGTGGTACAGCAGCTGCACAGTAGCATATTATGGCCTTGATGGCTTCGCCAGCAACATGGCATCAAGAATCCCAGCGGTAACAGTAGTCCTGTGGTGGTGCCACCACCGTACTCATAATACAACAGGTGGACTGCCAGTCCAGGGACCGCCACCATCGGTTCGGTGATCCCATGGTCTTCTGAAGTAATTAATCGGACCCTTAGTCTGCTGGTAGACTAAGGGACTGAGGGCCACATGTACTAACATTTTTTGCAGCTGCAAATGGGTTTTAGACCCGTTTGCAACTGCAGAAAACTTGAGGCCCATGTACTAATCCTATTTGCGAGTTGAAAATCAATTTGTGACTTGCACAATAGGATTATCGACTCGCTATTAGGAAGGGGCGTTCCAAGGCCGTCCCTTCCTAATAGCGACTCCTGAAGCTATGTATGACTGTTTTGCAATTGCGGTTGCAAAACAGTTGCAGTTTACCACCCTTCACAGAGGGTGGTGAACCACTTCACCTTTGTGAGTGGCTCTCAAAATATTTTTTAAGGGCCGGACCACTGCCTGCCCTTATAAAAATAAAACTGAAAAGTTTCATTTTTATTTTTTAAATGCATCCCGTTTTCCTTTAAGGAAAATGAGCTGCACTCATTAAAAAAAACGTTTTTATTTAAAAGTAGTCCCAGACATGGTCTGCTGACCCAGCAGGTCACCATCCCTGGGAGTGTCAGCCATTCCCAATGGGGTTGCAAATTGCAACAGCCTCATTAATATGCATGAGGCATGCAATTTGCGACCCCATTGGGAACCGTGAACAGTGTCCAGACACTGTTGTGTATCCCAATTTGCGAGTAGCAAATTGTGAGTCACCACTGCAACGCAATTTGCAACTCGCAAATTGGTGGGTCGTACATCTGGCCCCATAATCACTATTTTGTCAAGGGAAATATTTGAAATGGTGTAGAGAAACTGAGAGTTTAAGCCTTCAGATATGATATTCGCAGACGATCCTAAATAGAAATTTCAGCTCAATGGCTATTTGGTAATCATAATCAGTTTGAAGGACAAATGATAGAAGGAAAGATTTATTTTGCTAACAAAGGACAAGACATCTTAGGTTTACTTAATCAAACTGTGTTAGATATGGTGCTCAAGCAAAGAGTTCAGGTTATTGTGGAACGTGCAAATGAATTACCCGAGGAAACAGAAGTATGCCAGTGAGGTGAAATGTTTGGAAGAAAATGCAGACAGTAGTGTGAATGGTGTGAAAGAGAACTGAAAGGAGTACTGCTGTACAATGTTCGTAGAGTTGAGAATATACTTGAAGAATTAAATGAAATATAATGAAAAACTGGGGAAATTCAAAGGATTTTCGTGTGATTAAATGGAAATATGTAGCAATAGCTGTTTAATACAAGTTAAGTGTACCAACTGGAGTGTTTCTTACCCTATTGAGAGACAATGTGTAGGGAAAGTAATTGAGTCAATGCAATCTTTTGTGGACTTCGCCTATTGTAGTTAAGAGGGTAACTAATGAACTGCACATATGCATGGACTTAAGAAGTTTGAATAAAGTGATCGGGATGCATGGTCACTGATTACCTACATTACATGACATGTCAGCGATGATGCACGGTACCAAGTTGTTCTCCAAACTAGAAGGCCTATTAGGATGGCGGACGGACCTGCGTCCGTCCGCCACCCTTGAGGTGGAGGGACCGTCTGCAGGGGCTGCGGCGGTCCCTCCATACCAATTAGGATGTGACCGCCACCCTGGCGGTCACATCCCTTATCTTTAACCTTGCAGCGGGTGCTGCTTGAAGCAGCACCCGCCGCAAGGTCAAAAATGCATGCTTTGCATTTACATGCACAAAGCGGCAGGAACCGCTCGGTGCCTGCCGCTTTGTGCATGTAAATGCAGGGGGGTACCATAGGTACTGCCCATGTGCACCCCCCACCCCGACACCCTGGGGGCCCGCAACGGGCCCCAAACACAAAAGACCACATGCTTTTTCACAGCCGAAAAGCCGCCGTGGAAAAGCATGTTTACGCCTGCAACCTAATATGGCTGGCGGTGTCTTGCAGACACCTCCACCATATTTGCGTGCATTCACCGCGGATCAGCGGCGGACGGACTTGCCATCCGCCGCTGATCCCACCGGCATCCTAATGTCGCGGTGGGTGTTTGCAATGTCCGTGGCGGTGAATCCGCATGCTCCGGGCCGGCGGTGGATTCCACTGGCCCGGAGGATGCGGATTCACCGCCAACATAATCGACCCCTAGGTTTAAGATCAGCATACCATCAGATACCACATCAGTTCATCTCATTGCGTTTACTGTACCAGATGTTTGTCCCAGGTCAAAAGGTGGCCATTCGGTATGGCATCGGCAGCAGCTTTTTTCCAGCATAAGTCAAATGTGTTCAGGGTGAAAGCAGGATTAATTGAGTCAAGAAGGTAATAGAACTTGATGAAGGAGTTACAGAAGTGGGGGTGGAGCTGTGGGGTCCTGAAGATGGCCGGGCTCTAACTAGCCTCCTTTGGCCACAGGACAAACTGACTTTAATTTAGGGTTAAACTGCCGAAAACGTAAAGTGAGCTGAATCAATCCACGCTTTGGAAAAATTACACAAATGCTAGGTGATGGAGTGCAGAATACCAGGGACTGCGCCAGGCAGCTACAACTGAAACAATGAGCTGGGACGGAAACCTGCCAAAAAGAAATGGCCTCCCAATACCTTTGGGCTCTGGAGAGTATGTGCGATGGTCCCCATGCCTTATGGAGGAGGGTGAGCTGGAGCCAGCATGGGAAAGGGGGAAGATTCACTGCTGTTGGCGCTGGACAGAGGCTGACATGCGGGATATCCCCCTGAGAGCAGAAGATTGGGATGCGCTGGTGAGAGTGCAGCTAGCATAAGAGGATAATGATCAAATGTAGGTGAGAAAACAGGTGATAAGTTAGGAAAACACAGCATATTTGGGTGTTGCTTGCAGGGTAAAGCTGCATATCAAAAAATACTGGGTCCAGGGATTCTGTGGCAGCCAGAAAGTGAAGTGGAGGTGAAATATCCTTGAGGGACTCACCCAGACTTGAGGGCATACCATAAGCAGTTTAGCCATAGCCGGTCTTGCTCAGAAAGAGAACAGAGAACGAAACACAGTCATCTATACTACTATAATAAAGGAGAAACTTTCAGGCTTTGAGGAGGGTAAACTCCGGAACCACTGCGCCAATCTACACACCCGATACACCGTAGAAATCGTCAGGGTGTGTAGATGGTTATAGGCTATATAAAGTTTATAAATAAACCTTATTTAAAATATTTATTTTAAAAATAAAGTAGTCCCCCCAAAGTAGCGCCGACCGCGACGTGCGTGCTCACTTCGATGAGCGGCGTCAGAAGAGCGGCGTACATGGCGCGGGGGAGGAGCGGTCATGTGAGGAGCAGCGGACAGGCCAGCGGCGGTGCGAGCAACGGAGAGGCGGACATGGCGCGGGGGAGGAGCGGCGGACAGGCGTTGAGGAGCAGAGTGGCAAGGACCGGTGATCTGAGGAGCGGCGGCTGAGGTAAGGCTCCGGGGACAATGTTGGGGCAGGCGGCTGTCGGGCCAGGCGGGGGACGGGGAGTATCCCTGCAGTCTCGAACTGAGGAGTAAAACGTATTAGAAAGGAGAGGTAGACTGGAGGTATGTTTGAAGGGCTGGTGGCGGGCCAAAGGTGGACTGGAGTTAGACTGGAAGCGAGAGGTGACTGAAGGTGGGCTACAGGCTGCTGTGGGCAAGGCTATTCGCCAGTGAACGCTGTCGGACACGAAGAAGTAAGCGCACTTGAGGAGAAAGACGATTCCTCTCATCAGCATGGTAATGAGGCAGGTCACGCTGAGGGGAAATAAACAGGCGCAAACCAGCGGTCGGCTTTACTAATGCTGGAAAGGTATTTGAAAGTAGGTGCTGGGCAGAAAGGAATAGACCTCCGGGGGACAATGTCGGGGCAGGCGGGGGTCGGGGCAGGCGGGGGACGGGGCGGCCGGGGGCCCGGGCTGCTGGGCAATGTCGGGGCAGGCGGGGGGCGGGGAAGCCTGATTGCTCCCAGACAAGGTCAGGACGGGCTACTAGTTAAATATAAATCCTGAAACAGAAGTGTGATTTCAACAAAAGGCTCCCTCCGTTCAAGCTGTGACTACCACAGCAGGAGAACTCGCCCAAACTATGCACTATAAATGCTACTATCTAGAACCCTGTCTTGGCACTACCTGGCCAGAGAAAAAGCAAGGTATCATATGGAGTAGACTGACCATAAACACACCAAACTATTTTTCGACTACAGGAAATCTACCCACATATTGAAAACAGAAACAGTATAGAAGAATAGAGCCGCTTGGAGAGTCAGATGATGGAAAATTAGGAAATGAGATATGGTGCCTGATTTATGGTTCGGCAGAAGGGTTACTCCATCCCAAATGTGTTGGATATCCTTCCTGCTGTATTAAAGTGCAATATATCCAATGGCACTTGAAATACAGAGAATGGGATAGCCGTCATGTTTGTGATGGAGTAACCCATCTACCAAATTTTAAATCAGACCTATAATTTCAGAACAAAATATAGAAGTCTAGACACCTCAATCAAAAATGTCTTTAGTTTGAGCAACATGGAGCTTCGGGTTTCAAGCATAGAGGACAACTTGCCATCCAGCAACGAAAAAGTCACTAGAATGGAAAACTTGCTGAAGAACATACATTCTAACATTAAACACCTACAAGCTGGGTCCAGAGAAAGTAATATGAGACCCGATATGCCAGAATCCACCAATGCCAGAAACAATGAAGAAGTGGAGAAGTGTGGCTCACGGTGTAGAGCAGGCAGACCCGGAAGCTGAGGTCAGACCCGGGACCAGGGTTCAATTCCCGACGCGGCAGGGTCTTGAGCTCAAATGTCCACGGACTCGATAATTCTCGCTTCGGTGCCTGCTCTAATCATGGGTTCTCACTCTGCAACTCTGGGCATTAAGCTTGCTTAATCTCCACAACGGCCCCCTGCGGCGGGATGCCTGGCTTTCACCTTGGGGATGCCCTGTAGGGGCTATCTCACAGGGAAAAGCCAGGACGGGTTCCCAAGGCAAGCGCCGGGAAACCTCCGGGTAGCTGTGCGCTCAATAAATGCAATAATAATAATAATAATAATAATGACAAGTTCATAAATACATTTCTGACTGAGGTATTTAGGCAAGGCAGTGGTTCATTGCATTTCAACTAGAGTGGGCACATAGATCCCTGACTTCCATACCTATCCCTGGAACTCCACCAAGTTTATCATCACCCAACTCATGAAAAACAGAGACCTCAACACGGCTCTCAGACTAGTTGGTAAAAAGCAAAATCTTCATCATACTGTATCTTCAATCTCACTCTTTCTGGATTTCAAGTAAGCAGTAGAGAAGGTGTGTTTAATTCTCCACAAGACAAAGCTACAGTCCATGAACATCACATACGGCATGATGTGCCCGACAGATCGGAATTTCAGTTTGAGGGCAAACATCCCATCTTCACAGATCCTCAAGATTCTCTCAAGTTCATGAGGACATAACCCAAATAAAAAGATGATTCATCCATCCACAGTACTCTCAAAGGCCTCAAGAACAGCATGAATGCTAATGACTAATATTTGGAAGGTAAACTGCAAAACTTTAGGGATAAAACTGGGCAAGTAGCCTTAACTACATAAACAGACACTGCAGCCACCACTGTGACCTGCTTTGCTATGTCAAGTAGCGACTTTTGAAAATTTGACATAACGAAACACTGTCAGTCTGGGTGGGCAGTATGGGGGACGAGAGGGATGGGTTCATATAGGTTACACAGGATTGTGCCTACTCAGTTTTGTACAAGTGATTGGTATACATGATACAGAATAGGAGGGATGGATGAGCGATGAGGAACACATTCACAGATGCTTGCCCAACACACATAGAGATCTTACATTAAAATTCATGACATAGAATGTAAGAGGGCCACATTATTATCACAAAGTCTGGAAAGTTTCAGCCTACTTAAATGTGTACAATATAAATATAGCCTTTGTTCAGAAACTCACTTAAGGTCTAATAATGTGAAAAAACCATCAGCATCAAACTCTGTTTGTCATATGGTGTGCCCATAAGGGGGGTACTAATCTAGATAAGTAGAGATGTTTCCATTTTAGATCAATATACCAGACTACAACAGTAGGTATGTGTAGCACCGGGAGAAATAGAAGGTCTTATAATCACGGTGATAAATATACATGGTCCCCACATACATAATTCACAGGTCTACACTGATCTATACCAGGCTTACAGAGAAATAGACCCTAAGACAGTGAAGTGATGTATGTATGTATGTATGTATGTATGTATGTATGTTCTTACATAGCGCTCGACTTACCCTAGGGCATCTCGGCGCTTGCATTGGGAACCCGTCCTGGCTTTTGCCCTGTGAGATCACCCGTACTGGGCATCCCCAAGGTGAAAGCCAGGCATCCAGCCGCGGGGGGCTGTAGTGGAGATTAAGCAAGCTATTGCCCAGAGTTGCAGAGTGTGAACCCATGATTCGAGTAGGCACCGAAGTGAGAATTATCGAGTCCATGGACACTTGGGCTCAGACCCAGCCGCGTTGGGAAATGAACCCTGGTCCTGGGTCTGACCTCTGCTTCAGGGTATGCCTCCTCTAACCAGTGAGCCACAGTTCTCCACAATCTGGGGAAAGAATTGTAATTGTATTTTCAATACACAGATGGACAAATCATGGAGTGCTCCTATGATGTTATCTATACAAATAAAGAGTTTGACCGTCTTTTGAAAGAATTAATACTGACAGACACATGGAGGCATATACACTCCAAGACCCAGGAGTTTACACATTACTCTCAAGTAGTAAGTAGTAAGTAGTAGTAAAAATAGCTTTATTTCGATATATAATTCATATCATAAAAAGCAAGACATTTACATAGAAGCAGTAGAAACATCATTGATAAAAACATGTACTTTAAGAAAACAATTTACAAGAGTTCTAAAACTTTATGGCCTAGGATGCTCTCAGACAAGATGGGAAAGTCTATTTAGTCTAATGCGCCAGGCCCAGCCTAAGAATTTAGCCATGCCAGTAGTAAACAATGGCCGGGGGTCAGTTTGCAAAATTCTTAGGGCCTCCTTGTGGGATGTAGTTTTGAGTTCTCTGCACAGTGGCTTCAGCCATCTTTTACGAGGGGCTGCGTAAGCCAGGCACTCAAACACTAAATGCGGGACTGACTCTAACCTCTCCACACAGCAGGGACAAAGAGGGGTTGTCTGCATCGGGACCCTCCAGCTAGCAGTCATACTTCCTAGAGGGAGGACCCCTACCCTAAATTTGAAGTAGAGTGCCCTGTCCCACGGGGTTCGAATACAATCCAAATAAGGCTCACGAAAGTGCACCTCCTTTACCTGAAGAAATTCAGCCGAAGCCCTACACAATTTAACATTACTTTTTCTGCCCTCAATCACCCATACCCAATATAGTTGTTTCAAGGTTGACTTGGGCGGGGACGATCGAGTGAACCAGGCATCCTCAAGGCCCATATCTATTAGGAGGCGCTTAACTTCCCTTAGCCACTGGATCTTAGCCTAGCCAGGCATAAGGAGGATCTCTTTCAGCCCCTCTGCGTAGCTGGAGAGTTCAGGGACTCTCCAGATATGAGCCCATAAGAGAAGTGGGCGCAGCTTTGCCTGGTCACTGATAGGACGTGTGCCCATGTCAATAAGAAGAGGTAGGGTTGGGGTACTATAAGGGAGGGCCATTAGATCTTTGTGGAATTTATTTTCAGAACGAGTTAGGTGATCCACGTTTTGCACCCCCCATAATTCGGCCCCATAGAGAGCTGCCCTGGCGGCTCGTGCTCTATAAATGTCAAGAACCGGTGCAATGGGTTTAAGAGAGGAGCCCCGATGTTCCTTTAAGAGAGCCCCTGTCACCCTCTTATGTGTCAGCAGCATTTTATGGTGATGGGATTTCCAACTCAGAGAGTCGCAGAGACGGATGCCAAGATAATCAAACTCTTTGACCCTCTCGAGTTGGACTGAGTCGAGGATAGGTGGGTTAACTGATTTTTTGGGGGGGTTTAGGACCAGAAACTTCGTCTTCCCCGTATTGATTACTAATCCCCTTGCATCGCAAAATATTTTAAAATTGTTTAAGAGACACTGCAAGCCCGCTGGTGACTTGGAGATGAGGAGGGTGTCATCGGCAAATAGGAGTGTAGGGATTTTCTTACCCGCCAGGGATGGTGCATCTGCTGGTTGTTGTAGTAGATGCTCAACCACTCCATTGACGTATAATGAAAATAGAGTGGGAGCTAGCACACAGCCCTGGCGGACACCCCTACTTACGGGTATTTGTGCTGTTCTCTGGCCCTGTTTGCCCCACCTAATCTGTGCAAAGTTATTTATTTATCTTATCAGCTTATCCAGCAAGTATGGGGGGATACCTAATGCATGGAGAGCGCTCCAGAGGTGGTTGCGTGGGACTAGGTCAAAGGCAGTCCTTAGATCTATGAACGCAAGGTATAAACTGCCTTTGCCCAGTACAACCACTTTCCAGAACAACATCAACAACCTGAGTGCTTGCTCAATCGTTCCCATACCAGATCTAAATCCGGCTTGGAAGTCTGACAAAATATTGTTCTCTTCAACCCACTGTAAGAGCCTGCCTAGGACCACTTTGCCTGCCACCTTTTGTGTGGAATCCAGGAGGCTTATGGGACGATAATTAGAAGGGTCATCCCGACTCCCTCTCTTAAAAAATTGGTACAACCTCTGCACCCCTCCATGAATCTGGTAGATCCAACCCAGCCAAGCCACCGTTCAACACGGAGGCAATAAGCCTCCCCCATTCACCCAAATTAACACGAAGCAAATCCCCCGGAAGGCCATCGGGGCCCGCTGCCTTGTTGGGGACCAAGCACTTGATCGCCCCTTCTACTTCCTTATGCGTGAATAAAAGTTCATCACTGGTCTCGGTGATACTCAGGGAGTACTGTGCCACCTCAATAGACCCCGAATCCACGGCCACTGAGTAGAGCTTTGAGAAATGGTCAAACCATACGTCCTCCGTTATATTACATGTTATGAGAGAGTCCGTAGGTTTGTCCCTCATTCTTATTAGGTGCCAAAAGCCCTTAGAATCTTTCCTCGAGCTAGCCACCAGTAGATCTTGCCAAAACCGGTTCTCGTGCTCGGCCTTCGCCTTTGCTAGAGTCTTTCGATAAGTGTGCCTAGCGGAGCTGATCTGGGGACCATCCTTGGCTTTCACCGCCCTTACCAGCTCCCTTTTGGCAACACTACAGGCCTGGGAAAACCAACCCATGTTGCACATGTGATTACCATAAGGATTATTCCTCGCACCTGAGGGGTGAACCACAAACAGATCGCCTAGTGCTTTAGTTGTTTCGGAGAACAACTTGGAGACCTCAGGGTGGGCGGCTTCAAGGGCGACTAACCGCAAGGCGGTATCAGACATAATTAACTTGGCACTCTGGATCTTATCTTCATTAGCCGCAAAGGTATTCCATTTTAGTCGTCTACCACAATTAGTGGGGATTACTTTGTGCGTTGTTTTCCTAGCATGGAAGCTTTGGTCTTAGGAGGAATCCGCCCATAAAGTGGACAGTGACAAAGATAGAGGATTATGGTCACTAAAAGAAGTCTGGAGGACCTCCATATCTATTAAGTGGGGCCAAAGGCTATAATTCAATAGGATAAAATCAACACGTGAGGAGTGTCCTACTCTATTATACATATGAGCACCTGCCGGGTCTGAAACCGATCTACCATTAGTGGCCCTAAGGCCATGTTCCAGGCAGAGGGCATTAAGATCGATAGCAGTTTGGGAACAGCTTCTGATGGGGGTCAGTGAGAGGGAAGGAATACCTCTTCTGGCGTCATCCTCCCCAGTGCCCAGTATATCCTCCCTAGCAAGAGGTTCAAAAGTGCAATTAAAATTGCCAGCTAATATAACTAGGGAGTCCGATGCACAGGAACTAAGGCCCTCCTCTATGCCCGTAAGAGAAAGTGTGGAAGACCCGCCCCTCGAACCTCTTACATAAATGTTAAAGATTTCAAGCCTCCTCCCCCCACGTGGCCCTCTGACTGTGATTCTCTGTAAGTCTGGAGATTTATTAACTATCGACCTAAAAGAGAGACCTAGCGAAATACTTGCCCACATTAAAAGGCCGCCAGAAGGACGGCCTTTCCCTCCGGGTGCTGGGATGGCAGGGACAAAATAGGTGGTAAAGCCCACCTTATAATGTGGTTCCACGGTCCAAGTTTCTTGAAAAAGACACAGCCCGAAGTATTCAACAAATGTCTTCCAATCGGGTAGGTCTATATTCCGTGCAAGGCCAGCTATGTTCCAGCTAAGCAACTTTAGGCCTACGCCACCAACTCCCTCAGCACCCAGCGCACAATCAACGGTGGAGGGAACTAAAACAATATTAGGGGCATTAGCCACAGGTAAAACCAGCTGTTCCCTCCCCGCGGCTTCCACAAGTCGCCTAGGAAGCTCTCCCCCTATGGGCAATGACAGCAGCGCAGGGTGACTGTTGGTTGCAGATCTCTCACCTCGAGTGGCTAGTTCGAGTAAAAGTGACTTAGTGCAGGGCAATCCCTCTGTTGGCAGCGAGCATGTTACATACGGCTCCCTAAGAAGGGGGTTACCCTTAGTGTTTTGACCAGCTAGAGCTAGGTGGGTAATTTTATCATTTATAGGCTCAGGGAATGTACCACCAGCACGATATTCAACAACATCCCCCTCTGTGTGCATAGTCTCACTTATAAATCGTTTACAGTTTTCAGGGAAACATTGCGATGGGGGAGAGACAGAGCAGGATGAAGGGCAAGACAAAGAACAGTATGAGTCAGCTGAGGACGGTGTGTCAGAAGCCCTATGGGAAAGTCAATCCACATCCTCAAGGCACCCAAATCTATTATAAGTGGGTGCCCCATTCCACCCGCCATGTGTATCTTGCCAGTAGTTGGATGACCCACCCTGTGTACAGTTTCTCACCGGAATCCAGTTCCAGTTTCCCCCAGTATTAGAGTATGAGCGCGGGGGATAAAAATAAGTTAGGGGTCTAGGTGTTATGGGCGAGTTTCCTCCATAATTATTCCATGAGTGAATGTGGTGTGCAGTATTGGGGTCTTCAAAGGAAACAATAACGCAATCACCTCTGATAGATTCGTGCGAGGTACCTATCCAAGGGACCCGTCGTACCATAAGAATTTTACTTCTCATGTGATTGGGTAACGGCCTATTTACATTAAGCCAATGGATTACCTTGTTTTTTAATGACCCAAAGTCTTCTTGCTGTTGATATGGAATTTCCGGCACCCCCGTTAGCACAACTACATAAGGTCTTAAATCTGGGGGGAGATCAACATAGCCTCTATAATGATTTTTATTAAATTTTGCTCTCTGTGGAGTGGAGTTATAAGTGTTATGATCTTTGGCCCTCGGGACTGCCGTGGCTTTCGGGGCTGGTGCAGGATGAGCTGGCAACTGATTTGCACCCTCCGCTACTATGTTAACGGAAGTGCTTGCAATGACCTTATGCCGAGGTTTCGGAATGGGTTTAATCACAGGAACTGCTGGTGGAATGACAGCAGGTACTGATGGAGTATGAGTAGCGACTAGTGAGCTAGTCGGTTTATTTTCGGGTATGCTCAGGGTTGCTAAAGTTAGAATGCTTTTTTCTGTCTCAAGCAGCTGGTTTTCTATTCGTGACAGTCTAACTTCCAAGGGGGTTAAGAGTGTTTTTTAATGTTTCCCAAACAATTGTTAAAAATTCCACATCCTTCCCTTCTATCGTACAGAGTGGTACCCCACCATTCTCACTTTCTATTACAAGGTTAACATATTCCCCCACCGATTTTGCTAGACTAGATTCTACTGCAGAGGGGCAATTATTTCCCATAGAAAGGGATGCGTGGGATACATGAGGGGGTGCATGAGAGGGTAACTGGGGAGGGAAACAACCCTCCCCCTTGTCATTAAGCTTTGTCCCCGTAAAGAACTGAGCCTTTGCAACCTTGGCCTTTTTCCTGGAATAGGCAGATGTGTTGTTACGCTTTCGTTTGTGGATGGCGCCCTTTTGAGGGGTAAGGGAGATCCTCCCGCACACTACCTGTTAGAACCGGCTGTCTCTAGTTGGCAGAGGTATACACTTCTGACAAATAGGGACACTCCTTTTCTAGTTAGGGCAAGGAGATCACACCCTTCGATAACCCCTGCTCACCCCCTTGGTAGCTTGGCAGAGCAGTACAGGCTTATCTCAGAGGCTGTGCGTTAAGCAATTATGACCACATACAGTAATACAGTGAATACACTACAAATGGACACGACACCGTAGTATTATAAAAATAAGTATTTTTATATAAGGCTTAGCACAAGACCAAAATAACGGCAAAACTGTACACAATCGGAATAAATACGTTCGGGAAGGAAAAAGGATAGTTCACAGGTAGTTTCTTGTTTAGCACACAAGTCTTTTAGTATCAAGCAAATCTTCTTCTTGGGGACAAAGTTCTTAGCAACAGGGTAACTCACACGGGAGCTACACAACGTCGAGGCAAAGTTAATCCACAGGTATGGCGTCGACCGCGAGGAGCGCTGCGTCGGGCCTGGAGTCACACGGACCCCCAACAACACAGTACCTTAGGAAAATGAAGCACACGATGATCAGCGGCGTCGAGCACTCCGGCGTCGCGTCTCGGTGTCGATCAGGCCTCAGCAGGCGTTGTCGATGAAGTAGTTGCGCAGAGTGAGCAGCGCTCACGGCGTCGAGGGCACACGGTTGATGCGATCAGCAGCGGGGCAGACACGAGGTCCTCTGGAGTTAGAGCCGTACTCCTACTCACTGGCGTTGCTGCTGGCGTCGGTTGGGCCCAGCGTCCGGTCGTCGTGATTGCTGTTCCTTTCAGAGGTACTGGATTCCAGCTTCCAGCGGATAGCACTTTTTAGCAGGTGAAGTCTGTTGGCCCTGAGACTTCGGCAGGAGACTGGCACTCTTCCAGTCCTTGGAGATTTTCTTAGCAAGCGTGAGAGTACACACACAGTTCCTCTCTCCTGGTTCCTTGGCAAAAATAAAGAAGCACCGCAGGATTCCCCCAACAACAGCACACCGGCAGAAGGGGTAGGCAGTCCTTTAGATCAGTAGGCTTCTTGTCCTTGGTTACAGGGTTCCTTGTCAGAAGTGATCTGATTTCCTAGTTCAGGGGTCCTCCTCTTATACCCCTTTTTGTCTTTGATCCCTTTGTCTATGCTGGGGGTTTCCCAACACCCTGGGTCTGCGGTGGGTGGAGCTAGGCAGTAGCACCTGGCCTATTCACTGAGCCGGGCCGGGTGCTCAGACGCCCCGCAGGAGGTGGAGCCAGCGTTGATACTGGCAGGAGCAGAGCTATCGCCCTCCTGGCAGGAGGTGGGGCCAGGATCGTCCATGGCAGGTACAGAGCCATCAGTCGCTCGGCAGGAGGTGGAGCCAGCATTGTATCAGGCAAGGCAGGCTATCAACAACTACTCTCCCCCTACTCCCAACGTAATGTCCCACTCATCCCACACTGACTCATCCAGACCTCTGGGAGCCACCCAGCTCCTGTCACACACACGCAAGACCAGCAGAGACCAGATATGGTTAGACAAGAAAATAGACACTTTCTAAAAGTGCTATTTTCGAACCCAGAGTCCAAAGACCATCCACACCAACGGATGCGTAATTAAACCCCGAGCTCAGGGATACCAAACTCGACATTGCACCATGCTCCCCGAGCCAGCTAGGATTATAGCGTTAATAATCCCGGCGGCCCATTCTATCCAACGGAGAGCAGGCTACCTCGCAATAGTGAAGCCCTAAGATGGCGGCACTTCACTATCAGGACATGCCAACTTGGTCAGGCGTGTCCTACCTTACACTTACAATGCACCCTGCCCATGGGCCTACCATAGGGGTGTCTAACATGAAGTTAAGGGAAGGTTGGAGGGGCTGGCAAGTAGGTATACCTGCGCAGCCGACGTGACAGTGCAAGACTGCACGTGGGTCTCGCAATGACCGACCCGTAGACATTCTTTTACAGGGCCGCTCCTGTGGGTGGCACAACACGTGCTGCAAGCCCACGAGCGGTATTCGCATTTACAAGCCCCGGCACTCCTGGTGCACTAGACTAGGGACTGACAGTAAACCAAATAAGCCAAACATGGATACAATAGACACATCAGTTTAACATCGGGAGCACTTGCGCTATGGCACTGATCAGCAGTGACACGGCGCCCAAAGCATATACCAGCAAAACATCGTAAAACAGTAGAGGCAAACCGAAAAAATGGAGGAGAGACTCAAGCCAATGATGTCAGGTCTAACACGTGTCCCCTCCAGCTGAAATGTGGGGAGAACTACCCTTAACCTAGGGAGTCCTCTTCACTAAGGCGGAAAAATCTGGACAGACCATCAGCATTGGCGTGATCTGTGCCAGGGCGGTGTTCCACCATAAAGTCCATCCCCTGTAGAGCAATGGACCACCTCAACAGTTTTGGATTCTCACCCCTCATTTGCATTAACCATCTGAGGGGCCTGTGGTCTGTCTGAACCCGGAAGTGAGTCCCAAACAGGTAGGGTCTTAACTTCTTCAGCGCCCAGACCACAGCAAATGCTTCTCTTTCTATCGCACTCCACCTCGTTTCCGTGGGAAGTAACCTCCTACTGATGAAGGCTACAGGCAAGTCTCGGCCCTCTTCATTCACCTGAGCTGGAACAGCCCCCACGCCATGCTCTGAAGCGTCCGTCTGAACAATGAATTCTCTCGAAAAGTCGGGTGCTTGGAGTATAGGTGCTGTGCACATTGCAGTCTTCAGGGTGTCAAAGGCCGTTTGACAGGCATCAGTCCAGATCACGTTTCGTGGCTGCTTCCTGGAAGTCAGCGAAGTCAAGGGGTGCACAATGTTACCGTAATCCTTGACAAACCTCCTGTAGTAACCCGTGAGTCCTAAGAAGGCTCTCACCTGTGTTTGGGTTTTGGGCGGTGCCCAAGCCAGGATGGTATCAATCTTGGGTTGCAGGGGGGCAACCTTGCCGCTCCCTACTTGGTGTCCCAAGTACACCACAGAACCCTGCCCAATCTGGCACTTACTGGCCTTGATTGTGAGGCCTGCTCCGCGCAGGGCCAACAACACTTCCTGGAGGTGACGCACGTGTTCCTCCCAGCTGGCGCTGAACACTGCGATGTCGTCCAGGTAGGCGGCGCTGAATTCCTCCAGTCCAGCCAAGACCTGGTTGACCAACCTCTGGAAGGTGGCGGGGGCATTCATCATCCCAAAGGGCATCACCCGGAACTGGTATAGCCCATCTGGTGTGGCGAATGCTGACCTCTCTTTTGCCCCATCAGTCAAGGCGATCTGCCAGTACCCAGACGTTAAGTTGAACGTACTAAGGTACCGGGCAGCCCCCAACCGATCGATGAGCTCATCAGCTCTGGGGATGGGGTGCGCGTCAGTCTTCGTGACCGAATTGAGTCCTCGGTAATCTACGCAGAACCGAAGTTCCGATGAAGCACCAGGCGCTGCAGCCTTCGGGACCAAGACCACTGGGCTGGCCCAAGGACTGCTAGAGGACTCAATCACCCCCAACGCGAACATTTTGGAGACCTCCTCCTTAATGTACGCTCGGACCTTGTCAGTCACCCTGTAAGCCTTGTGCTTCACAGGAGGGCTGTCTCCGGTGTCAACGTCATGGACACACCAATGCGTGACACCCGGAACCAAGGAAAACAGATCCGGGAATTGTCCCAACAGTTGGCGACAATCCTGTTTCTGTTCAAGGGTCAGTGTGTCAGAGAGGACCACACCATCCACTGACCCGTCCTGCTCCTTAGCATACAGGAGGTCAGGAAGAGGCTCACTCTCCTCCTCCGTTCCATCATCCGTCGCTAAGAGCATGCCCACTTCGGACCTTTCTAAGTGGGGCTTCAAACGGTTGACATGCAGGACCCGCAAGGGGTTCCTGGGAGATTTCAAGTCCACCAGGTAGGTGACATCGCTCTTCTTCTCCACAACCTTGAACGGTCCAGTCCACCTGTCCTTGAGCGCACAAGGTTCCACAGGGGACATGACCCACACTTCCTGACCAGGCTGAAGCTCTACCAGAGTGGCATTCCGGTCGTACCATCGCTTCATCTCCTCCTGGCTGGCCTCCAGATTTGCCTGAGCAAGTTCTCTGAAGCGCCGAGTCTGGTTCCGAAAGGCCAGCATGTAGCTGTATACATCCTGGGGAGGTTTCCTGGGAGATTGCTCCCAGCCTTCCTTGACCAGACTCAAAGGTCCTCTTACCGGGTGACCGTATAAGAGCTCAAAGGGGCTGAACCCTAGAGCCTTCTGCGGCACCTCACGGTAAGCAAACAACAGGCATGGCAAGAGGACGTCCCATTTCCGCCTCATTGGTTCTTCAAGACCCATAATCATGCCTTTCAGGGTCCGGTTGAATCTCTCAACCAGCCCATTTCCTTGAGGGTGGTAAGGAGTGGTGAACTTGTAGGTTACCCCACACTCCTTCCACAGAGACTTCATATAGTTCGAAATGAAGTTGGTGCCTCGGTCGGACACCACCTCTCTGGGGAACCCCATCCGGGAGAAAACACCCATCAGTGCCCGTCCCACCACGGGGGCCGTCACTGTCCTGAGAGGGATGGCTTCCGGGTACCTTGTGGCATGGTCCACCAAGACCAGGATGAACCTGTTGCTCAGGGCTGTCTTGGGGTCCAGGGGCCCAACAATGTCAATACCCACCCGGTCAAAGGGGGTGCTGACCACTGGAAAAGGTTGGAGGGGAGCCTTCTGCTTCCTTCCGCTTTTCCCACTTGCCTGGCAAGTGCGACAAATCTTGCAATGGATGTCTACATCCCTACGCATCTGAGGCCAATAAAAATGGGTGACAAGCCTGTCATAGGTCTTGTCCTGCCCCAGATGTCCAGCTAACGGTACGTCATGAGCCAAACCCAGTAGGAAGGCTCTGAAGCGCTGGGGTACCACCAGCACACGGGCTGACCCAGGTTCAGCAGCCTTAGGCTCGCTATACAGGAGGTCGTTCTCCCAGTACACAAAATGTGACCCTGACTGATCACCTGAGGATTGGGCTGAGGCCTGCTGCCTCATGCCCACAAGAGAAGGGCACCCTTTCTGTTCCGCACAGAATTCCTCCCTGGAGGGACCACCATCCTGCTGCCAGTGGGTCAGCTCGGGCAGATCTCCCAGTTCGGCAATTTGTTCCCCTGTGGGCTCCAGGGCATCCCCCTCAGGGTCTACCTCCTTCTGGACCACGGGAACGACGGGGGCCGGTTTCCCGCGCCCCCTGCCTCTTCTCTTCACAGCTGGGTCCTGGGCCGTACTTTCAGGCTCCGGGACCCCATCAACACCCTTACTCGCTGTCATCGAATGAGTGGTTGCACACACCCACTCTGGCACACCCAACATTTTCAAGTGCGCTGCTCTCTCCACCTTAGCCCAAGGGGAGTCTTCCAAATCATTGCCCAGGAGACAGTCAACAGGCATGGCGGGCCTCACAGCAACCTGAAGAGTACCTGAAACTCCCCCCCATTCAAAGGAAACCTGAGCTACCTCACACTCTTTCTGGGAGTTGTCGGCAGCTATCACGGGGTAGAATGCGTGGGGAACCACCTGCTCTCTGGACACCAAGTGACACTTGACAGCTGTCACACTCGCTCCGGTGTCTCTGAGGGCTTCCACTCTATGGCCATTAATGGTCACCCACTGCCTATATTTACTAGTGTTACTAGGCAGAGGGGGTGGAGGGACCATTTGCATGTCTCCTAGCGAGACCAGGGACATTTCTGCGGGACCCCTCCCACCATGGACAACCATCTCCTCCCCTCCCAAGGCTACACTGGCCAACTGACGAGGGGGTGCACGCGGCGGTGCATTCGAATCCTTCTTGGGACACTGGGGGTCATAAAACCGGTGTCCCACCTGCCCACAACCGTAGCAGGTTAGGGGGCCCCTATGAACAGGTTTACCCGTCGGGCCCCTGACTTCTTCTCAGGGGGAGGCTGGGAACCCTTCCCTTGGTTCCCTTGGGGATTACTTTGGGGCCCTTTCTGAGACTCCTTCTGTTTTCCCTTGTCCCCCCCACTCTTCTGCTGGGGACCCTGCCCACCTTTGGCTGAGTCTCCCACTGGACCCTTGTGGACCCTGGTACTGACCCAGCGGTCCGCCTCCTCAGCAAGTTTTCTAGGGCTAGATATCTTGCTATCAATCAGGTGCTGGCGCAGCTCTGGAAAACAGTTATTAGACAAGTGCTCCCACGCAAACAAATCATAAAGAGCTTCATAACTTTCCACTTTGCTGCCCTTTACCCAACCATCCATGGCTCTGCAAAAATAAGACACATATTCAACCCACGTCGTACCAGGCAATTTCTTACATTCCCTAAATGCTTGTCTGTACTGTTCGGGGGTTAAACCATATCGCAACATTAAAGCCTCTTTCATATGAGCATACGACATCCTATCTGCAACAGGCATGTCTAACAGGGTATCTCTTCCCTCACTCACAAAGCGACCCCACAACCCCGCTCCCCAATTCTTCTCAGGGACCTGGTGGGCCAACAATGCTAACTCATATGCTTTAAACCATTGACCAATATCTTCATTCTTGTTGTAATCTTTGATCACATCTTTCGGGAAGTAAAACTTACTTTCTGCAGGCTCGGATGGAATGCTGCCACCAGAGGGATTCAACTCTAACTTTTTAGCTTGGATATCCAGTTCCCTCAACCTGGCTTCACGCTCCAAAGCTAACTTCTCTCGTTCAAACTCCAACTTTTTGATCTCTAAATCAGCTTCCCTTCTACCTCTTGCATTCTCTAACTCCAACTGCCCATTTATCTTTAGCCTTGCCATCTCCATGTTGTAAGCTCGCTCTTTCGCCCTTTCTTCTCTTTCTTCAGGGGAAAGACCTTTGGAGGAAACACTGCTTCCGGGAGAGGGCTCAGGTCCATTCACTGGCACCTCCTCATCCCCTTCCTCTGTGGGTACCACCACCACATCAGAGGGATTTCTCGATTCCCACCAGGCCTGTAATGCTTTATAAAAATCATCTTTTCTCGAGAGGCCGGTGGTAGGAACTTCAAACTGGTTGCAAAAGTGTTTCAGCTCATCTTTCTTGTATTTCTTTAGCTTACTCCTTTCGAACTCTTCAACAACAACGATAGCAGGGGTAGTGACTCCGTTGTCACTCATGGTTAAACTGGCAGTGTTCAGAAAATCAAGTTTCAGGAAAGCGGAGAACAAAAATAGGATCCTTCCGAATCAGATTGTGACTGCGTTATGGTCTGCTTTCACTACGTAGCGCACACTAATCACTGTACATGGGTCATAAATGCAAGGTCCAAATCCCACCGCTGCCACCAATGTTAGAACCGGCTGTCTCTAGTTGGCAGAGGTATACACTTCTGACAAATAGGGACACTCCTTTTCTAGTTAGGGCAAGGAGATCACACCCTTCGATAACCCCTGCTCACCCCCTTGGTAGCTTGGCAGAGCAGTACAGGCTTATCTCAGAGGCTGTGCGTTAAGCAATTATGACCACATACAGTAATACAGTGAATACACTACAAATGGACACGACACCGTAGTATTATAAAAATAAGTATTTTTATATAAGGCTTAGCACAAGACCAAAATAACGGCAAAACTGTATACAATCGGAATAAATACGTTCGGGAAGGAAAAAGGATAGTTCACAGGTAGTTTCTTGTTTAGCACACAAGTCTTTTAGTATCAAGCAAATCTTCTTCTTGGGGACAAAGTTCTTAGCAACAGGGTAACTCACACGGGAGCTACACAACGTCGAGGCAAAGTTAATCCACAGGTATGGCGTCGACCGCGAGGAGCGCTGCGTCGGGCCTGGAGTCACACGGACCCCCAACAACACAGTACCTTAGGAAAATGAAGCACACGATGATCAGCGGCTTCGAGCACTCCGGCGTCGCGTCTCGGTGTCGATCAGGCCTCAGCAGGCGTTGTCGATGAAGTAGTTGCGCAGAGTGAGCAGCGCTCACGGCGTCGAGGGCACACGGTTGATGCGATCAGCAGCGGGGCAGACACGAGGTCCTCTGGAGTTAGAGCCGTACTCCTACTCACTGGCGTTGCTGCTGGCGTCGGTTGGGCCCAGCGTCCGGTCGTCGTGATTGCTGTTCCTTTCAGAGGTGCTGGATTCCAGCTTCCAGCGGATAGCACTTTTTAGCAGGTGAAGTCTGTTGGCCCTGAGACTTCGGCAGGAGACTGGCACTCTTCCAGTCCTTGGAGATTTTCTTAGCAAGCGTGAGAGTACACACACAGTTCCTCTCTCCTGGTTCCTTGGCAAAAATAAAGAAGCACCGCAGGATTCCCCCAACAACAGCACACCGGCAGAAGGGGTAGGCAGTCCTTTAGATCAGTAGGCTTCTTGTCCTTGGTTACAGGGTTCCTTGTCAGAAGTGATCTGATTTCCTAGTTCAGGGGTCCTCCTCTTATACCCCTTTTTGTCTTTGATCCCTTTGTCTATGCTGGGGGTTTCCCAACACCCTGGGTCTGCGGTGGGTGGAGCTAGGCAGTAGCACCTGGCCTATTCACTGAGCCGGGCCGGGTGCTCAGACGCCCCGCAGGAGGTGGAGCCAGCGTTGATACTGGCAGGAGCAGAGCTATCGCCCTCCTGGCAGGAGGTGGGGCCAGGATCGTCCATGGCAGGTACAGAGCCATCAGTCGCTCGGCAGGAGGTGGAGCCAGCATTGTATCAGGCAAGGCAGGCTATCAACAACTACTCTCCCCCTACTCCCAACGTAATGTCCCACTCATCCCACACTGACTCATCCAGACCTCTGGGAGCCACCCAGCTCCTGTCACACACACGCAAGACCAGCAGAGACCAGATATGGTTAGACAAGAAAATAGACACTTTCTAAAAGTGCTATTTTCGAACCCAGAGTCCAAAGACCATCCACACCAACGGATGCGTAATTAAACCCCGAGCTCAGGGATACCAAACTCGACATTGCACCATGCTCCCCGAGCCAGCTAGGATTATAGCGTTAATAATCCCGGCGGCCCATTCTATCCAACGGAGAGCAGGCTACCTCGCAATAGTGAAGCCCTAAGATGGCGGCACTTCACTATCAGGACATGCCAACTTGGTCAGGCGTGTCCTACCTTACACTTACAATGCACCCTGCCCATGGGCCTACCATAGGGGTGCCTAACATGAAGTTAAGGGAAGGTTGGAGGGGCTGGCAAGTAGGTATACCTGCGCAGCCGACGTGACAGTGCAAGACTGCACGTGGGTCTCGCAATGACCGACCCGTAGACATTCTTTTACAGGGCCGCTCCTGTGGGTGGCACAACACGTGCTGCAAGCCCACGAGCAGTATTCGCATTTACAAGCCCCGGCACTCCTGGTGCACTAGACTAGGGACTGACAGTAAACCAAATAAGCCAAACATGGATACAATAGACACATCAGTTTAACATCGGGAGCACTTGCGCTATGGCACTGATCAGCAGTGACACGGCGCCCAAAGCATATACCAGCAAAACATCGTAAAACAGTAGAGGCAAACCGAAAAAATGGAGGAGAGACTCAAGCCAATGATGTCAGGTCTAACACTACCTTACCCTTAACAATGGGTACCGTCTCCGGAGGGGCCCCCTCAACCCTAGCCACCCCACCCAATGATGGACTAAGGATGGGGGGGATGAACGGGGAGACCCCACCATCGATGCTGGAGCTGGGAGGGATGAGGCTGCTGGCTGATGGACAACTGCCTGTGTCAGAATAGGAGCTGGGCCCGTTAAACGTTCAGGTGTTTTAGCAAGAGCAAAATGGCCTAAAGAGGATTTTTTGGCCATAGCCAGCTCCTGGGATAGCCTTCTAGCTGCATCAAGTTCAATGGAGACCCTATGCTGCATTTTATTAATCTCCATGTCTATGGCGGTATTAGTCCTGGTAATAAAATCATTGAGTGTCCCGTTTTGCAACTTCCCTTTGGCTGCCCTACTTCTAGACTCGTGCGTGGACATAACACCTTATGTTCTGCAAGTGCCTCAAACAGGTGAATTTATAGTGACAAAGTTGAGGCCAAGGGGAGTAGCCCAGTCCAGTCTCCACCGGGCTCGAACGGCCTCAAACGGCCCGCTCTTTGCCCGGTCTTCGCCCCGAGCTCCGTCCCGCGCGCGTCCCGCTGCGCGAGGCGGATAGACTGGTTTTATCCTCCCAGGCGAGGGGGCGTTGCCGCTGCGGGAAGAGGCTGCAGGTGTGGAAGATCACCTCGCAGTCCCGCAGCGGTGTAGGCGGTGTGGGCGGGTCCGGGGTCCAGCAGCAGCGGAGGAGCGGGTGCCGCGACCGGGGAACAGGAGAGCAAAATCCAACGAAGTTCCAGGAGAAGAAGCGCCCAGTCAGGTCAGGAACAGCTCCAAACACTGAGTAGCACCCGTGCAGCTGGTGCTGCGAAAGTTTATTCGGGAGCCAGGCGGGGGGGCGTTGCCGCTGCAGGAAGAGGCTGCAGGTGTGGAAGATCGCCTCGCAGTCCCGCAGCGGTGTAGGCGGTGTGGGCGGGTCCGGGGTCCTGCAGCAGCCGAAGAGCGGGTGCTGCGACCGGGGAACAGGAGAGCAAAATCCAACGAAGTTCCAGGAGTAGAAGCGCCCAGTCAGGTCAGGAACAGCCCCAAACACTGAGTAGCACCCGCACAGCGGGTGCTGCGAAAGTTTATTCGGGAGCCAGGCGGGGGGCGTTGCCGCTGCGGGAAGAGGCTGCAGGTGTGGAAGATCGCCTCGCAGTCGCGCAGCGGTGTAGGCGGTGTGGGCGGGTCCTGGGTCCAGCAGCAGCCGAGGAGCGGGTGCCGCGACCGGGGAACAGGAGAGCAAAATCCAACGAAGTTCCAGGAGAAGAAGCGCCCAGCCAGGTCAGGAACAGCCCCAAACACTGAGTAGCACCCGCGCAGCGGGTTCCTGCGAAAGTTTATTCGGGAGCCAGGCGGGGGGCGTTGCCGCTGCGGGAAGAGGCTGCTGGTGTGGAAGATCGCCTCGCAGTCCCGCAGTGGTGTAGGCGGTGTGGGCGGGTCCGGGGTCCAGCAGCAGCCGAGGAGAGGGTGCCGCGACCGGGGAACAGGAGAGCAAAATCCAACGAAGTTCCAGGAGAAGAAGCGCCCAGTCAGGTCAGGAACAGCCCCAAACACTGAGTACACAGTATACACTCCCGTGTTGACTACCGGTCGTCACTTCAAGAAATGTAATAAAATGGGTAAAGGAATTCTCACATCTTACATGGTCATACTCTGACCATGCACTAATTCTCCTGAAATTGGAGTTGCCTGATAAGTTATTGAGAATATGTTCATGAAGCCTACTTTTTGACGCCTAACTCAACTCAGGGTGACAAATACAAAAAGAACTATTGATGGACAGAATGCAGAACAATGTCATACATTCACCCAGTACAGAGATCTGGGCCAAAATCCATCGTTTTTTTGCTCATCATACCATTCCAGTTTGGACCCAGCCATATGCAAATCAGTCCTGACCCTGCACCCAATGGGAACAGTCCTGCCCGAACTGCCATGCCAGGTCCTCCCCTGGACTGGAAACAAGCATCCTAGGACCGGTTTCGGGGTTTCACCCCTCTTCAGCCAGGATAGCTTGATTCCAGTGGCATGGAAAGCACGGGACTCACGTCTGAGCATACTCGTCCCACTCGGGTGACAAATGCAAAAAGAACTATTGATGGACAGAATGCAGATCACTGTCATACATTCACCCCTGTACAGAGATCAGGGCCTAAATCCATCGTTTTTTTGCTCACCATGCCATTCCAGTTTGGACCCAGCCATAAACAAATCAGTCTTGACCCTGCGCCCAATGGGAACAGTCCAGCCTGTGGAGAAGTGTGGCTCAATGACTAGAGCGGCAGACCCTGATGCAGAGGTCTAGCCCGGGACCAGGGTTCAATTCCCCGCCTCGGCGGGTCTTGGGTTCAAAAATTCAACGGACCTGATAATTCTCACCTCGGTGCCTATTCCAATCATGGAGTCCCACTCTGCAACTCTGGACAATAGCTTGCTTAATCTCCACAACGGCCCCCACAACGCTAAGGATGCCTGGCCTCCACCTTGGGGGTGCCCAGGAGTGGACGCCTCACAGGGAAAGCCAGGATGGGTTCCACAGCGGTATTCGTACAAGCGCCTTGAGACCCTTGCGGGTGAGTAGTGCGCTATACAAGTATCAATTTACAATTCAATTTACAATTCACAGCTTGAACTGCCAGGTCTAGTCCTCCCTCGACTCGAGACAAGCATCCTAGGACCGGTTTCGGGGTTTCACCCCTCTTCAGCCAGGATAGCTTGATTCCAGTGGCATGGAGAGCAAAGGACTCACGTCTGCCACTGGATTCAAGATAACCTGGCTGAAGAGGGTTATGAACCCGAAACCGGTCCCAGGATGCTTGTTTCCGGTCCAGGGAAGATATGGCTTGGCAGTTTGGGCTGAACTGTTCCCATGATGCACAGGGTCAGACTGATTTGCATATGAATGTCTGAGCTGGGGCGGTGGAGTGAGCTAAAGAATAATGAGGGATTAAATCCAGATCACTTGACTGGGGCCTGGGGGTGAGTATTTGATTTGCTCAAATGCTCCGTCCATCATCCCTTTTGGTACAACTCAACTCAGGGGCCTAGTCACAAATTGCAAATGAGTAAGCCTAGTGTTATTCTCAAACTGCACTTCTAAAGTTACAACATTTAAAAAGAGACTCACAACTGCTGTAAATTGTTCCAGTTCAGAGCTGGAGTAAGTGCAGAATCACACATGGTCAACCACATGGTGCAACACCCTCCCATAAAAAATAATGGTGGTAGGGACTTATAATAAACACATGTCGAAAATAATGTCAAATTTTATTACATTTTTTAAAATAGTTAAAATTATAAATAAACATATTTTAATGGTAAAAAAGATCTAAAAGTAAAATAGACATATTTTTTCATTATGAAATATTTGAACAACCTTTTTGACATTATAAATTAATGCAACATTACCGTTTATTAAATATAAGTAAATTGCTTTCAATTAATTCTAAAAATCACTTTTTGTAATAATAATAATGCATAATTAAATACTTTTTTTACTTAGTTAAGATTTTGTTTTATTGAAACCTCAGAATTTATGTAATGTAATATTGTTTAATTAATTAAAGTGTACCTCAAAATTATACTAATAGTTGCATTTTAATTTTTTGTTTCCATTTAAATTAACTATATAAACTAATTTACATTAATATTAAATATAATCCTATTTTTAATATTTTTTCCAGTTAAATATTTTAATTTTACTACTTTTTTTACTTTTCCCTTTATTTTACTATAGAGAAACTCTACAATCAGGGTGGCCCGATGGTATACACACTATTCTGGACAGAAACAACTTTTCACTACTTAGGAATAAAAGTATATCGAGATATAGACCAGATAATCCATATTAACTACGGAGTAGCACTGGGCAAAGCCTACAGAAAGGAAAGTTGGATTAAACTTCCACTCTTGCTAACTGGTAGAATCACAATTAAGAAAACTATTATCCCTCTAGGCTACTACACCTATTCCTCAATATTCCCAACCACATGTTTTTTAACTCTCTAAAAACTTAAAGGATAAGGCTAGCACAGCAATAAAACAACCCAAGATAGGTTGGTCCACGCTTGCACTTCCTATGAAAGCAACAGATTTCTCGAACTAGACTTGGACTTGTACTGCTACACAGTGTGGGCACAATTCATACACTACAGAATTCAAAGCTCATCCCACTTGGGGCAATTGACAGTGGAAAAAGAGGCAACCACACCTCTTCTCCTGATAACAGCCATGTTCCTTCCTACAAGTAGACCCAGCAGGACCAGGAGCCAGATAGTAGCAGGAGATTCTCATAGAATTAGATGATAAAGACCAGGGCTCTAACTCTCCTCTATTCCCCTGAGATAAACATGGGCAGCTACACTTGGCTAGAGCTGACCAAAGAAAAAACTGCAAAACTAGGATGGTCAGAGATGAGTGTCTCACATTTGGGCAAAATGTTTGAGGTCGCCACCACTAGAACTCTTGATCAATTCACTGTTACTGATGGCATGGCACCATGTCGCTGCTGGCCTAATTCCATTATCATGGAATACACAGCACACTTAAAGCTAGTGCTTCCAGACTACCACAAAGACCCAAAGCAGAAGATAGTTACTCCTCCAACCACCTACCACCACAACGAGCTGCCACAGCTAGCCATTGGCACTGGAGATGCCGAATTCCTGAGTGTGTCACTTTCTAGCTAAAGGCCACAGCTATGGAGATTGGCAGAGCTGCTACCTTGCCCATGTGGACTCATCAGATGGCCACGTCCTAAAAGTGGTCTGACCAAGATGGCGGCAGTGGCTGGATGTTTTGGGGCAACGATAGATGATAAAGGAGGACTCCCCCCATTCCACTTCAAAGCGAAGTGGCGACTTGTGGCCTAAGGAGAGGGGCCACTGCAGTGCACTTAGTGCCTAGCAGGGTATTCCCCATTATCTCACGTGCCATTAAGATCAATGGGGTCTCCCCGTTTCCCTCGGAACCTGGGTATTAAATTACAAAGCTACAAGTGGTTCAGCTGGGTAAGCACCAAATTCTGGGTTAGAACTAAACCATTTCTTCAAACCCAAATTTAATTATAACCAACAATCCTGAATGCACCACACCTACAGCAAATTAGCAAAAACATATAAATGTATTACTTTCTTCGTTTTGATTTGCTGTTTTTCTCATATTTGTTTTTTTTTACATAGAACACTTTTGCAAATAAATATGGGCTGTCAAACAAAAAAGACACACAATAACAATACGAAAACAGTTCAATGAGTGTCTGTGGTGACAAAAAGTGAAATGAGTGACGTTTCAGATTCAAACACAATCAAAACAATGAATACATTCTCTGTCTTTCTCCGGTCTTTCACTATAGCATCCATTGTCTTTTAAATTTCTAGCTATAGTGAGCCTGGACATGAGACTGTTTCACAGCGACGTTTTGACCCTGTAGATACATGTGCATGTAGATACATCAGATAGGGTCTTCCTCAGTACAAAGCAGACTAATGACAGCCTATTTAAAAACAGAAATGAAACTACTATAGTGTGGTGTGCAATAAAATAATTGCATTTGGGCAAGCAAACATGCTCCAGGACTACTCACCCTCGTTTCTTAGATTTGGGAGAACATGAATCCACTCCTGCGAGCCCGGATGGAGTTTGACCAAAAATCTTTCTATGCACTCTCTTTATAGATGAGGATCATCTGAAAATTGTGAAATGGCCCAATTCAGTGACAATGACCTGTTTACTTATTGAATCTATGTTCAGAGTGTCTACAATTCTGGCTAATGCGTCCATGAACAATCTGTAAAACACTCACCATGTGCCCCCATCTAATAATCTGTATTGGTTAGCACCAGCTGTACTCCAACTCTCAACAGCGTCCCTGTTGGGAGAGTAAATAACTAAGTATACTACTCCCAATAATTGTCGACAACACCAAGTCTATCATCATGGAATTTATTCAACAAAAACACTTATCCTACTGGTCATGCGCATTGACCTCACAGATTACTGGTGCGGACATTCTAAGGTTTAAATTGAGTTCCGGGTTTGCGCGTGACATTATCACGTAAAAACTTCCTGTTTGACCTAATCGCTCATCAGTGTTACAACGGCGGCCATCCTTGAACCTGATAAAAGATTGCTGTGCCGTAGCTAGCAATGTATACTTCTAAGTCAAAATCTATAGTGTACGGGTGGTTGTGTCCCAGTTATCAAAAATGCTTACATGTTGATACCTTCTCTTGATTATGTAAATAAATTATCCACCTGTATACCAAGGTGGTAGCGGCATATTAATAGGTGCCCTTTCCCCATCTAAGTGATAAACATACTTTTTGCAGAGAAATTAAATGGCATGGATCTTGGTCACCATATAGGATCACTATGAGAGGATCCCTTTACTATTAGTTGCAATAACTGTGCACACGTCCCCAACGGCTATCTAGGTGTGGTAGAGTCCCCATTATAATCAAGATACATATTGGAAAGAACCACTCAATCGTGTCATAATACATCCTCAGGGGTATGTTGTTTAGTGCACCGCCCACCCCCCATGGCTGTGGGGGCTATCTTTCAGTGTTATGTTTTCCATACCAATTGGTGCACTTATTTTATCTACCTGATGAACATACATGTTGTAAAGAAATAACATGGATCTGGATCACCATGAAGGAATGAGAGGATTGCTTTTACTCGTGTGTGGCTAGAAAAAATTCCTGGATTGGGTATAGTGGGAGTTATCATGCTAGTATAATGCTCTGTGTAGCTGCTCATATGGGTAAGCTGCTCATATGTGACAACAAGAATCATCTGTTGGTTACAAACATCCAATCACATCGTAAACACCTTTAATGATCAGATCATCCTCCAGTGGTGTATCTTGGAAGATGATGTTCATGCTATAACTCTCAATCAGGGTGATGCGAACAATGTCTTGGTCCTATTCAGGACTCAGATATCTATCAAGAGGCTAGTCTGTCTATCTGTTTCCTCAATTTCATTCAGGCCCTTGCTGAATGAATCCAAGACGTCTATTCATTGCATTCCCTAGTGTTAAGTTTGGACTCCATAGCACCTCCTCTTAGATCACGTATTACCTTCTCAATTACCCACTGCCTTAGGCTCTCAACCGAATGTTTCTGTTGATGAAAGTGTTCCACCAATGGTGCTCCTTGTGTTCCACTTCTAATCCGACTACAATGTTGTAAGATGTGTCGCTTGATTTTTTTCTAAGGCTAACCTACATAGATCTTGTTGCACTTTATCACAAATAAGACTTCCTTCATGTTGCAGTTAGTCTAATGGCGTGCTGTATATGTCCGCCCAGAGTGGTCAACATTTTTGCCCTCAGTAGCAAGTTCACAGGCCTTACGGCTTCCACATTTGAAATGTCCCACAAGTGGGGGGAGATTCAATTGTACACGTATGTCAGAATCTTTCTCAGTTTTAAAGAAGGAACTCACCACATGATCATAGATGTTCTTGTTCTTCTAAATGCAAAGAGAGGTTTTTCTGGCATGTAAATTTCCGTGGCGACCAAATTCCAATATTTATTAATGATTTTCTTGATCGCGTTACTTTTTATGTTATATGAAGTCACGCAAACTGACTTGTTTATTGTGTCCTCTCTTGGTCTGATTTCCAGTAGGCTCTCTCTCGGGCAATACCATGCTCTTTTCCTAGCCAATAGTAGCAGCCTCCTAGGATAGCCACTTCCACCCAGGCGTTGATGAAGCATTGCAGTTTCTTAAAAGAAGTCTGTCAACAGTTGCATCTCAACCTCAGAAACTGCCCATACAGGAGATTATCCCATAGGTTTTTTTGAATGGTGGGAGTCATACTTACGTAATGTTTCCCACTCTGTAGACTCTATACAGAGTAGTGTAAATTCGGACATCTATTTTAAGGCATATGTCCAGGAAGCTGATCGGGTCTCTGTGATATGTCATTGTAAATAGATTGTCTGGAGACCTACCACTGATCCACATGGAAAAGTCAATGAGGTTCAATTGATCACCGGTCCAAATCATGATGACATTGTCAACAAAACGTTGCCATACAGTAATGTTTTTAAGAAAAGGGTTGTCATGATCATATATGTGTGCATCCTCATTATTATCCATATTGAGGTTTGCTAGGCTTGAAGCAAATCCAGCTCCCACCGCTGCTTCCTTACATTGGATATAATATTGATTTTGAAAGAGGAAGTATTTTTTTCCCATGGCCACATTTGAGAGCTCTGTCACACATTCAGTAGGCACCCAGTGTGGACATTCCCTCCCGTCAAGCACCTTGCGGGTGACCTGTAGAGCTTCCTCTTGGGGAATGCTCGTATAAAGGGAAGCAACATCTAGTGTCACCAGAACTTGTTTGGACACATCAAACGGTTGCCCTTCAACCAGCTGTATAATATGCATAGTGTCTCTCACGTATGATCTTGTCTTCTTTACCATTGGCTTAAGGAAGTTATCAATGTATTCGTTGATAGGCTCTAAGATAGACCCGCAGCTAAATACGATGGGTCTCCCTGGTGGTTGTGGAAGATCTTTATGTACCTTGGGTAGTGTGTAAATCGTTGGTATGCAGGGACCTTTTTGATTTAGAAAACCTTGTTCCTGCTCTGTGAGGTAAGGTAACCCCTAACAATCCCTCTCTTGGTCAGATCTTGGATCAATTTGCGGATTTCTGATGTAGGGCCTCGTACAATTTTAAAATAGCTGTCTTGGACATTCGATTGTTTCTGAATCTCTTTAATATAGTCTACGGTGTTCTATATAACTATTGAACCATCCTTATCGGCTGCCTTTATGACAATATCCTGATTGTTTTTTAAAGTGACTAGACTGTCTCTCTCACCCTTTGTGATTTTGTATTTGATGTAATCCCTACTTTTTAATGCATCCATCACTTCCTTTAAAACGATCTGTCTATAAGCAAGGATCTTACGGGTCACAATGGGCTGCTCGTGTGAAATTAGAGGAAGTTCTAAAGGGTGTGGCTACATATTGCCTTGTGACTGATGGATTTTTCGTGAAGTCGTATTTCAACCTAATCTTCCTGAAGAAACGATGTAATTCAACCTTAGTATTTAATGAGTCAGGGGTAGTAGAGATAAATGATAATCCTTTGGATAAAATACTGTTTTTCGAGTCAGTGAGGGTATTGTCAGATATATTTATGATAGGCTCAATTTGATCATTGGTCACAATAGGTGTGGGTATCTGTTCAGGAGTTACCACCTGTATGTCTGTCTGCGTGTCTGTATCTCTACATGTGTCTCCTCTGGATAAAACCTCACTCTGTTGTTCCCCCTCTGTGAGTTGCCTCCCCCGTTCCATCCCTGTGGTCTGCCCCAATTCTGCTCCTGCCACCGCCCTCTGTTCAGGTTCCCTGTTTTGTCTCCTAAAAAAGACTGCTGACCACTAGCTGAGTCTTGATATGAGGTAGCTGGGTTACAGGATTGATAGCTGGTCCATGCCCGTTCTGTATCACTGTCAGATCCACTACAAGCAGACGAATCTGAGAAAGTGGCAAAGTGTCTGGATCCTTGCCTGCCCCTGTTGGTAAAATATCCCTGGTTGTCCTGCTGATAATAATCATCAGACAAATAGGGATAGGTTATTTTCTTGTTGTATATCCTGATATCTCATGTAAGTTTGTCCACTTTCCTAGTGAGTGTAATGGTGTTCAATTCTGTGATTGTTTTCTCCACACGTTCTAGTATTTATTTATTTATTTTTATTTATTTTGAAGGTCTTGTATAGCGCGAACAAGATCCTTGCAGATATCAGAGCGCTTTACATAAAGTCAGGCTGGATATACAAACTAATAAATGCAGGCACATCAAGTATACACAGCAAATAGAGCAAAGTGAAGCAATAGGTGACAGGGACAACATATAACTGTTGAGTTAAGTCACGATCAAAAAGCATGCATAGCCAGTCTAGGGGCCCCTTGTAGAAGAGAGGGTTAATGGTAAGGGGATTATTGGTCTCTGCGATTCCAGAGTCTATGAGTAGGTGAGTTTCGCCATGAGGAGCGCTTTCACTTCCTTTTTTAATGAAACAGCAGAGGCGTTCAGTCTGGTTTCTGGGGGAAGTACGTTCCGTATCCTGGGCACCATCCCAGAGAAGGATCGTTTATATGTTTTCTTCCTGTTGAATCTTTGAGGTTTCAGTAGCAGGTTTTCAGCACTTCTTGAGACTCTTGTCCCACCCTATGCGTCATGCATGCTAATTGTAGGTGAATTCTGGCTTCAAGCAGGAGCCAGTTCAAGGCTTTTAAATCTGGAGAGATATGTGAGCTTCTTTTCAAACCAGTGATGAGTCTCGCCACTGCATTTATTGAGGCTCTTAGGGGTGCTGTTGTAGCTTTAGGAAGGACACACTAAGAAACACTTTCATACTCCACCCGAGGGATAACTCGTACTTGTACTGCCAACTTGAAATCGTTAGCTGGCAAGAATGGTTTCAGCTTCCTCGGTGTGTTAATCTGGAAGTTTGCTCCCATTGTTTCATTGCTAATGTGTTTCTGCATAGTGAGGTTGCTGTCAAGAGTTATTCCTAAGGATTTAGCTGAGTCTACAATGTTAGGTTGAACGTTGAATGCAGTAATATATTTGATCAAGTCTTGCATAATGGGGACGTTGGCGGGAGAAGCTATAAGGAGGAATTCGGTTTTTTGAGTGTTCAATTTGAGATGGTTTTCTGCCAACCAAGCATGGGTGTTCCTGAGCATTGTATTGAGCACTTTGATGTCTTCTAGGGAGTGAATCTTGAGATAAAGTTGTGTGTCATCAGCGTACATATGATATTGTACGTTAGACGCATGTAGCAGTTCGGTGAGAGGTTCCAGGACAAGGTTAAACAATGTCAGAGTTAGTGAGGAGCCTTGCGGGACCCCCAATGTGACTGGTACGGGATTGGACAGAGTGTTGTTGACCTTGTACTTTTGGATTCGGGTATGAAGGAAGGAGGTGAACCAGTTTAGCACTGATCCCGATAGCCCCATTCTCTGTTTTAAAAGATCTGATAGAGCGCGCAGGTCACCCGACTATAAATTTACCATACTCACCTAGGCCCATAATCAATAACTCATAACTTAATCAGGTAACCTTCGCTCTACTACCAGTTATTTTACCTACTAGGTCCTATACCATTGACTTACCAATCCTTGTCACTGATACCTGTAAACCTATTGGATCAGGGTGTTAGAATAATAGGAAAATAACATTTGCACTCATATAATAATCACAAACTCCGGAAAGGTTTAAACTCTTTTATCTAAATTTCTTAAATGGTCTTGATCCAAAGATTAAACACCAAAAGACTCTCGATGATGAATATCAGAATCAGTGTGTAACTATGCAAAATATATATTAAGCAGTTTTCAGACATTTAGCAATAGGGTGGGTAAGAAAAAGGAACATGATATGCAATCAAAATGATCTTGAGCATTTATCATAGGGAAAGGGTAAAAAAGGAACATATATAATCAAAACTTTGACGATAGGAAGGGTAAAGAGAAGGGAAACAAATACAACGATGAACTCACACAATTTTATATTTACCTAGGATAGTGTGAAGACCAACCTTGGCCACGGGTCAGTTAAAGGATAGTAAACCCCAAAAGTTGCAGTCGCCAGTAGGCCAGCAGGTGCAGATTCAGAATCAGGACAGGTAAAGCAAATTTGGATCAGGACAGGACCACCAAAGGTTAAGACCGGCACCCCCAGTTCAGTTGCAACGCTTGCACTACTCCCTCTCTGCAGCTAACAGCCAAAACTCCGATTGGGTCATCGAATTCACTGATAAAGTGCTTCGCCAGCACCTCAGCTTCCCGGACCCCGATTCGGTCAGCGAATCTTCTGACAGAGTGCTTCGCAACACCTCTGCTCTCGATTACCTATTGAGTGCGCTGGGTCAGCGACAGGTCAGCTATTCGGACAAGTCGGACAAATTAACTAGCTAAGCCTACCCTAGTTATACTATTTTCCAGGTCAATGTACCACCCCCCAATGTTGCAAGTGTAAGGATCCCCAAATTTGATTGGACAAAGAATGAGGAGAGGTCATCACACCATACCAAAATGAAACTTTCTGCATGTCATATTTAAATTATTGTTCCCGCCCATCAATTTATTGTTCTCATGACATCTTTATTCCACCCAACAATGAATGTTTCTTCTTAAATACATTGTATTAATATGGTATGAATGAGCTTCCTTCGACAGAGGTAAAAGGTCAGCTTCCCAGGCGCATCTTGGATGAGACTGTTCTTGGCAACCATTCAATGTCATTTCTGAAGCGTCCCTTAGTTTCTTGTGCGCATGTTAAAAATGGATGCAGTGGGATCTCGTCAGGCTCAAAGTGGTTTACATGTAAGAATAGAAAAGAAACAGTTTGAGGACACAGAGGAAATGAATGCACTGTATACCACTTATCTCTACTCTATTCCCATTACTTTATATCAGAGGTCTTCAAACTGTGCGGCCCGACCCCCAGGGGGGTCCTGGAGTCCTAGGAAGGGGGTCGCAGATTCCCCAGCTTCACTTCTACCTGTAAAAAGACAGCCGTCTGATGTTTGGGATGGGTAATTGAGATAGTTATCAGCTGTTTGCCTGAATGAAAAGCAAAAGCCCTGGTAATCTGCCAGTGTAAAGCATGCTTGGGAGCAGTTCTGGCTCTTTGTGAAGACAAAGATGTGTGTTGTTTTGAGTTGAAGTGCAAAAAATTAACTACTGGGCTGGAAAGTTCTTTCTTTTAATTTTGACTGAATTTACACTGCCCTTTGTGCCCCTAAAGAGGTGTTGAAGGGACAGTTATGTAAAAAAAAAATAACTGCATTACATTTGGTCTGGTATTATTAAAACCTACATTTTGAAAGCACTATTTTATTGTAAAACTATACACACATTTTGCAGCATTGTATCTTACCCTGTATGTAATGCAAGTATAAAATATTGTCTTGCATATTCACAGTGCTTTCTGTCACAGGCTGTGACTTTGTAGCACTAAAAAAATACATCACTATTCTCCACTGCATCAATCAAGATTTAATTCTGTGGGTCTCTGGTTACACACAGACCTGTGCAGTGCTTTAACTAATAGACTTTTTCCTAATGTACTACAGTGCATTTCCCACTGAGCAATAACTTATTTTATTTATTTTTCATTTACACTGCCCATTATTTTATATGTAGATACCTGAAGGTGAAATACCTAAAAAACGTAAGAATATTTTAGGCTTATTTCTGAGAGGCTTGCATCGCCAGAGCATCACTTTTTTTGATGTTCTGGTGGCGCAACCATCTCAACCATACCTATGAGGCAGTGCAAAGTCACCCTGCATAGCTTTGCATTGCCTCATATGGAGTAATCATTAAGACATAGCAGCGCAAGTCACTGTGTTGCTTTACTCTGCGTCAAGGAGGTAGTCCATGGGCTTTGTGTGGGGTTCCCACGCAAAGCCTATGGATTTTGATGCTGCCCCATATTTACAAAATCCTGTAAACCTGGGGCAGCTCCAAAAACTGACACCTCTCCAGTAGAGGAGTAACAAGGAGAAATGTTCTATGAGAGCAGCATTTTGCGGCTCTCGTAGAAATAGGAAAACACCTCTCAGTATTGTTTTCGTGAAGGAAGGTGTCTCTTCCCGTACAAAAACAATTCTGCCTACGGTAGTGCTAGACAGCAATTTGTGAAGGGAAAAGAACTGGAATGCACCGTATTTCATAATTACAGTTTATTCCTGCCCTTTCACATTGGAATTGGGCAGCGCCGCATGAAGACTTGCAGCGCTGTCCTTCGCCAATTCCTCATAAATAAGGCCCTTTGTTTTTAGCTACACCCCTACACTCAATGACCTTTGGTTTGGATATGCTCATATAATGTTCTAAGTAAACTCCCATTCTATCCTATGGGACAGATAGCCTTTCCATAGTGGAAAATGAAACGCACTGTAATTCACTACCAGAAAATGTCACACACACCAGTACATGTCTTACCTATAACATACACAGCACCCTGCCCCCAGGGGTACCTTGGGCCTACCTTAGGGGTGACTTACGTGTAAGAAAAGTGAAAATTAGGGCTTGGCAAGTGGGTGCACTTGCCAGGTCGGCATGGCAGTTACAAACTTCACGCAGACACTGCAGTGGCAGATCTGATAACCCTTTTAAGGGCTGCTTGGGTGAGTGGCACAATCGGTACTGCAGGACCACCAGCACCATTTGATTTACAGGTTCTGGCACCCTCAGTGCACTTTACTAGGGACTTACCAGTAAGTCAAACATGAAATCATGGAAACACCAGTCCATAATACAATTTATAATAGGAGCACTTGTGCTTTAATACTGAACAGCAAAAAGGAAGTGCGCAGAGACACTGAACCAGCAAAAACAGTAAAAACTAGGTCAGAAAGGAAAAAAACAAGAGAAACATGCCAAATGATGGCAGGTATAACAGGGGCATTTATAGTTATTGATATATGTTGATGACGAGAAGAACCAGTTTCTATAAAATTTTGTCAGAAGGCGGTCCTTACGCCTAAAAAGGTTTGACAAGGGGGTCTCGACATCAAAAAGTTTGAATACCACTGCTTTATATGTATCTATTGCGTTAATGTTAAGCAGAACGAACGGCTTGGCAAAGCAGCTGAGCCAGCTTCATGCATGCGGTAACACAGAGCAGCCATATTTAGTTTTAGTGCACAGAAGCGAAAGTTTCCCTCCAAGCAAAGATACATCATGTCACGTGAGTATGTCAGATGCATGCACAGTAAGAAATCCCGCGTAGCAGCAGCCATTTTAGTGCAAGCAGATTATCGTTACTAGAAACACATATGCAAGCTTCTTCTAGATACCCAGTGTTTATGTGAAATGCAATATTAATAAGACAAACATGTTGATTCATATATTAACGTTATGTCGAGAGGGCTGATTACAAGCAAGTCGCGTTACGTGCGAATCCTTGCTCCATCAGATCTATCAGATTCTCATGTTTAACTGTGTCAAAGACTGAGGATAGGTCTAGCAGGATGAGTAGACAAGCTCCGTTCTGATCCAGGATTTGTAGCGCATCATCAATAATGTGTGTCATGGCTGATTCGGTGCTATGACCTGCTCTGAAGCCTGATTGGTGTTTGTTAAGAAGGTTAAGTTTGGCCAAGGTAGGAACGTTGGAGATGGGATGATAGTTGTTTAAGTCAGTGGGGTCCGCTTTGAGTTTCTTTAGTATGGGAGAAACCTGTTCGATTTTGAGGGTGTCCGGGATGCAACCTTGTTGGAGAGACCTGTTGACAATTTTGGTCGAAGAGGCAAAAGACATGAGGTTAAGTCTTTAACTGAATTTGCAGGGAGAGGATCGGTGAGGTGATTGGCAGGCTTTAGAGTAATCAGAATCTTGCCTAAAGCTTCTTCCGTATATGTAGCAAATGATGACCAAGCTGCGTTGTTTTTTAAAAGAAACTTTGTTGTGGTGCGAAAGGGGGTGGAAGTGAGGTGTTCATAAGCGGTCTGGAGTGTAGTAAGAGGTCATTTAGGAGATCCTTCTTGATGATGTCAGTTTTCTGAATAAAGAAGGCAGAAAATTCTTCACAGCTGGGTTGCAAGCTGGCTGAATCTTGAGGTTGTTGTAGAGCGTCCTTAGATTGGGTTTTGATTAACTCAGAGTTTTTTTTGGGCGATTTCTTGCTTGATCTAGTTGGTGGCTGAAGAAGTCAGCTTTCCTGTGCTTGATCTTTCTATAATAAGTATTTCTCTTTTTCCTTAGTAACTGAGGTGATACGAAGATGGGACTGATCTCCAAATGCAATCATGAGATCTGAGAAACCGTCTATCCTCGTTAAGAAAACCGTTGTACCAGGGCTTAGAGTCATTAGTGGAAACTCTCTTTAGTTGCAGGGGGGCTACCTCGTTAATTATCGAGGTCATAGAGTTGAGGTAATGGTTGGTGGGATTATGGACGTCGGAGGAGCCTACAGGAGGCAGAAGATGGTTGTAGCAGGAAGAGGGTAAAATGTCGGGGTTGAGTTTTTTAGGTCTCTTTTCCAAATCTTTGGTTTTGTGGACTTAACCGAGTTCAGTTTCAAAGTTTCGTTGATAAAGAAATTGATAATATAGTGATCTGAACAGTCACAGGGTTGGATCGAGTCCAACTGAATGGCGTCGCTTTTGGAGATTATTAAATCTAAGATTGATCCTATTATGTGTGTAGGGCTGTTACAGAATTGGGTGAGGGCTACTTCGTCAAGGAAGTGTTTGAGACTATTAACCACTGCGTCGTTGTGGTCGTTCCAATGGAGATTGAAGTTGCCCAAGAATATTTGGGTATTCTGCCGCCTGGTGTTCGATGAGATGATATCCATGAGGTGTTTGGTGAAGATGAGGTTGTCTCCAGGTGGATGATAGATGATGTGTAGCGAGCATATTGTTTTGGCATTGCTGCTAAGGTCGAGGCATATGTATTTGCATGAGGGGAACACAGGGAATATGGCTCTGTTTATAGTGATGTTGCTACAATGTATGCAGGTGATACCACCACCGATCTTGTCAATTCTGTCAAATCTCTTGATGTCATATTTAGGGGGAACTAGAATGTCGAGGAGTCTATTGGAGGATTCCGTTAGCCAGGTTTCAGTTAATATAGTCAAATCTAGCTCCTGTGAGATGATGAGATCAGCTATGTCCACTGCATGTCTGGAGGCAGAGCAACAATTTAGGAGTATGCATTTGAGACGGGATGTGGTGGGTAAAGAGGTGGGATCTTGGATGCAAGGGACTTTTCTAAGGTTGTTATCGATGATACCTCTATTGTTTTGAGTAGAGAACCTGTGCTGGTTGGGGGGATGGTGGAATGGGCATCTGAGTGGGAGTTAAGGTGTTTGTAAGAGTGCGTATTGGTGCTACGCATTGGGCGTGTTAAGATGTTACGAAAGGGAACTGTTTTCCAACTAGGTAGGGTAGATTTCGATATTAGAGTAGGGTGGTTTGGCCGTACTCTCAAAGTCAATGTTCTTGGAAGAGTAGTGTGCCTTGATTGTTTCAAGATCACCTCCTTAAGAGATTATAGTTCCTTTTTGATTTGTTGCAGTGCGGTCATATTCTCATCCAGTCTAGGGTCAGGTGCGATTATGTATGAGGTTGGTGAGTGTGTTATGCGTGTTGATGGCTGCGGAATGGTTGGGTAGAGTGAGTGATCAAGTGTAGGTAGGCGTAGTGTTGGAGGGAGTGTTGCCAATGTGGGTGGATGAGTTATGGATGTGGATGGGGGTGCTAAGCACTTTGATGGTTGCATAGTGGTCTGGATGGGAATGTGATCAGGTGCACAAATGAGTAGTGTTGGAGGCACTGTTATGGAAGTGGATGGGAGTGTTGTGGAGGTAGATAGCTGAATTGTAGGGGTGGTTGTCTGAAGTGTGGGTGTGGGTGTGGGTGTGGGAGGGGAGATTGGGAGGCCGATGTGTACTAAGGGCAGCGAATTTTCAGAATTGCAGAGAGGTGTCCTTTTAAGTGCAAAAGGATGACTAGGGGGGTGGGTGAGGTGGGGTGAGGAAGTGTAGTGTGTAGCATTATGGGGCAGGGCTAAAGTAATGGGAGAGATGATTCTAGGGGGAATGCGGTTAGGGAGGAGGGGAGCTGAGATCGTGGTCTGGGGGGGTTCCAGATCCACTGGGGGGGGGCGTATGTTGTGTCAGATGAGCTAACAGGTGGGAGGTGTGCAAAGCGAGAGGTGAGGTGAATTTGTGGGAGGGTTAGTCTGTGTGGAGGTGACGTATAAGCCAAATATAGGTAGAGGATGGGGTGATAGGGGGCAAGGTTGTCAGATGGGATGGGAAAAGTGGTATCTAGTGTGCTGGAGATGGGGGTCGAATGGATAGCAAATTGGGGATTAGACACTCGTCTTTTAATGATGGGGAAGATGTTGTCTATGAGATTTAGACTGCAGTCAGTGGCTTGAATGAGGATAGTGCCGTTATTGTAAATGGTGATGGTTGCAGTGGCTTGGAAAAGCTGGGAGGGGGAAAAACAAATAACAAACCCATGTGCGGTTTTCCTTGTGGAGGATATGGAAAGTACATCTAAGAAAGCTCTCCTTCATTAGGCTCTTCGTTTCGTGTGGAAAATTATATCTGTGGCTGTAATCCCGTTGTGTGGCGACAAGTAAGGGTCAGCGAAGAGAATTTGAGGGTGATGTTTTATGAAATTGTGTTTGAACCGTTTGGTCAATTTCTTTGAGAGGGTGGGGGGGGTAAATGGTGTTGTAGGTGTGTGTGCCTGTGAGCTCCATGCTATGACCAGCACAATGAGTAAGAAGGAGTGGGCGCAGGGTGGGTAAGAGACTCGTAGGGGTAGGGGGGATGTGTTGAGAAGTGAAGGGGGAGGGTAGGGAAGGATGAGGGTAGCAGGTGAGGAGGTGGTTAGAGAATCCTGAAGTGATGTGGAGAAGGGGAGTTGGAAACTCGAGTATCTTGGTGATTGCCAGTAGAGTGAGAAAGGATGGGACGCAGGTGGGTATGAGCCTAATGGTGGTGCGTTGCGTGATGAGGAGTGCTTGTGAGTGGGAGGGTAAGGATGGGGGGACGAGGCTTAGTAAAAGAATATGATGGGGTGTGTATATGGAGTATATAGAGTTATGAGTGAACGGATGTTCTGCCCTAAAGAGAAAAGTCAGAGCGGGCGTTCTGACCTAAAGAGAAAAGTCAGAGCGGTCTATAGGTGCGAGGATTGAAGTTTAAACCTCAGTGGAACAGACAGCCTGAGATGTCCGACTCCATCGGGATAACGAGCAATAAAGTCCTTTGTTAGTGACCATTAAATGTGGTAGTGTGACGAGGAGTGCTTAGAGGTGGGAGTGTAAGGTTGGTGGGGGACGAGGCTTAGTGAAGGAATATCGTGGAGTATATATATGGAGCATATAGAGTAATGAGTGAAAGGACGTTCTGACCTAAAGAGAAAAGTCAGAGAGGTCTATAGTTTAACCTCGTTGGAAGAGACAACCTAAGATGGCCAACTCATTTGAATTACTTGCTATAAAGTCCTTTGTTTATGACCATTAAATGTGGTAGAGATCCTGTAGTCCTATATCGCTGTCCATTACATAGATGAGGGAATGTGGACTATCCAGTGAAGTCCTATTTCACTGACTAAAGGGAAGTTGTGATAGCGTATTCCTGTTTCAGTTGTGACGACTAGTAAACAGCAGAGATGCTGTAAGGGATAGTTGGGATTGGCCAGTGGCTGGGGGAGACCCCTTGTCTTTGTTATTTTATGGCCCGGCCATTTTGAGAACAAGAAAAATCACCCCGAGCAGCTACATTTAAAAGATAGTAAAAATACGATTGGATGCACAGTAGCAGCAATATGATTGAAGTCTTGTGAACCAAGCTGTTCTTAACTTTGCCAAGCAGTTGAGGATAAGGTCGTTTATGATAAAACAGGTAGATCAGCTTGTTTCATTAGGGCCCCTTTGTTGCATCTGGAGAGTGTTGCCATGGCAGAAAGCCAAGCCAAAACAAACACTTTCTGCCTGGGCAATAGATCATGAATCTTAAAGTTCCACCATGGACCTGGCACATGCCCTTAGTCCTGAGGAAACCCCATATTTTTAAGGTTTAACCAGAATGTTTCCTCATATGCGTCTTGAGATGCAAAAATGACAGTTAAGAAAACTAAGACTTACAACAGGAGGTCCAAAAATACAAGCCTCAAGGGAACCCTTGCAATAATAGCCAGAATGAGAAGGTTCATTTTTGGGAACCAGTGCCAGTTACAGTTCTTGCATCGCCTGGCAGCCTTTCGCAATGATACAGAGGAAAAGGAATCTACAAAGGCAGCTCAAAAGTCCCTAGACCAGTGCAAATTGGGGGTCTTTGAGGTCCTTTGTCAAAAGACGAGAGGACAGAAGGCAAAAACTCAATCTCTTTATATTGTGGCAAACCTGGGCACTTCGCACTTCGCTGCGAATGCCCATAGAAACCTGGTACCACCAAGGAAGTAATTGGGTTGACGGAGTCAGGCACAGACCCCTTGGAAAACTGCGAAACTTGATAAGCACTGAGACCCACTTATCGAGTGACAAAATACAGGTGCTCTCCAGATATCTTGTATACACCCTCACCAATCTCCTGAAACATTTTAACGATTATTGTGACCCTGATAATCTCTGCTCAAATTTGGAAAGTGCTGCCTATGCTTCTGGATTCAGCAGCTATGGGCAACTTCTTCGATCCAGGACTGGGCACCTTGTTAGGTATTCCCAAAGTCAAAATGATGGAACTCAACCCATGTGGACAGCGGCTAGCTCAGAGCTTTCTTTGGGCCTTTTAATGCAGCAAACAATTACTCTCAGCATGGTGTGTAAAAATGGCCACACCAACAGTATCATTTTTGATCTAATTGACATACCAGTGTTTGGAGCTATTCTGGGGGTTCATTGGTTGTAACGCTGTTAGAAATTGGGTCTCTATTTGCCATTGGTTTGCACCGTGGCCGAGTAGGGAGCACAATCCTAGTCAGGGTAAGTCAGACACACAACCTAAATTAACCTGTGCTCATCCTCTGGTTGCTTGGCACAGAGCAGTCAAACTTAACTTAAGAGGGAATGTGTAAAGTATTTGTGCCACACTTACATTACAGTAACACAGTAAAACACCACAAAACGACTCTGTACCAGTTTAGAAAAATAGAGAATATGGGTCATATGTATCAACATCCCTTTTTGCGATTTCTAAATAGTGATTTTTAAGGAATCGCTATTTAGAAATCGCAAAAAGGTATGTATGTAGAAATTTGCTTCTTTTTAGCGATTCCTTAAAATTCCTTATTTGCGATTAGCAAATTGCTAATCGCAATTAAGGAATAATTTCCCATTCATTCCTATGGGCCAGGAGGCCCATAGGAATGAAGGGGAAATTTGCGATTCGCAATGTGCTAATCGCAAATTGAGAATATTTTCAAGGGTGCGGGGGTGTCCAAAGGACACCCTGTTGCACCCCTGAAATATGAATGGGTGCACATGTGGCGCACATACATGCCCTAAGGGCATGTATGTACGACACATGGCACTTTTAAAAATGAAAAAATATGCATTTTGAAAGGAATTCGCAATTTACTACCAACTAGAAGTTGGTGGTAATTTGCAATTCCTTAAGGCCAATTTGCTATTTTTTTGGCTTCTTACATTGCATTTAAGGAATCGCAAAATTTGCGATTCCTTAAAAGCAATCGCAAGATAAGGAATCGCAAATTTTGCGATTCCTTATTTTTCAAGCAGATTCCCTTGATGCATGCCATTAGTCCAAATTGCATTCGCAAACGCCGAAAGTCTGCGAATTTCTGCGTTTGCGAAGTCAATTTGGCTTGATACATATGTATGAAGATTCCGATTTGCGATTCGGAATCTGCGATTTTTACCGAATCGCAGATTCTGAATCGCAAATCGGAATGTATCAACATAATCGCAAATATTTCGCGATTTGGATAAAATCGCTAAATATTTGCGAGAAAGACAATAGCGATTCCTTAAATGTGAAAAATTGCATTATTGCGATTCCTTAACGGGAAAAATCGCAAAATTGCGATTTTTCCGAAATCAGCCAATCGCAATCTTGATGCAGTTTGATGACCTCACCATCCAGGAAGTGACTGGCTACCCATGCTGCTACAGTATTGTTTGTCAGAGAGTGGGAGAGTGACGATTGCTGCTGAGGAGCCATGGCTGAGAGTGGGAACAAGGAATTGCCTGCAACCCAGCAGGAGCAGCAGGAAGGAGAAACTTCTAGAAAGAGAAAGATGAAGTTCTCAGAAGCTGAACTGGAAACACTCATTACTGAGATGGTGCCAAACCACGATTTGTTGTTTGGAAAGAGCTCACTCAAGGTGCCTGAGGCAAGGAAAAGACACATCTGGGCAGGCATACAGGCGAAAGTCAATGCCCTGGGAGTTACACACAGGAGTGTGGAGGTACTGCGCAAGCGCTGGTACGACCTGCGCCAGCGCTCAAAAGAAAAGTTGGCAGCCAGGCTGGAACAGTCACAGCTCACCGGAGGAGGGACCTCCAATGTACCAGGATCTACACCGCTTGAGGAACTTGTAGAGGGAACACTGGCTCCAGAGAGTGTGGCGGGCGTGTCTGTGCTAGACAGCTCCGACCAACCAGCTTCCAGACCAGGTAAGATGCATGCCAACACACCCCAAACTGCCCCCCCCCATCCCCCTGCAGCAACCTAGGGATTAGGGGAACCACATGTCACGCTAGAGCAAGTACACATGCAATCACAGCAATGCATTGTGGGAGATGTAGTTACATGCAAAATAAATGTTGTGAGAAGCAGCCACGCTAGGCAATTTTCACATGTGCAGGTCAGGAAAAGGGAATAACAAAAGTAAAGTAAGGCTAAACTGTGAAATATTTTATTTTCACATTGGAAATTAGTAAATTAAATTAATGTGTGCTGTTCTATCCACAGCACCTGCAACTAATAAGCCCACAGGCAGTGGGAGAGAGACAGAACCTCCAGACTCTGGAGACGCAGGGCAGGAGCAGGAAACAGATGGGGAGGACAGCCCTGTCATTCCACCAAAGAGACCCAGGAGGAAGATTGTGAGGCCATTGGCAGTCATGGAGGACGATGATGAGGACAACAATAACAATGTGCAGTCTGATGCCATAGGTTCGCAGCAGGAGTCAAGGCCACAACACCGCCAAGGTCCACTGGGCACAGGCAGGCGTAGACCCCGCACGGCCAGCAGCTCCGTTGATCAGCAGGAAGACTCGGTTTTTGCAGGGTTGGAATTGAACATGCTGCAGGTGCAGCGCCTACAAGCCAAACACATGAAGGCGTTACAGCGTGAGATGAGGGCAGGGCTTGGGACATACGTGAAGAAATGAGGGGTGCTCTGCAAGTGCTTCGTGAGTAGCTGCGTGCCGAACGCGCTGCTAGGCGCAGAGAGCTGGTCCGCATGGAACGTTACACGCGCGCAATCAACCGCCTGGCCTCATCAACCAATATTCTGTCCAGGCGCACCATTGCAACACAGCGGGAGTTCTCACACGGCATACAGGACATTGCCACTGTCGCTGTTCAGTCCACATCTGCTCTGGATGAACTGCGTGCCCTACGTACTACAGGCCCTGGAGTACTGACTCCAAGTGGGGAGGACTCCCAGTCAGTGCGGAGCTCCACCACCCCACCACGCACCGTAGAGAGGCGCCGAAGTGGCAGGAGCAACAGGCCTGCTACATACAATTAGAATGTGCAGCCAAATAACAATGATTAGCAGGGGCCACATATGGACAACTACAGTGTTGACTTTGCAGACACTCCACTTACTTAGTTGCACGCTGAATTAAACATGTGCATTACATTGGGAGTGTATGTACTTGCCTATAAGGATGTGTGGCATTGTTGCTGTAGCTATTAAAACACAGTTGCAAAGATTGAAGTTGTCATTGTGTCATTATTTCTCACCTAGAAGTAGTTGCGCGTAATCTCATCACGCCTCTGGTGCCCAGCTGCAGCACCAGCTACGCCAGGTGCCATCTGTCCAGGTCCAGGCTCCTCCACGTCAGAGGATTCAGATTCGCTCAACTCCACTGGTGTGCCTTTTCTGGTAGCGATATTGTGCAGCATGGCACATGCTAAAACAATTTTGCTGCAAGTTTCGGGGCTGTATTGGAGTGCTCCTCCACTTTTGTGAATGCATCGGAATCTGCTCTTCAATATGCCAAAGGTTCTTTCATTGATGCCTCTTGTTGACATGTGTGCCCGGTTGTAGCGCCGCTCCCGAGCATAAGCAGGATTGAGGTAGGGTGTCATGATGAAATCCCGGACTGCATAAGCACTGTCACCTGTGGTTGGAAATGTAAACGGTCAGTCACTGGAATGCACATGCTAGTCAGTTGCAATGTGCCCTATGTATGTGAGCATTTACCTAGTAGGTATCCCTCGCCAAAATCACCTCTTGAGAGTCTACGGTATAGCCCACTGTGACGGAAGATAAACGTGTCATGTGTGCTTCCCGGATACTTTGCCACTATGTCAGTGATTATGTTTTTGGCATCACACACCACCTGTATATTAAGTGAGTGGTAGCATTTCCGGTTTCTGAATACGTACTCATTTTTTGAGGGGGGGATATTGCAACATGTGTCCCATCTATGCATCCTATGACGTGGGGGAATTGGGCGATGTTGTAAAAGTACTGCTTGGTCTGTGCTAGTTCCTGTGGGGTGCTGGGGAAGTGTATGTGGTGTTGCATCCTCTGTGTCATGGCATCGAGGAACGCATGGAAAAAGCACGACAGGGCACTTTGTGACACCCCTCCTGCTGTGGCTATCACCCCCTGAAAACTACCTGAGGCCAGCAGGTGTAGTGAACACAGGACCTGGATGTGTGTGGGTATGGCTTGTGTCCTGCGTGTGGGGTGTTCTAGATAGGGTCTGAGTTCTTCAATTAAATCTAGTATGCTGTCTTCCTCCAGTCTGTAGTGGATATAGATGTCCTCCTCAGTGCGCTGGTAGTTGGTGGTGTGCGCACGGAATATCCTCTCCTGCCGTCTCCTCCTCTGCGCCACAGCTCTCAATCTTCGCCTCCTCGCTATCACGTAGAACCCAGACATTGTGGAAAAGAGTGTGTTGCATTGTGGGCTTCCTTAAATACTTTGCACCTGGTTTTCATCTGCTCCCACTTGGTGGTAATTGCGATTTCTAAAAGAGCAAATTTCGTGTATTCGCAATTTGCGAATTTTTGATACATACCATTGCGAATCCTTATTTGCAATTTCCCGATTTGCGAATATCGCAAAATGGGATAATCGCAGATTTGGGAATCGCTATGGATTTAGCAAATTACTGGCTCTCGCAAATTTTGGGATTCGCTATATTTGCGATTCCTTGAATTGCGAACAACTTTGGCTTCATAAATTGGAAATTGCTCATTTTCAGTCGCAAACGCTATTTTTACTGATTCGCTGCATTTACGACTGAAAATTCGCTTCATACATATGGCCCATAGTTCCTTAGTAACACAAGACCACAATTACAAAAGTCCAATAAGTGCAACTTGTGTTATGAACTTTTAAAGAATGAACTGCAATATAGTTCTTAAAAGCAAATAGCGCTTAGAGGTTACTATAGTGTTTGCTGGACCGGGGTAAATCCATAGTTCAGGCCAAGCGCGGTGGAGCGCAGGCTGGCTGCAGGACACGCACAGGAACCACTAAAAAAGTACCTTGAATGAAGCAAGTGTTGGCGTTGAAGACTCAATGCTTTGGTTCTGATCCATGCTGTCAGTTGGATGCGTCGGTGTCGAGCCTTGCGGTCTTGCCTTGCATTCTTGTCGAACCTCTTACAAAGCAGGTGCTGGATCATCATCAAGCCTCACAGTTGAGTCCCGCATTGTCATCAAAGTCTTCACAATACAAGTGCTGATTCGTCGTCAAACCTCACAATCGTGTCCTCTGTCGTCATCGAGCCACGCAGGATGTCCTCGTATTAGTGCTGCATCGACGTCGAAGGGCACGAAGGGCCCTCTGCAGGTTCTGATCGATATAAAGCTGTCACTGCATCAATTTTTGTTGTAAAAAAGGCCAAACCCCACTTTCAAGGCCTATGACTGGATTGGCACCTCTTTGCAGGACAGGACTAACAGTCCAACAGCTGAAGCAGAATTGAAGGAAGTCTTTGATGGCCCTGAGACTTCAAAAACAGGAGGCAAGCCAGCAAGCCCTTGGAGAAGCTTGGGCTCAAGGATGTAGAAAGCAGGTCTAGTCATTCTCATTCCCACGCTAGAAGCAGGAGGCCAACACTGCAAAGCAGGTAGAAAAGTGGCAGTCTTTCCTACAGCACAGCAGCTCAACTTCCTGGCAGAATGTCCTTACATCCAGAAGAGTTCTGAGTTGGTGGTGTCAGGGTTCCAGCACTTATACCCAGCTGTGCCTTTGAAGTAGGGGAGACTTCAAAGAGGCCTTTGGAGTACACAAGGTCTATGCCTTTCCTGAATGGCTCCAGGCTCACTACAGGGGAGCATGCAGCTTTTTGTGTGGAGACAGGCATAGCCTTATTCAGGTACAAGTTGGCCATCAGGATATGAGTGTCATGCCACAGATCCCTTTGTGTGTGACTGTCTAGAGAGATGCACAAAGCCCAGCTGTCACCCACCTCAGACTTGTATTCAGAGACAGTCAGAGACACAGAATGGTTAAATTAAGAAAATGTCAACTTTGTAAAAGTGGTGTTTTCTAACTTACAATTTAAAATCTGAGTGCACAATAAGTTCTGATTTGAAATTATGAGTCCAGAGACACCAAACTCCAAAATGCCATCTTTTCCCAATTGGAAATTACACTTATAAACTGTAACAAGGTAATCCCAATGTTATCTATGAGAGAGATAGGCCTTGCTGTAGGGAAACATGAATTTAAGAGTATTTAGCTAGCAAGATATGTAAAACTCAAAAGTACATGCCCTACCTTTCACATATACTGCACCCTGCCCATAGGGCTCTATAGGGCCTACCTTAGGGGTGACATATATGTAATAAAAGGGAATGTTGCGCCTGGCAAGTAGGGTACATTGCCAGGTCTAAATGGCAGTTTACAACTGCACACATGGGCTCTGCAATGGCAGGCTTGAGACATATCTAAATAGCTACTTAAGTGAGTGTCACAATCAGTGCTGCAGCATTTAATTTAGAGGCCCTGGGCACATAGAGTGCACTTCATTAGGGACTTATAAGTAAATTAAATATGCTAACTGTGGGTAAGCCAATGCTACCACATTTTAGAGAGAGAGCACAATCAGTTTACCACTGGTTATCAGTGGTAAAGTGCCCAGAGTCCTAAAGCCAACAGAAACAAGGTTAGAAAAAGGGGAAGAGGAAGGCAAAATATTTGGGGGTGACCCTGCAGAAAGGGCCACGTCTAACAAATGCCATAACCCCAAGATTGGCTGGGTACTGCAGAAAATAACTCTTGACTCCACTTTTTGCTGGCATTCCTGCTATCAGAAGAAATGCAAAGTGATAACCCCGTAAGTTGCGCCTCCATACTATGGGGCCGATTAGGATGGAGGATTTTCCGCCTCCTCTGGGCCGGCGGAAGCCACCTCCGGCCCGGAGGAGGCGGAAAATCCATTGCGGGCTCACCAAAGACCCACCGCCACATTACGATGGCTGGTGGGTCTTGGTTTCTGTCCGCTGCTTTTCCGCCGCGGTCGGATTACAACCGCGGCGGAAAAGCTCTCATTTGGCTGGCAGTGTCTATCAGACACCGCCAGCCAAATTAGGAAGCATTTGAAAACATGCTTTTCCGCGGCGGTTTTTCCGCCGTGGAAAAGCATGTGTACTTTTGATTTTGGGGGCCCGTTGCGGGCCCCCAGGGTGTTGGTGGGTGGGGGGTGCACATGGGGGGTACCTATGGTACCCCCCAGCATTTACATGCACAATGCGGCAGGCACCGCGCGGTGCCTGCCGCTTTGTGCATGTAAATGTTACACATGCACTTTTAACATTGCGGCGGGTGCTGCTTGAAGCAGCACCCGCCGCAATGTTAAATATCCAGGATGTGACCGCCAGGGTGGCGGTCACATCCTAATCGCACATGAGGGAACGCCGCAGCACATGCGGACGTTCCCTCATACTCTGGGGTCGCGGACGGACTCAAGTCCGTCCGCGATCCTAATCGACCCCTAAGAGTGGAACAAACTACTCTCCCAGAAATCTATCAGGATTTTCAAGATGTGGTCTGTGGGCAGAAAGCTATACAACTGCCACCCCACTGCGCAAATGATTGTTGAATTTATCTCCCCCCAGGGGCGACCCTACCTTGTAGAGGATTCTATGCACTCTGTGAACCAGAAGATCCCTTTCGATAGGCTTGTCTTGATGACCTACTAGCAAAAGGGTTCATGTGTCACTCAACATCGCCCGCTTCCTCCCTGTTAGGTTTTTCAGCTAGAAAAGAAAGTGAGTTGCACCCCTGCATTGATTATCAGGAAGTCAACAACGTTGTCATCAAAAACCATGATCCCTGTTTTATTAGATCAAGTCCATCGGTCTAGCATTTACACTACATTAGATCTTTTAGAGGCTTCCCACCTCATTGGGTTGAAGTAGGGGAATGAGTGTAAAATGGTTTTTCAAACTAAGTTTGGGCTTTTTTAATACAGTTCTACTATATTTCCAGTGCAATGCCCCTGCGGACTCTCAATTTGTCATAAACGAGGTCCAGCAAGACTTCTTGGATGTTTGTGTTGCTGTCTACATTGACAACATCCTTATCTATTCAGCCAGGTGCGAGCTGTCCTTCAATGGCTCTGGGAACATCCGCTTTTCGCCAAACTGGACAAATGCAATTTAATGCCAGAACTATTGATTTCCTAAAGTATGTGATCCCACCTAATGGTATAGCCGTGTACCAATCAGAGGTTAAGGCGATACTGAATTGAGGGACCACAAACAATCTTCAAAGGGTCCAAAGTTTTTGGGGGATTCACCAACTTTTATCGCTGGTTCATACCATACTTTTCCTATAGTACCCATCACACAGGTACGGGGAAAAGGAGTTTGCTTCGATTTGGTCCAGAAAACAGACAATGATGCTTCCTCTATAACATACCTTGCAGGGCAGATAGTCTGCTGCAATCGAAGACATGGTACTGCACAGTTTTATTGCATCAAGTAAAGACTGATCTCTTCCAATGGAGGCACTACTGCCTCTCCTGGTTAGGAAGAATAGCGGCATTGAAAATGACAACTCTCCCTAGGTCTCTATTCTTAATTCAGGCCCTTCCACTGACCCCACCTGTGGGCATGCTCAAATCAATACAGGCGTATCTGAATCGCTTTGTATGAAATAGCAAATGTCCTTGCGTGCACCGCAACCAGACTGACCTCCCCACATTGGAGGACAGCTTAGGAGTCCCTTGCCTATGACATTGAAATGTTTGCTAGAGAGGGTCCACTAAGAACATTGGTGTCTGATAATGGCATTCAATTTGTGTCCACAAAATGAAGAGATTTCCTGGTAGGTAGAGAAGTGATATGTGAAGCACACCATGACGATTAACATTATATAAACAATATGAAAGTGAATGTAAGGCCTTGCTAATTGACTCCTGCAAGACAAAGCTTTTAGGATTAAAGATATATAAAACACAAAGCTTAAGATGTAAATATTTATGAAATCTAAACGAAGTGTTTCTTTCATCCAGAGTGCACCGAAATGACCAGAATGGCTTAAGGAAGAAGACGAACCATTATGTAACTTTTTCCTTAACAATTTTCTCTTGCTCTTTTCACACATTTCTGTACGTCCTCTTTTCTTGCTCATCCATGCAGTCATTCATATACACAAAGTTTCCACTGTCACAGCCCCTAATGTATCATCCTTCTTTTATTTGACCACTTTTAAACTGACAATTGATCTTGGCACTGCGACCAATGTTTCTGAACACCCAAAAAAATAGACAAATTATGGTTGATTGTGACATTCATGTATGTAGGTAATTTTTGTTTGTCCTGTAGATTCTGTTGGGAGGCAGATGTGTTATGTCTTGAGTCCTTGTACAAATTTTGCATGGAATAAGGTTTATAATGCTGCAGTGTAGTGTCCTGTTTTATAGTATGTAAGTTTGAATTATAGTATTTATTCTTGAATTTCGGATCTGATGGGTAACTGTTGTGAGCCAGAAAAAAAATCCAGACTATGGGGCAGATTTACAAGCCCCATGCGCCACTTTTGCGTCACTTTTCCCATGTTAAAAGTGACGCAAAAGTGGCGCAAGGGGTTTGTAAATCTGCCCCTATGTATGAAACCTCTACTTCCTTATTACCCAATGTATAGCAAGCGAATAACTAGACCCACAACTATATTGTAAGGTAAGTATGTATATAATTACTATTTTTTAATCTACGTTTACACACCTCCCAAGGCAGGTGTTATGGAGTTAAGATTAGGAAGTACTTACCTCGCAAGACGATGGTAAGTCACTGTAGTGGATGAGATATTGATGTGTGTGATATTAAGAACCTCGACATGGCGTCAGTCAACCTTGCAGTCAGTGTGGGAATACGAAGGTCTTTTTCCAGTCCACTAGCCTCGGATATGAAGGCGGATAAGAAAGGAATGCAGTGTGTGAATACCTGTCACAATTGCTAGACTCCGATTTTGAGAGGTGACAGCATTTGCTTTGTATGTAACTGAAAGCATGTATAGCTAACAATTGAAACACTAACCAGAGCCGAGGTGCTCCCAGCAGCCTTCAGAAACAATAAACTCTGGCTTCAGTCATGCCTGCCAGGCAACATGCGTGACTGCGGCCCGAGACGGCGCTCTGCGAGCAGATTCCACACATCGGCTCATTACAAAGCAAACGCCCGCGCACTCAAATGGAAGCAAATAGACACACTGGTGCGGCAGCTCGCTCAGAGCTGACGTTGCTGCAAAAAGAACATGGACGTCCGGGGAATACCAGAGTGCATTTTGTGAATGGGAGCCTGGGCTGTGTTTTACGGTTTTTACCCTGATCTCGGTCCCAGCGAGTCCATTCACTGCTGCTGCGTGCTTTGTAAAGGCGATTTCTGTACTGAAAGTCAAAGAGTGGGGAATAAAGCACCTGGAATATTGGATATGTTTTGTTTTGTGTAATCAGAAAGCGCTGTTGGTTTGAGACGGCCGGATCTTCCAGGGACCGTCTGGAAGGCATTCGGTGATTATTACTGCACTGTAAGTGTTAATTAGCAGACAGAGCATCACTAAACTAATTAGGCGAGGCGAGCCAAGGTACTTATGTGATTGTACACTCCTTAAGGCAGTAGTATTGATGGAGACAGGAGCGCATCAGCCCGGCAGATCAAAGCCTGTGAGCAGACGGGTCCTTCCCTACATTATATGTACACAGAAGTACATCTGGTTTCAAATTCTGTAAGCTAACCTGAGGGCCAATACACACAGGCTTTTGGATCCAAAGCAGCACTTACATCTGAAGAGAAGCCAAACAGGCTTTGAAAGTCCACATTACAAGTCACAGAATTAGGATTACTGAAATTGTCCCTATCAGACTGAAATGCACCACAGATGCTGGCTCACTCCAAATTATAGGTGATACCATCGCAATCCTGGACAAAGAAAACACGTGTCTACAGGTCCGGCTCGATCCGTCGACAGTGACACCATTGACCACAACTACCTCCAATCATTTTCAGATCAAGAACAGCAGTTGTGAACTGGACTCCTTTTGATTTTCTTCTTACCCACTAACCCGAAGGACCACAGTATCCATATTCTCACTGCCCCTCTTCAATTTCAGGTTGTTCACAAAATCCCTAGGATTGATGGTCCATGACAACACCATCTCCATTCAACAAATATGCTGATGGCATGCAGCTTTGCCTCAAGGTCTTAGATTAGAGCAGAGGTTCAGAGAGCTCCAAGGAGACGTGTTCATCCCAGAGTATGGAGCCACAGGTCTCCGGTGCCAGGGAAGCTACTCGTATGCTTGTGTGGTTTGTTGTGCTGTGAAGGTGTGCTGTAACATCAGAAATGTGGTGGAGAAGGTGGCGCAGATCCTCAGGCTGGCTGGTATCAGCGGTGTTTCAAATGTATCAGATGAGCTTCTCCACCACATTTCTGATGTTACAGCACACCTTCTCAGCACAACAAACCGCACAAGCATACTAGGAGCTTCCCTGGCACCGGAGAACTGTGGCCCCATACTCTGGGATCAACACGTCTCCTCAGCGCTCTCTGCACCAGGAGAGCCATTTAGAATTTTTATACTTTTACTGGATGTCAAAATCCTTGATCATCTCTATATAGTAACACTTTGAGGAACCAATGTTGTTCTCATACAGTTCAGAGCCCTGAAGAAGTCCTTGTAGGACGAAACACGTTGGTTACTGTGGCTACTGTTTGTTGGCATGGTTTTTAAAAGAAAAAAACGAATAAAGAATCCTTGAACAAAGAAACTTTCCTGCTATGCATTTGTTACATGCATGATTTTCAGTTGTTATGAACACTTATGTTGTGAAAAAGGACAAGAATATATGTTCAAATATAAAATCATCCTATTGGATGTAATTATCAAATCCTGAGTTTTGAGCCACCAATAATGCACGTTGTTTGAAAATGTTGTTCCTTTTCAGAGTATAGAGGAGTTCTACTTCGGGTTTATTGCACTGCTAATAATACATTATTCTTTGCCCAATACCTTTGTTGACAAGTGCAGGTCTCTATTGCCTCAACCACTCTTTGTTTGTATGTGAAAATGTTGATAATAGTAGTATGTTAACAATCATGTAAAAGAAAGCAAACCATCATGTGCCAAGTGTGAGAAGTTGGCCTGATATATAGTGCTCACTATTCGAGTGATCACTGTGTATCATACCAAACGACCCTTATTGATGATTGGTTGTAAGTCAATCTTATAGACCAGCTATCCTAGTAGCGTGGACAAAAGCAGTCTTTAGGCTAAACTCTAGAGGGCGTGTTAAGCCAGCTGTTTTACCGTCACATATACCCCTTGAACACCAAGTGAAAGGACACCACACAAGTTGTTATGAAAAATAAAGGATATTTATTTATAACAAGTCTACCCTGAACTCTTTATGAGCCAGGGAGCTAAGCACAATACAAAACTCTTATGAAAATACTTTAAGTCGCACAATTTACACAAATGCCCGAGGGGCACGAAAAACCATATACACTAAAAGTGGAATGCAAAATACTAGCAGGTAAGTAACAAGATCCAGAGGCTTCAGGATCGCTAGGACTACACTACTAAACACTAAGGTTAGGAGCAGGAGGCCTAGGGAGATCGGGTGCAGAGTGTGCACTCTCATGCGGGATGCGGGACAAAGTCTATGGAGGCTAGTATTTCTAAAGTTACTGTTATCGGACGAATCCGACTAGATAGACTGAAAACGAAAAAGGATCTGGACACTTGGATAGTGAACCTGCGTTGGAGCACCGAAATGCTCGGGTTACCTAGCCCAGGGGCTGCGGCTGCATAGGGTTCAAAAGACGTCGGGAATCCTCGTTGTAGTCTATGGAGCCTGAAAGAAGAAGTTGCTGACAGGCGACCAGTGAAGATGTTCGGTGTGATCCAAGCCTGGATCGGTGATGGAGACGACCTGAAAGCAGAGGGGACTCAGTTCTTAATCACTAGCCAGTGATTGTGTGGGCACCAGGATGAAACCGGATGAAGTCACCTCGACCAGGTGAGTGGGCGACGCTGGACTCTGCTGTCCCTCGGACCAGGAGGCGTTGTCGGCGACCAAGCTGGAGGTGCGAGCTGTCCCACAAAGATGTCTGCTGTCGGCAACGCTGGGACCAGGATTGGAGCAACAAGCCTTGGCAAAGGCAAGCCCATGCGGTGGAGTCAACATGGCGTCTGGAGTGGACCAGGAGGGTCCGGGGTGCTCCTCTTTTGGAAGGGAGCAAGGGCCAGTCTGGAGCAACCAGACCAGTGGTGTAATCATCGTGGTGCGTCGTAAAGAAGGGCCACTAGCCAACAGGCAAGTGACCGGACAACGCGGTGAGCAGCAAAGAGCAGAAGGGCCCCACGCAGATCTCGTGGATGCTGGGAGGCTGGACTTCGGTGCTGGAGCTGCTCAGGGTTAGGGCTTCTCAAACCCCAAAGCACTCACTCAAGGATCCCTCGGCGGTCGTGCTGGTTAAGCGTCGTGCAGCTTTGAAGGTGGCCGGTCCCTCAGGTCTCGTCAAACCCACGAATCTCAGCTGGGCTGATGATGCAGGTAGAGGTCAGAGATGCCAGGGAATCCGGGTCTCGTCGAGCTGGGCAGTCTTGATCCGGAGGATGGACTTACAGAAAACCGCGATGCTTAGATGGTGCCTGCGGGTGCAGGGTGGCTACTCCTTAGCCACAAGGGAGAGTCTTCAGAAAAAGTCAAGAGTTCCTTTCGTGGAAAGTAGTTGAAGATTCAGAATTATCTAATTTGGGAAGGGGGCCTGCTCCTACCTTTATTCTAAAAAAAGGGGCTGGCACGCGACTAGGTACTGCCCATGGGTGGGACCAGGAGGGGGTGGTTACACCCCTCTCCCTTGTCTGGACTTTTCCCAGCTCAGGGGCTGGAGTGCCGCTGGAACTGGTTTAAGCCGGCATATGCACAGTGAGCACCGGGGTGCCACTTACAGTCACCTTCCTCTCAGCCCTGCCAACCTGGGATACACAAAACCCTGTCTGGGATGGTGCTAGCACCGCCCCTGACAGGAAACCCTTTGTCCAAGCTCTCCTCGCTGGAAGGACTCCCAGCAGCAGGAGGTCAGACTTGTGTCTGTGGTGGCAGCATCCATTTTGTGATGCTGAGGCTCGAGTTAGCTTTAACCGGGGTTCACAGTTACATACATGTCATGTCCCTCTAGGAGGGTGGAATGCTAACCCCGTTGCCAGAATTGGCGAGGGGTTAGTATTCCAATTCGTATGACACCTTACTCGACATGTTTCGATAAAGCGATACCAAAGATAGCAAAATAACCGCGAGGATTATAATGCACTTAAGAGTATATGGTACGCTTTATCATGGAACAGCTATTAGGACTTGGTTTTGCAAGCTGCAAACGGGCTCAGCTCATGCCAGAGCACCATCTCACATAATTCCAAGCACTCTGCCTTCAGGATTGATAAGGCCTGCCATAGGAGTGACTGATAGGAATACATGTGTCCATTTTAGGGTTAGATATAGGAATACTATATCTAAAGCAAAGGGTGATTACACCACCTTGCCCCCGCTGTCGTGCAGCCAGTTGTGTCAGATTTGGATGGCCAGCCAGGGGTGGCATAATACATGCTGCAGCCCCTGGTAGGCCCTGGGTACACCTATGCCCTGGATACCTAAGGTATACTGTACAGGGACTGATAAGGTGGCCCAGTACCAATTGGTAAATGCACCTAAGGTATATGTGTGTCAATTTAGAGAGAGAACAGCTAGGCTGTGGGTCTGATTAGCAGGCCCACAGCCAGGGAAAGTCGTAAACCAGTGAAGCAAAAAGCAAAAATCTGGGGTGATCATAGGATTGCAGACCCTACTCTCCTACATGACCCCCCCCAAACTTTGGGACAATAAGCTAACCTTGACCAGGTGAGTCTTCTTGCTCTAAGTGGAAATACCTGGAGAGCCCATCTGCATTGCCATGATCAGTGTCAGGTCTATGCTCCACTGTAAAATCCATCCCCTGTAGGGAAATGGACCACCTAAGTAGTTTGGGGTTTTCACCCTTCATCTGATTTAGCTTCAAGAGGGGCTTATGGTCGGTCTGAATCTTGAAATGAGTGCCAAACAAGTATGGCCTCAATTTCTTCAGGGCCCAAACCACAGCAAAGGCCTCCCTCTCAATAGCTGACCAATTCTTCTCTCTGGGGGTCAGCCTTCAGCTAATAAAAGCAATGGGCTGGTCATGACCATCAAAATTCAGCTGAGATAGAACAGCTCCCACACCCAACTCAAAAGCATCTGTTTGGACAATGAATGTTTTGGAGTAGTCTGGACTCTTTAGGATAGGTGCTGTGCACATGGCCTGTTTTAGGTCATCGAATGCTTTTTGACAGCTTGCTGTCCACTGAACTTTCTTTGGCATCTTTTTACTTGTCAGGTCATTAAGTGGAGTCACAATAGATCCATAATTTCTGACAAATTTCCTGTAATATCCAGTCAGGCCCAAGAAAGCTCGAACCTGAGTCTGGGTGGTTGGAGGAGCCCAGTCCTTGATGGCCTGTATCTTGCTCTCCAATGGCTGAACCTGGCCTCCACCTACAAGGTGGCCCAGGTATACAACTTGTGTCTGCCCTATCTGGCACTTAGTGGCCTTGATAGTGAGACCTGCTTTCTGCAGTGCCTCTAACACTTTCCTCAGGTGGACCAGATGGTCCTCCCAGGTGGAGCTAAAGACAGCTATATCATCAAGATATGCTGCACAGAAGTCATCCAACCCAGTGAGAACTTGATTCACCAGCCTTTGGAAGGTGGCAGGTGCATTTTTCAAACCAAAGGGCATTACCACAAACTGATAATGCCCACCAGGGGTAGAAAATGCTGTTTTGGGCTTGGCCTCCTCAGCTAACCTGATTTGCCAATACCCAGCTGTCAGGTCAAATGTACTTAAGTAGTTGGCAGAAGCCAATCTATCTATAAGTTCATCTGCTCTTGGTATTGGGTGGGCATCAGCCTTAGTGACTGCATTGAGACCCCTGTAGGCTACGCAAAACCTCATCTCTTTCTTACCACCCTGGGTGTGAGGCTTTGGCACTAGAACTACTGGACTAGCCCAAGGGCTGTCTGAGGGCTCAATGACTCCCAGCTCCAACATTTTCTGCACTTCTGTCTTGATGCAGTCTCTAACATGATCAGACTGTCTGTAGATTTTACTCTTGACTGGCAGACTGTCCCCAGTGTCAACCTCATGGGTACACCAATTGGTTTGACTGGGTGTCAGAGAGAACATATGTCTAAAGGATTGAAGAACTTGTTTGCAATCCTTTTGTTGATGCTCAGAGAGGCTGCCACAAAAGACAACACCATCTACTGACCCATCATCAAGGTTCTGAGTGAGCAGGTCTGGGAGAGGGTCACTCTCCTCCTCCTGTCCCTCATCTGTGGCCATGAGCAAGCCCATGTCCTTCCTGTCGACATATGCTTTGAGCCTGTTTACATGGAGCACCCTGAGGGGGCTCCTGGGAGTTCCAAGGTCCACCAGGTAGGTGACCTCTCCCTTTTGCTCAATGATTGTGTGGGGCCCAGACCACTTGTCTTTGAGTGCTGCTTGGGCCACTGGCTCCAGCACCCACACCTTCTGTCCAGGCTTGTACACAGTCAGGACAGCCTTTTGGTCATGCCAAGCTTTTTGTAATTCTTGGCTGGCCTCAAGGTTTTTAGATGCCTTTTCCATGTACTCAGCCATCCTGGAGCGGAGACCAAGTACATAGTCCACAATGTTGGCTGCAGGCTTTTTGAGAGGTCTCTCCCATCCTTCCTTCAACAAACAAAGGGGTCCTCTTACAGGATGCCCAAACAGAAGTTCAAAAGGGCTGCTGCCAACCCCCTTCTGTGGGACCTCTCTGTAAGCAAACAAGAGGCAGGGTATCAGGACATTCCATCTACGCCTGAGCTTTTCAGGTAGTCCATTCATCATCCCTTTGAGGGTCCTGTTGAATCTCTCAACAAGCCCATTGCACTGTGGGTGATAGGGTGTGATGAACTTATAGTTGACACCACATTCCTTCCACATTGCAGTCAGATATCCTGAAATGAAGTTTGCACCTCTGTCAGAGACAACCTCCATAGGGAAGCCCACTCTGGAGAACACCCCAACTAGGTCTCTTGTCACAACAGGTGCTGTAGTGGTCCTAAGGGGAATAGCTTCAGGATACCTGGTGGCATGGTCCACCACCACCAGTATAAACTTGTGCCCTGGTGCTGTCTGGGGTTCCATTGGACCAACAATGTCAATCCCCACTCTCTCAAAGGGTACCCCCACCACAGGTAGTGGTATAAGGGGGGCCTTTGTTGTGCCACCTGACTTACCACTGGCTTGGCAAGTGACACAGGAGCGACAACACTCCTTGGTATCTTCATTCATGTGAGGCCAGTGAAAGTGTGGGACAAGCCTGTCCCAAGTCTTGTTCTGGCCTAAGTGTCCTGCAAGGGGAATCTCATGGGCCAAGGTAAGAAGGAAACCCCTCTGAGACAAGGGAATGACCAGCCTCCTGGTTGCACCAGGTTTGGGGTCTCTTGACTCAGAGTACAGGAGTCCATCATCCCAGTATACCTTGTGGGTACCTGTGGTGTTCCCTGCAGCCTCAGCAGCAGCCTGCTGTCTGAGGGGTTCAAGTGAGGGGCAGTCTAACTGTGCCTTCCCCAGGTCTTCCCTGGAGGGTCCCCCTGAGCCCAGAAACTCAACCTGATCAGATTCAAGCTCTTTAGGCTCAGTTTCCCTCAGTTCCTTGAGGTCAACCTCCTCTGAGACTTGATCCACAACCTGGGGCAAGGGGGAAGGCGATGCCTTAACCCTACTGCTCCTTCTCTTGGGAGGTGTCTGGTCCATTGTTCCAGGATCCAGCACCTGTTCAGTGGGGCATCTTTTGGCCTGTGACCTAGTCACAGCAAGGACATGTGCTGGCAAGCCTAACATTTCCATGTGAGTCCTCTGCTCCACTTCTGACCATAGTGATGTTTCCAAATCATTGCCCAACAGACATTCTACCGGGAGGTCTGAACTAACCACAACTTTCCTTGGGCCACTTACCCCTCCCCAGGAGAAATCAACAACTGCCATACTATGATTGGTAGTGACATTGCTGGCATTGGTCACCAGGAAATCTGTACCTGGCATGATCTGTCCAGGGTCCACAAAGTTAGGTGTCACCATTGTGACACTGGCACAAGTGCCCCTGTAGGCCTGAGCCACTTTTCCATTAATTAAAGGTGTCTGCCTGTATTTGCCCAAAGTATTGGGACTGGCATCAGGGGATATATCCACATCCCCTGTACAGACAAGGACAGCCTGAGTGAGTGTGCCAACTAGGTTGTCATACCAGGGCCGGCCTTAGGCATGTGCAAGCTGTGCACCTGCACAGGGCCACCAAATCCCAGGGGCCACCACATCAATATATATCCTTAATATAATAATCCTCTGAGGATTGATACATATTTGTGTGGGGGCCCCTGGCAGGGATTTGGTGGCCTCTGGCTCTATACAACTTCCAAACACCATGACCCCCGTCTTCACTGGCCTCCGCGCTCTGCCCCACCGGACCCCCTCTTCCGGGGCCCCCTACTTACGCTCCCTGCCCAGGGCCACCATGAACCTAGAGCCGCCTCTGGTCATACCCCTCAGTTCCCAAGGTTAACCCAACTAGTCCCTTGGGAGGTGCACTACCACTACTGACTGTACTAGGGGGTGCAGGTGCCTTACGGGCTGTAGTGGTAGGAGTTTGCCCTCCTTTCTTGGTGCACTCACTAAACCAGTGAGTCTTACTTTTACAGTACTGGCACCACCTTTTTGACTGGCCTTCTTGAGTCTTCTTTTTCTGCTGTGAAGCCTGACCCCCACCCTCTTTGGTTTGTTGGGGACCTGTTGAAGACTTCTGGTCATTTTGTTCACTCCTGTTACTACCCTTTTGGTCTGCTTTCTTCTGACCACCCTGGTTCTGAGTCTGGTTCTGCTTGACCCTTGTTCTGACCCATCTGTCTGCCTTCTTTCCCAATTCTTGGGGAGAGGTCAGATCTGAGTCAACCAGGTGCTGATGCAGCAACTGGTTCTGACAGTTATTTAAAATCTGTTCTCTCATGATAAGATTATACAACCCTGCTTAATCAGTAACCTTGCTACCCAGCAACCAGCCTTCCAAAGCCTTAGTGGCACAATCAACAAAGTCAGCCCAATCCTGAGACTGAATTTTCTGGGTGTCTCTGAACAGCAACCTACACTGCTCAGTTGTTAAGCCAAACCCATCAATCAGTGTATTCTTCAGGACTTGGTAATTGTTAGCATCCTCAGCTCTAGTAGTGAGGAGCTTATCTCTACCTTTGCCTTCAAAGGAGAGCCACAATATAGCTGCCCACTGACTCTGGGGGACGCACTGGACAGTGCAGACCCTCTCCAAAGCAGTCATCCATTTGTGGATGTCATCCCCTTGTTTAAAGGGGGGCACTATTTTACTCAGGTGTCTAGTGTCTAAACTCCTGTCTTTATCTCTAGGGATAATGCTGCCACCAGTGGGGTCTGCCCCACTCAATTTCTGCTCTCTAGCAAAGGCAAGTCTCTCTTTGGCAAGGGCAAGTTCTTCCCTTTCAATCCTCAGATTGACTTCCCTCATCTTAGCTTCATGCTCTCTTCTCTGAGGGGATGTCATCCCTCTGTGAGAAGATGCCTGAGAGCCATTGGTGTGAATGGATCTGTTAGAGCCTCTGGAGAGAGACCTAACTCGTTCATTCCCAATGTTAAGCCTGCCTGAGAGTGGGCCTGGGGTCCCCCAAGTCCATTTTCATGCCTGCTTAAGTTGGTCCTGGTGAGCCTTCTGACTAATACCTGACCTTTGTCTGCCTCATCCCCTGACAACTCCTGTTCCTCTTCCTCCTCTTCACTTTCTGTTCCATTGAGGTTGAGGTCAGGGTCCCCAAGGGTTCCCTCTAAGGGGGGCATACTCCCATCTGGATTAGAAGGGCCAGTGTTAGAAGCCCTCCTGGCATCATAAGTCTCTAAGAGACCTATCAGAAAAGGAGTGGTAGGGTTAGAGCCCTGTTTTAGCTTCCTGGAGGTACACAGTTGTCTCATCTCCTGGAAGCTAAGAGCTGCATATCTTGACATGACCTGTGGAGGGTCAATAACCACAAGGGGAGTCTGGGAAGATTCTCCTTGGTCAGACATGCTTTCTAGTGAGGTGTAAGTGGTGCACTTACCTACACTATTTGTTTGCCTGCTGATCCCTTGCTAAGAGTTGTAGTCAGGGTGTGCTAAGCCCTGTTACACTACAACAGCTGGTTCAGTAGAACTCAGAGTATTCTAAGCTAAGTTATATGTACCTTGGTAATTATGTGATCTTTCAAATGATATTCTTAGGATACGTGTGGTAAAACAACAGCAAGCTCAAATCCCACCTCTGCCCACCAATGTGAGAAGTTGGCCTGATATAAAGTGCTCACTATTCTAGTGATCACTGTGTATCATACCAAACGACCCTTATTGATGATTGGTTGTAAGTCAACCTTATAGACCAGCTACCCTAGTAGCGTGGACAAAAGCAGTCTTTAGGCTAAACTCTAGAGGGCGTGTTAAGCCAGCTGTTTTACCGTCACATATACCCCTTGAACACCAAGTGAAAGGACACCACACAAGTTGTTATGAAAAATAAAGGATATTTATTTATAACAAGTCTACCCTGAACTCTTTATGAGTCAGGGAGCTAAGCACAATACAAAACTCTTACGAAAATACTTTAAGTCGCACAATTTACACAAATGCCCGAGGGGCACGAAAAACCATATACACTAAAAGTGCAATGCGAAATACTAGCAGGTAAGTAACAAGATCCAGAGGCTTCAGGATCGCTAGGACTACACTACTAAACACTAAGGTTAGGAGCAGGAGGACTTGGGAGATCGGGTGCAGAGTGTGCACTCTCACGTGGGATGCGGGACAAAGTCTATGGAGGCTAGTATTTCTAAAGTTACTGTTATCGGACGAATCCGACTAGATAGACTGAAAACGAAAAAGGATCTGGACACTTGGATAGTGAACCTGCGTTGGAGCACCGAAATGCTCGGGTTACCTAGCCCAGGGACTGCGGCTGCATAGGGTTCAAAAGACGTCGGGAATCCTCGTTGTAGTCTATGGAGCCTGAAAGAAGAAGTTGCTGGCAGGCGACCAGTGAAGATGTTCGGTGTGATCCAAGCCTGGATCGGTGATGGAGACGACCTGAAAGCAGAGGGGACTCAGTTCTTAATCACTAGCCAGTGATTGTGTGGGCACCAGGATGGCACCGGATGAAGTCACCTCGACCAGGTGAGTGGGCGACGCTGGACTCTGCTGTCTCTCGGACCAGGAGGCGTTGTCGGCAACCAGGCTGGAGGTGCGAGCTGTCCCACAAAGGTGTCTGCTGTCGGCGATGCTGGGACCAGGATTGGAGCAACAAGCCTTGGCAAAGGCAAGCCCACGTGGTGAAGTAAAGATGGCGTCTGGAGTGGACCAGGAGGGTCCGGGGTGCTCCTCTTTTGGAAGGGAGCAAGTGCCAGTCTGGAGCAACCAGACCAGCGGTGTAATCGTCGTGGTGCATCATCAGGAGGGCCGCTAGCCAACGGGCAAGTGACTGGACAATGCAGTGAGCAGCAAAGAGCAGAAGGGCCCCACGCAGATCTCGTGGATGCTGGGAGGCTGGACTTCGGTGCTGTGCAAACCCCAAAGCACTCACTCGAGGATCCCTCGGCGGTCGTGCTGGTTCAGCGTCGTGCAGTTTTGAAGATGGCCGGTCCCTCAGGTCTCGTCAAACCCACGAATTTCAGCTGGGCTGATGATGCAGGTAGAGGTCAGAGATGCCAGGGAATCCGGGTCTCGTCGAGCTGGGCAGTCTTGATCCGGAGGATGGACTTACAGCAAACCGCGATGCTTAGATGGTGCCTGCGGGTGCAGGGTGGCTACTCCTTAGCCACAAGGGAGAGTCTTCAGAAAAAGTCAAGAGTTCCTTTCGTGGAAAGTAGTTGAAGATTCAGAATTATCTAATTTGGGAAGGGGGCCTGCTCCTACCTTTATTCTAAAAAAAGGGGCTGGCACGCGACTAGGTACTGCCCATGGGTGGGACCAGGAGGGGGTGGTTACACCCCTCTCCCTTGTCCGGACTTTCCCCAGCTCAGGGCCTGGTGTGCCCCTGGAACTGGTTTAAGCCGGCATATGCACAGTGAGCACCGGGGTGCCACTTGCAGTCACCTTCCCCTCAGTCCTGCCAACCTGGGATACACAAAACCCTGTCTGGGATGGTGCTAGCACCGCCCCTGACAGGAAACCCTTTGTCCAAGCTCTCCTCGCTGGAAGGACTCCCAGCAGCAGGAGGTCAGACTTGTGTCTGTGGTGGCAGCATCCATTTTGTGATGCTGAGGCTTGAGTTAGCTTTAACCGGGGTTCACAGTTACATACATGTCGTGTCCCTCTAGAAGGGTGGAATGCTAACCCTGTCGTCAGAATTGGTGAGGGGTTAGTATTCCAATTCATATGACACCTTACTCGACATGTTTTGATAAAGCGATACCAAAGATAGCAAATAACCGCAAGGATTATAATGCACTTAAGAGTATATGGTACGCGTTATCATGGAACAGCTATTAGGACTTGGTTCCGCAAGCTGCAAACGGGCTCAGCTCATGCCAGAGCACCATCTCACATAATTCCAAGCACTCTGCCTTCAGGATTGATAAGGCCTGCCATAGGAGTGACTGATAGGAATACATGTGTCCATTGTAGGGTTAGATATAGGAATACTTTATCTAAAGCAAAGGGTGATTACACCACCTTGCCCCAGCTGTCGTGCAGCCAGTTGTGTCAGATTTGGATGGCCAGCCAGGGGTGGCATAATACATGCTCCTGGTAGGCCCTGGGTACACCTATGCCCTGGATACCTAAGGTATACTGTACAGGGACTGATAAGGTGGCCCAGTACCAATTGGTAAATGCACCTAAGGTACATGTGTGTCAATTTAGAGAGAGAACAGCTAGGCTGTGAGTCTGATTAGCAGGCCCACAGCCAGGGAAAGTCGTAAACCAGTGAAGCAAAAAGCAAAAATCTGGGGTGATCATAGGATTGCAGACCCTACTCTCCTACACCAAGTATGACATTAAATTGTGTGCAGAAAGGTGAGGGAGAAGGGAGCCAGGTGAAGACAGGGAGGTTCAGGTAGCTCAATAATGGTCTGTGAACATCTTCTAGCATTGCTGTAGTCTTCCAACCATGCAACATTCACAGAAGCCCTTTCTGTGGCATTCATTGGGTTCTCATTTGTTCCCACACAAGTACAATATGTTGTCAGTATGCTCCTTGACAAAGGAGCAATCAAAAGTCTTCCTGAGGGAGGACGACTGAAAGTGGTTAAGAGGGGCAATTCAAGGAGGTATAAAAAAGAGGCTGGTATGTGGGGAATCACACAGTGTATGTAACGGAGAATTATAAAAGAACATAACAGCATAGGAACCTCAAGGTTAAGGCCTTTGCTTGACTTCTCTGGAACGTGCACCTGTTTCTAAGTTAAAAACATTTGACCCAGGCATAGGAAGAGAAAGACAACAACTCGAACATCTGACCATTTAGTGGTATAGTCCTGTTATCTTCCTCACCATTAGTAAGTAGGGAATGCTTGATTCAAAGTCTGTAGATAGACTCTGTGTCATGAGCGCATAGCCTTAAAAATTGCAAGACTTGGAAACAATCCCTCTTTTATGCCCTCCTTCCGAAGGCCCTGATCTCACTTTGATGGAGGTAACGTTAATCTAAACTTTCAATCCTGCACTTTTCAAGGCCATCCTCGATGTGACAGCATGTGAGGTCTCCAATTTGAAGAAGTCAGGCGACATCACACCTATCCTAAAAGATCCTCAAAAAGGCTTTCTCCTGTCTTCCCCCTTAAACTGGGTGTAACCAGGTCCCAGAAATCATAAATCTCAACAAAAACCTGCTATCTTTCAGGAAAAAGTTAAAAGCCACCTTTCAAGATTCACCTTGCTTACTAATGTACAGCCCTCTAAGCTTTCACTCTGCTGTTCTATTCTATAGGTAAGTTCTGCAAATGGTATGGTACTGTATTTTCGTCTTTGGCAAGCACTCTGTTGCCTTGGTATGCACTATATGAATACCAATAGATAAATAAGTAATTCATTTTCAAAAATCGTCAAGAAAATTGAGTCATACCTGGGTTCTGCATCTGGAAGTGGATTGTGTCTGTGTCATCATGCAATGTTCTTTAAAGACGTGTATCTTCAGCTCATTCTTTAATTGGAGCACTGTTGGGGCTTTCCTGATGGATATGTGAATGCAATTAGAGATCCTGAGTGCCTAGATGAAGAAGTCCTGTTGATTCTATTTACTTTTTTTTTACTTCTTTGATTCCAGTTTGATTGTGGCCTGGCTACATGTGCACACTTTGGGGCCGATTACGATCTCGCTAGGAAAGCCCTCAGTATGACTTGGATTCGGAGGGCTTTCATAGCAAATTGCGCTCCGCGAGTCCGAGCGACCGATTCCAATGCACCTGTATGGTGACGGACTCGATTCGCTCGGACTTTCTTTAAACTCAATAAGAGCCTGTATATCAAATGTGTACACAGGCTCCCATAGCAAAAAGGGGTGGGTGGGGAAAAGCATGCACCCTGTGTCGGGCACCCCATTGTGCCTGCCACACTGTTCATGCATGGAAAGGGGGGACCCACGGATACCCACATGGGACCGATTTGGAGGACCCCGGGTGAAGGCAGGCCTGCCACAGCCCCTGAAGTCCAATTCCCACAGCAGTTGTGTCTCGCTGAGACCTAGTCGATACATCTATCCGAATCGTGCATCGTACTTGCTGTATGGAAGCTGGCTCCATTGAACGGCACGATTTGGCTACAAACATGTCGGACTGACAGGATTGGGTTTGGAAACGATTCAGTCAACGCAGCCGAGATCTTTGCATCGTACTTGGTTGTTCGGAATGGGAAAAGTTTGGTCAAAAACATAGGCTCCGAATTGGATTTGCTTGTTGCGGAACCCATTTGGGGGCCTTCCTAACGAGATCATAATCAGCCCTTTTGTTTTTGAATTGTCAAAGTGCAATATAAAAATGCAAAGTGCATTTACAATGGCAGAATATCCGTAAATTTTGTAGATTTTCTGCCATTGATGTTTAGGGTAAAAGACAGGATAGGGGTATGTGACGGGGAGGGTGTTGTGGGGATGGACATGAACACAGAAGCGGACTGGTGGTCCGACACCCCTCTTTTACCTTCCTCCAATACTTCTCAACAGCCACCTGATTCCCCCTGGGACGTCATGGAACAAGAATCATGCTGGCCGTCCGAGACAAGGAGACACGGCCCCTTTAACTGGGAACTCGAAGATCAGACTCCTCCCCCACCCAGCGTGAACAGCACGTCAAAAGCGAGACGAGACCCGGAAGCAACGGACGGCTTTTCCCTGGAGGCGAAAGGAGGTGACTGGAGTAGCGAGAGCGGAGTAAAGACGGGAGGAGACCTCAAGGCGAGAGAAGAGACCGGGGTCGGAGAGTCCGGAGCAGCTTTACAGAAGCCAGGAGGCCAACGTATCCTCGCATCGCCCGCCACGCTTCCACGGGAGGAGCCTGGCTCCAAGAGGTACGGGGCAGAGTGGCGGGTTGGGTGGGACGTCGGGTCCAACCTCCCGAGTAGTTGTATAGCCCCTTTGTACAGTCCTGTTATCTTGTTCCCCGTCTCACGAGCACCTACCTCACAACTTGTAAATACTACACCCGTGCACTGGTTTCCCTCACTCCCAGCCCTGATCACCTAGCTTGGTCCCAGACTGTGACCTGAACTACCCTTTCTCCTTTTTTCCCCAATGCACCGGAACCAGACGGAAGCCCCGACCCTACCCTGAAGCAAGCCTGGAGCCACACAAGTAGTCGACCTTTGACCCGGCTGCATTTGCCCGAGAACGGATCACAAGTCGGAAGAAGAGATCCTACATAAAAATAAAACCCTCGCTTAAAACACTATTTAAGGAGTCTGCCTCTCTCTTGACTGTTACCCCCTCAGTTGTACCTGCTGTGTCAGACTCCTATCCTACGTCCCTACCCCCACCGGGACAGGGTATTAAACACATGTTTGTAGGTACTCACAAACATTTTCTAGGTAGTTTTGCACCTTGGAAACAAACAACAACTTTCTCAAGTCAAAGGCAAGAGCAGATGCCTTTCAAGGGCTTTAAAATAAACACCCTAAAACATAATGAGGTTGTTTCATGGGATGAACATGAGTATCATTCTTGCTTCTTTTCTCATGGAAGACCAAGAAAAGGGTGAGGCCTTCCCACCCACAGTAACTCTTCACAATGATTATATGTGTGGGAGGATGGTATGTGCCTTTATGAAGGCTAGTCAAAGTGGAGGAAAAAGTCAATAAGGCTTAAAAAACATCCAGGGCACAGGATCAAAGGCTTATAAATGATCAAATGTGGAAAACAGAACATGACACAAGGCAGCACCTAAATAGTACTGAATAGGACCAGGACTGCAGGCTCAAAAAGCTAAGCTAGAGAAAAAGATAGGGACAATACTTCTGAAACAGAGTGCAAGTAGTCTGCCGAAAAAAAACCACTGACTGCGTTGCATCAAAGTGGTACATTTCTCTGGGCTCATTTTATAGTGGAGCATGAATGGGCAGAAACAAGAGTCAATAGCAAGCAAGCCAAAAATCAATACTCAATATTGGATTGGGATAAAATATTGAAGAGCTTCCATCTTGGTTTGGGCTGTGGCCAGGTTTCCTTTAAGCTGTTTTCATGAAATATGTCATCTGGGCTGCACCCAGTCTCTGTCATGAGATTTTTGATATTCCACTAATCCCACAAGACCTGAGATCTGGTATGCACTCCCGGGGTGAGGCGAAGCCAGGAAATGCTAGCCACTGCACCCGTGCCCCAAAATTCACAATGTGGACAGTAGAGGTATACCAGCACCAGGAACTGGGACTACACATATGAAGGTGGCACAGTGGCTTCTGCAGCTATCGATCCAAATAACCAAATTCCCACCTCTCCGCCTCAGACAGAGAAATGAGGCACAACAGGGTGTAGAAAGTAAGATTCATCCAAAGGGGGAACTATTTTCCTTGTGGAGGAAACAAGTAATTAAATTTGAATAAATGCACATTGCCGCATAATTCACTTGATTGGATCATTCATCTAGTGGAAAATCCACGAGTTAATTCTGGGAATTAGGACTACTGTCAGTGCTGGTCTTCTTTGTAAATCCCCAAAAAGTCAGAAATCACTTGCGAATACAGAAGTTGATTTTCGATTTGTGATAGCTGGGCTTGGTAAAGTGAGCTCGAGGATCTTTAGAACACAAGAATATTGAAAGCGACACATGAACCCACCTTATTCATCAACAGACAGGTACAACACTGTAGGACTTGGCCCTTTTTGGCCAAAGTTCCCTAAACTTTTAGCTTTCACCCTAGACCTTTTTTCTGACATGGTGTGGCGTCGTGGCCATGGCGACTGATGCTCGATGCTGGGGATCAATGGATCACGGTTCGATCCCCGACTCCGGCAGCAGGGGTCTGCCCAGCACCATGCGACTCTGGGCAATAGCTCGCTTAATCTTCCCAACGGCCCCCAGCGCTGAGATACCCATTCAGGGTTGATTTGTGCTCTATACAAATACTGGATTTTTAAAATTGATTTGTTGTGCTCTAACATTTCTGACTGGATTTGAAAGCGATAGGATCTGGGGAATGTCTTGACCCAGGGGAGGAGGTGAGACAGCAATAGACTGATCTGCATCTGGAGTGTAGGGGGAGGAGTAGCCCCTAGAGGTAAAGAGGCCTGTGTTGCTGCCATAAAACAATGTTCCATCTTCTGCTGAGTGATTGAGAATTCAGACCCCCACTAATCAAAGGAAGATGGTGTCACTGGCAGGGAGGCACCCAGAACTGGTGTGAACAGGGGTCAGTGACCCTGAACAAAAATACTTCAAAGCCATTGAGGGGTATAGCTGTGAGAGCTGAAGCCCCTGAACTTTGGAGAATGGCTTGATCAAGATTGAACAAGACTGAAGCTACTTCGTGATCAAGAGGAACCTTTGCCAAGGAAGAAACAACTGAAGAGACTGAAGGAAAGGACTGACCCTTGCTGTGTGTTCTGGGGCTGGCCTGCAGTTTGCTGTTTTAACCAAGGAAAGGCTGAAGGGACTTTGCTGTGTGCTGTGTCCCCCTGCTTGAAAGGACTTTGCTGCGCTGTTTCCTGAAGTAACTTATCCCCAAGGGCCCGAGGTGAGCTTGTAGTGTAGTTCCTATATTCCCAATAGGCTCTACGCATTGGAATAATATATTCTATAGATTTGACGTAGGACTGAGGTCAACTAAGTCTCTATCGAATATACTAAACTTAATTGTGTGTGTGCCAGCTAACTCAGAGGTCACTAGAAACTTTCTCGAATACACAAGAAGGGATTCGTTTCTGACAACCCCATAAACATGACAACTTTGTTTCCCAAGAATAAGAATATATCTCTCAGAGTCGCGGAAACAATTGATAAGTATTTCACTCAGTAAATCGTGCATGCTTCGTTTCTACAGAGTTGCAGAGAAATAGTGAGACAAACGTTTTCAATAAAAAGGTTTATTGAACAGTCTTCTTTCTCATGCAACAGAAGTGAACTGCTACAATCGTTATGCAGACTGCAAAGTCTAATGCGTACAGCGTAAACAGTAATATGAAATAATATTGTAAGAGCATTGTATGGTTTCTAAGCCAGATAAAAATACATACATAAATAACACTGACTAAAATACTCAACTGGTGCTTGTGTAGTATAGGTTTTAGTTTTTGCCAAGAATCTACCAAAGGTTTCTCTAGGTTCTAATCGGCTCCATTCCTTGGTTAGAATAAAGGAGGTCTGGTATCTCTGTCTCGGGACTCGAGTTCCCCAACACCCCGCAAGGGGTGCCAGAAACACTAGAGCTGGTTTCTCGGCAGGAGAAAGGCAACTTTCTGACCTTCTGCACTTGCTGTAGCGAGCTCCGTCGGTGCTCTGAACCACTGTATCTTGCTAAAGCAAGTGAAGGTATATTTATACCTTGAAGGTGTTTAGGAATGCCATAGTTTGATGTAAAGTCGGGCATATGAATGTCAGGAAAGAACCCCTAGGGAACAGTTGTTCTTTGTAAAGTAACTGAGTTCTTGGACAAATCAATATTCAAGCAAGGGGCAGTTCCCTAACTGCTTAAACTGGTTTTCCAAGAAATCGTTGTGACGTTTTGTACGGGTGGAAGTAGCCATACCTGTATTTGGGTAGCGGGGTCTATTCCTAAATAAGGGCTTAATTTCTATGCCTATATATTGGCAATGTGAATTGTACCTACATAAGGGCATAAATCGGGAAAATTCACTCGGAGCTTAAAAAGCCACACAACAAGCTGACTCCCTGTTGCGGAAACTCAGGAACACAAAAGTTTCAAGGAGAGTCTCAGCGACGCTGTGTGCATGTGCTTTTTGCAGCCTGAGACCCTCGGAAGGAGTGCCCTGTGATCGAGGGCACACGGAATCCAAGCGAGGCTCAACTATGCTGTGTGAGTGTGCTTTGTGTAGCCTGGACCCTTTGTGAGGATTGCCTTGTTAACATGCACACCCGGAATCCAAGTGAGTCTCAGCGATGCTGTGTACGTGTGCTTGGTGTAGCCTGAGACCTTTGTGAGGATTAACTTGTTATTGTGCATCCGGAGTTAAAGTGAGTCTCAGCGATGCTGTGTGCGTGTTCTTCGTGCAGCCTGAGACCTTCATGATGAGCGCCAGTGATCGTGCACCCGAACCTCAAGGGAGTCTCAGCGATGCTGTGTGTGTGTGCCCAGTTACAGCCTGAGATCTCTGTAGCAGTACCAGACCGGATCAGCAGCCCCGGAGGAGCTGAGCCGGTGGCCCGAGCCCGCCGTTGCCAATTTACAAAGATTGCATTGGAGGTCCAAGTTGCTGGAAGAGGAGAGGAGAGTGAGGCTGCACCCCCCCTGATAACGTGTGTTGACGCCTGAGGCAGGGTTGTGGGCTTGGAGGGAAACGCTCTCGGCCTCTCTCTCATTCCGGCTGCACGAGCCTCTGCTTCGGCTCGTATCGCAGCCCGTACTGGCCAAGGAAGTGGCAGTTCTGGGGCAGGAGTGTGGAGCTGCACTTTTTGTTATACCATACCTGTGTTGGGGGCAACTGTTGACAGAGGCTAACTGCGAGTTAGCACCAGTGGCAGAGAGACCGCCTAAGGCACTGTGATCGGTGCTGGAGTATATTACGCATTACTTTATTTCTGCATACTGGAGTACCTGATTGTCGTATTACACATTGCATCATTTCTGCATAACGAACTACCTGATTAGGCATTGCATTATTCCTGCATAACGAACCACCTGATTAGTGTATCGCGTATAGGATTATTTCTGCATAACAAACTACCTGATTGTTGTATGACGCATTGCATTGTTTATGCATAACAAACTTCCTGATTAGCGTATTACGCATTGCATTATTCCTGCATAACGAACTACCTGATTAGTGTATTATGCATTGCATTATGTCTGCATAACGAAGTACCTGGTTGTTGCGTTGCGCATTGTATTATTTCTACATTGCCATGTGCCTGATTGTTGCATTACGCATTGCACTATTTTTACATTGCACAGTGCTTGATTGTTGCGTTACACACTGCATTACTTTTCTGTTGCAGAGTGCCTGATTCAAGCATTGCGAACTGTGTAGCATTGTATTAGAACTACAGTGGAGTGTTTAGAAGTTCTCATTATTATCACCAGAACTCACAAGGAGGAATATTACACATACTCATATGTTGGATTCATATTGTGTGGTCTTATCGTAAATATTTTTATATAAAATGTATACTCGTTTTTATCAAACTTGGGTGGAGCCATTTGTGGTCTCATCATTGGGTTGCTGTGAGAGCAGTTGCAAATACTTCACACATTTGCCTCGAAGATAAGCCTGGCTATTCGTGCCAAGCTACCAAGGGGATGAAAGGTGTCCTTCCTTTCCCTGACGTGGAAACGCAGGTCCCTATTTGGCCTAAGGTACCTACCTCAGCAAACCAGGGATTCCGGGTCTAACAAATACAAAGGACCTTAATTGCAGCAGGATACTTAGATCCATCCAATTTAAATAATAGATAAACATTAACATTATGTGGTGCCATTTTAATTGAAAAACGTGCTAGATTACTAGCTAAGGTTCTAGTGGACTGAAATGTCAAAAAAAAGGCCAACTCACATTTTATATTCATGTTGCTACTTCAATTCCTTCTCATCATGCCATCTATTAACTTGATTTAGGAGCAATAAAAGCTCCATTGTGAACACAAACACTGTCTAGAATCCTGGAAGAAAGAGATTGATGGGCTAAGAATAGAGTGTGATGCTCCCTGTCAAGATTAAAGCGCAGCTAGTACAAATGTGTCAGCCATTTTTCTGATAAGCTGAAGACATCAAGACCATTTTGCAGTCTCTCACCCATTCATACTAAGCTTCCCATTAAATACTAGATGCATTTAAAATGTTTAATCTTTGCAAAATCAGCCCACATGGCAAGGGACCTATGTTGCACTTTAGCTCCGTAATTTTTTTAACAACTCACAGGCAATAGGTGGTTCCAATTGGGTGATTCCCCGTCCCCGCTTAAGTTTGCATCTTTATCTATGCAAATCCTCCCACCACCTCTCTTACTATTGTGATTGAAACGTTTTCTTTATTTCTCTCATGAATACACGGAAAACAGAATATCCTCCTGAGGAGATGTCATGAAGTTATGGAAGTAGACAGAAACTTAATATTTTTACAATATATGGTTGTTATGTGCCAAGCTTCATTTAGGTGTGCAGTTACTGAGTCTGTAGTCAATGGTAAAGCATCGGTATACTTGTTAAATGAGAAAAACCTTTCAAAGTGAGACCTCATTAAGCATCTTATCTATGTATTTAGTACAGGGGTTTTTACAACTGTGTATGTGTGCATGTGCTTGTTTTTAAATATAACAAGAATATGTGTGGAGAAATGAACCTATGTGCACTGAAACGATTCAAGATTACATTCAGCAGGCAGGGTGGGGGATCCTCAACCAAGGACATGTGAAATGTAACTGTTTCATTGGTTATGTTACCATCCTACAAATCACTGTGAGGCATTACTTCTGAATGTAATTGTTTCCTTATCTGTTGATCCTTCAAGGTTTTAAAAGTTTAGGGACAAAACTGAAAGTCACTCTAAATGGGCAAATGATTACAAAAAGTAAATATGAAGTTCCCATAATTCTTTATCCTGTGTCAACTTACACCACACTCCGAACTGTTATAATTCTAAAAAAAAATAATAGAGTGATAAAGGATATCTAGGATAATTAGTTCCTCTCCAGTTGTGTGCTTGTCAGATGTAGAGTTCTCCCTGAAAAATCTATATGTTTTCTGGCAGAGAATTAGCCTTTTGGTACATGAGTGTCCCCACATCATTTTGCAAGCATGCACCGCGAACCCTTAGCGACTTTTGTACTTGTTCACCGGTTTCAAGTAGTGACTGGTTCTTTTTCATTAGCTGTAAGATTTGATTTGTACTTTCATCTTCATTTAGTGCAAACCGGAGAGGTTAGCGCTTTGTAACTATAGTAAGTATTTATATGTGATATTTTCAGGTTACCACTTCTGAAGACTCTTGGCAGGATTGAGGATTTTAGAGATAGGACGTGCTTACTTTTTTACATTGATTCCACGCAGCAGGAGGTTCACGTATTCAAGTATTCTTCCCGGTGAGTTTCTTTATATGGAGGTACATTGGGATGTTTTAGCACATTGTGGCTGGTTTAGTTTATTTAGTCCTGGTTCTTCTTTACAGCCATTAGCCTACTTTAATTGAAGAGCCAATTTGAAAATCAAGTGGGGATATTCTGCCGGTTGAACCATGATGGTTTATTTTTTCAGGAGGCTTATAGCGTTATTTGTCATTTGTATTTCAGTGACGACGAGTTGCGTTCAGCCAGGTACATTGTTAGGATCGCTGTTTTCTTTCTACACTGGATCTTTAACTCGTGGGGTTTATTGAGTTTTTTGTGGCGAGGTTTGTCAGGGAGTCCACTGGGTGTTTTCCTTTGCACATTGATGCATGTATTATCTACTTTTTTTACTATACTTTCACTATTGGTAAAACCTATCCAATTTCTTTAATATCACATGGACTCACCTATTTCAATTACAAGCCTACATCATTTCATTAATCATCACTTTGTTTTTAAGTGTTATGGCACCATTCATTGGTTGTCTGCTTATAGTGCATCCCAAATGAATATGGATTAGATGAAATTCGTGTTTTCCTTTTACAGATTGCCCTTGAGGAAGGGACGGCAATGTCCCGAAATGCATCGGGCTGTTACAAGAAATGATTGAATATTTGATTGTATAAGCATATATTATGTTGTACTATTCATGATGTAATGAGCAAATATTGATGTTTATCTCCAACTACATTAGGCTTTGTTATAACTTTTTGATATTTGTGATGTTCGCCCGAACTTACATAATTTCCAGGAGAAATACATTTGCAATGTTACACGCATTTGTTTGAACAATCTTTTTGACTATTTGAAAAGTTTGATTATTATTTTTGTTAAGGTCGCTCGGACCGTTTTCTGCACAGTGCGCAGTGTATGCTGCCGTCCCCGACAGCATCCCAATTATGACTTACAAAGTCAGTCATTTTGTTAGATGTCAGTTGCTTCCCGTTATCGGACACCATAATACATGGACTTCCTTCAATGGTAAAGCAAGTTCACAAAAAGTCTATGACAGTGTCAGAGTCAATAGTATACACGAACCTATGATATATCCACCTACTGTAATAGTCACTGACAGCAATTACAAATTTGGAATTCTGTTCTAAAAGCTGAAAAGGACCAGCCATACCAATTGCAATTTTAAACCAAGCATTATTTGGAATAGACACAAGCTGCATCTCCTGCATTCTAGGTTTTCAATGTTTATCAGCCCTGATACAGATATCACATTGTCAACATGTAAATTTACATCCAGATCCATACGAGGCCACCAATAACGTTCTTTCAATTGTTTCTTTGTCAGGGTGGACCCTAGATGAGATTTATGTGCTGTTGTGATCAATTTGCTTCTAAGCTTGGATGGAGGAATAAGTAAATCTCCATTCATGAGGAAGCCTTTAACTACACTTAACTCATCTGAAACATGCAAAAAGATTTTAAGATCAGCAGATAGTTTGCGTACAGGAGGCCACATCGGGGTCATATAATATTTAACCTTGGTCAAAACTGGATCATTCTCTACAGCTTTCATCCATTCCTTTTCTGAAATTATGTTGTTAGACCCTTGCAAAATGTCTACATTAGACACCACGCATTCAGTTTCATCCTCTTTTAGGGCTTCTGAACTTTCAGTGGGTAAGCGGGAAAGGAAATTAGCTCTGATATTGCTCTTACCTGAAATGTATTTGATAGAAAAATTGTATTCTTGCAATTTAGCAAGTAGTCATACTAATCTGGCTGAAGCTTTCCCATTTCCTCTATCATAACTGTCAAACATGAAAGTGAGGGGTTTATGGTCAGTAATAAATTCAAAGTTCTTGCCCCACAATTACATTTTTAATTTGTCCACAGCCCACACACAAGCGAGGGCCTCCCTCTCGATGGTGCTGTAATTCTTTTCAGTGTCCCTTAATCTACGGGAAATAAAAGGCACGGTGTGGACATGCTTACCAACTTTTTGTGTGAAGACAGCGCCTATTCCGACAGAACTGGCATCCACTGTAATTATATTCGACCCTTTTGTGTCAAAAGGTTTTAAAGTAGGCGCATTCAAAATAGCCTTTTTGATCTCTGCAAAAGAGTGGTCATGTTGGTCGTCCCAAACAAACTGTTGCCCCTTGCGTAACAGGGCCCTTAAAGGTTCAACTATTTTAGAATAATTTTCAATGAACCAAGAATAATACTCAATGAGACCTAAAAACGATCTCAATGAGTCTTTTTCTTCTGGCTTGGGGGCATCAGTTATAGCCTTTACCAAATTCAATTTTGGTTTAATACCCTCATGACTGAGAATATGACCCAAGTATTCTAACTCAGTTTTAAGAAATTCACATTTGCTTTTTGAAACGGTCATCCCTTTCTTCTGCAATGTATCCAGAACAGAATCTAATATTGCATTGTGTTTACCCACAGTGTATGCATGAATGAGGATGTCATCCTGGAATTTCTGTACACCCATTATACCATTAAACATGCTTTCCATTAGGTTTGGAAAGACACTGGCAGAAAATGCCAGGCCAAATGGTAAACGTATGTACCTGAACGCACCTAGCGGAGTGATGAATGTAGTTAACACTTTTGATTCATCATCCAGTTTAAACTGGTGGTACGCTGATTTAAGATCTATGAGTGAAAAATACTTAGAACCTGCTGTTGCCGCTAAAATTTCCTAAATTTTAGGCAGGGGAAAACAATCCACTAAGATATTTTTGTTCAGTGATCTCAAATCAGTGCACAAACGGTACTCTCCACTTTTCTTTTTCACTAATACAATTCCGGAAATCCATTCAGCTGAATCAGCTGGTTCAATTACACCTTCATTGATCAGTTTGTCCAATAACAGCTGCAATTCTTCCCTGACTGATAATGGTAAAAGCCTGACTTTATGTCTGACAGGGATAGCGTCTTTTTTTAGTATAATTTTATGAACAAAACCTTTGACGCATCCTATTCCGTCTTCAAATAGCGAATCATACTTACTCAAAATTGAAGAAATGCCATCATTAATAGATGGCTCTGAAGGAATAGAAACAACAGAAATGAAACCCTCATCAAGTACAATAGGGTTGTCTGCTCCAGGTTTTAAAATTATTTTCAACTTGGCTAGATCCCTCCAGCCGACAATGTTTCTACCTCGTTCAGCTACATACATTTTAGTATACACACCCCTTCCTTTGATATTTAACACATCTTCAAAGTAACCAAACAAATTGATGTCAAATTCACTGAACGCTTTGGGGTTCACATCAGATGACAATAAATCGACATGTGGCTAATATTGTAAAAACTTTTTGTCTGGAATGATGGTTATTGGTGAACCTGAGTCTGCCATAATGTGAAGTTCGACTTCACCGACATGAGCGACACCTAAAGGGCCCTCAACATCATTAACGGTGTCTCCAATAGCTAAAACTACGTTTGAACACATATCCTCATTAAAATCTTCAATATTGCTAACTTTGGTTTTGATAAAACGTTTCTGGCCAAAATTCCCACAAACTCGGGCGAAGTGCCCTTCCTTCTGGCATCTTGTGCACCTCTTCCCGAGTGCTGGACACCCCGTAAAATCGGCCATGTGGTATGAGAACCACATCTAAAACATACAAATTGAGAAGAATTAGCATTGTGGTTAGTTTTGTACTTAACACTTGAATTAACATTTTTTGTCTTTTTGTCCTGCACCAAAGATACATTGGATCTAGAACCAGCAACTTTTCACAATTCTTTAGAACCCTCTAGTGAACGTTCTATGCCTTTGGCTATATAAATTACCTCTGCTAATGTAGGATTTTTACAGGCAAGCAAACGTTCTTGAATTTTGCGCTCGAAACAATGGAAAACAAAATTGATCGCGAATATACACATCGACCATATCTCCAAAATCGCATTTTGTAGCTAATACCCTCAAACTAGCTATGTATTCCTCAACATTTTCAGATTCAGATTGTTTTCTCATAACAAAACGGTGTCTGCCAACCATAATATTTTCCTCTTCGTCGAATTGTTTCTCTAGTCTCTTTACAGCCTCTTGAAATTCATCGAGTGGAATAAACTGTCCAGGGGCAGGTTCGAATTCGGGTAAACTGTCAACAATTTCATGATCAGCAACACCTAATAGTCCAAAAAGAATTGCTTTCTTTCGCTCTGGCTCGTATTTCTTACCATCTATTGCAAGTAATTCTCAAAAGCTCTATACCAATTTCTCCACTTCATAACTGGTTTACCAGGTTCATTTAGAAAACTTGCTGGTGTACTGAAATTGTGTTCAGTAGCCATGACTTCTTGTTTATAGACTGTAGACTCTTTCTTAATGAAATACTAAATTGTGATGCAAATGACGAACTAACACTTAATAAATCGACGAATAGTTAATGGACATCTGAAAAATAGATATTTTCTGTAAATATGTATATTACAGACAATATACGTTCGAGAAAGAAATATAGCTGGAAGCAATACCAAACATTTAAAGTTGAGACGAAGTAAAATACATTTGATATGAGATCTGTAACCTTTTAGTGGAAATACGGGTCTTTGGATGAAACAAGATGACAATTAATTATTTGCCGATGCGGTGAAAAAGGTTAGCCACAGTTCGTAAGTTAAACTCTGTTGAATAAACTGTTTCGTAACGAACAACCTTGGAATTGTAATTCTTATATGTTGATGATATTCGTAAATTTTATGTTATAAAAGGAAATACCTTTCAGTCCTTCAGAATTGGATCCATAGCGGTGAAAACGATCTTCACCGAGGAAGCTGACTGACTTCCAAAATAGCGTCACGTACTCATGTTGCAGACGCCGTGACGTATTCACGTCAGATACCCATAACTGCACAGCTGAAGACGCGAAGAGTGACAGTTGGAGTTGATGTAACAGTAAACAGCTGAAATTTGACAGTTGAAACTGACGTAACTGTCAGCGGAAACTGAAGAACTGTCACGGCTCTCTCTCATAGAATTCCTGTCACTCACTGTGAAAATAGACGTGTTTGGAAAATATTTGTGACCGTGAGAACAACTGTCAAGACCGAAAAATATTCGCCACTTGCCTGAAAATGCTCCTGGCTGATCTTGACCATTAACGATCGTCACTTTCAGTAAAGTTCTTCCGTAGATGGCAGCACGTTGTAATAAGAAGTGTTACCAACGGAATTACCGAATCTCCGAAAAATAACGAAGAAAAAAAAAATTAATGATGAGCAAACATTTCCTTTTTACAACTGCATAATCAGCACTTGCCTTGAGGTAAAGGATAAGCTGCCAGAACTCATATCTACTCCTCAAGCTCGTCACAAGAAAGTTTCATCCCGTCCTCGTCGCCAACTTGTAGTGACGTTTCATATGGATGACACTGGAAACAAAGTTGTATATATATATATATATATATATATATTATATATATATATATATATATATATATATATATATATATATATATATATTAAGGTTTAATGTAAATTAACGAGCTTGAGGAGGAAGGTAATGGGTGACTGCACAGAGTCAAGGAAGAGGGTAAGAAGAATCACCAGAGAGTGCTGACGTCACTTAAGCACTATTACAACATTCCAAATGACGTGTGTCCGAGGACCAATGAGCGGAAAGAATGACAAGAAGAGGAGAACAACTAGACTTACAGCAGTGGGGGGTAGTAAACTATGGCATACGGCCGAACAGAGGTAAGTAAACAAATAAATAAATAAACCAAATTTCATTGCACTGCTGCATTGCCAAATGCGATGAAGTGCGTGCAACGAAATTTGTTTTATTTATTTAATTGTTTACTTACCTCTGTTGGGCCTTATTTCGTAGTTTACTACCACCCACCCTGCTCCTCCCCCACTCGCCCTACCACCCCGCAGCACTCCCACCACGTGCCGCTACTACAAACACTGCGCTTTGATTCTGCATGACCTGAGTGGCCAGAGGAACACTCATGAAAGCCCAGCTGGATCGTGATACTGCAGCACAGGAGTTGTGGCGCTTGGTACCTTGGGCACAACCAGAACGACATAAGGTTCAAAAGGAACTTTATTAACTTTTTAAAAAGGGATGGCGTCAAAACACTTTACTCAGTGAGCCATCATGGCAGTCGCACTGTAGGCAAGCTCCGCCGAGCCCGTCCTTAAATCCTTCAATTATCCCGTTTCCACGAGCTTCCCCACTCTGGAAAAGCTGAGTGGGGGTGCTGATTGCCGCGGGTACACGGCAGTGGTGCCATTGATTAGCCCGGTGAATGTTCAAGCCCGACCCGTTGTGGTGCGTGGGCCCTGAGTCGAGCCTAAGGCGGTGTGGAGCGGCTGGACCGGGCACGGAAGAAGACTGAAGTTAGGCACTGCCTGGCCCTTGGGTGCAGACATCGAGCCTCAGCTTTGGACCCCTATTGATGGTGCAGTGGCGGACGGCACAGCGTGGACCGGCTGCTACAGAGGGGGTGAGGCGGCCTGGTGAGTCAGCAGAGCGTCCCTCCCCCGCGCCCCTACTGAGCTCTGCCTATCGCGGTGTCTGTTGCTTCGCTGGGGCTCCTGCCCTGTAGATTCTGAAGGCGTGTGTGGACCCTACTCCTGCTGCCCTGCCCCTGCTTGAATGGTCACATCGGGCCACGTGCGGGGAGGGGAGAGACTGACGCTGCGGTAACACATGTCAAGGAGGGCTGGGTGCGATTCGACCGGCATCTCTGCGTTTGACTTGTGGATGCTGCTGTTTGTCTCCGGTGATGGGTCCCTGCTGGTAGCGGAGTGGAGAGGGTCACTGTGCTGTTGAATTGCTGTGGAGGGGGTAAAGTGGCTTGGTGGACCGGTGGAAAGCCCTTCACCCTCCTCTCATATCCCTACGGAGATCTGCCATTTTCAGGCCTTGAGGGAACTATTGCTTCTGTGAAGCCCTTCGCCGGCATATCTTGGGTGTTTGTGTAGACCCAGTCATTGTGGCCTTGCCCCCGCATCGGTGGTCTGATCGGCCCACTGGCGGGTGAGGTGGTGACACACTTTGGGGGTGTCCGTGAGTGTTGTTACTGGCTCCTGACGGAGGGCTCCCGGCTGTGTGCGGTGGTCTGCATTATCCTCACCTCCCCCCAACTCTATTGGCATAATATCGCCAGTCATATCGGACCGCGTGCACATTTGAGGGAGTTGGAGTAGCTTTGGGTGCTGCACTGTGGTCTATCCAGCCTTGAGTGGCGGAGTTTTCTCTGGTGGGGCCGTGGCCTTCCTCCCCGTGTGCTTTCCTCCCCACAGTAAGATTCGGTGGCCAGGTCGGGCCACGTGTGGAGTGAGTGCGTGGGGGCCCCTGAGACATCCGGTGTGGCCCGGTCAGGGTGGTGCGTCTCGTTGACAAAAGGCCTATTTCTGTGATGTGGGGATGTCCCCTCTTGCATAGGGGCAGACTGGGTGTGGCCTTTACATCATCGTTATCGGGTGTACTGTGTGGTGGTGGTTCCATCCGGGGCCGGAGTACAGTTAGCATAATGACGAGGGATAAGCACACCAGGGCCCAGGCTAAACAAAGCACCATGGACCGCTTCACCGGCTGCGGAGCAGGAGGGTGCGCAGGGAGGAGTCCTGGACAATGCTGCCCTTATGGCGGCAATCACGCAGCCCCGCACAGCCCTCGAGACTAAAATAGGGGAGGTGGGATCTGAGGTTTTGCTCCTCTGCCAAGACCTGCGTAACGCTATGGAGTGCATCACAGTGGCTGAAAATAGGGTCTCTGGAGTGGAGGACTCGGTCAGTACATTGCAAAAGAAGGTAACATGATTGGAGACCCTCACTAGGGGCCTGGCTTTTCGTATTGAGGATGCGGAGGGGAGGGCACGGAGGAGCAATCTGCGCTTTGTGGCATTCCTGGAGGGTTGTGAAGGATGGACATGGAACAATGGGCCCTAATGCAGAGTCATAGCGAAAATCCTGAACTATCATGATTGGGATGCTATCCTGAAACACACCAGCCTTAACGAACCACTGCCTTTTGACAATGCCCGTATCCTTATATTTCCAGACTATACTCGCCTGGTTCAGCAGAAGCGCCAATCCTTTATGGCGGCGAAGGCCCGCTGTCAAGGTGCCAAAGTAGACCACAGGAGCCGACGATGGTCCCAATGCCCCCTCGCCCCAACCACCACTCGAATTACTCAAAGTGATGTCTGGAACGGAAGAGAAAGGGGAAGTGGATAAGAAAGAGAGACAGCCTCCGCTCTGAGCTTGATATCTTCTTCGCTGTGGTTTTGAGGTTTTGTATATTGCACCTAAAAGAAAGGCACAGTGTAACACAACAACTACACACTCTATATCATGGGTACTCACAAACTTTCTCTCAGGGGCCAAATTTACAGTTTGGTTTGTGTCTGAGGGCCGCATCGGTGGGGGCGGGGTAAGTGAGAGAGGGGGCGGGGCTAGAGCCACAAAAAAACTGTGACCATGAGGTTGAACACAGGCCCCTGCAGTGAACGCCTTCGTCCACTGAGCCACCAGACCCAGCATACACACATCTCTCTCTCTCTCTCTCTCTCGCTCTCTCTCTGTCTCCCTCCCTCCCTCTCTCTATTTCTTCCTATCTCTCCCACCCTCTCTCTCTCTTTCTCTCACTCCCTCTCTCTCTCTGTCTCCCTCCCTCACTCTGTCTCCCTCCCTCTCTCTGTCTCCCTCTCTCTCTCTGTCTCCTTCTCTCTCTCTTTGTCTCCCTTCTTCTCACCCTCTGTCTCTCTCCCACTGCCTCCCTCCCTCTTCCCCCTCCCTCTGCCTCCCTCTGCCTCCCTCCCTCTGCCCCCTCCCTCTGCCTCCCTCTGCCTCCCTCCCTCTGCCCCCTCCCTCTGCCTCCCTCTGCCCCCTCCCTATGCCTCCATCCCTCTGCCTCCCTCCCTCTGCCTCCCTCCCTCTGTCTCCCTCCCTCCCCCTGCCTCTGTCTCCCTCCCACTGCCTCCCTCCCTTCTTCTCTCTCCCTTGCCCTCCCCTGACTCTCTCCCTCCCTCGCCCTCCCCTGGCTCTCTCCCTCCCTTTATCTCTCCCTACCTCGCCCTCCACTGACTCTCCCTTCCTCTGTCTGTCCCTCCCTCTGTCTTTCCCTCCCTCCGTCTCTCCCTCCCTCGCCCTCCCCTGACTCTCCCTCCCTCACCCTCCCCTGACTCTCTCCCTCTCTTTTCATCTCCGTCTCCCTATCTCTGTCTAGGCGAGGTGTAATAATTCTGTTAGAAATATCACGAAAGCAAGAGCTCTTTACTGCACACATCGAACCACCTTCCCCAGCCTTCCCAAAATCTGCATCACGTTATTAATGATACACTAATGTAGAGGGTGCACGAGAGCTGGCTGGACTGCCGCGATAGAGATCAAGTGTAATCCGGAGAGCAGTGATTCCAAGTAAGGCTCCGACTTTCATCCCTTCAGTGTCAATAAAACAAATGCTACTCGGGGGAGCACGAGCTGCGCAGAGGTATCTCCAAGTTCATGCTCGGTCAGTCACGGGTGTAGCGCTCTAGTGCTCCGAGGGTCTCAGGTTGAGCCCCGGAAGCACTACCCACAAATGTATCACCTTCTGGCCAGGCGTGGCCAGAAGGCTTTAAATAAACAGACGGAGGTGGCACAGCACTTCCGGTCCACACTAGCACAGTATGAGTGTGTATGTAATTATTGCCAGCGTGAGCAGTGCTGCGAGCTAGGCCCTGCGATTCAGGCAGACCCCTCCACACTGGCGACGAGGGTGGGATGTGCCTAAAACAAACAGCGTGTGCCCAAAACGCTACTTGCCCGCGAGACACCGATCGAGTGTACCGACCACAACGTCGGAACGAAGCAACAAAGAAGACCGGAGCAACACAGAAGACCGAAGCCGGCCCACTACCTCAAGAAGAAGACCACCTACCGGTAAGCAGCAGATGCGAGGAGCTGCGTGAGGCACCGGTGGTAGCAGCATCAAGGCGGCCCAAGCGACGAGATGCGCCAGGCCCAGCAGCCCCGACGGCAAGCCCTGCAAGGCGTGCATGCGCAGAACAGTGAGGAGCCAACGCCCTCCCCGAAGAGAAGCTCCGCTAGAGCGTGCGGGAAGAGGGGCACCTGGAAAGACACGAGCGCGAGGCCCAGACGAGGCACAGGCGCACCACGGCAGCGACGCTTAGACACAGACAATAAGAGAAAAGAAAAAGAGAGTCAAACAAGCACAAGTACATGACAAAAAGAAGAAAAAAAACAAGACTAAACCAAAAGCGTATAAGACGGTTGGGACACACAGAAACGTCCACAGGCAGCCAAAAGAATCCAAATGCTGTCTATTGGAAAAGCATGATAAAAGGGCCAAATATCTGACACAACAAGCATAAGAAAAAGCAACAACCTGAGCAAGAGTGAAATTTCAGTGAAGGGACGCCACTCCCCTGCCCAGCACAAACATGTCCACCAATCCAGGAGGAGCAACAGGAGGAGGGCAGCAAGCAGCTAACCCAGCACAGCAAGCAGGACCCCCAGCGCAGGCGATAGTCCCTATGGCCCAACCTCCAGCACCGTCAGCACACTCGCAAATACAAGCATTGCCGCCCTTCAGCGAACTGATCGATCCGGGCACAGCAGCGCCACGGTGGGCCGTGTGGTTAGGGCAACTGAACAACTACTTCATCGCCACGAGGGAGAAAGATGATGAGGTGAAGAGATCACTGCTGCTACATTTTGGAGGCACGGAACTGTACAAACTATTCAAGCACCTACCAAACACTGGGGCTGACACCGACTACAACGGCGCAGTTGCCGCGCTGAGTGCCCATTTCGATTCCCAATTAAATCCACACTATGAACGCTTCAAATTCCGACAATCCAAACAAAGAGAAGGTGAAACAATGGACGCATTTCATGCACGCCTGAGGGACCTCATAAGCATGTGCACGGAGGATGATGAGAAGAAGGATTAACCGCACAACTCATCCAAGGGTGTCGCAACAAACACCTGAGAACATTAATCCTGAGGCAACCGCGCATATCGCTCGAAGAAATACTAATCCTCGCCAGGTCCCACGAGCTATCAGATGCTTGAGCAACAGCGATGGAAGCAGCCCTGAACCCGCGAGCAGAAGCGGGGACTACAGTGAAGACAGAAAGGGTAGATGCGGTTTGCGGCGTCAGTCGAGGAAGTAGAGGAAGATGGCCGACCAGAACGCCACGCCGAACACCGTGCGGCTACTGTGGCAGAGAAGAGCACAACCAAGATGGCTGCCCAGCACGAGGTAAAACATGTTCAAAGTGCGGAGTCCCCAACCACTTCGCAAGCGTGTGCAGAGGCGGTTTTCACAGAAGGGGAGCGTCAGGAAGAAGAACGGTCACCAGAGCTGTAAGACAACTATCATTGGACGACGGGGCATCGTCCCGATTAGGCAAGACGCAACGACAGTCGCAACCACAATTCGATGAGTCATCCACAGAGGAGGACGACGAGTGCTATTACATATCGTTTGTGAGTGAGCTAAAAAGACGTCGAAGGCCCCAACCAAAATGCCAAATACAATTCGATGGATCACCAGTGACCGACGTCATCGACACGGGGGCCACCATAAACGTAATGGGCATCCAACACTATAAGTCACTGAAACCAAGACCCAAACTAGTTCCTTCCAGGGCACGGATACTGACCTATGGCAGCCGAGAACCGCTTCCGCTGCGAGGGAAGATGATGGTTCAAGTAAAAAGCAGAGGACAATTAAGTAATGACGACCTTTCATGTAATAGACAAGGAAGCAGACCTGTTAGTCGGAAGCAACACGGCGGAAGACCTCTGCCTCATTGCGTTTGCAAACGGGGAAAAAGCACTCCAGACCGAGGATATCTTACAAATGTTCCCCACGCTATTCGAAGGCCTTGGGACCATCAAACGGCCACCCATCAAACTACACATAGACTCGCCATACAACCAGTAGCGCTGAGACACCGAAGAATACCATTTCACCTGCGTACAGCAGTAGAGAAAGAGTTGAACCAGCTAGAAGCACAGGGAGTGATTGAGAAGGTGTCGGGACCAACTCCATGGGTGTCCCCCATGGTGATAGCAGAAAAGCCACGCCAACCAGGTAAAATCAGGATCTGCATGGATATGAGGGTCCCCAACAAGGCAATACGGCGGGAGCGGCACCTCACGCCCACCGTAGATGACATTTTGATGGACTTAAACGGGGCCCAGTGGTTCTCTAAACTATTCTTCAATGCAGGATACCATCAGCTGAGGCTAGCCGAGGAGAGCCGCTACATAACAACGTTTTCGACGCACCTGGGGCTGCGACGATACAAAAGACTAAATTTTGGCATCTCGTCCGCGGCCGAGATTTTTCAAAACACCATTAAGGAAATACTATCCGGACTTCAAGGAGTATTAAACGTCAGCGACGATATCCTGATCCATGCCAAAACGAGTGAGGAGCACCACCACAGACTGAAAGCTACGTTGCAGAGGCTCGCACAATATGGTGTGACACTACATAAAGAGAAATGCCAGTTTTCAGGAAGTCCATCGAATTCTTTGGCTACGTATTTGACTCAGATGGAGTGAAGGTAGACCCCCGCAAATCTCATGCTATCAAGAACGCCCCTGCACCTACCACCGCGTCCGAAGTGAGGAGTTTCTTAGGAATGGCACAATACTGTGCAAGGTTCATACCTAACCTAGCCACAATTGCGGAACCTCTAAGAAACTTGACGAAGAAGGAAAATTCGTGGAAATGGACAGATACCGAAAACAAAGCATTCCACCAAATCAAGGATGCCCTATTAGATAGCACTACGATGGCATACTTTAACACTGCAAAATCCACAGAGATACTGGTGGATGCTAGCCCAGTGGGACTGGGAGCCCTAATTTCAAAAGAGACAGAGCCGGGGGTGTGGGCCCGCTAGCATTCGCAAGCAAGGCCCTAACAGCAACAGAGTCGAGATACTCACAAATTGAAAGAGAGGCCCTAGCAGTAAAATGGGCATGCAGCCATTTTCACCTATATATATCTGGTCACCCGTTCAGAATGGTGACGGACCGCCAGCCACTGATCCCTCTATTCCGAGGAACAGCTCCACACCCACCACCGAGAATTGAACGTTGGGCCATCCAAGTCCAAAAATATCAAATGGATCTTGTCTATCGACCAGGAGCGAGAAACCCTGCGGATTTTCTATCACAGCAGCCATTTGCTGAAGGACCCCACGACGCCAAACAAGAGTGCCAGACCGAAGAGTTCATAAACATGATATCAACCGGAGCGTGCCCCCGAGCTCTAACAGCAGACACCATCATTTCCCACTATGACAATGATGCAGTCATCCAACGATTGAAGGAAGCAGTACAATCAGGCTCGTGGGAGAACTTCTTGAAGAACGTCAGTGGTTGGAACAAAGCGGACAGAACGCGCCTGAACCAGTTCTGGAGAGTTCACAATGATCTAAGCTGCGCCGACAATGGGCTAATCCTGAGAGGCTCCCGCGTAGTAATCCCAAAAACTTTACAAGAAAGGGCGAGCACCCTAGCAGACGAGGGACACCAAGGCACCCGCAGGATGAAGGCTCGGATGCGCAGAAAGTATGGTTCCCCAACCTGGAAGACAGTGTCGACACCACAGTGCGGGAGTGTCGAGCATGCCAAATAACCAGCTGCCCGGACATGCCAGCTCCGGTGATCACAGAAGACCATGCCCCGTCACCTTGGGCGTGGTTGAGCCTAGATTTTGGGAGTTGCCCGGATGGGAGAATCACAGTGGTGCTAATTTACAGCTACACAAAATACCCCATCGTAGAAACAGCAGCGTCAACCAGCTTCACGAACATTCGCCCAATTCTCAGCAAATCATTCGCAATGTTCGGCATCCCACTCATCATCAAAACAGACAATGCGCCCCCGTTCCAAGGGAGTGACTTCAAAGACTTTCTGCAAAATCTGGGAATAAAATATCACCAAATCACTCCTCAGTGGCCCCAAGCTAATGGCGAAGTAGAAAGGTTTATGAGGACAGTGAACAAAATTCTGCGAATATCCTCAGTGGAAGGGAGTGACCCGGAAGAAGCGCTGCAAGCATTCTTAAGAGAATACTTGAGCACACCGCATAGCACCACTCAGCAGTCACCGTGGGCCCTGATGTTGGCTGGACCAAGGAGGGATCTGTTACCCATGGCAGACAACTGGGTCCAGCGCCGTACTCACCAGCAAGCACCCAAGAACGGAAGAGAAGGACAAACAAGAAGGCAAGTTGCAAGAGACGAGCCCAGACTAGGACCCTGAACCCTGGAGAGACGGTGTTAATCCAAACGAGGAGGCCAGGAGGAAAATTCAAAACACCATTTGAGCTTGAACCCTGGATCATCAAAGAAGCCCGGGGAACAGCAATCACAGCCAGCCGAAATGGAGAAGAAGTAACTCGAAACATATCATGGTTCAAGCAAATACCACCAACGTGTGAACAACCTCACAACCATGACGAATCAGCAACAAGGGAAGAAGAAGGAAACATGGCAGAAACAAGCACATGCCTGCCTACATCTACAACAGAAGTAACAACCCCATTGTCACCAAGACCCTCTCAAGAGTCGACACCCCTGAGAGGCAGGTGGCATTACAATCTTAGGCCCAATTCCCGGCCTAACCACAGACTGGCGGACTTTGCATGTTGAACTGTTTATTTTCAATTCTTTTCAAAATCCAAGTTGGGAAGGGATGTAGCGCTCTAGTGCTCCGAGGGTCTCAGGTTGAGCCCCGGAAGCACTACCCACAAATGTATCACCTTCTGGCCAGGCATGGCCAGAAGGCTTTAAATAAATGGACGGAGGTGACACGGCACTTCCAGTCCACACTAGCACAGTATGAGTGTGTATGTAATTATTGCCAGCGTGAGCAGTGCTGCGACCTAGGCCCTGCGATTCAGGCAGACCCCTCCACCTTGTCTTTGAGTCCTTGTCACTGTAATTGTCCTACAATTCCCGGATTACAAGAGAGCAGAAAAAGAAGCGAAGTGAGAGGACTGCTCCGCTTGCTTCCCAAGGCCCGGCTCCAGCCATGAGCTGGGTGTAAAGTGAAGCTTTGGACACTGTTGAAAGTAGGTTGTGAACCCCTGCCTTCAGGGAGGGGCAAGCAAGCTTATATATGTAACCACCAGAATCCTGCGTGCCAGGTCAAAGCCCTGAAGGAAATATATTTTATTTTATTTATAAAGTTTTATATAGCGCGGACCAGATCCCGAGGGATAAAAAAGCACTTTGCAGAAGAACGGTTGTAGTCACAACAATCATAGACAAATGATACAGTTAACTAAATTAAGAAATTTGCATTCTAAATATCGAACTCTATTAGAACAAAAGGCATATACAGATTGTGAGGAATAATATTCTCTTGTATTCTAACTCAACATTCAAGTTAGTCCTTTGTGCTCCTGACTTGCTACAACAAATATAAAAAACAAAGCTGCTGACAGGTAGCTCTTAAAAGACTTATTGCAAGAACGGATTTTAGACAAAGAGACATTCTGACTATCCTAGAGGCCAAATGAGCCTGACGCTAAGACAGACATGAAGGCGATGATCGATCCCATCAAAGAAACAGTATGTGGCCAGTTATATTCAGGGACCCATTGAGTCCTTTTAAGAATGGGATTTCGAGGGGGATAGTAATATTCCGAATTGTATAGAATTGGCTCCTTTTTGTAAGTGTACTTGATGGGCGTGTGGAGTTTGCAAGTTTATACCTAGGTGCACTTTTAGACTTCCTGCTTGGTTGTCCCGTGTTGGTTTGTGGGTTTATTAAGTGCAATCTCACGCATTGAATTGTTCAGATTTTTTATAACAAAGCCTCAAAAGGGTGTTGTACTACTCTGCAACACTGCTCTGGGTAACGTGCTAAAGTGGAAAATGCTGTGTTCAGTTTAGCTCCAAGAATAAGATGGCCAAGGGCTTTATCTCCACCCCTTAACGGAGCATCTTTAAGGGCATCTGAATACACAGCATTTGCGTTAATACTACCTCTGAACTAGTCCTACTGCACCATTATTACAGCAGACCTTGTGTCAAATGCAAAAGGAAGAGGCCGTAAACTGGTGACAAATATAACAAGAAAGTGTTCTAGATTGTAAACTCTATCCCAAAAACATTAGGAAGAGGGTGCAACTGGCTGACCTACACAATAGCTGTTTTAATTAACAGCAGGGGATTATTCAACACAGTTATAGTTGCAATTTTACGTTTACTATTTCAGTGTGTGAATAAAAGAATTTTCCCATTAAAAGTAAATACACTGGATGGACATTTATGAACAGTTATTGCGGGCGTTTGCGAAGCTCTGAGTTTCTAACCCATGAGAAAGCCAAGAACTGCTCTGCCTCTCTTACCAAAAGGGTCCAGAGAAGAAGACAAACTGCTGTGGAGCTGTTCAAATTAGGCTATATGCAATCCAGGAGTACAAGTCGAATGCCTGCAAACACTCAGAATTGTGGGGTTTAGGGGAGGGAGTTGGGGGGGGGGGAGAGAGAGGTGGGACGAGCCAAGAATCTGATCACAGGCCAAAATGAGATTCAGTTTGGGTCGAACGTCAAGGTGGCCCCAGGTCACCAGAGGCAAAAGGCTTCAACTGTCACAACTGGAGCTCAATAACCCCCGAATGCCATTGGACGCCACCCCAAACAAGTTTCCAAATTCTAACATTAACTGCAATGGAGGAGCATTGTTATTGTCCACTCCCCCAGAAGACACCAGCCCGACCAGTGACCATTGTCCCCAATACCCCACTGTTGTAACACTTTGATTGCCAAAAGCAATGGCATAGCTTAAGCCGCATGTTCCGCAGCGGAGCCTTTGCAACATGCCACGATGCATTTGCAACTCCCTACTTCAAAGATGACCACCTCATCCAGATGTAATGACACAGTAGTGTACAGAGTGGCCTAGTAGGTAATGCATGCAACAGTAAGCCAACCACCAACCACTGTGGTGTGCTCCTTACCTTACCCCCAACAGAGATCACATTTACCACTGCTGGGCTTCACTTACAAGTATGGCCTTCTTTCGTGCAAGGGATCTCCAGCATATGCCAGTGTAGTGATCCTGTCTGAATGCTATCCAGCTGCTTCTGTCAAACTCATTGTACTAGATCTGTTTCCTGTGCTTGAAAGTCGCTGTTTGTATGTGAAACAAGAAAGCCACTTTATGTATTGAGACCAGCATGAGCAAGGTGAAAAAGCTACTAAAAACTGCTGTACAGCTTATACTGTGAGGAAGAAAGGGGAGTCCCGAACTAGTGTCTGTGACCACTTGAGGGTCCAGGGAGGGGACCGAGGTTCTTTTCACTGGTGTAACTGGTGCTTGGCCTTGCCAGTAAATACAAGTAAGTGTAGAGAAGTAAGGGACCAACATTCATGTTAGGGTCTTTGGGGAAGGGGACTGGCTGATGAGTGGGACCAGCTTGCCATGAATCATTGGTTAAGAATTCCTAAAACTAAATGAACATCCTCAAAAGAGAAAGCACTCCAGTCTCGCACACAAATACATCCACTTAGGCCACCCCCTCCCTTTTGTGTGAGGCAGCCCGGGATGAGAAGGCTTGTCAGGCGCGCACACAGCCGCACCGGAGCACTTCACAGGTCTTTAAAAGACCATTAACTTGTTAATGAGGCTTTGTTATGTTTCACCTCTTCTGAGGCCCCTGCAGCTCCTCTCTATTACTGGAATCTCCCGGCCCCCATAGAGCAGAGCCTCTCCGAGTCCAGGCTGCTGCAACGTGTTTGCTGACACTCTTGAAAACATTTTTTTTTATACTTGCACAATGTCTGCAACGTCCGCGGGCAGCCAAGGAAGGCTTGCTGGGCCGCTGGCGGCCCGCGTGCCGTATTATGAGTACCCCTGCTCTATATCATTTATTTGTGCATTACTAATTGTACCAACAATTCTTACCCCGTAAAAACCAGGCTATGGCTTCTCTCTTAGTGTAGTCTCTGTTCTGACAACTGTATCTGGAAATAAGCACAAACTGTCAAATGACTGTTACTCTTGTTAAATGTTTCTAAATATCCCAATACTTATTCTAGTTACCTGGTGCAGTTATCAAGGAAACCAACGATGTTTTCAACTGGAATCAAGAGTAGGTATTTCTCCAATACAAACCCTAACTATGAGTAACTAAAATTAGAATTTAGAAACAGTCTTCAGTGTATTTAACACTCCGCTCTGGGAAATAATGTGTCCTGAAATGTCTTTTTCAACCAAAGAGATAAATAACAGCATATGAAGGCTTCGAGTTGTATTCACTCGAATAAATAAGTCTTACGGTCTCTTACAGCGTCTGAAGTCACTGGGTTAAATTCACTCGAAAATGAAGTCTCACGTTCTCTGGACTGCGGGTCCCACATTGCGCATGCGAATACTTTAGCTTCTTACACACTCTGGAGATTTCTGTAACTGTAATTCTTCGAAGTCCGAGAATGAAGAACTAACGCGTCTTCACTCGGAACGATTTCAGTTGAAGCGCGTAGTTCACAGGTGGAACGCGCACTTAATTGGCTCACCTGCTCTCGCGCAGGAAACACTGGAACGGCAATCTGACCCTGTCGATGTCCACCCCGCTCCGCCATTACCACTCCTGATCTCTTAAATGCTGACATGCATTGTTTTAGAATTAAAAGGGAAACAATGTGCTTTCTTCTCCAAAGGGGATATCTAGCCTTCTCCTTCACTCTATTATTCTTTTTATGTTGTGTGGTCGTAGCAGTCCTGACAGTACCTCCCTCTAAACAGGGGCCCCCCAATTTAGGTTTCCTTGGGTACATCTCATGAAAGTTTTTTACTAGTCTTGGTGCATGTACATTGGAGGAGGGTTCCCATGATCTTTCCTCCGGGCCAAACCCCTTCCAATCCACTAAGTAATACAGTTTATTACTAGTAACTCGTGAATCTAGGATCTGACTAATCTCGAATTCTTCACTAGACTCAACTTGTACTGACGGGGGAGTGTTCTTGAGCCTTGCATTCACTGGATTCTTTTTTAAAAGTGAGATATGAAATGTGGGATGAATCTTTAATGACATAGGAAGTTGTATTTTCACCACCACAGAGTTAATGATTTTTAAAACCTTGAAAGGGCCAATGTACCTGATTTGAAATTTTCTATTTCCTTTGAGCCTTAAATGTTTGGTAGATAACCACACCTGATCTCCTACTCTTTTATCTGCTTGCTTTTTGTAAGATTCTTTTGCCTTTAACAAGTTTCTCTGAGCTATTTCATAGGAGCTTTTCAACTCTGCCATTACGCTGGTGATGGCAGGTACAGATTCATCTTGTTCACCAATCATGAGGCTAGGATGTCTGCCTGAATTTAAATAGAAAGGTGAAAACCCTGTAGAGTCGTGACAGGCGTTATTGTAGGCAAACTCAGCTATCCACAGCAATTCAGACCAGTTACCCTCCTGTTCCAATAGATAGAGTCGCAAATATTGTTTCAACTCCTGGTTAACTCTCTCTGTTTGACCATCGGTTTCAGGGTGATAACTGGTAGAATATTGTGTGTCTATGCCTAAATTGTTCATAAATTTCTTCCAGAATTTAGATAAAAATTGAGTTCCTCTATCAAATATGATTATCTGAGGAACTCCATGGGCTCGAATTATGTGCTGATTGAATAATTGCATTAGCTGAGATGCATTTGGTACTGACTTTAGTGGAATGAAGTGTCCCATTTTTGAGAAAGAGTCAACCAACACTAATATAACAGTGTGACCCTGACTGGAGGGCAGGTGTACAATTAAATCTAAAGTGACTGTATGCCAGGGATTTGGTGCGTTAGGCAATGGACGTAAAAATCCCTGGGGAGCTTGCCGGTTAGGCTTTCCTTTGATACATGTCTCACAAGTCGAGACATACTGTCCCACTCAAGTCGCCATGCCAGGCCACCAAAATATCTTCTGATCAACTCCAAGGTTTTCTTTCCACCTTTATGCCCAGCTAGCCGATCATCATGACACCCACTCATGGCTTTTTCCTGCATCTCTTGAGTTGGTAAGTACAATTTTCCCTCGTATTATGGAAGACCATCTGAACCTGTTCTTTTGTTATCTTCCTCGACCCACTCCTTTAATTTTTTGTCAGAGAAGATTAGTCGAATTTTGTCTGTGAATTCCTCCAAGTGCACAACTCCAATGATCTTATTCAGAGGAATAATTGGATCTTTTAATAGAACTCTCTCATCGTCACCTGTATTCATCTTGGACAACGCATCGGCTTTTCCATTTTTAGCTCCTGGCTTGTACGTTATCATGAAGTTGAAGTCTGAGAAATACAACAACCATCCTATTTGACCAGGTGTCAGAGTCTTTGCAGATTTTAAAAACTGTAAATTCCTGTGATCTGTAAACACTGTTACACAGTGTTTGGCTCCCAAAAGATAATGGTGCCAGTCTTGGAATGCTTCTTTAACAGCTAGCAGTTCCTTGTCAGCTATAGAATAATTGACTTCAGTGTCTGGCAGTTTCCTTGATCGATAAGCCACAGGGTGAAGTTGTCCTGTTTGTTTGTTTCTTTGAGACAGTATACCACCAGTTGCGAAGTCTGACGCGTCTGTTTCCACAAAAAGGCTTGTTCTGTGTCTGGATGCATCAAAATTGGGGCTGTAGTAAAAGCCCTTTTTAAAGCTTGAAAAGCCGTTTCTGCTTCTTGGGTCCAATCAAACTTCTTACCCTTCTTCAAAACAACTGGGTGATAGGAGAAACCATGGCAGAGAAATTTGGAATAAATCTCCGATAGAAATTGGCAAAGCCAATGAAGCTCTGTATTTCTTTAACACAACTTGGGGATGACCAATCTTGTATGACTTTAACTTTGGACATATCCATCTCCACTCCATCAGCTGACAAAATGAAACCAAGAAATTCCACTCGCTCCACATGAAACGAGCACTTTTCGAGTTTGACATATAAATGATTGTCAAGCAGTCGTTGCAAAATGGCTCTCACGTGAACAACGTGATCCTCTACACAATCAGAGAAAATCAATATGTCGTCAATGTAAACCACCGCGACTCTATCCAGAAATTCTCGGAGGACATCGTTAACCAAGTGCTGAAAAGCTGCTGGTGCGTTACATAAACCGTATGGCATGACTTGATATTCGAAAAGGCCATACTTGGTCCTGAATGCCGTTTTCCACTCATCTCCCTCCGCGACACGTACCAAATTATAGGCTCCTCGTAAGTCAAGTTTAGTATAGATCTTGGCACCCTTAACTTGATCCAGAAGTTGAGAGATGAGTGGCAGAGGGTATCGATTCTTGACCGTCACCTGATTTAAGGCTCTGTAGTCAATACAGGTGCGCAGGGTTCCATCCTTCTTGGGTTGAAAGAACAAAGGCGACGACACTGGTGATTGAGACGGTCGGATAAATCCAATTTTCAAATATTCATCCAAGTATTCCTTAAGGTGGAGGTTCTCGGCTTCTGTTAACGCGTAGATTCGGCTGCACTGTAATGAAGCTCCAGGTTCAAGCTCGATCTTGCAATCATATTCCCAATGGAGAGGAAGTTTTTCTGCGTTACTTTTATCAAAGACACTGGCCAAATCTTGATATTCCTTGGGAATATCCTGAGTATCCAAGACACAAATGCTAGTAGTAAGTTGAGCCAATTTACTGGCTGGGGTTCCTATGGACTTAGGTTTGGTTTGTGAGAAACAATTTCTTAAGCAATTTTCGGAGTTCATGTTCACAGTTCTTCTCTCCCAGTCAATAGTGGGATTGTGTTCAGTCAACCACGGTAATCCCAAAATGAACTGAAATTGTGGCGCATCAATAAGATTAAACCTTATAAATTCTCGATGTCCCTGCAGGCCCTCCAATTCCAGCGTTTCAGTCTCTGCAGTAATTGGGCCTGAGGTTAAGCTTGTACCATCCACTGCTTTCACCACTTCGAAATCTTTTTTCTTGATAGCCTTGACCCCGATTTCCCGAGCATACCTTAGATCACAAAAATTTCCGGTAGCTCCGGAATCAATCATCACCGAAACTCCATTGATTTCTCGTGATCCGAACTTGACTGTGAAAGTAACCGTTAAGTGAGGGGCCGCTGATTGTAAAGTGTTGACCAACTGTTGCTGTTCAACAGTTGATTGAACAATATTTCCCACCAGGGCAACTCCCTCTTCTGATGGGATTTGTCTTTTAACCCCAAACTAACCTTAGGCTTTTTTGAACACTCTTTCACAAAGTGACCCGAGGCTCTGCAATACAAGCACAGATTGTTGGAACAACGTTTCTCTTTTTCTTCCTTGCTCAGGGGGCCTCTGATTGAACCTATCTGCATAGGTTCTTCTCCTGTGGTAACATCAGTCTTACTGACTTCAGATTTGATGCGATCCAACCGAGGTACCCATGTTCTGAAATCTTTCTTCTTCTCGGAATGTCGCTCATAAAGTCGGTGATCAATCTGAAGAACTAAGTCTATTAACTCCGAAATTTCCTGCGGTCTCTTGGGTATCTGTGCTAGGGCATCTTTCAATTCATCCTTCAGGCCACGATAAAAAATGGCTGAACGTTTACCCTCAAGCCAATCAGTTTCCACAATTAACTTATTAAATTGAGCGATGTATGCTACTAAGTCGCGATTGCCTTGTTTTAGGTCCAGCAATTTATTGTCGGTTGCTTGGTTAGCGGTTCGCCTATCAAAAATCCTCAAAAATTCTTTCTTAAAAAGTTCGAAATTGTACAGAGCTGGGTCTTTTCTGGAGATCAATGGCATTGACCAGGCAGCGGCATCACCACTCAAGTAGGACAGCATGAAAGCAACCTTTGCTTGATCCTCTTTAAACACCACTGTTCTGCAAAGGAAATGCAGAGAGCACTGGGTGAGGAATATTTGGGCCTTGTGGGGGTCTCCGCTAAATCTCTCAGGATTAGCCAATCGAACGATAGGGGCCACAGAATGAATAACTTAGGTTGCCACTTCAGCAGCAGATTTACGAGTGGAGCCTATTTCCGGTAAAGGAGTAGTTCCAGCAAGGAGTTCCTCAATTTTTTATTTAATCTGGTGAGTTTCTTGTTGGGATCTTTTGGCGTCATCCCTTAGGACTCTGTTTTCCTCTGAAGTACGGGTTAATTGGTTTTGAAGCCCCTCTAAAATACCCGCTAAGGATTTCAGATCCAAACTTTCCGCCATGTCGACTCGGGTGGCCAAAAGGGCACTTCAATCTGTCAAGGTGCCAAAGTAGACCACAGGAGCCGACGATGGTCCCAATGCCCCCTCGCCCCAACCACCACTCGAATTACTCAAAGTGATGGCTGGAACGTAAGGGAAGTGGATAAGAAAGAGAGATAGCCTCCGCTCTGAGCTTGGTAGCTTCTTCGCAGTGGTCTTGAGGTTCTGTATATTGCACCTAAAAGAAAGGCACAGTGTAACACAACAACTACACACTCTATATCATTTATTTGTGCATTACTAATTGTACCAACAATTCTTACCCCGTAAAACCCAGGCTATGGCTTCTCTCTTAGTGTAGTCTGTGTTCTGACAACTGTATCTGGAAATAAGCACAAACTGTCAAATGACTGTTACTCCTGTTAAATGTTTCTAAATATCCCAATAGTTATTCTTGTTACCTGGTACAGTTATCAAGGAAACCAACGATGTTTTCAACTGGAATCAAGAGTAGGTATTTCTCCAATACAAACCCTAACTATGAGTAACTAAAATTAGAATTTAGAAACAGTCTTTAGTGTATTTAACACTCCGCTCTGGGAAATCATGTGTCCTACTGAATGAAATGTCTTTTTCAACCAAAGAGATAAATAACAGCATATGAAGGCTTTGAGTTGTATTCACTCGAATAAATAAGTCTTACGGTCTCTTACAGCGTCTGAAATCACTGAGTTAAATTCACTCGAAAATGAAGTCTCACGTTCTCTGAACTGCGGGTCCCACGTTGCGCATGCGAATACTTTAGCTTCTTACACACTCTGGAGATTTCTGTAACTGCAATTCTTCGAAGTCCGAGAATGAAGAACCAACGCGTCTTCACTCTGAACGATTTCAGTTGAAGTGCGTAGTTCTCTGGTGGAACGCGCACTTAATTGGCTCACCTGCTCTCACACAGGAAACACTGGAACGGCAATCTGACCCTGTCGATGTCCACCCCGCTCTGCCATTACTACTCCTGATCTCTTAAATGCTGACATGCATTGTTTTAGAATTAAAAGGGAAACAATGTGCTTTCTTCTCCAACGGGGATATCTAGCCTTCTCCTTCACTCTATTATTCTTTTTACGTTGTGTGGTAATAGCAGTCCTGACACCCGCCTACGGGACTTGAAACTGCCATTCGCTCTCCTGTATCCTGCCAAGCTGAGGGTTGTTTACCAGTCACGGTAGTTGTTTTTTGATTCCGCTGAGGACGTCTTCCAATGGACAGATGAGACAGTGCGGGTGCGTTCGCATACACTGCCAAGACTGGGGTCCGACTCGTCAACGAGTGAAGCCACTCGCAAGCCACCTAAACCCAAAGTTAAAGTGAGCAGGCGCTCAAGATCTAGACACGGCTCGCAGTCCCATGGTGATGTCAGTAAATCGGCCTTGGTGCCCCGCTCGGGGAAGACGACCTCGTAACCTCTAAGTGACTTTCATAGTGGACAAACATACATGCATATTTGTTTAAGCTGTTGAAGCATATAATCGGGCCACTATCCCCCGTTGGCCTTTGCGGTCCAGGGGCCAGCCCGGGTTTTATGGGGGGGCTTTTGGGGATCCATTTGCGGAGGTGGGCAGGTCGATCCCATTGGGATCACCGTGCATCCTTCACCGCAACAGATACTTCAGTGGTTTTGAGGTATTGGGGTGGGGGGTTTTGGGTTTGTGGGGATGTTTTTGCTCACTATTTGTAAGTCTTCTAATCGTGTATCAGAAGTTGATGGCTCTAATTGTTTCTTTTTGGGGGATTGTTTTGGATTGTACTGCACTGTCATATTGCTGCTATGTGCCGGTGCGCATTTATATGTCGCCACAGGTCCTGCTCATTGTGTGTATGGTTTCTCTGGATGTCCACCTCTGCCATTAGCCCACAGCCTACTTCCCGGGCACTTAGGATTGTAAGTTGGTATGCTAGGGGGGCATTGGATAAAGTAAAGCGGGGCTATCCTTCACCAGGCAAAGCGCTACCAAGCTGATGTTCTTATGTTGCAGGAGACACATTTATTGGGACCAATGCCCGATGCCTACGGAGATATGGGTATTCCCATGTTTTCCATTCTGGGTTCACGATGGGGTGGCTATCCTTATTCATTGAAGGGTCCCATATGTTCACTCCAAGTCATGGGTGGACACCAGGGGAGGTATATTATTCAAGGATCCATTTATGAGGAATTGGTGGTGCTGGGTAGTGTCTATGCCCCTCCTCCTCTGTCCAGGACATTGGCTGAACGTATTATGACTTTGTGGGTGGATGTCCCAGATGGAGTCATGGCCGTGGGTGGTGACTGGAATGATGTGATGCATGGGGTTTGAGATAGATGGTGATGTTGGGGAACATCAGCTGCCGATCAAGCAACCAAATTATTCTCCTTGGTACAGCATCTGGGCTGCGTTGACTCCTGGAGATGACAACATGCAGAGGAGCAGGGGTATACGTATTTCTCTGCGGTGCATGAATCGTTCTCATGGTTGGACTCTGTCTTTGTACAGGCTGCAGTGGCTGGGAGGGTGACGAATGCGGAGATCCTTCCCAGGGGCCTGTCGGATTATTCTCCTGTCGCACTCATGCTACGGTTTGGCCCGGTTAGGCCACCTTTTTGTTGCCATCTTTTTCCACCTGGCATCTGCAAGATGATCAGTATAGGGAGCATTTGGGTCAGTCTTTATACACAAAGGAACTACAGGGTAGAAAACAGATCGTCCCCCACTCTTATAGTCATGCACAACAAGGAACCTGTTCACATGGTGAATCTAATGCTCAGATCCCTGCCAATCCATTATGGTTTCTCCAAAAATCTGTTGGACCAGATGGTAATCATATACCGTCTGTACTGTTGGGATCTGGGTCACCATTTTAAAAAAAGGTTTGAAATGTTATCTTTTGCGTTGATTCTAACTGGTGTCTTCCACGGTCATGCTCACCCCTCATGTGATACAATCACACTTCAGATGAGCGAGAAAACTGTAGGAATGAAAAAAGTGTGAAAGGGGGTTAGTGGTGCTACATGAAAGTAACACCATGGGAGTGAGCATGAAGGTACTCCCTTGCTTCCTCAGGTTTTCATCATCAGCGACCACCAACATGTAACAAAACTGTGTTAACGTGAATGAAAGAAAAAAAAAGTGGACAAGATGCTAGGGTGTGATATGAAATACTGCCTATGCACCAGACAGTTTGTCTCAGTGTGCGGCAGTGTCAACCCTGGAATTGGGACTGCGGGGTCCAGACCATAGCTCCACCCGTCCCAGTTAAAACCGAGCTCGATCACACTGGCTATTTAATGCTATTCAGTGCTGTGTGTCTGCTCATTTAAAAGCCGACATGTTTCATTGCCAGGGGAAAACTCACTGCAATTTCTTCAGGCCTTGGGTAAATCACTCCACCCTGAACCAATATTTGTCTATTTTAGTGTTCCTGCGGGAGACACAAGTAAAAACAATGCAACATAGTCTTTTGGCACCTGATCACAAATTGACATTGCCTCATTGTAGAAACCACCCTCGTGTTGTCATAGTATTTACCGGGATGTTGCCCCGCATGGGCATACCTGTACCATTATGCACATGTGAGTGTGTGCGTGTTCACTATCTCACTGACTCTCGCAGTCACTGCCATCGTCAATCTGCAAGACATAGTACAATGTGGTGAAATTCAACTTATAAAATGAAAGGCGTATCAACATCATCTATTTCATATTGTGCCTTGCCAAGGGTTTTGTCTATTTATTACTATTAAGGAGGTGTATTTATGTCCTTAGGATGTGTTTGTACTGCACCCAGCCCCCGTTTTGGTCCCGTGGTGTCTAAAATCTGATTCAACTTGGCACATTTTGGTTCTAAAATCAAAACCCATCATTGTGAATACGGGGACTTTAACCAGGCTAGCTTATTCTGAAAAACACTCTTGTGCCTCCTATCCGCTAAAACTCATAGGCACGGATCTCTTCCTACTCTACATTTAGCCCCCAGTGGTATCCCGCTTACCGTGACAGCGCGGTGTCTGCCATTAACTCAGCACCACGCTGGTCCGGTGAGTGTTTTTACTGTGGCGGGCGTGCTGCATCATCACGCACATCACGTGCCCCTCCTCCAAGCGTCTACATCGATGCATGCAGACAGAGTGGGGTTACAGGCGCCATCATGCAGTAGATGTCGCCCCGTGACCCTGCCGTATAATTCGATAATGCACAGTATGTTGCCTCCATATGTACAGGGGGCAATCATGTCAATATTACAGTTTAACTCTGTCTCTTATTTTCATTATGTATATACCCTTCAGTTTGTGAATGTTATACCTCGCTCACCATCATGATTCAATTCACTATGGTATTTGATTGTATGCATACATATATTTACATTGGTGTTCTAGTAGAGATTTAGAATCCCTGATGGCGAGCGGTGATATATTGATTTTGTAAATATAAAAGCAGTGTTTGACTTCCAATAACTTTATTGAGCATAAGGTAAACACACTGAGCATTTCAAGAGTCTCTCTCATCCCCCGGTATGTGATGTTGTCCTTTACATGTTATCTGGTTCTTGGAAGTAACCTGTCAAGTGCGAAAGAAGTATTGAGGAGCCTGTAGTCTGCTAAATAATGTTAGCGGGTTTGAGGGCTATGCGACCTGAATGGAGGGGTAAAGCGAGGTTGGTTTGAAATATGCGGTGTAACAAGGGACCAGTGTATCTTTGGAGAGACCTCAATTAAGAAAACAGTGGCGAATATAAATACTTAATCTGCCTTAGTGTCTAAATGAGCATGGGGTATAACGTTGGTTGTAGTAAATTGGATCTTGAACAACCCGAATGGTGAGCCAATGTTGCTTTTCCTTTTGGCAGTTATGCTGTGGAAACACTGTAAGATCATGTATTGATCTGACGTTGCGAAATGATGATGGATACCAAGGAGGTATGACATATTGAGATATGAGAAAGGTTATATTCAAGGTATTTGCACTGAGAAAAGAAAAGTATTAGGGGCCATATGTATCAAGGCAAAATGGGTTCGCAAACGCCGAAATTCACAGTATTCCGGCGTTTGCGAACCCATTTTCGCTAAATGGTATGTATGAAACATTTTTGTTGCAAAATAAGGAATCGCTAAATTTGCCATTCCTCATTTTGAGATTGCATTTAATGGAATTGCAAATTTTGCCATTCCTTAAATGCAATGTATCAAGGAAAAAAACATTCCAAAATGCCATTAAGAAATTGCAAATTACCACCAACTTCTAGTTGGCGGTAAGTTGCAAATTCTTTCATAAAAGCATTATTTTAAAAATCAAAAGGTGCCATGTGACGCTCATACATGCCCTTAGGGCATGTATGTGCGCCATATGCACACACATGTCATTTTCAGGGGTGTAGCAGGGTGTTCTTGAGACACCCCTGCACCCTTGAAAATATTCACAATTTGCGATTAGCAAATAGCGAATCGCAATTTCCCCTTCATTCCTATGGGCCTCCTGGACCATAGAAATGAATGGGAAATTATTCCTTAATAGCAATTTGCTAATCGCAATTATGGAATTTAAAGGAATCGCTAAAAAGAAGCGATTTTCTACATACATACCATTTTGCGATTTCTAAATAGTGATTCCTTAAAAATCGCTATTTAGGAATCGAAAAATAGAATCGCAAAACAGAATGTTGATACATATGGCCCTTAGAGTCTATCGTATGTTGTGACTTGTTTTAAAGGGCCAAATTAGAACCTATACCACATATCTCTTTCTTACAGGTTTTTCAACTATAATTGGGTTTTTAGCAACTCGTGTCCACTCATACTGGCAGGACAAAAGACACTGCCCCTTGGTAAGATACTTGGAGGAAGTATGGCTTAGGAATTGGGGGGTGATTTCGAAGACATCTGTGACATATGATAGGTGATGGCACTCTTCCTTTTGTCATCCGTTAGGAAGCATGCACTCTTCTATAAAGGATTTTGCTTCGGGTGCTTTCCCAGATTTTGGTGGTAAAAATCTTACCTATAGATTGAAGATTCGCTATTAGTAATTATCCTTGGATCATGGTTGAATACAGCTTTGGAGTAATAAGTGTTGGAACAGCGAAGACAAATGTGGTGATGGTGCTTAAAGTATTTTGAGTTTAAAAAATCTTTTTTCTTTCTTTGTGTGATTCTGTTTGTTTTGCCCCTAGTAAGTAGGGGCAAGAGAATTACAGAAATGTCACTATCACTGTTGATATATATATACTTACGAGTCATTCTTGGCACAAGGTGGCCCTGGTACATCAAGTTGCGTGTGTTGAGTACCTAATAATGTTTGCAATTGGTAACCTGTCCAATCGATGTCTTTTGAATTGATATATCATGGGCATTTACCTTATTGTAAATATATATACACATTCTTGCTGGAAATCCCAGGGTGTAGAGAACAAGTTGTTTTATATCTGGCGGGTCCTGATGAAGGTGGCTCGGATGTATGTTGTTACAACATGATGTTTTATATCGCAGTACTTTACGACGCATGTTTTACAACGCAAGTCGTTACCACGACTTGCGTTGTTGGGGGCTGGATAGTGAATAGTTTAATTTACTATTCCAACTCCAGTCCCCGTGGATAGTAGGGAAGGAGTTGGATAGTAAATTAAACTATTTACTATCCAGGAGCGCCCCCCAGCGCAATTCGTTGTTACAACTTGCGTTGTAAGGAAACTGCATTGTAACATCCGCGTTGTAAAAGATGTTCCCCAGGTGGCTCCTATTTTTGCTGTACGCCACCGAAACGCGTTGACCAAGTCCTTGTAAAATCCTACTGAATGTAGTGGCCCTGAATAGGGTGAAAGACAAAAATCAATCAAACGTGTTAACTTGTACAGATAGATTGAGTTGTGAATGGGATATGTATGGAGTATAAAAGATATGTATGTGTGAATGAGTGGTTTGGTTGTGTTAGTTCTCTACCTGGGAGTGAATAGATTGTAATGTGGAAAACTAATTTTGTATTGTAGATCTTTGAGGAGATTATAAATATGTATTTTGATAAAGTTTTATGTTGAAAACAATGAAGTTTAAAAAAACGAGTATTAATGAAAAAACAGTAAAATAAAAGAAAGTCAGAAAGTAAAATGCATGTTTTTGAATTTTGGTTTTACCCATGTTTGAATTCAGTGTCTGAATTGTATGATACAACATTTATAGTGTATGTTGTCCTCTACAACCACAGGGTAAAGGTTGGTATATTCCTACCTATCTCCCATTTGGGTCAGACCAGTGATCAATATCTAAATATTAATGGGGGCTCGGTGGTGACCACTGCACCATTATGGGAAGCGATGAAATCTACTATTCGGGGGGTGGACATATCTTATTGTTCCAAGGCACGTCGGTCTAAGAAGGAGTCCCTGGTGCGCTCGGAGGCTCACTTGTTGGAATTGGAACGCACAGATAAGGGACATTTGGGACGATGGTACATCGACAGTTATTAGTGGCGAGACAAATGCACGCAGACTTATTGCTGGAGGAGGCTCATTTGGCATGGCTGGCATTCCGTAGTAGGATCTATCAATGGGGTGATAAGTCCAGTAAATTGCTTCATCGTCGGTGTCAGGGGCTGCGAGTTCTTTGGTTCCCCTTGGACTTTTGAGGCCAGATGGGAGAGCGTTGGGTGATCCCTCAGTTATTGCGGAGAGCTTTGCTCACTATTATGCCAATTTGAATGCCCCGCGGGAGTCCTTGTCAGAGGACATGGTCTTCTGATTTATTTTGGACCTTCCTGTCCCAGTCTCTACCTATGAAACTCGATCGGAATTGGATCTCCCACTCACGGTGGAAGAACTGGGTACGGCATTAGGGGAACTTAATTCTGGGAAGGCCCAAGGGCCCATCAAATTCCCCTGTGAGTTCTTTGAGAGATATTTTTCGACACTGGGACCCTATCTCCTTCGGGTGGCGGAGGAGGCTCAGGAGCATTACTGTGGATTTTTGATAAAGTTTTATGTTGAAACAATGAAGTTTAAAAAAAGAGTATTAATGAAAAAACAGTAAAATAAAAGAAAGTCAGAAAGTAAAATGCATGTTTTTGAATTTTTGGTTTTGCCCATGTTTGAATTCAGTGTCTGAATTGTATGATACAACATTTATAGTGTATGTTGTCCTCTACAACCACAGGGTAAAGGTTGGTGTATTCCTACCTATCTCCTATTTGGGTCAGACCAGTGATCAATATCTAGATATTAATGTGGGCTTGGTGGTGACCACTGCACCATTATGGGAAGCGATGAAATCTACTATTCGGGGGGGGGGGGGGTGGACATATCTTATTGTTCCATGGCACGTCGGTATAAGAAGGAGTCCCTGGTGCGCTCGGAGGGTCACTTGTTGGAATTGGAATGCACAGATAGGAGACATGGGGGACCATGGTACGTCGACAGTTATTAGTGGCGAGACAAATGCATGCAGACTTATTGCTGGAGGAGGCTCATTTGGCATGGCTGGCATTCCGTAGTAGGATCTATCAATGGGGTGATAAGTCCAGTAAATTGCTTCATCGTCGGTGTCAGGGGCTGCGAGTTCTTTAGTTCTCCCTGGACCTTTGAGGCCAGATGGGAGAGGGTTGGGTGATCCCTCAGTTATTGCGGAGAGCTTTGCTCACTATTATGCCGATTTGAATGCCCCGCGGGAGTCCTTGTCAGAGGACATGGTCTTCTGATTTATTTTGGACCTTCCTGTCCCGGTCTCTATCTATGAAACTCGATCGGAATTGGATCTCCCACTCACGGTGGAGGAACTGGGTAAGGCATTAGGGGAACTTAATTCTGGGAAGGCCCAAGGGCCCATCAGATTCCCCTGTGAGTTCTTTGAGAGATATTTTTCGACACTGGGACCCTATCTCCTTCGGGTGGTGGAGGAGGCACAGGAGCATTACTGCCTTCCAAGGGACTGGAGACATGCCGAAGTGGTAGTATTCCAAAAGCCGTGCCGACCCCGAACCAACCCTCACCATACCGTCCCATTTTGCTGCTAAATATTAAGGCTGAGATTTTGGCCACACCAGCTGCTCTTCTCTTGGCGGATATGGATAGGGCTTTTGATTCCCTTAGCTGGACGTATCTCTTTGCGCTCCTGGATAATTTAAATGTGGGCCCACTTTCTTGGCCTATTGAAAGCTTCTTTATACACAAATTACGGCATCGGCCCGGGTTGCGAGCGCTACCTCCTTCACTTTTCGTATTGGGTGGGGTACCCATCAGGGGGGCCTGCTGTCGCCATTTCTTCTTGCCCTCGCGATGAAGCCCTTGGCGGCTTGGGTGCAGATTGATGCACAAGTGGTGGGTATTGAATGGGCACAGGGACTATTGGACCATATCACACTTTACGCAGACAATGTTCTTATCTTTTTGACTTACGTCAATAGGACGGGCCCTAGATTGCTGAGTTTTATGGAAATTTTTGTGGAGACCTTCGGTTTATTTATGAAGTCCGTGCTGTCGACATTGGGACGTCCGGTAGCACTGGGTACTTGGGCCTCTGCGGTGCAGGTCACTGCGGTCGGTATGAAATATCTGAGGGGTATTATGTCTGATTCATCAGGGGAGTCCTGGAATCGTAATGTCGTATGTGTCTGGGCGCCGGTGCACGTCGAATTGAGAACTTGGTCTCATATGCCCATTTCTCTTCCAGGTCAGTCGGCCATCTTTAAGATGGTCTCACTGCCGAACTTGCTCTATCAATTACAGAAACATCTATTCCCTGTTAGGCCCTCTTGGTTCCGCCAGGAGGTTAATTCAGTCCTGGGACAGTTTCTTTGGGCGGGAAGGGCACCTAGGGTAGCGTTACGGATGTGTTATCAGTAACCCTGGGCGTAGTAGGCGTAGTGGGCTACGCGAAGCTACGCAAAGTGGGACAGAAACTACATCCACCCACGCACTTCGGGTAGCCCCACTATGCGCCACCCGCCTCTCTCCCGCCCTTGCTAAATACTACCCACCTCCCTCCCGCCCTCCCTAAATACTTAAATAAAGTTTTAAAAAAGAATAAACACCACTTACCTTGTCGGCTGCGTCTCAGGGGCTCCCTAGGTAACCGCGCCGCCATCTTGGATACTAATGCGCATGTGAGGCCGCTCGGGCATGCGCAATTCTTGTGAAAAATGCGCATGCGTGGGCGGCCGTGCATGCGCTTTAGTATCCAAGATGGCGGCGCGGTTACCAGAGGAAAGTTGTTGGGGTGTAAGTTCTTCACGTGTCGCTCCATATTTTCTGTGCTAAAGGAGTATTTTTGAGATGGATCACCCCTTGAAAGAGTTTGAAAAAGTTTACAGGTTACGTTTAGAGCATTAACTTTTTTTTGCCCTTCTGGAAAAGTAAAAAACTGCCAAATTAGATCTTCTTTCCTCTTCTTTGGAGTTTCTTTAGGAATGAAATATTCTTCTGAAGAATGGCTGGAAGATGAGTCCATTGCTGTTAATATGGTAAACTTCGTTCTATTTGACAAGATTCTCAGAAGAGATGCTTCTTTTTAGAAATTTAAAATGGGACTGAAGTTTCAACAGTTATATTAGGAAGTGTTATGAACCAATGAAATTTCTTCTTTTAAAGTCGCATGGCTTTGCGTACAGTTACGCTGTTATTACGGTGTTCTTAGGATGCGAGTACGCATGACTGTTCACCGAGATTGGTGTAATTGCTTTTAAAAGTAATGTAGGATTATTGGAACTTAAAAAAAAATGTTTTCATAATTATCCCAGATAATGTGTTCTGTTAGTATGTTCAATAAATACATAAATATATGTTTTTAAACAATTAAAAACATTTGCGTCTTTGCGTACGGGGTGCCGTACATGAAGTCACATGGAAGCTTTCATGCGACGTGTAATGTGAAAGCGTATTTGTAGCGTATGCTGAGAATGATTAGCAGCAAATGAGACTTATGTCTTTTTTTATTAATCTTGAGACCCTGGGGAATTTCATAATATAGGATGATATTTCTAACTTTTATATATTTTAATATGGTGCCTTCCTGATGTTAATGTGAACAACAAGGACCCCCTGTTCAAATACTGAATTTGTAATGCAGGGAAATAAACAATGCGTGAAAAGAAAAATGCGATTGATGATATAACTAGGGAACAGAACAATATGTGAAGCACAACAACCAATTAAAAATTTACAAGTTCGATTTATTAATGAAATTACATTATCAATTTTTTAAAAACACAATCAATACAACGTTTCTATAAAAATACACAAAATTATGTATAAAAGAAATATTTGTGACACAATTATACAAGGAAATACATAAAAGACATAGGTGGCAAACAATAAAAAAGTGTCACTTTTTTATTGTTTGCCACCTATGTCTTTTATGTATTTCCTTGTATAATTGTGTCACAAATATTTCTTTTATACATAATTTTGTGTATTTTTATAGAAACGTTGTATTGATTGTGTTTTTAAAAAATTGATAATGTAATTTCATTAATAAATCGAACTTGTAAATTTTTAATTGGTTGTTGTGCTTCACATATTGTTCTGTTCCCTAGTTATATCATCAATCGCATTTTTCTTTTCACGCCTTCCTGATGTTAATAATTGTGATTTTTTTAATGTATGTTTTTTACTTTGTATGATTTTAAGTAATCGAATAAAGTGGTTTGACTGACTGACTGATTAGCAGTACAAACTATGGTGCGATCGCTTTCTCACTGTCAAATCAGAGCACAGGGCGCGCTATGAGAATGGTTACAAGGGGTCACTCATTGGAAATCCGATTCAGCTGTGTGGCTTATCCACTGTATCATAACGTTACTTTTTAGCTTGTTTACGTTTGAGGTTTGCATGTAATACTATGCTATAGGCAGATATGGATGTTTAGGCAACGCTTATCTCCATGAAGCTTGGTTATTATCATTTACATATAGGTGTCTGAGGGAGGGAAAAGAAGTCTATGTGAATGGCGAGGATTGCACAATAGCACCACATCACTCCTTAATTTGTAGACACATACCATTGCATGGCTCTTGTAATCAAGATGCGCCTAATTTGGTGTGAGTTTTGAAAGGCACTGCGACACCTGCTATCATACCATCGTTCAGTTTACTGGAAACATGAGTTATTTAATTTGAAATAATGCAGATTGTTGTGCAATGTTACCAGGCATCGGTTACATGATTACGGTAACTGATCATGTGGTTTGCTAGCTAAAAAAAAGTTGTGTTTACTCCTCTGCATGGGAAGCTGGATGTTTCCATCTGGCCGTCGATTCCGACCTTGAAAGAAGAGTCAACCAAGTGAGCCGTATAAGTGCGCTGATGTCTCAAAAAGAGGTCGCTCTTACATCTGCTAGAGAAACATTTGTCCTTCATGTAGTAAACACCTGCACAGAAGTGTATGATTTATTAAATACAGATGTGCCTCTGTATTTTGGGGAGTTAATTCAGAGTATCTTTAATGCATCCTTGACTATGGGGTTACCTTACTTTTTTAAAGTTAGAAGCAGTGGTCTTGTGACTTCTTTTCAAACTATATAAGTTGGTCCCCCTCCTGTGCGCACTATCTCACACACCTTCAATCCTAGAAACATGCACACTTGTGCAGGTGCCTTCTCCAAGCCACATATGCTCAAAACCCTGTCCTTTGTCCACATGTAAGTACAACTAATATTTAAACTAAAACGTACTTGTTAATAAACTTAAAAATGCAAAATAGAACATTATAAATAAAATATTCTCTGACTTCTGTCACTTTACATAGACTTCTTGAAAGAAAACACTATTATTTGGAAAAGTGATAAACTGCCAGACAATAAAACGAATATCACATACCAACAAAAAGATCAAACAAAGTAAGCATACATAAATTAATTTAAAAAATATATAAACTTTCCCAAATAAAGAGTAAAAATAAACCTAAGAACCTCAACCTCGACAAACTACCAACAAATTAATATTAAAAAAAAAATGTTTTTCATCCAACAGAAAAGAAAGCACCTGGTTCCAATTAAAACACATTAAAACACCAGCAACGAAAAAGCTGTAAAACAGTGGCAAACATCTAAACAGAACATAGTTGCAAGTATACAAAATAGAAATAGTTTCATAACTTTAAATGTAAAAAACAAACCTAAACCCTTTCAACATTACAGAAAGGAAAGCAGTTACTAACTCACATGGGCCACACCTACAACCAAGAAAGTGCATCAACAAAAACATTTTTGGGAAATGTACCAAATGTTATTCTAATGCATGCTATGGAAGGGCCACTGCAAAAGATAATTTAACTCATGTAAGAAATCACTCCCCTAATGTGATCCAAGTAAATGGGAGGTATTTCCAGGATATAATAAAAGCAAGAACTGGCTCCCAGGAAGCCAAAACCAAAATTCTTAAAGATATACCTACTAAGGTCCCCAAACACATCACAGGCCAACTACCACTTATACCAATTTTAAAATGTTTAATTACACAAACTAAAAACATGACCAGTGATACTCCTCCTGCTTCAAGAAGGTTCCAAGACATTAAAATACCGGAACATTTGACAAAACCACATAATGAGGAACCTTTCCTTTAATGTGATAACCTAAAGAATGAGAAACAAATCCTAATATGCTCTACAGCAAATAACTTACTAAAACTAAGCCATTTTCAAACCTGGATAATGGCTGAGACCTACACATTTTTATAAAACCATTCACTCAGAAATACACTATACATAGAGAATATCTAAACACAAATATCCCTAAGGCAACACTTACTACAAACTTTTAAATCACAGTAAACATAAAACAAATATCTACTCCCCCCAAAAATAATCATAGACTTTGAAATAAATATGATTCAAACCATTTAAAAAATGTACCCCACACGGCCATAAAATGTTGTTACTATCATTTCAATCAAAGCATATGGAGACATTTCCAACAATCTGCACTAACTATAGAATATTTTCCGAACAGCCAATTTGCCTTTGCAATAAAAACAATGATAGTACTAGTCTATGTCATTGTCAAAGAGGTAGCTAACCATTACAATTTCCTAACAGAAATTCCTTTCTACTAACAAAATGAAGATAAATTAAGCACCCTAATGGATTAATTCAAAGACACTTGGGTTGGGAGACTGCATCGCTCTGGATACAGATAACAAACAACATTCAAAGCATTACAAAAGAGCAAAGCTACCAACTACTACAACTACAAATGGAGCAAATTGCCCCTAAACTTAGAATGAAAGCAAAAAAAATGTATGATGTGCTCTCAATAAAGTCACAATCTCCTTAACTCCTTCGACGCTCATGATGAGCTCAGCTCGTCATGATGTACACCTCCATACACTCATGACGAGCTGAGCTCGTCATGAACAATGGGAATACATAAGTGCCAGCACAGGAGGAAAATAACACTAGCATCAATGGTGTTAATAACGAAGGAGCAGATTACTTATAAACAATACCCAAAAGCATATTACAAAATAAATAGTAACTTACAAACTCCCAAAAGACTATCAAAAAATCTAAACCAATATGACAAATCTTTTTTCTTATAAATAATAAATATAATATTGAATTACATTAGTCTAACAATTAAATAAATGTCCAATGTTAATGAAGACTGAAATAAAAAATGATATTTAAATATAAGCTCATAAGTGAGCCTTAGAAAAGCAGCACCAAGGGACCACCAAAGCCCACTCCTGCACGGCATGCACTGGGCAGTCCTTGCGTGCAGGAACAGGGGGTGCATGCATTAAGGGAGCACACCATGTACCCTCCTGCATGCATCCCCAGTGCCTGAGGCTAAAGCAGACCATGTAGGGCCCCCTTAGCATCCTCACTGCCACATTTTTCATTGCAGGCTGACCTCCATGAAAACTGTGGTGTGAGGAATCTTGTCATATGCTTGGCCACACCTCAGCGGTGCCAGCAGCATATTGCGAGCCTCAGACCTATGCAAGGCCGCCTGGGATCTCGCATCCCTGGCGGTAGCAGGGGTCCTTTGGCAGTGGCTATACCGCCACCGCTGTGCCATCCCAGGTTTGACAAACACGAAATCAGGCCCTAACTCATTCCATCCCCCAAAAAATTTCCAACACATAAACCACACAGTCCTGAATAAAAATCACATACCATTTACGAAAACAATAACATTTAACATTTCCCTCCAAGAAGAAATAAATAAATAAGACTTACTATTGTGTAACTACAATTCTTCCTCTGTGTCCATGAAGTCAAAAGCAGTAATCCACCAAAATGGGAAAAACCTTGTTAAAAATGCAAAAAATTAAACTAAAGCAATAGAGATCCCTCAAAGCAATCCACAATATCTAGAAACCATTAAAAAAAATGAAAAGTGTTTAAAAACGCAGAAACTATCCAGGAAGCCCTGGAAAAAAGGAAATCAATGTAAAAACGATGGGGGTAAAAGGATGTGCCTTGCAATGGTTACGTTCCTACCTAACCGGAAGGCAACAGATAGTGTCACTGCCTCCTTATGTAAAGAGGCGAGCCAGTCTCTAGTAGCGCATGGGGTTCCGCAGGGATCGGCGATTAGCCCCATTCTCTTTAATATCTATCTGCGCCCCCTACTCTCTTTGATCAAGTCCTTCGATATCGACCTGGTGAACTACGCGGACGACACCCAATTGGTGTTTTCCCTGAAAGGGAAAGGGGCGGTTATCGATGGACAAGTTTTGAGAGTGTATGCACCAGACAGCAGGCTGGCTCAGGCAGAACTCTCTACAATGTAATGGGGGGAAACAGAGGTGCTGTTCTGTCCTTCCTCTAATCGCTAATGCCAGACTTCAAGCTCACCCCAGAGGACAACCCCTTTATTCGGGCCAAAAATGTGCGTAACCTCGGGGTACAATTGGAGGGTAATCTCCAGATGGAATCCCAGGTTAACAAAACGACCAACGTATGCTTCGCGTTGTTGCGAATGCTACGACAGATCCTTCCGCTCCTGCCCAAGGACACTCGTTCCCTTGTGGTACAGAGTGTAATTCTCAGTAGAATGGACTACTGTAATGCTCTGTATTTGGGAGCACCACAGTACATCATACAGGGATTACAGAGAGTCCAGTCTATGGCAGCTAAATTGGCTCTGAATAGGCAACGTAGGACCTCTACAACTGCAGCCCTGAGAGATCTACATTGGCTGCCCATAAAAGAGAGGATCCGTGTTAAGTCGCTATGTATCGTGTACAAAGCGGTACACGGCATGGGACCTATTCTATTACGGGAAAGATTCTCCTGGTACAATCCGGAAAGGCAGCTCAGCTCTTCCAATGTAAATCTGGTAAAGACCATCAGCTTTAAGAGAGTCAGGATGGGCGGTAGAGCCTTTGTCGTGGCGGCGGCCCAACTCTGGAATGATCGTCCCCAGTCCATTAGACAGTCCTACACATTAACCAGCTTTAGAAAGCTGTTGAAAACCTGGCTATTCCCGAGGAGCGATATCTGGCTCCCCCGCTGTAATGATGCACTGGTTCACCCGTAATACCCTCTGAAGTTCAAGCACCAGGATACCCGTAGGGTGACAGCTTTGCGCTATACAAATGCTTGATACAATACAATACAATACAAAATCATTGTTATTACTACAAACCAACACTGATATCCTTTAAAAAAAAAAACTCAAACTCCCAATGCCCATAGGAGACGTTTGTACCCAAATCCCTGTAAAGTAAATAAGAAAACCCACCCGCAAAACACATTACATTCTCAAAAATACATATGCATCATACTTGATCATCAAAATATAAGTAACATAACACAATTTAACATAACAAAATGAAACATCACTGACACAGTGTACTAAAACCCCAAACTATAAACTAGTGAAAACACGACTAATAATACATTAAAATATACAAACACCCACAAGCAACACAATAACTAACTTCTACACCTTCTCCATAAACCCCACCTACCCCCAAAACTGTTAAAACATCCTTAGAAAAGGACATACCTCTTCTAACAGACAGCAGCACCATACTGCCACCTGGTTCCGGGAAAATAACACAAATAGATTTCAAAATTGAAACCAAACAAAGGACTATCTTTCCATAGAAATGAATAGGACACAATGTGAAAATGTTGAATAACTGCATGAACTATATAATAAAAATAGTAAACATGTATAACGTGTTGACAATTTTTACAAAATTGTAAATTGCTAATTATAAAATACCAGAAAATATATACAATAATTTTTTAGAAACACATTTTTATTGATTTTACAGCAAAGATCAAAACAGTGCAGAGCAGTTGTACAGTGAAATCACAAGTGTGCCAGCAGACAAAAAAGTAGTAATGACTTGTATGTCAATTGCTATCAAGGCTATAAATACAATTATTTAATATACACTGAAAAAACGTATATTACAATGATCCTGAAAATATGTTTATAAAACAATTTAAAAAATGCTAAAAAAAGTGTTGAACAATGCACAACATACAATAGTATTTAAATATAATTTACATTTTCTATCAAATAAAATACATGTTTAAAATGTAAAAATATGCATTGAATAAACTTTGAAAATATAAAATGTGAAAAATGCGTTACATTTGTTTATTCTCTAAAAAAATGTAATTAATGATTTTATTGCTTACAAACATAAAACTGACTATTTGTTAATTCTATTTCTAAACACTAACAATACTAATTAAAGAAATTACTCCTACTACAGGCAAATAAATGTAAAACTGGATTCAGACTAAAATGATAAAACTATATAATCACACTCAAACATAAACCATTTTTAAGGAAGTGTAACTAAAGGGTAACATTTGCTATTTACACTTTAATCTATACCAATTTGAAGAAGGTATTGGACATGAAAGGGGTAAACAAATATAATTTCAACTCCAAAGTAAACAAATTTGGGGACACTATAGATTTTTACTATTCTCACTCCAATTTAAACCAATTTGGGGAAAGCGTTGGACACTAAAAGGTTGTCATTTATTATTCCCACTCCAACATGTACCAATTTGAAGGTTTTGGACACTAAAGGGTTGACATTTACTATTCTCACACCAATCTTAACCAATTTGGGTAAGGCTTTGGGCACTAAAACGCTGCCATTTACTATTCCCACTCCAATCAGTACCAATTTGGGAAAGGTGTTGGACACTAAAAGAATAACATTTACTATTCCCAACCCACTCTATACCATTTGAAGAAGGTGTTAGGCATTTAAGGGGTACAAAATACTCTTTCCACTCCAATCTAAATCAATTTGGGGACAGTGTTGGACACCAAAGCGTGGCACTTACTATTCCTAGTCCAATCTACCCATATTCTACTCCTGGTAGCTTTATGGCCGAAAATTCATGCCAAAGACACAGAATGTACAGAATGCACATTGAGTGAGTACGGGGACAAATTCTTTAAAAAAGAAACATTGTATGGGCTAACAGCAAGCTTTCGACATTTGTGCCCTGAAGAAGTCCAAGTATTTTGGGACAAAATGCATTGGTTGTGTCTTTGTCTGAAGTTTAAAGTGGAAGTGAATAATGAATATCCTGAATACATGTGTCTCATGATGTTAATACTCAATGATTGAAACTCTCTGTTACTCTGTGTTTGAACTCTCTCTAGGATATCAGGCCCAATTCTTGTTCTTCAGAGGACTTTTTAGGCATACATTAGTAAAAGAGTGTTATGTTATGTTATTTGCATTTCTAATGCGCACATATACTGCAGAAGTGTCCCGGCGCGAACCTTGAGAGAATGAAGAGGAGCCAAGAGCAAATATCAGGGAAATAAATGAGTATTCAGCTTCTTCTTGAATAGATTTTGGTCCTAAATGCACTGAAGCGCAGAGGGCAGATCATTCCAGGCCAAGGCGGCCTTCACAGCTAGAGAGCTGCCACCTGTCCTTTGCAAGCGGAAATGCGGGACTTGGGCCAGGAGTTATGTAGAAGAACACAGGTCTCTTGCATGGGTGTAAAAGGAAAACCGTTTCTGAAGATAGCCTGGCCCGGTGGCATACAGACCGCAGTGGGCGATAACAAGGATCTTAAATCTGACCCTCTCTGCCATAGGTAGCCAGTGTAAGGCGCGTAGCTGTTGTCCAATGCTACATCTAGCAGGAACGCTCACGAACAGCCTGGCCACCACGTTCTGCACCACTTGAAATGTATTTAATAGGCAGCTTGGGATGCCAGCATATAAAGCGTTGGCATAAACTAGCCGAGAAAGAATAAGGGCTCGAATCACTGTCTACTCTGTCAGCCTGAGGAAGAAAGGGAAGAAACTTCCTGAGGATTTCTAAGAGACCGAAGCAAGCCCCTGCCAGCTTCTTGACCTGGGTCGAGAATCGGAGATTCTCCTCGAACCAGACCCCTAGGTTCTTAACTGGTAATAAGTCTATTGACTTCTGGAATAACAGTATCCGCCACGTCAGCCAGATGTATAGCGGCGCAGGGGTTTGAAGGGGATCCTTATTTCAGACCCTTTAAAATTTTGAGGGAGCTGGGAAGATCAATGGGCTAAATGTGGCCAGCGAATGAGAGAGAGGGGCCGTTAGGGTGCCTCTGGCCGGGAAAGCACCCTGGACTTTATTGCTAGAGGTAAAGGACATCTGTATAGTGAGGATTTTCTCCAGAAAAGAAAATGGAGAGATCTTCACACCACACGTCCAATGATGGAATCAATGAATTTATTGTTTGGTTACTCAAAACCATTACATTAAAAACAAGGTACAAAAGTTACAAAAGTTAAAAGAAAAAGTCGTCATATTAAAAGAAAGTCTGTGTGATTAAGATCTGAATACTTGGGGGCTGAGAGGAGTGATGTCCATAGCCTTACGGCCCAACGAGATGGCCATCAGCTTCATACGAGTCTGTTGGATGACTTTGCCAAACGTGGCCATCTGTTTTACCGTATTCAGTGTGTATAGTTGATGAACTGCCTCCTTTGCAGTCCTCGTCCCCAGTTGTAAAATGATGGGCCTAAGATAAAGGCTGCGAGCTGCGCGCAGGGCCAAGCAGCAAAATAGGAGATGAGCCAAAGACTAGCGTTTGTATTCACAGAGCCTGCATTCCTTGATCGCTGATCCTATCGGCTTGGTGATGTATAATTCTTTGAGTGGCAGGGGATGTGATCTGTATGCTAAGATCCTATGTAATGCTGTGCGGCCCACTGCCTGCGTGAGGTGGTGTTCAGAGTTGTACGCTGTGTGTGGGAGACTTTGGGACTCGTGGAGGCCTCTTTTTGCCAATGATTCCAAATCCGAGGCACGAGAGCTAATGTGCTTTTGATGCCAGAGTAATTAATTAGCTTAGGGTCCCAGTTCTCCGTTGGCTAAATTAAGGAGATCAGTGGCCACGGCAAGGGTCGCTGATCAAGGGTTCCCTGGTTCCAGAAAGATGTTTTTTAGAACTGCCTTCATTGTTTTCTCATGTACCGCTGTAGTAAGGTAAACGTATGTGCTAAGGGCAGCCATCTCTTCCAGCTTTTGTTGATTCAAAGAAAATTCTAGTCGCACAAGAGTATTTCTGGTGCACGTGGGTAAGTGGAATAATCTCTTATATGCGCTACAATTGATTTTTTCCAGGTCCTTGATTATATTTCCAGGACACCCTTGTTGGGCTTAGTTAAGGGCTGGCATTAGTTTTGATCTTAAAACTCTTTGGATGGCCATCGTTGTAAGGCTGTGTAGGGTGGCTTGTAGTTTGCAGAGGGCGTAGATGATGGCTTTCCCTTTGCTTTGAATTTTCCTTATATGAGCTCCAGGGCGCCCGATTCATGGAACCAGACGCCCAAGTAATTATATTGCTGCGTGCATTCCAGAGTCAAGTGACCAAGACTCCATTTTGCTAGTTTTTTTTATGATAGTGCCCAAAGATTACAATTTTTGATTTAGATGGATTGGCCACCAACCTGTTTTTATCATTATAAATTGCCAGGGCCGACAGTGCCTTTTGTAGGCCTAAGTCGTCGGCATATTGCATGAACTGTATTTTAGTGCCCCCGATCCTTGGTGTAGCTAGAGCAGCTCCGATCAGAGCTTGGGCTTGGTCCATGTCTGCTATGTATAGATTAAACAGCAGCGTTGCTAGAACGCACCCTTGCTTTAGGCCACGGTCCGTTTCAATTTTCTCTGAAGCAGAGTCGCTCAAAAATTTTATTCTGACCCACGTTCTTTGGTACGGAGACGGAATTGCTTTCAACAGGGCTGGGTTGATGTTGCAAAGTGCCAGCTTCTTCCAAGAATTGCACGGTCTACCCCGTCAAACGCTGCAGAGTAATCTATGAAGCAAGCGAAGAGAGGAAGGCTTTTGCGCGACAGTGCTTGATGGACTAAGTATGAAGGAGCTGTTATGTTATCTACGGTTGATGCCCCGGGACTGAACCCTGTTTGGAAGAGGCGCAGGAGACCTTCTGTACTTGCCCAGCTTGCTAGTTCCGCCAGAATGGTACTCGCGTAGGCCTTGCCCTCGATATCCAACAGGGCGATCATGCGGTAGTTGGTCGGGTCAGATTTTGGTCTTTTCTTGTGTATTGGGTGCAGAAGCGACCCTCTCCAGGAGTCTGGAACGTCCCCCAGGAACCAGCATTCTGTGTGCAGTTGGGTCAAATTCTCACACCAGAATTCTATGTTCGCCTTGAACAGGGAGCCAGGAAGGCCGTTGGGGCCCGGTGCCCAATTTTATCTGATTTTTTAGAGTCTTAGAAACTAAAGATTTTTCTGGATCGGCCATTGTGTGAGCAATGGTGTCTATTTCTTCACTTCCTACGAGGGCTTTATTTAAGTAAGGTCTGTTTCGATCGTCTTTGTATAAAGTTTTAACGTGGGCGACCCAGGTATGTGCGTCAAGGGAATTCTCTCTGTGATTTTTTCCTTGAGTTAAGGTGTTTAAATAGGTCCAAAACTCTTGGGATTTGCAGGGTCTCCGCAAATCAAAGATTTTCAGCCATTGTCCCTCGGGAATATTCACGTTTCGCGGCCCACACCTTCTTTGAATGACTTTTTGCTGCTTCTTTTAGTAGCTTTTTGTCCGATGCTGTGCCGTTTTTCCAATATGCTTTTCGTTTAGCGTTTAGTTGTCTGGGGCTTTCTTTGATTGCCGGAATAAATCCAAGTGTATATGGTGGATGCCATCGGTTTGTGCTTGCTGTATCTCCTCGAAGCAAGGACGCTAAGTTCCAGGCAAATCTGTCCCATTCTTCTATTCCGTCCGTGCTATGGACACTCGATGGCCAGCCTGCCCATGTATTTATCCATTCGTTGAACTTGATGATTGGTACCGGCCCCCATTTGATTCTTCTAGGTAGCTTGTACAATTCTTCACCATTTGGAGCCCCGATACAGTGTGTCCTGTGACGAGTTTCTGCTGAGAGGTTCAGTGTGAGAGTTAAGGCGGCATGATCGCTTTCATTTCGCTGATGCACTGTGTAATTTGACATCGAAAGTTGTAATTTTTCGCTTAATATGATATAATCAATCGTTGTTTGATTGTTATAAGTGGGGGCAACAAGGGTTGAACCAGGGTTGTTCTTTAACAGGACAGAGTGGGCTGTTGCCAGGTTGTAGGATTTTATTAGAGCGTTCAATGCGTTTGCTGGCCCCATGGTGAAGGCTTTGTGTGGCCATCACCCCTATGTTGTGTATATTGAGGTCGCCAAGGAAGATACAATCCAATAAAGGATGTTGTAGTAGCAGAGCTTCTAGCTGGCTTGTTAGCAGGATCAAATTATCCTTAGCCCCCGGCCCATGAAGATTATGATAAACGTTGATTAACAATATTGAAAGTGGCCCGTTGGTCGAGTGGAGGCCTTTCAAAATGCCCGCCAAGAACATGTTTGATAGGCTTTTTATTTTTATTAATTCGAGGTTCAGCAAGTGCTTGATATAGATGGATATCCCACCTGAAGGTCTTCTAAATATTTTATTCTTGATGGCTGGTTTGCAGTATTCTGCGTACCCTCTTATTGATATAGGTTTTTTTGCCCAAGATTCTTGGGTGCAAATTATATCCGCATCTTCCAAGAATGCCACTGCAGCTTGGTTTTGAACGAGCTTTATATTCCCTGCAACGTTCCAGGTCATGATGTTCAATCTGCTGGTGGTCGATGTTCGAATTGTGTGATTTGTTTGGCCATTTGTCGACCGATGCTGGTTACGGTCCTTGTTTTCGGGAAGATGGATGTTAGGGGCTGGGATTTAAAGCTTGCGTCAGCCAGGCCCAGTCTTTGCTGCCCCCCCCCCCCTCTAATTGAGCAGAAGTGTTTGCCCTGACCCAAGTTTGTTGCTATTTTAATAAGGGTTTCATTAGTGAGACCTATGCTCATACCGACTTTGGTCCCCTGGAGGATGGACCCCACATGTGGTGCTCGGTCGAGCGGAGTGTTCACGCCTGAGTTCCTCCCAGTGGTCTGTTCCTGGATATCAGCGCAATTCTTCGGGTAGCGGGTTTTTAAAATTGATGGATATTTTAGTACGGGCTGAATTTTTATTTTTATGCCCCAGCTTTCCAGTAACGTATGGTTTCTCTTCACGGCCTCTGCCATGGATAGACTAGTAAAGGTTAGCTCTGTGGTCTCATTTACCTCATTGAGGTCTGGAGTGAGAAAGGAAATGCTCTCAATGTCCGTTGTTTTTATCCTTTCTAGACCAGGGATATTTGCACAGAGTTTTAAAAGATTACTACGGTTGAGAATGTCCCACTTGCCCTGTGATGGACCCTCAATCAAGCTTTTTGGACAAGTAGTTGGCCAGATGTAAGGTATTACCACCTCTAGTACTCTATCTATTCCTCAATGGTCTTTTGGAAAGAGTCTTACCGATGCTTATTTGCTTATTTTTGATACGTTATTTCCCCCCCTTTTTTTTTTAGCGAACACCCACTATCTTTGTTACTGAGGTTGACATCCCAGCTTTTAGTATCTCCTATCAAGTATATGGTACCATTGTGAGCCAAAACTTATCCTTTATCAGGTAAATACAATCGATATATACATATGTCCTATGGACGTTTTTTAGACACCATCTATTTCAGATCATAGCTACCGTATCTTTTGTTGTATCTCCAACTATATATTTTAAATTAGATAAGAGTCTGTTTACTTCACCCCCCACAATATTTATTGTATCTCTTTCGATCGCCGATAAGTTACCATATTTATGATCTAGCCTGGATCATATAGGCTACTTGATGCCCTTTGTCTATCCACAACAGTGGGCCCCTTTACATATCCACTTATCTACTGAGTGTATAAAATTATTCTCTCTGTGAGGTCTGACTACTATGCCGTTGCATCTGTGTGGCCCATTGTGTTTAAAGAACAAACAATAAGTACAGTTTCTCATATCACTTTTCTGTGTGTTTTTCCTTTTACCAATTAGGAACCAAACTCAGATTGAATGATAATTTGTTGACCTCCACATGAAGATATCACCTTCTCTGATGTACTGTTATGAAATACAGTCTCATTTGTAAGTTTTCATCAGTATTTACATCCTTCATTTAGCTGTACCTCGCATCTTTTGCATCCTTTGAGTGCTTTTTTCATCATGTCTTAACTAATGGATACTTAATGCAGTGGTCATTGTATTCTGAACGGACATGTTTAGTGTATTGTACACTACTAGGCAACTACTGTACAATTGTTTATTATAATTTGTCAATTACCTGACACAGAGTGAACAAATGTGTAGACCAGACCAGTTGGTTTAAGGGAGGGTCGAGTATGTCTCATGTATTGTTTTTATTAATTGTATTTTTTTTCCCATGAATTTGTATGACATTTGGCCAGTTAATAATGTAAGAACTTGTATGTTTGACATCTGTTTCCTTTTTTTGTAAATATATTTCCAGAGTATCATCGGTGACTCCTGAGGAAGGCGTTTTCTGCCGAAACGCGCGTCGAGTTCTCTAGTGTTTTCCAGCATTTCTGGCATTGATTTTATCTTTAAATGTATTTTAAATTATATTGTGTATTTTGTGTTTACATGTAGTTACTTATTTTTTGTATAGGTTTATGTATGATATATGTGCAACTTCATCATATAGACTGATTTGTGTTCAGTTTCTATATGATTTTTAATATGTCAATTAAAAACATGTTTTTTATATAAATTTTCATATCTTTGACTGTTCCCTGTACAACTGGTGCTGGTTGATTGTTCATTTCATTAGTTTTACAGCCTAGGTTTTTTATTCACATATGTCCGCTTGCCCTGTGAGACATATTCAGGGTACAGCAGTATTTTCTGATCCTGATGGTTTGTAAGGGTTGAATTGTGAACGGAATATACATCCTTCAAGTCGTTGGCCTGCAAGGAGATAGAAGTTGCCTGTGCCGTGGTGACCGGGCAGACTTGTCCCTGATTTAGTAGGGCTGTTGTCTGCTGTGCTGTCGTCTCAGGGGGTGGTCTGGATGGCCTGGGGTTCGAGGCCCGGTTCCCGATAGGCTCAAAGTTAGGCTCGAAGTTGCCTTGAGGTATCCTATGGGCTTGTTCCGACATTATAAACGGAGTGATTGTTTTTTGGATATCTTGAGGTGCTTGGGTCATTCCGCTCGTTCTTATCTTCCATTGTTCACAAAGCTGATGTTTTTTTAGATGGACTTCGCGGTCTCTTGGTGGGACCTGAGTTACATCCCCGGCTTGTTGTCCTTGTGGATCCAGTGCGTGTTTTTGATCGCTCGACGTCGAGGAGGCTAGCTGGCGGGCTGCCAGGTGGTCCGCTATGCTCGGGTTAGTGTCAGGGTTGGTTGCGTTTGAGACTTCTGGGTATACCAGATTTTTTCCTGTAGTTTTGTTAGTGTTTAAATGACAGGTCGCTTTTTGAGTGTCAATGTGAGCGGTAGTCATCAACTTGTTTTCGGGCAGCAACCATTGCCGGATCGAACCGTTGGTGAAAGATTTATTTTTTCTCTGCTTGTTAAACTTTTGTATTTTTTTCTTATTTTTTCTAGAAAGATGATAAGTTTCTAGGCTTGCCAGCTTTAGGGAGTGATGGAGTTTGAGATTATTGTCACGAATGGAGCTGGGTTTTGTTCCAGTCTTGTCGACCATCGCTGTAGACTCAATGCCCAAGCTCTTTTCTTCTTGGGGAGAATCTGTGTCGCTGATATGTGAGTCTTTTATGTCTTTTATCTTACAGGGCATGTTTGTGTGTTGCTGTGCAGGTAAGTTGTTCTGATGCCTACTGACTTCGGTCTTAAGATCGTCAATTAGCGTGTTCATTATGCCTGGTAATTTTTCTCAGTTTAAGAAATATTTAGTATGTTTTAGCAAAAACATAAACAAAGCTGTACAATAATGAAGTAAATACAATAAGGTAAAACAGGAGGCCCTAGAGTTAATGAAAAAAGAAAGAGAAGTAAAGAAAAGAAGAAGAGAGAAAAGAGGAAGGGTGAAAAGACAGAGAAGGAAGGTGGAAGGGGAAAGAAAGTAGCTAAGTGAAATATGGGAATATGCAAGGATAAGAACAGGATATGAACTTCACATGGAATGGGTAGAAGAGAGGTAAGAAACAAAGGGGAGCCATAGGAGATCAGATTTGATCAGTTTTCCTCAGCTTCACCCTCTGTCTGCTGGTCTTGTTCTTCCGAACCAGGTACACTTAAGCATCAACTGTTTGAATGCCCCTCTGTCCTCTCTTTTTGGAAATCTATCTGAGGTATACGCATGCGTATGTTTCAATGTTCTACTCCATTCTCGTTAGCAAATGTTTTTTTAGGTTCTTTATCAGATGATATAGATATGATCTCCTCTAATGCTAGATTACTTGATTTGTTCATTGCTATTGCATTTAAAGTGATTTTATCTTGTTGGAAATATAATTCCAAAATTTCTGTTGTAACTTGGTGGAATTTCATATGTGATGAGCATAGGATTTCTATTGCTTCTTCTTCTGTCCCTCTAAAAATCAAATCTGTTCTCCTGGTAATTTTTCTAAGTTAAGCAATATGGGGCTGCAACCGCAGGTCTCTGGTTTGGCTATTAAGGTTGTGTTAGCCTGGGCTCTATGTATTAGTGAGTTCAGGTGGTCCAGTTTGGAATCTATCCCAGAGATCAGCCCCGCGACTGCTTGTAAAATAGTAATTTGAGCATTAAGTTTATCTACATGCATAATTGCCGCATTTGCCATTGAGATAAGGGCCTCATTAATCAGTGTTAAATGGTTTGCAATCAATGGAGGCTTCTCGTCCTTGTCCCCTCCTCCACTCCCGGGGCTTGAAAGATGCGCCTCTTTGTCTTGTTCTGGGTCGCAGGATTTTGACGGATTCATGGGCTGGGTTTGCGGTGTATCGCTGATTATAGGTGATTTAGCTCCATTGGCTTCATGGGCCCCATTGGATTCGTAGGCCCCGATCGTTCCATTTGTTGCAAGGCTCAATTTAGAGTCCTCCAGATTTTGAGGGGTCGAATTGGTTGAACTTGTGTAAGTAGATCCTATTGGATCCATGTTTGATATCAATGATTCGGGTGATCTACCCCCTTGAAGGGTGATTATTTTAGGTGAGAGTGGAATAACTGGCCGCCAAGGTAGTGTGGGGTTTGTTGTTTTCCCAACCTCTATTAACGTGTCGGTGGATCCAGGGGATTTTCCCGAGCGTGGAGTGGATAGGGAGTTCAGGGTCCCACTAGGTTCAATTGGTGTGGGTGCTGTGAGGCACATAAATTCTCTTATGTCTCTGTTCCCAGCTGGCCCATTGTTATTTTTGTGGCACTGAGACTAGGACTGTGGGCCATGGCGTTGTATGGGCTGGGAGTCTTTCCTGGTGGAAGTGCTGATGTCGTTGCCGATGATACCGGTGATACCGGTATAATTGCTATGGCTCCCATTTGTTCACCCTCCTTAGGCCCTGGCCCTAGATTAGAGCTCCCTCTTCCAAGGGGGTAAATAACTTTGCCTTTTGTCCCCTCGCTGATTTGTGAGGGCGGAGCTTCTCTTGGTGTTGGATCAAGTTTGAATTTCTAGTCCTCATGGTTAAGGATGCGCTCGAATTGCAGGTAGAAGGGTTGGTGTAGAGGCATGGGGGTGGAGATTGAAATTAGTGAGACTTGGGTAGGCCTTACATGTCAGACTTTAACCTCCCCTTTTTATTTGATTGATTGAACGGTTGCAATTAGTCCAGTTGGTCCTGTTTGCTTTATTTTCGAGCACAAGCTGATTCCTGGACCTAGGGTTTCCTGCGATAGGGTTGCAGCGTTTAAGACGGCATAAAGTGGTGTGTTGGTGTAGTTGAGGCTCTACTACGAGAAGCCCTTCCTGTTATTTGACACGATGGGGCTCGCGGGGAGAGCGCAGGTTAGAAACGCCCGACTGCCTCTCCTGGCTGCCTCTCCAGGTCGGCTACTGCTGCTGCTGCCACTGCTCAACTATTCAACCTTTCCTAGCAATCCTGGCAATGATGGTAGGATTAATGCAGAGTGCGGTGTAATTGGATTAATTAGATGGCACACTAAATGGCACGCTAATGAGCTCGATTAGGAGTAGGGAAACTCTGTTTTTAGGCTGTTTTTGTTTTTAGCAGTTATTTGTATTCCTTAATCCTTATAATAAGGAATATTATATTCCTTCCCCCCCCCTTTCGCTCTGCCTAAAACTGCTCATTTAGCGCCGGGACACCTCCTCGTGAGGTAGCTGTTCGCGCTCTACAAATATCAGTATTATTATTATTATTATTATTATTGCTGCTTATTGCCAAACAAGCGAATTGTTGCTCTTTTCTCTACACAGAAGCACACAGCTCGTCGATCGCCGCTCTCCTCCGTGCTCACTTGGCTTCCTTCCCCGCAGTGAGCAAGAGGTAAAGCGGTGGCGTCGGGTCGGGTTGGGTTGAGTTGCAGCTGCTATGTCCTTGAGCTGCAGGCGCAGGCGTACTTTCTGCGCTTCTGCGCTTCTGATTTTCTGATTTTTAATTTATTAAGGAGGTGGTAGTGTGGCTGGGAAGGAAGCTAGGGGGAGTGGTGCAGTGGGATGATGGAGTAGCTCACCTCGATTGCTTGCTCACACCTGCGGCTTCTCTGTTCCGCTCCCCCTCCACTCTCCACCATGCTTCTGCCTCCCAGCGCTCCAAGTGCTCCTCCAGGTGCTGCTTCTCTCAACGCAGGACCAAGCCTGTGCTCCTCCCGCTGTGCGTCGCCTGTTGCCTATTGCCCGCTAAAGCCGGTACGGTGAAGCATGCCGATGCCAGCTTTCGCCCGCTGGTTTGTCGGTTGTCTCGGCTTTCTCGGGTCAGCTCGGCTCACTCTGCCTCTATGGCTCGGCTCGGCAGCACCTCGGTTGCACCCGCTCCTCCTCTAGCCTCTCGTCCTGGTCCTGGCCGATTCAGCAGCAGCAGCAAGCGCCTGCTGACCCCCGTCTGGCGACCGGGTCAGAGGCAGCAGCCGAAGCGGTAATAGGAGCGGTGATCTGGCAGAAATGGTGGGGCGGCAGACTCTCTTTCCTCCGTCGCAGCAACAGCTCCGTCTGCACAACGCAGCGCGAACAGCAGGCTCTCCCGATGGAATCATACTTGCTTGTGCTTGGGGGGCCAGGAAACTTTGAACTATAGAAAAGATTTCCTTAGAGCTATTCTTGGCTGTGACAATTCTATTCCCATAGTAATGACTTTTAGCCAGTGCAATAGCGGTATAATAGGCTTTATGCTTAGTTCTCAGCATAAGTTTATCCTCGTGATGATAACCCCTACACCATTTCCTCTGAAGTTTCTTACACTCCTGCTTCAGTATGCTCAGCTCAGGAGTGAACCAGGGGTTAGACAGGGAGTCCCTAGAGTGCCTATGCCGGGTAGCTATGGCTATGACCAAACTTTTGTTTGACAGAGCACAACTCAAGGTAAGTTATGAGTGACTTCAGTAAATCAGACAATTATGTTAACATTAATGGGAAAACTCAATTGTTATACATAATCTAGAAGTCTTTTATTTTGAAATCTTCATCATTGTTGACCCGTACACATAGAAACATACACAGCCGACACGTGTTTCGTCTTGAACGACTTTTTCAAGGCTAAGAAAACAGTTGTTAAAGCTTGTAGTAGTGCGACGCTTCCTGATGTCAGACGCTTACTTTGCCCGAAAATAGGCGTGGCGCTTCAGGGGAAACATCGTGGATACGGTTCCCGTACAGGTTCCTCAAGTCCTGGGGGTGTCATTATTACACCATTATCAAGTGGCTCAATCCTGACTGGATGTTTCCACCGCTTCCCGACTCTACTCTCTACAATTTGCTTTAATCATCACCGCCTGCTAGAAAATATGATGATTCCCTTGTCCTAATAACAGAGCGTTTCTTCGTCCAGGTGGCTAGTATTTTCCAGCAAAGTAAGTGTCTGGCACCTGCTGTATGTCTTACGAGATTACCATATCAATAAATGTCGTGAACCTTTGCATTCTTTAAATTATCGCTACTTATTAAAACAGACTGTGGACTTTTTATATATGGACCAAACTGACTTCCACATATATAAAAGCCTGGGCCTCTGCACACAAGCCTGTTGTCATCACTCAGGAAGCGTCGCACTACTACGAGCTTTAACAACTGTTTTCTTAACCTTGAAAAAGTCTGCAAGATCCCGGGTAGGAGGAGGTCTGGTGGACCCCAAGGCTTGGCTGAAAAGCGATGGGTCAATTTTAGCAAACACCGGCTCACGCTCAGACTGGGATGGAAAGTTACTGTCTGGCGGAACCCAGGAGAAACATTTCAGTAAGTGATCTGACCAAGGCACAGGAGTGGGAGACTCAACTGACAGATGGGGTCTAAGGTTCTAAAAGTGCTTCTTCCTCCTGTTGTATTGTGTCCATCACTGCAGTATCCCTTTTATAGTGGCTGTGAAATGTCCCAAGGTAAGTGCAAATTAACATGGGGAAAACTAGTACAATGATTTCGTCACCAAATAAATTTAAAGAGTAGGCGATTTGACACATTGTGATCATGGATGCTACTGGTGATGTATTTAACACACTCTGGATCATCTATTGGAAGTGCCCGTTTTCGTTGTCTTTCAGGATCAATATTCATCTCAGGTCAGATGAGGCAATCATGTTATTCAATTAGCAGCACAAATGATCTTCTGGGTGGGTGGCCCATATAAATGCAGTTTGATTAGCGTGGTTGCAGGTCCGAAAAAGGGAATCCACTTTGTTGTCTAAGCCTTTCACAGACATCCTTGTATCCTATATGAGAATGACGGGGTGGTATCCACGGCTCAGATGGAAGTGGAATGCAGCAGTCTCATATTTTATATGCGGAAGAGAACCAGAGAATAAGGCATGATTAAATATCTGCAGAAACTATGGGCAGGATGTACTAATATTTTTAATGGTTGCAAACCCTCCGATTCACTAAATCAGAGGATTGTCGGCAGCTATAACGATTTTTCGGAATGTGCTAAAAACCATTTAACGATTCAGAACAGTTTTTCCCACTACACCAGTTATGTATTTCTGCAAGCTCTTTTTATGATTTCTCTTTTGGACACGCCATCAACACCTCATGGTGTCATACTTAAGCTTACAATGTGCACAGTATTGCACACTTGTACATCTCATTGTACAGTGTTTTTATTTTAGGCTTTAATGTACACACCCCAGAAAACATTGTAAACATCTTAGCATGGTAAATATGTATTTCATTATACATCACATAGAGCCTTGAAATATGCCCATAGCATCACTCACAGAGGGGTGGCTGTGAGATAAAGCTATCTCCATTACCGATGCACAAATTATTTTAAAAAATTATACTTTTTTTAATTAAAATACAACTTTACCTCTTTCCCACAGAGGCAGGAATGAACCTCTAATATGAGACACTGATCAAGCACTAACAGAGGCTGTAGGTTTACGACCTGTATTGTGCAGAGTGTGTATTACTACTATTGGAGTACCATTTTACATACTTCAACATTTCTTTTCTGAATCTGGTCCTTTAGAATTAATAGTGGGGACTCTGATAAACGACTAGGACATACGTGTAGCTTTTCTGGCGAAGGTTATGTTTTTAGGATGTTTTAAGGTTTTGGACATATTTTCGCTTTATGTTTTGTACAGTGGAATGGATGTAATCGATTTCTTTCTTTTCAAAAGTATTCCTGTTTGTCTAGAATCTCCTATTTATATTCGGAGAGAATTCAGGACTGTGTCAAAAACAGCATCAACCCCAAGTTGTGCAGGTGAACGACGAGTAATTGAAGAGCAATCTGTCTGCAGTACAGCAGAAAAGCGTCGCTGTAATGAATGCTATTATCCCCGGAGGACAAGTCAATATTGCTTGACCTGCTTTGGGTCAGAGAGAACAGCACAAAATGCTTTGGGGTATTTTGTTGATGGCTTTTTTCTTGTTGATTTGCTCTAGCTGAGAGTTCATATCAAAAGAATGTGAATTGCATTGCTGCAGGTACGGTATATTTTTAAAGGGGTACCGTTTTGGTATGCTGACGGTCTAATTTAAGAAATTATCCTCACTATTCCTTGGGGTGCAGTGTGAAGCATGCAGTATCTATCTATCTATCTATCTATCTATCTATCTATCTATCTATCTATCTATCTATCTATCTATCTATCTATCTATCTATCTATCTATTTATCTATCTATCTATCTATATATATATATATATATATATATATATATATATATATATATATATATATCTATCTATCTATATATCTATCTATCTATATGTCTCTGTCTGTCTGTTTGTCGGTATTCAACTATCCCATGGAGCACTGGGATGAAAGTACGAAGGCCTTCGAATCTCAAGGGACAAAAGTTGGGGAACCTCAGAAACAATAACTTTTCAGTAAAGATCTGCCCCAAGCAAGGGAGTAGACAGGAAAGTGAGATCTCAGTACAACACCGTGCCTACTACACCAAAGCTCAGGAATAATACACTCCAGGCAAGAAAGAGAAAGGCGACAAACACAGCACTTTGAAGACTAACTCTGGAAGGACTTAATTATTTATGTCTTTATTTAATTTTTATTTAAGGAGTTATATAGGCTGAACTAGACCCGAGTATGTCAGAGTGCTTTCAAATGGAACCATAGCTCTGTTGACTTTTCTCTTGTTGGAGAGGACATCTTTTTTTTTTATTGTGTGTTTGCTTTTTACTATTTTAACTTACCTTAATATCCTGAGCCATGCTCTTTAAACGGCTCGCTTGGTATTCAGGGAATGGCTAGTTTAGTGCGTTCATGCTGCTATGCTTCAGCATTGGGCAGTCTTGGGATGCCATTTTTGTTAGTTAGTAGTCTCGTTTCCTCGGGTGTATGTCCTGTAGAGACATAAGAGGGGCCGGTGCGCGGACTCACCTCCAGATCTATTGACTTTGCTCTTGTTGAGGGGCAAATATTTTTTTATTGTTTGTCTGCTTTTTATTATTTTAACTTACCCGAATATCCTGAGCCTTGCTCTTTAAATGGCCAGCTTGGCACTCATGGAATGCCACCATATTTAGTAAGTCTGTGCCGCTATACTTACGCTTTGGGCCATATTTGGTCGCCATCTTTGTTAGTCAGCAACCTAATTGCCATGGGTGATGTCCTGTAGGGATATAAGAGGCGCTGGTTTGCGGGCACATTGCAGGCATGCCGCTGGTGCACAGAAGGCGCAGCTAAGGCAAGCCCATCTGAGCCCGTCCATGCTAGGCCCGCACTCCGTGCCATCCAGTCTGCTCAAATATCATCCCAGCAGGGCCCATGCAGGAGGTACTCCCCTTCAGAGATTCATGCTCTGAATCCTGGTGTTTCATGTTCTGACCAGTTTGAACTGTCCACCCCACCTTAGCTTTTGTTGATTGTGTGCCCTCTTTGCTCCTTCAAACTGTATGGTTGTCTATCTTCTGTTAATTCCTTTCAGGTTAATTGCTCCCTGACGGCTAGTAACCATCATGCCAATACACTAAGAATCCAGGCATCATTAATAAACATCCGATCCCTCCATAAAAATGCATTGCACATCTTTGAGCTTCTTAGGGATGAACACTTGGACATCCTCTTTCTCACAAACACACAGTTGAGCGATAGCTCTGTTCCGGATATTGCATTTGCTATTCCCTTGAGATACTCGATTGTTCACCATGATAGAGTTGGTAAGAAAATGGGTGTGTCGCTAAAATCTTAAAACCCTCCTTGAAATGTACTTCCTTTGGGATTCGTGAATCTTTGGGTTTCTGCCTCTGTCTCCCAGCAAATAAATCTGTGTCTTGAACCTTAATCTGCCATCCTCCTGGTCAGGCTACACATTTTTTGTCCTCATTAGATGACTGTCTGTCCAGCTATGTGTAAAGCACTCCAATTTCTTGGTATTAGGAGACTTGAACATTCATTCGGACAAGACAGAAGATTGGCACGCCTCCCTTTTCCTGGATACTATGTCTGCCTGGAACTGAAGCAATTAGTTGACACACCTGCCCACTTTGCAGGCCACGTGCTTGACCAAATTTATTCTAACGGTTGTATCAAGGTTGCAGAGGTTTTGAGTAACAACTGGTTGGATCACTATTGTAAAATCATCTTGTGCCCTGGGCACCCCCAACTTTTGGGGGTGTCCAGGGCACAGTCATCTTGTGTCCTGGGCACCCCCAACTTCTTTTTGCCAACTGGTACTGGTGGCAACTGACTCTGGCTAACCCTGGGCTTTGCCTAACCAGGACCAGGGCCAATGCAATGCTGAAAGAGACACTGACAGGGAAAACACCTACACACACTAGGGTACAGTATGGGTTAGGATACCCCTATGATTGGCATGACCTTGGCTTCCCTATAAGACCCTAGTACATAATAGGGCAGTGGGATAGAAACTACCTTTAAGTCTCTAGTACATAATTGGGCATGGCAGTTTTGAGGCCCACAGCCCTTTCTGCACTTGCATGTGTGCACTCCTGAAGCCCGAGGACAGTTTAAAAGCAGTCCTGGATTGCAGGACTGCTAATAAAGTGCAAATTGTGCCCAAACTCGACTTAAAATTGATCAACTTCATTGTTTGGGCATATTAGGTACCCCCAGGGTCTCCACTAGGTGCCATAGGGGTGGGGGTCAGATATTTATGAGGAGGACTCTTATAAAATGAGTTTTAAAAGCCCTGGTGTTAAATGAACCTCCAACACACTAACCCTGGGAAGTCCCAGTGGGAGGGAACTTGAGGCACAGGGTATTCAGGGTGAGCTGGCCTCCAATCTTAACATGTATACACAAAAGAAGCTACCCTGAATAGAACTGACTGGAGGTTTTACAAGGTAATTGGTAGAGTACCGGGCATCTCAAAAAAAGTGAAGGACTGTCCTCACACACCACCAGGTCTCATGCTTCATCATTGGCAGTCCTCGCTCTCTAAAAACTCCATACGGTAGAGAGATGTCCTACACCTGGAGACAGAAAGGCATTTCTAAATCTAAGTGGGGGTCTGTGAAAGTGAGTGATTTTTAAAAACCATTGTAAATGTCAAAATATATTGATCAAACAGGCCATTACTTGTTATGAAATGAAAAATTAAAAGGACAGGTGTCACTGTAAATGTGAGACACACAGTTTGTTTTGCACAAAAGTGTGCGACCAGCTTGCGTTTGCTGTGACACGTGTCTCACACACAATAGCCACAATATGTATATTTATGCATGTTGGGCAATGTTCATTAAGCTCTAACTGGATTTAATTCTGATGGCAATCTCAGTTTTTACATTTTAGGTTTAAGGAAACTCATTCAGGTAGATGCTGACACAGGTCACCCTACCCAGTGGTAATTTCGAACCTACTTTGGTAAAGTGTAAAATAAGTAATAATCACTGGATGACCCATTTGTAAGAGAAGTAAGATTTATTCTAGAGAATGAAAAGTCCCATCCATCCAGTAGCTGAAGCCAGATGCAACTGACTCAACCTTTACATAGAAGATTCTATCTCCATGGTGCAAGTTGAAGGTAAACATTGAGAGCAGCTTATAAAGTGGAGAAAGCAAGGGGAGAAAAGCATATAGTGGTGAAATAAAATATGTACATACTAAGCATAATATTACACACCTTCCTTCCATAATGAACTAAGCACAAAAGGAAAGAAAAACATTTATCTTACTTATTCATAACAAAGTCCCTACATTTTGAAGGCGCTAACCTTGTTCTGACACTCTTTTCTCTTGAATGATTGGTTGAAATTTTGCTTGAATTACAGGCATCATCAGAGGGTTGAACATCAAAAGCATTTCTCAATAACGAAGAGTTTTTCACAACCACAACCCTGTTAAGATTCCATATACGAGAATCTTCAGTCTTAATGGCATTGGTTAATACCTTCACAACTTTGTGAGGTTTTTGAAACAACCCAGAAGACTTCCGCCCCAAAGGAGCATTAATCATGGCTATATCACCAACATTGACTACTGTAGTTTTAACAGCCTTCCTGGCATAGTTTTGCATACGCATAACTACTTTCTCCTTTTCTATATGCATCCAGAACTCTTCCTGTGCAGACACATTACCCTTTTTCTTAGACTCCAAATCATTGACCCAAAAAGATGCCTCAAGAGTACTAGGACATTGCCTTTTAAGTAAATCAAAGGGAGCACGTCCCGTTGTTCCATGGGGGGTGAACCTATATACCTCAACTTTTTTATTTACCTCCTATTGCCATTCCAGTCTATTTTGTTTTGACATAGAAATGGTTTCTTTAAGTACTCGTACAAAATGTTCCACCATGCCATTAGTTTCTGGATGATAAAGTGAGCAGCGTTTGTGTTTTATGGAACAATGCTGTAGAAATTCCTCCATTTCAGCAGACACAAATGGAACTCCATTATCAGTTAACAAATAACCTGGTAAACCTAGAAGCACAAATATTTCTTTAAGAAAAGAAATCGCATGATTAGTGTCAATAAGAACAAATATATAAATCTCACCACCAACTCCAGAGACGGGGCCCAAGATGTCCAATTTATTTATTTATTTATTTATATAGTTCTTGCCATGGACCTTTAGGATGCTCCCTGATGACCATAGGTTGAACCGTTGGTTTGAGGCATTTTTCACTTAAAGCACAAGGTATGCACTCTCTGATAGCTCGTTCAACTTGTAGATAAATACCTGGCCACCAGTAATTGAGTCTCAGTCTTTCCTTGGTCTTGGACATACCCTTGATGTGCTAACTCTATTGGTTCCTCTCTAAACACCACAGGAGGAATTAGCTTCAAACTTCCGAAGATGAAACCGGCTATTTCAGACAATTCATTCCTCCAATGCCAACATTTTTCTGATTTTCCATCACTTTTCTTACTCCAACCCTTCTTAATTAAACAAGAGAGTTCTTTAAGATCCTCATCCATTTTGCAGTCCTCTCTCCACTTGTCCTCACTTACACCATCATTTTCAAAAGTACAAACCCAATCATTCAACTCATCGTCCTTATCATTCACATCATCTTGATTTGAGTGTACAAGTCTAGATAGAGTATCTGCAATGCAATTACGTGCACAAAGCAAATACTCAACAATGAAATCAAAACCTACCACCCATTTTGAGATCCCACTAGGAATTCCATCAATGCCTTTTTTGTTGAGCACTTCACATAGTGGTTTGTGTTGAGTTCTTTCACAAAATTTGGTACCCCTGAGTAAGTTTTTCAATTTCTTAGTGGCCCAGTGTACAGCCAGGGCTTCTCTCTCGATAACAGAGTATCTTTGCTATGCTCCCTTCAAACTCCTAGAAGAAATAAAATCACATTAACCATATCATCTTTCTCTTGCTGTAACAGAGCTCCCGGACCTTTCATGCTTGCATCAGTGATTAACACTGAATTTAGAGAGGGATCAAAACTTCTAAGTTTTGGAGCTCTCCGTAGGTGTGTCTTTAAATTATTAAACTCATCTTCAAATTGAGCTGACCACTCAAAATCAACCCCCTTGCATAACAAAGTTCGCAGGCTTACACTTTTTTTCAGCAAACCCTTGAACAAACTTACTGTAGTACTTTGCCATTCCTAAGAATTTCATTAACTCTTCTTTATTTGTGGGTGCAGCCAAATTTTGAATGGCTTCTATCAGCTCATGTTTGGGTTCTACACCACTCTCAGACATAGTGTGCCCAAGATAGTTGATGGAAGACCTCATGAATTTGCATTTGTCCAACCTTACAGTGAGATTATGTAGACAAAATCTCTCCAACACCTACCTGACTCTTAAATCATGTTCCTTGTCATCCTTCCCAAAAATTAGAACAGCGTCTTGGTAAATTTTCACGCCAGGTTGACCTCATAACACTTTTTCCAACGCTCGTTGGAAAACTGAGGCCGCCGATACCAAACCAAACGGTAACCTTACAAACCTAAAGGTCCCAAAAGGAGTGATAAAAGCAGTGTAGACTTTCGAGCTGTCATCTAACTTAAACTGATGGTAAGCAGATTTGAGGTCGACCGTTGAAAATACTTTAGCATCTTTCAACAACATCAGCATGTCACAAATCTTTGTAAGTGGATACCGGTCTACAATTACATGTTTATTCAAGGCTCTCAAGTCTATGCATAGACATAAACTTCCATCAGACTTGTGTGCTGTGACAACCGGAGCCAACCACTGTGTTCCTTCAACCTCTACAATTATCCCATCAGACTTAAGTTTTTCAAGTTGTTTTTTCATTTCTTCCCTTACAGAGAAAGGAACACCACGAACTTTACTCGTGACTGGTACAGCTCCTGAGACTAACTTGATTTTATGTTCATAGTCTTTGAGACAGCCTAATTCATCTCTGAAGACACTAGGAAAGGATGTCTTTAGATTGGCAATGTAAATGACATCATCATCACTACTGTCAACAGTACATACATTGAAATTCTCTTTAAGTAGAATAGGTGGGTTAGTGTTGGGATCTAACATTATGCCAAGGTCTTTCTGATGGCAGTAACTTAAAATGCTGTCCTCCTTATGCGAAACATAAACTTTACCTGCAATGAATCTCCCTTTGTATTCTATAGCTCCTTGAAAGTAGCCTAAAAGTTTAATTGGTACCCCACCATACGCGTAAGGATTAATGTCTGATTTAAAATTTTTAACCCTGTCTTTTAAATAATCAGTATAAAACTATGGAGACTATAGTTATTTTGGCTCCGAGTCAAACAGTGCTTGTGTGCCTTTTCCTTTGACTAATACTTCCTTCATCAAACGGTCCTTTCTTACTATTATTAGACATTTGTGAGACTATCCGACCACAATCAAAATCTGAATCTGAATCATCCTCCACACAACTGCTTTGAGTAATTGAATTCACTTTCGCTTTGTTTTTTTTTTGCTGTACAAGCGGAAGTGAAATGACCAACCGTTCGACAATTGCTGCACGTGCTTTTTAAAGCAGGACATTTCTTGTAATTTGCTAGGTGACCAATATTTCAGCAATGAAAACATTTCGGTTGAAAACTGTTTCTTTGAGAAGAACGAGATGCAAAAACTTCAGAATTGGGTTTACTACCGTTTTTTGAAGCATTAGATTTAAAAGATTACTTCACTTCAAGTACTACTTCACCGTTTTTCACGTTTTGTAATTATTTCTACACATTTCTGAGAATGCTCAACCTGCTTGACAATGGTAATGACCTCTTCCAAAGACTGCTCATCTTTCTGCCACACATCATCCCTGATTTTCTGTATATTGTAGCCCAGCATAAATTGGTCCCTAATTCTTTCTTCAAGTAGACCACCAAAGTTGCACGATAATCCTCATTTTCTTAAGGTTGTGATGTAGTTTTCCACACTCTCACCATTATTTTGGTTTCTGCGACCAAAATGATATCTCTCTAAAACAGTGCTTACCTTAGGTAAATAATGTTTGTCTAGTTTTAAGATACAAATCTCATATTCATTTAAACTCAAATCATCAATGTCTGGAAGAAGGTCAAAAACCTCTTGACCTTCAGACCCAAGGCAATGGTTAGTGGTTAGTGCCACAAACCTTTGCGTACCTTTCAAAAACTTTCTTCCACTTCTGGCACCTAATTGGTGGATCACCAGGTGAAGATAAGAAAAAAGGTGGTGTGGCAATATTTTGCATGGTAACACAGTTGATGTGAAGACAATTGACTAAATAGTTTAAATAGGTAGTGACAATCTCAATGATAACACTATGGGCCCCATTAGGATGTCGGGCAAATCACCACCGCCGAGTGGACGGTGGCAATCTGCCCGACATTCTTTCCCGCCCGCCACCCATATCCCCCTGCCATATTACTATAGCGGTGGGGACCGATGCGGACGGAAAGACTGTCCGCCGCTTTTCCACCTGGTCGACATGTCGACAGGGCAGAAAAGGGTTCTATATGGTGGTGGTGTCTGTTAGACATCCCCATCCATATTAGGAAGGCAGCGGGAACATGCTTTTCCATGGCGGCGTGGGAATCTCCTGCAGGGGCCCGTTGTGGGCCCCCAGGGATTCTGGGAGGTGGGGGGGCGCACATGGGGGTACCTATGGTATCCACCTGCACTTCAATGTACAACATGGCAGGCACTGCATGGTGCCTGCCACGTTGTGAATTCAAGTGCACTACATGCATTTTTAGAAATGTTAAAAATGTGGGATGTGCCCACCAGTGTGGCAGCCGCAACCTAACTGCCCCCACGGGACCGCCGCCTTTATGGTGGGTGGTCCCATTTTATGTCGGGATTACAGGCGGACAAAGTCCACCCGCCATCCTAATGGGCCCCTAAGTATCATGTGGTGTATATATATATAAAAAATGAACATAAAATAGGTAAGATCCAATCATCAATTTTGCATATTACAGTTATCCTATGCGGTTTAAGTAAACAAAGAGAAACTACATGAAACTCAATAACGAAATCCTTGCAATATGTATATGTGTAGTTATCGTAACTTAAACACTCTTGAATTTGGTAAAATCAGTTGTCACACAGACAAAAGAAAAATATGGATAAAGTAACCAGTAAAGCATTATTGACCTTTGCTCCCACTGTAAGCATCTAAACAAAGAAGGCAAAACACATACATTCATGATAAAGATTAGATTACTATACTAAATTTGAATCAAAGATTCTCATATAACAGTCCACCCTTCCGATGATAATTCTTACATGTCGCGAGCGGCGAAACCTTGATTTATGAGGATAATTGAAAGAAAATCTTGTGAAGTAAAAAATGTTTGTTTGACGTTATGTGAAGACAAGTCTTAAAAGACTAGAATGCTCCTTTAAAAGCAACTATAAAATCCAATATAGCCGCCACGTTACGCATGTTGCATGTAGATGTGGGGTTAACTACAGCATCCGAGAAACAGGATGTGAATGACAGCGTCCAACGAGATTCCAGCAGACACCGAAGGTTCTGAAGAAGGACGTCACCGCAAAGAGTGTTCCGTGCTTCAATGTGCGTTGACGTTTTTTTTGTTTTGATAAGGCTAGCGCGTTGTTTACTTCTGAAGTATCAAAAACGTTGGTACTAAAAATGACAGTTGAATTTGTTACTCAGCTCAGAGTCCACAAATCCAGTTTAACGAGTAAAAAATGTGGCTCAAAAATTAAAAGCAAAGCTTCGAGATGACGGCAAATTTTCCTCAGAGATGGCACCAAAATCGTTCTCTGTACAGGATTGAGAAAGGCTTTTAAACACGTTCCAAAACAGGGCAAAATAGCTCATTTGAGGAACAAGCACAGAACATATCTATATCGCATGTTTGATTTATTAAAAAAAAACATAGAGCAGGTAAAAAGGTCTGTGTATGGACTTCTTTAAAAGTTTGGCAACAGTGAAGCATGAGGATAAATATTACATGAATAAAATTATTGTTTGCTGATCTCAATCTTATAACTCGGCACAATAATAGTTAGAGGAAGTCCAAGCAGAGAAAGAGAGAATATTTTCTTTGAGCCCACATCGAAGCCTTCCAACCACTTACAATTTCCAAGAAATTAAACAATTGTAATTAAAGGTGCTCATATTTTAAATCCCAAAAGTACGTTTATTCACAACTCACGTGAAGCCAAAAATTGAAAGTGCCAAAGCAGAAGAGTAGAAGTCCTCAATCTGAATAATAAGTGATGTTGGGACTGATCTTGATTTCTCTTGTAATGTAGATTTGGGTCATCCCATCCTCGTTGCCAGTGTAAAATATGTAATAATCACTGGATGAGCCATTTGTAAGAGAAGTAAGATTTATTCTAGAGAATGAAAAGTCCCATCCATCCAGTAGCTGAAGCCAGATGCAACTGCCTCAACCTCTACACCGAAGATTCTATCTCCATGGTGCAAGTTGAAGGTAAACATTGAGAACAGAATATGAAGAGGGGAAAGCATGGGGAGAAAAGCATATAGTGGTGCAATAAAATATGTACATACTAATCATAATATTACAGTAAGATAGGAGCCCACAATCTTTTCCCCGTCCTGATGAATGACGCGGACTGGTTGGGCCATTTAGGCAGAATCATGTCGACGACTACAATCATTGTGGTGATGGGGTACTAATCCCCCCTTTCCCCACTTTTCCTTTTAATACCAAGTAAGTGCCTGTTTAATATATGTATTTTGGCATTTGCATTAGTTTTTAAAAAATCACTCACTTTCACTGGCCCCCCACTTAGATTTAGAAGTGCCACCCTGTCTCTGGTATAGGCCCTCTCTCTACCAAATGGGGTTTCTAGAGAACGAGGATTACCAATGATGAAGCATGACACCTGGTGTTAAGTGAACGTGCACATTTTACTCCCAATATTGTGGTAAAGTGCTTCCCAAAATCGACGTTTGTACTAAGAGCACTGTGGAGCAAGGATGTGCAATATATTTACATATTTAGAACCACTAAAGTCTCCCCTATGTATCCCAGGGGTATGAAGTCCTGTAGATATAGGCTGGGCCCTTATAGAATATGCTTTTTATAAGCCCTGGTATTGGAAAAATTGATCAAGTAATTTTCCCATTGCAAATCACCTTCCACATAGGTTAACATTGCAAGAAGTTATTAACTAATGATTCCCGCTTGGAGAATCATAAAAACACCATTCAAGGACTTCCTAGAATATTGTTGATAAATCCAACAAAATGGTATGGTTGAAATTCTCCTAAAGTGTACAGACAAGAAGCTGTAAGACTTTTTTTGTCTGTAACCAAAATTCAGCCTTCCAGTGGTATGTCCTGAATGGTCAGAGTTAACTAGATTAGCCAGGCTCCTTTGATGAGGTGATAAATAGCACCTGGGGGTAGAAAGCTCTCCTGGGAAGGCAGGGTTTAAACTACACAAGAATGACAGATCAGGAGGAGGGGTTATAACCATCATGAATTTTGGAGAAATGGTGCTCACTGGGAGAAAATAGTGCCACACTTTGGAGGATGTGGTCATACCCTGGGGTGTTGCCCTGTACCTCACTGGACAGGAGTGCCCTCCTGCTTGACTCAGAGAACTTGAAATAAGTATCTGAATTTGGCAGATCCTCTCAGATTTGATGCTTAAAACTTAAGTAACAAAAAGGGCCCATGCTGAGAAGTTTGATTTGCACCAACGAGGACCTGCAATCTGACTGACTGCGCCTGCTGCACAATCTGAAACTACAGGCCAGTGGATAAAACCTTTTTCTAAAGGATTAAAGAGTGGACTCCCTGCAAGCTACAGGTTAAAAGAGCTCACCTGGATCATCACCACCAAGAATCCTCAGCCTGGAGAACTGCCTGTGGATTTGTAAGGGTTTTTTCCAAGTGGATTGTGGGAATGGAAGTGCTAAACTTTCAAGGACCATATTGGGGCTTCCAGACTCTTGGAGAAAGCTTTGGAGACTTTGGGACCCTCAAAGGAACTTCAGGTAGAAATTCCAGAAGTTTGGGGACGTTTGGAGAAACTTTGGAAAACATGCTCCAAATTTGGACCGACTAAATCTGGCCAGCCAAGCCGGAGACCGTCAACCGTGAGTTGGCCTGCCATCCACGCTGTTAAAAAGCTCCAGAAGTCCAACTTCCAGAGTTTGACCAGGAGTAAGTTGAAACTCAAGCCGGTGATCCCTCACCGAATCTGGCCTGGTGAAGAGCATTGAGGAACCTCGCAAGAAAAATCTTGGTAAACGTTTCTAAGTCAGAACATAGAAAAGATGACCGGGACCAACTGCAAGAGTCAAGCCACATACCTTGAACTATGAGCCGGCCTGGATCCCTGGTGCGTCCCGCTGGAAAGCTCCAGGAGTCGTACTTCCACAAGTCTCACTGGGAACAAGCTGGCAAGCCCTCACCAAATCCAGACGGGCTGAGAGCTTCGAAGGACCCCGGGAAGAAAAGCTCCTGAAACGTTTCTTACTCCGAAATTAAACACTTTGACTGAGACCTACCGCAAGGGGTAGTCGTGCAGAGCTCCATCGCAGTTGGCCTCAAACTTTGACTTTGTCCCAGGTTAGTATGACCAGATGTCCCAATAGGCGCTCTAGGCTTCAATGTGCTATATAGTGATAAATCTTTCAAAATTCATATCTCCAGTTCCACATTGGATTTTCTTTTGGTGTAAATATAAAATACAAATATTTCCTATGTTTATAAATTGGTGTTGGATTTTCATTGTGAGTTGTGTCTTGATTATTTATTGAATTGGTGTTTTTAAATGCTTCACATACCTCGCTTTGAAGTTAAACCTGCGTTCTCACAGCCAAGCTACCAAGGGTTGAGCATTGGAATAATTTTCTAAGACCTGTACTAAGCCCTATATTGTATTAATGGCCTTATTGCCAGTGGTAAATGCATATCTGCCACTACTAATACTCCACTTTCCAACAATCACTCTATAGTGCACTACCACTGGACACTGGAGCAATGCCACACATGTAGAGGGGTTAAATCTTCACTGCCACACCGTAATTGGGCCAAGGCTAAGACAGAATGAACATCTACACTTAATAATAGGTAGTGTTCCTGCGTTTTCTGGCAGGATTGAAGTAGATGCACTGGCAGCCAATGCCTTGTTAGGTAATATGGCTCACAAGGTGGCACCTATTATATCAATTTCTACTGGTCTGACATGGCCATCGGCTCCCCTGTTTGTAGTTGAACTTAGATCAATGCAGCAGCACTGCAAATAGTTTGAAAGATCCTGGCACAAGATTTATCTGCCAGAGGACAAGGAGCGCTATAAAAAGGAGCCATCCATTTACCATTGAGGACTTAAAAAAGCCCAAATGAAGTACTTTGCTAATGAAATGACTAGGTCCAACAACATATTTTAATCAAAAAGAGGCTAGCTGAGGTGGGGGGGAAGGGGGTTGTTTAAACAATATTCTAGTTTAAAGGTATTCGTGACTCAGTTTTTGTTTTGTCAGACGGTTGTGGCACCTGGTAGGTGTGCTCATGAAGCCCTCACCCACCAACCTAGTTGGTGGCATGCTTCATCATCGGGCCCACCCAGTGACACCTAACGTGTCCCGGGTGTGCTACGACGCCTGGTGACAGCGGAGCAGGTATATCACTGTGTGTGCGGTGAAGAATGTTTTGAATGTGAGTTTAAAACGGCTTGGCGGGGGTCCCAGTGCCCGAAGGTAGGATAGACTTTAATACCTGGGCCTCCGTCAGCGGTTAAAAATAAGGCAGGTGGACGTTGGAGGCGAGTTACGACCTCCCACGTCCTTGGTACGTCAACATGTTTCAGCCAGTGCCTTATGGATATGCTGGCTTTCTTCAGGACGATTAAAAAGTGTAAAAGTGTGTGTAATTAAAACTAGTGGACGTGTGATACAGACTATGGGCCCGATGTAGGTAAACGGGATTTTCCGATTTCAAAATACCGAGGCGGGCCGAATCGGTATTCTGAAATCGGAAAACGAGATGTAGGAAAAAAATACCGAATGAAAACCGATTCGGTCGGCATCGGTAATGAGATTCGGTACGTTCCGATTCAGCTCGGTCCGAATCGGAAATTACCGAATCGGCCAACAACGAATCGGAAAATACCGAATCGGCTACCACCGAATCGGATATTTCCGAATCGGCGAATACCGATTCGGTAAAAGCCGATTCGGTAAAAACCGAATCGGCAATCATAGACCCATGGCGAAAAAGCCCATAGGAATGCATTGCATGACCCGATTCGGCTTTTACCGAATCGGATAATACCGATTCGGTTTTTACCGATTCGGATTTTACCGAATCGGTAAAAGCAGACTCGGCAATAGGCGATTCAGCCAATGAGGTGGCTCCCCCTCCCCCACCCAAACAGGGAGTGGCAACCCTGGCAGGTGCAGCCAATTAAGAAGTTTCTAGAAGTTTCTGGAAAGCCTGCCTGAGCCCAACACACAGTTAGCAACAGTGGGAGAAGGAGGTTGCAGACTGAGCAGGAGCAGGAGAATATGGCAGATCAGGCAGGAAGCCAGAAGTCCTCCCAAAAGAGGAAGCCCAAATTCACCACCACAGAACTACAGGTGCTGGTTGAGGAGGTGGTGAGGGTGCACCGCCAGCTCTTTGGCAAGCTGTCCCTCAACGTGCCAGACAGCACCAAGAGGAGATTGTGGGCAGACATCGCCCAGAAGGTCAATGCTGCTGGAGTCACCCCCAGGTCCATTGAGGAACTTAAGAAAAGGTTTTATGACCTCCGCAGCCTCACCAAGAGGAAGCTGGCCGACCTCCAAAGGCAGGCTGGACTCACCGGAGGAGGCAAGAACCCGGCGCCACCCCTCACCGAGCTGGAGGAAATTGTCTCCAGCACCATCGAGAGGGAGAGCATCGTAGGGATCGGGACCCTGGACAGCACTGCGATGGCCACAGCTACAGGTAAGAAGCATGCGCATCATGACACACCCTACCAGACACCTCCCCATTAGACACAATGCATAGGCAAACACCAGCACTGTACTGTCACCAACATACAAGAGACAAGCATCATGGTACATGTAGTCAGCAGAAGTTAGCCAAATATGTCAGTGCAGAATCACAAGACAGGAAACAGTGTGACACGGTGTAAGGAGATGCAAGGACATGTGGAATGCCATAATTGTACTGACTGTAATACATCGGCACTCAGTTTACAAATGCTTCTTTGTACCTAGGGGCACCATCAGGCGGCACCACTGTGGCAGCAGAGGGAGCTTCGACATCACATACTGCAGTGGCAGGGCCGAGCACCAGCCAGCCTGGCCAGGAGGAGGAGGAGGATGAGGATGAGGAAGGAGACACCCCAGGGCTTGGAATGGAGGGAGTCCTGGTGATTGATTTCCAGGCAGTGCACTCCCCAGTACTGCCCAGCTCACCCCCCTTGCAATTTTCACCATACAACTCCCCAACAAGGCAGACCATTCCGCCGACAACAGCTCCTGCCACAACCGTGGCCTTGCCACCCGTCCTACCTGTCCTGGGAGCAGGGGCTCCGGGACCGGCCAGCACCACACCACCACCAGTGGCACCCCAGCCCACTCAGCAGGCCGGAGGCAGCAGTGCCAGACGCCGTGCCACCACCACCACCACCACCACCACTGCTGCACCAGCACGGGAGGGCAGTGTGTTCCTGGGCCTGGAGGGCCAGATGGTCAAAATCCAGCGCCAACAGGCCAGATCCACCATGGCCTGCCAACGCCAGCTCCTGCAGCACAACCTGCAGATGGGGGAGTTGGTGAAGGGGTTCCAGGCTGTTGTGGACAGCAACAAGGAGGTGGCAGCAGGGTTGGGCAGGCTGACCACTGCCATCACCCACTCCTCTGCCAGGCAGGAGGAGCATGAGGTTGCGCGCAGGAGGGATGCCCGGGTGCTCAACCGGGCCATGGCCCGCCTTGCAGCGGCGACCGCACAGCTGTGCCATCGTAGCTCAAATCAGGAGTCGGTGCTGAGTCAGCATACGGCTGAGCTGACCAGGGGGATGGCCAGGATCACCACGGCCATGGAGGCCATGTTAATATCAAACGCCGCCTCCAATCCTGCCCTGGACCTGGGTGATGCTGGAGACAGCAGCAGCCGCAGCAGCCCGGCCAGCGCTGCATCAGAGCCAAGGAGGAGCACCAGGCGATCCGCTGATGCTGCAGGCCATTCGGAGGGGGCCGAGGGACACCCCAGTGGGTCTGGAAAGCGGGCCAAAAAATAGGCTGGCAAGGGGGGATGATCATACCAGAACCCTGGACTTTATTTGTTTTGACAGACTCCATTTTTTGATGCACTTCAGTGATGTAACTGTGGTGCACCACTATTAAAAATTTTATTTTCAAAGCAACATTTAGCTGTCTTTGCATCTGTACTCAGTCAGAAATAGTTCTCAGTGATCTCCTCACGTCTGTATCTGCCATCACATGGCGTACACACCCCAGCTGGCTGTGTCAGTGGCACAGCTTCGTCGTCGTCATAGTCCTCGTAGTCAGACAACTCCACCTCAGTGCCCTTCTTGACCGCAAGGTTGTGTAACATTGCACATACAGCTATGATCTTGCAGCAGGTGATGGGGGTATACTGCCTTGCACCTCCACTCTTGTGCAGGCATCTGAATCTACTTTTCCAGATGCCAAAGGTCCGTTCGACAACATTCCTGGTGCGTATGTGGGCACGGTTATACCTCCTTTGGCTGGGTGTGGAGGGGTTGAGGTAGGGGGTGAGTATGAATGAGCGGAGGGCATATGCACTGTCGCCTGGAAGAGAAAGGGGTCACATTAGACACATGCATACATGTATTACACCTACCTACTATGTGTTATGGGGGTCTGATGATGTGGCTCACCTAGGAGGTATCCTTCTCCAAAATCGCCAGCCATCAGCCGTGCATATATGCCGCTCTGTTGGAATATATAGGAGTCATGGGTACTCCCTGGAAATTTTGCTACCAGGTCTGTGATGGTGCACTTGGCATTGCAGATCACCTGCACGTTGATGGTGTGTGTCGATTTCCGATTGCGGTATATGTATTCGGTGTCCGCTGGTGGGCAAATCGGAATATGCGTGCCATCTATGCAACCGATGACTTGGGGAAAGTGTGCCATCTGGTAGAAGTCCGCTTTGGTTTGTAGCAGTTCTGCGTGGGTTGCAGGGAATGAGATGTATTGGTCCATCCTGTCTATCATGGCGTCAAGGAATATGTGGAAGAACCTTGACAGGCTGCTCTGGCTCACCCCTCCTGCTGCTGCTACACCACTTTGATAGCTGCCAGACGCTACCAGGTGTAGGCTGCATAGCACCTGGACGTGCGCAGGGATGGCGTGTGCCCTTGGGGTGTGGTGGTCCAAGTATGGCTTAAGGTCCCTGATGAGCTCAAGTATGGTGTCAGAGTCCAGCCTGTATCTCTGTAGGATCTCAGCCTCAGTGAGCATGAACAGGGTTATCCTCTGTCTGTAGACCTGTTCATTTCTTAGCCATTCCCTCAGTCCTTCCTGCTGTAGCCGTAGCCGCCTCGCAATGACATAGAAAGCTGCCATCCTGCAAGTTGCAATGCATTTTGGGACTGTTTATATGGGTTGGAGTTGGTTACCACCTGATTGCAATCCATGGTAAATACCGAGTGAATTCTACCGATTTTGAGCCGATTTCGGTGTTTCTGTGCCTCCCTACATCTCCCCAACTGTCGGAATCGGGGAATTTCCCGATCGGAGATTTATACGAATCGGCATGTTTTCCGAATCGGATCATGTCCGAATCGGTATTTTTTCCGATTCGGTACATGGACCGAATCGGTGATTTTCCGATTCGGTGTCACTAACGATTCGGTAGTGGGACCGATTCGGTGATTTTCCGATTCGGTGTCACTAACGAATCGGTAGTGGGACCGAATCGGTGATTTTCCGATTCGGTGTCACTAACGATTCGGTACATGGACCGATTCGGTCTTTGTAACCGAATCGGTGTTTTTCCGATTCGTTACATATCCGATTTTCGGTATGTACGTATCGGATTCTTTCACATTCGGTACACATTCCGAATCGGTTTTCTATCCGATTCGTTCTGTTTTTGGTTCCCTACATCTCGATGGCTGTTTACCGATCGGTAAGGGCCAAAAATCGGTATTTTCGGCCGATACCGATCGGTAAAGCCCTACCTACATCGGGCCCTATGTGTCTACACGCCCTAAAGTGTATCTATGTGTGAGAGGGGAGATTCCCTTCTCAAGACCACTCTAGTTTTAAGGATTAATTCTTCAAAGTTATTGAAGAGGCAAAGTAGTTGATCAGGATTACTGACCAGAGTTTGCTGTGGACCTGTAGTGCCTTCTTCGCAGAACCAAGGCTAAGACAGAATGAACATCTACACTTAATAATAGGTAGTGTTCCTGCGTTTTCTGGCAGGATTGAAGTAGATGCACTGGCAGCCAATGCCTGGTTAGGTAATATGGCTCACAAGGTGGCACCTATTATATCAATTTCTCCTGGTCTGACATGGCCATCGGCCATCGGCTCCCCTGTTTGTAGTTGAACTTAGATCAATGCAGCAGCACTGTAAATACTTTGAAAGATCCTGGCACAAGATTTATCTGCCAGAAGACAAGGAGCGCTATAAAAAGGAGCCATCCATTTACCATTGAGGACTTAAAAAAGCCCAAATGAAGTACTTTGCTAATGAAATGACTAGGTCCAACAACAAACATAAAGTGATTTTAAAAATCGTCAAGAAGTTTGCCAATCCTTCCGGTTTCTCTCAGCCCCTGGAAGCCTCTCCGAAACTTTGTTCTCAACTTTCTGATTTTTTCGAGAACAACATTTTGGGCATTGTTGAGACCTTAAAGGCAGCGGGTACAAACAATAGTGTTAACTCTTATGGGTTAGATTACAAAAATGGATCAACAGCTAATAATAGCGGTGAGTTCAATTTGTCTGGAGCTGATGGGCGTCTGGATGTCAGCACTTGATAATTCCTTCCTAACACTCCAGCTCTTTGACGGAGTTCTCCCCCATTTTGTTGGAAGACTCCTAGCAAGCCCTTAGAGTTTGTAAGTCCAGCTTCTCCAACGACCCCTGCCCCCCCCCCCCACACACACATTCTGTTCACTATTGCTGAGGCCATAAATCCCTCCCTGAATGTGTTTCCAAATAACTCATTGCACCAGACCACTGTTCATAGCTGCTGGAAGAGCGCTAGGCTGATTCCACAGCTAAAAAAAACCTCAGCAGACTAAAAGTCAATGTCTTTCCTGCCTGCATTCTCAAAGATCCCGCAAAAATTAATTAACATCATATTTCCAGTTATCTTGATGCTAATCATTTGCTGCATCCTTTGCAATCGGGTTTTCACCCGGGATACTGTACTGAATCTGCTCTGGAAGAGGTTTCAGATGTTATTAAACTGGCCGTGGACAATGGGAAGAAAGTGGCCTTGCTACTAATGGACCGCTTGACTGCTTATGTCTTATTTTCCAATCCTATCCTGATACAACACTTGCAAGACATCGGAATTGGTGGAACCCTGCTGGCTTAGCTGGGTTACTTCCTTTCGAGCAAATGTCAGCCTGTGTGGATGCCGTTTTTTATGTCTGACTCAAAATCCATTGAGTTTGGGGTTCCCCAGGGCTCTGTATTGAGTCCAACATTGCTTAATGTCTATTTTTCTCCTTTGGCAACCCTGGTGGAATGCTTTGGAGTGCAGGTCATTTTTTATACTGACAACACGCAGATCATTGTAATTGGAATGGCAACATCTCTAGTGCCCAAAATAGATTTGAAGCGTATCTGTCAGCGGTGTTCCAGTGGATGTGCACGATCTCTAGTGCAACACGATTAAGACAGAGGTAATGTTTTTTGGATCCCCCCTTTTGTGGGGTGGTGAGATTTGGCCTAGGGCAACTTTATCTCCTCCAACCCCCACTACAGTGGTTAAAAATCTCTGAGTGAAGTTTGACAACAACCGGTCCTTCAAATCACAGGTAGAGATTGTAGCTGGCACATGTTTTGGCCTTCTTCGGTTTCTGAGGAAGTTCTTGTTTCTGCTCCCAGCCCCTTGTCAGAATAACGAGGTCCATGCCATTATAAAATCCTGGCTGGACTATGCCAATGCATTAAACTAGAGACTTCCTTTGTTCCTAGGTTCTGCACTAACTGAAGTGGCTCCAGTTGGTTCAGAATGCTGCAGCCCAGCTCCTGCGTTACATTCTGAGGAACATCTCTGTTCAGGTCCATATCAAGGAGTTTCATAGGTTTCCCATCTGGGCAAGAGTGAAGTTCAAGGGACTGGTGCTAGCCCACAGAGCTTTCTATGGACTAGATCCCAAATACCTAACTAAGCAACTTCCTTACTGTCATCCATCCAGAACGTCTTCCTCTGCTGATGCATTGCTGGCAGTGGTGTCTAAGATGAAGAGAAAGAGATGGAGAGGCACCACCTTCTCTGTGCTAGCTACTGCGAGTTGGACGGCTCTTCCCCTGCACCTTCATGCTATTAAGGATTCTGGCTCCTTGTAGTGCAGCTTGAAAACCTGTGAAATCAGCAGTTAATGAACCTGTAGTTCTGGGACACTCTATACAGTAGCTGTGAACTTTACAAACTCAATTTGATTTGGTTTACTTAATTGACTGAAGATCTGTGGCCCAAAAAGAGAACCTCTTAGGACTTTAAAAATGAAAAATCATCTACATTTACCTGGTTAGGAAAAGGGTGGATTTCACAGTCCCATTAACAGCCAAGGATTTCCTCCATAGGGTAACCTCACTACCACAGACATCAGTCTTCCTCGACAATCAGAAAGCAACAGGATAACAAGGAACTGGTGAACAATGAGTTATGTAAATACCACATAACAAAACAAATTTGATAAAAAACATAACCCAGCTTTTTTCTCCTGCTGATTTACTAGTCACTGCATTGAGGGACAATCATGAGCAGCACTTAACACAGACACAAATATATGCATCTCCCATTCTAACAAGTATCAACTAAACAGACATTTGACCATACCCTGTCCACAAAATAAAATCATTGGGAAGGGCACATGGATATCTTCAAGGTTACGTCTATCAGGGCAACAGTGTATATTTCTCTGTTGCCCTGACAGTCCCCGCCAACCAAATTTAGAAATGACCGCAAACCTGGCAGTAATTTCTAAAGCATTGACAGGAACCACCATCATGCTTTTTTAAGTTTGACAAATGGCTCTGTCAATATGGCAGAGCCGTCTGTCAAACTTAATTTGTTTTTATTTTTAAAAAAAAATCCTTAAGTGGGATTTTTGGGGGGAATATAAGAAAAACATGCCCCTATCATCTTGGGAGTCATCTCCTATGGCAAAGTGGGACATTTTTACTTTTTTACTGCCCCTTACCTGCAAAGTTTTCATGACGATGTTTGACAGTGAGTTAACAGCTATATGTCCGTCAATCTAAATTGGGCGGTGGACATATACCCGTCGGGGGACGGTCCCTATGCCATCGAGCAGTAAGTGAAGTATGGCTCCGTTGCAAACTATGGTATGCCGCATCTAAATTTGGCAGGCGGACCATTGTACTGCCGGTGTGGATACAATATTGCAGTTGCGACGAAGTATGCATACCGCTGTTATATAAATCATGCATTTAGTCTCCCTCTTTGTCCTATTATCTGGGCTTCCAATGACCTTATAGTTCTTCTGGTCCACTAGCAGACATCCCAGACACATTCCAAATTCGATAAATAGCCTATTTGGATTCACACAGAATACAAAATATACAATTTATAAATTCATGATAGCATACAATATAAAGTAAAACCAGACAAGGCTCAAATCAATTCTTTTTCATCTTTATTCGGCTACAAAATAGCCATAAAAGCACACAATCAAATACAAAAATTGGACCTAACAAGACATCATATTTCATAAGCCATTAAATGTTAAATGTATAAAACAAGAAAAGTCAATCCTCTAACATTGTTTTCCTAGAGGATACATTAGCTTGAAGAAACATAGCTACGTAGCTGCATTAATCATCATCAGACAGAGTACGTAAAAAGCGGCATGCCTGCATGCAAGATCGTATCTTTCTGGGTCTCATAAGTGATCTAAGAACTGTTCGTGTATATAACATATAAAAACCACAAAAGAAAACAACATGCAGCATAGTTTGTTTGGAATGGTTATTGCATGGGCATGTCTTTAAGTCAAGCTCATGTTGATGCCCACTTGGAAAGCATTAAAGATATTTTATTGTACTAGCCTTAAAACTAAACAATAAAACACGTGCCCAGCTCCTGCTTGTGTTCCACAAATAATCCGACCTAGACTCCCCTAAATTAAAGTGGAGGTAATCTAAAACACTCCTTTTCTTACTCTGCCTGAAATCTATCTATTACAGCTTTCTTCAATAATGAGTGATTCACTTGCTTCCTACAAGCAGCAGTCTTTTGCCCTCTAACCAAAAACATATCGATTTGGCCAACCAAGGGATAGAAATACCCCTGTCACAGCCAGATAATCATTATTATACTCTTGTTAATATAGCATCCACTGAGCTCCAAATGGATAACCACAGAATGGCCGGGCGACTCTGGCTATGGTCGCTCAAGTAACCTATGCCCATCTCGCTATGGCAAATGAAATGGGAGGCGGATATGAGGGCTAATAATAACCTTCTACTAAAGAGTTTGTCCTCCCTCTGGAGGTTTGTAGGGTCACCGAGACCCCATACGCCCGCACCATAAATTGCAATAGTAGTACACTGTGTGGAGTGTGTTTGCAATAAAGGTTTCAATGGTGTTCCTCCCTTTGATGATGGTAAATTGAGTAATGACCCATTTGCTCTTGAAAACTTTACTCTACACTGTGCAATGTTCTGAGACCATGAGCCAGAGGAGTTAAAATGAATCCCCAAGTACGAAAAAGTGCTGGTGCTAGATAAAGTACTCATGCCTACAGTGATGGAGTGTAATTTTGAGTGCTTTGGGTCGCATGAAATTAAAAATAACTTGGTAAAATTCTTCGACAGATTAAGATTAGACATAAAATTCACACAGAAATGGGTTAAAAGGCGCAAGACTTTGGGGTTTCAGAATAGGCTCAGTTAGACTTACCTCAGAGAACTCCTTGATCTCAGCACAGCCCTAACAATATTACTAAACATAAAAGCAAAGAGTCCAATATATATATATATATATATATATATATATATATATATATATATATATATATATATTCACTGAAAAAAACATAGGTTTCACACCAGTTATAGTTAGGAATTAGCATTTAAAAAAACCTATTAAATTCACTGAAAAAACCATAGGTTTCACACCAGTTATAGTTAGCTGGAAATTTTACTGACATAAAACCATTGAAATTCCACGTTATAGTTAGTTGGACTCACTATAACTTGCGCGTGTAATGCACTGCTGATGACGTCACATATTACATCACTCATGACATGGTCAGTGACATCACTCGTGACATCACTGATGACACCATCCAGTGAATGAGTGCCTTTCTGAAAAATAAATATGTTTTATATATGTATATGTAAAGGTCGATGGAAGAATACATGTTTAAATAAGTATTTCAATGAATGTTTTTAAAAAAAAATAAAAAATTGATTAGTTAACTGGCTTATTAAGTGTATCTTAGTAAATACATATATTAGCGAGTAATGTTTAAATATTTAAATATATGTATCAGTGTTTCACTTTGTGTATAATTGGCTGCATGGGTTGGTGAGTAGCTACATGTGTGTGTATATGGGTTATTAGATGTTTTTTAGTATCAGTATGAGTGTCTGTATGGTTTGGTGGGGGTGTTACTTAGCATATAGATGCATCAATGACTGACTCACTGTATGTGTTTTGAAGACAGTATATGTGTGCAGGACTGTATGGGTGGATGAGTGTGTATATGTGTGTGTTAGTGAGTGAATGACTGTCTCACTAGTGTCTTTATCAGTAACGACATATGTTTTAATCTAATATATGTGAGTATTGATGTTTATAAGTGAATATATGTGAGATTGTAAGAGTTCCTGTTTAAATAAGTATGTGTTTCTATAAGTAATTGTTTAAGAGAGTGAGTATGTGTAAGTTTCCTTAGAAGTAAGGTTGTAGTGTGTGTATAGCTGTATATGCAAATTAATGGATGCTCAATAGTTTATTTGCATGTGTGATTATGTGTGTGAGTAACTTTTGGATGACTGTCGGTGTGTAATAGGATGTATAGGTGTTTCACTGCATATGATGAGTGAATATATGTATGAGTGACTATGTAGAACTGTTGGTGAATGAGTGGATGTGTATATAGATGGTGGTATTACTGAATTGGTTGTTGTAACTGGTATGGGTATCACCACTTTTTTGGAAAATGTTAGTTTCTATTTTTGAATATATGTTTCAAGGGTTACTTTACAGTGAAAGGAGGTCTGTCACTCTGTCGTAAGGATGGTGTCATCAGTGATGTCATGAGTGATGTCACTGACCATGTCATGAGTGATGTAATATGTGATGTCATCAGCAATGCATTACACGCGCAAGTTATAGTGAGTCCAACTAACTATAACGTGGAATTTCAATGGTTTTATGTCAGTAAAATTTCCAGCTAACTATAACTGGTGTGAAACCTATGGTTTTTTCAGTGAATTTAATAGGTTTTTTAAATGCTAATTCCTAACTATAACTGGTGTGAAACCTATGTTTTTTTCAGTGAATTTCATAGGTTTTTTAACTGCTAATTCCTAACTATAACTGGTGTGAAACCTTTTGTTTTTTTCTGTGAATTTCTTAGGTTTTTTAACTGCTAATTCCTAACTTTTTATAGGGCTTCATACCTATGTATTTTTTTGTGAATTTCTAAGGTTATTTTTTCGCAAATGTCTATAGCTGAGAAAGGTATGTTTTTCTAAAAATCAACCCTATATTGTATATTAATATAATATATATTTTTTAAAGTGTACACGCACTCAATTTCACTACTGAACCCTCACTATTTCACAAAATACGAATCCTCTATCTTGCAAATGTTGATATCAAGCATTATCAAAAAGCAGAACACAAACCAAGTGCAAAGAAACTCATGGCCTTATTTATGAAGGCCTTGCGCCACCAGTGCGTCACTTTCTTCCCATGTTAAAAGTGACATACCGGCGCTACAAGACAATCATAAATAAGACCTAAATATAAATACCATTGATTTGCACCAAAAATCGTTTTTTGAATAACATTTAAAAAACACAGGGCAGAACCTATGTACAAGCACTGAATTTCACTTTTGAAACCTCACTGTTTCCCAAAATGCAAATCCTCTATCTTGCAAATGTTGATATCAAGCATTATCAAAAAGCAGAACACAAACCAAGAGCAAAGAAACTCAAAGCCTTATTTATGAAAGCCTTGCGCCACCCGTGTGTCCCTTTCTTCCCATGTTAAAAGTGACATACCGGCGCCACAAGACAATCATAAATAAGACCCAAATATAAATGCCATTGATTTGCGCCAAAAATCGTTTTTTGAATAACATTTAAAAAACACAGGGCAGAACCTTTGTACAAGCACTGAATTTCACTTTTGAAACCTCACTGTTTCCCAAAATACAAATCCTTTATCTTGCAAATGTTGATATCAAGCATTATCAAAAAGCAGAACACAAACCAAGAGCAAAGAAACACAAAGCCTTATTTATGAAGGCCTTGCGCCACCAGTGCGTCACTTTCTTCCCATGTTAAAAGTGACATACCGGCGCCACAAGACAATCATTAATAAGACCCAAATATAAATACCATTGATTTGCACCAAAAATCACTTTTTGAATAACATTTAAAAAACACAGGGCAGAACCTATGTACAAGCACTGAATTTCACTTTTGAAACCTCACTGTTTCCCAAATTACAAATCCTCTATCTTGCAAATGTTGATATCAAGCATTATCAAAAAGCAAAACACAAACCAAGAGCAAAGAAACTCAAAGCCTTATTTATGAAAGCCTTGCGCCACCAGTGCGTCACTTTCTTCCCATGTTAAAAGTGGCATACTGGCGCCACAAGACAATCATAAATAAGACCCAAATGTAAATACCATTGATTTGCACCAAAATCGTTTTTTGAATAACATTTAAAAAACACAGGGCAGAACCTATGTACAAGCACTGAATTTCACTTTTGAAACCCCACTGTTTCCCAAATTACAAATCCTCTATCTTGCAAATGTTGATATCAAGCATTATCAAAAAGGAGAACACAAACCAGGAGCAAAGAAACTCAAAGCCTTATTTATGAAGGCCTTGCGCCACCAGTGCGTCACTTTCTTCCCATGTTAAAAGTGACATACCGGCGCCACAAGACAATCTTTAATTAGACCCAAATATAAATACCATTGATTTGCACCAAAAATCGTTTTTTGAATAACATTTAAAAAACACAGGGCAAAACCTATGTACAAGCACTGAATTTCACTTTTGAAACCTCACTGTTTCCCAAAATACAAATCCTCTATCTTGCAAATGTTGATATCAAGCATTATCAAAAAGGAGAACACAAACCAAGAGCAAAGAAACTCAAAGCCTTATTTATGAAAGCCTTGCGCCACCAGTGCGTCACTTTCTTCCCATGTTAAAAGTAACATACCGGCGCCACAAGACAATCATAAATAAGACCCAAATATAAATACCATTGATTTGCACCAAAAATCGTTTTTTGAATAACATTTAAAAAACACAGGGCAGAACCTATGTAAAAGCACTGAATTTCACTTTTGAAACCTCACTGTTTCCCAAAATACAAATCCTCTATCTTGCAAATGTTGATATCAAGCATTATCAAAAAGGAGAACACAAACCAAGAGCAAAGAAACTCAAAGCCTTATTTATGAAGGCCTTGCGCCACCAGTGCGTCACTTTCTTCCCATGTTAAAAGTGACATACCGGCACTACAAGACAATCATAAATAAGACCCAAATATAAATACCATTGATTTGCACCAAAAATCGTTTTTTGAATAACATTTAAAAAACACAGGGCAGAACCTATGTACAATGTGAATGTGAATGTGAATGTGAATGGGTTTTTCTAAAGCGCACTTACACTCCAGGGAGCATCTTGGCGCTAGACATCGCTGTCTCCACAGAGAGGAAAAAAGGGCAGCTGCAGGGGTGTGTCCTAATAATGTAGGACGGTCTATGAGTGGAGAGAAGTGAATTAGATTAGGGCTAAGCAGGATGAGTCTTCTGTATTGAAAATCCAAGTTTTGAGCATTTTCCGGAACAGTTTTTCTGACTGTATCAGGCGCATCTGTGGTGGGAGCTTGTTCCAGGCTCTGGCTCCCAGTACTCCGATGGATTTTCCGCCTTTTGTGGTTAGTCTAAATCTGGGAACTGCAAGAAGGTTGAGGTTGGATGATCTCAGTGATCGAGGGGGAGTGTATCTTACAAACCTTTGGGACAGGTATGTAGGTCCTGACTGGTGGTAGGCTCTGAAAGTGATGAGCAGGATTTTAAAAAGTACTCTTTTATGGATGGGTAACCAGTGCAGGGTTTTGAGTGCTTTTGAGGCAGATGATTTCCTGGGTAGCCGTAGTACCAGGCGAGCGGCGGCGTTTTGAGCCATCTGCAATTTGTGCAGAACAGCTCTGTTTGTTCCTGCATAGATGCTGTTGCAGTAGTCTAAGCGGGATGTAAGACTACTGAAGCACTGAATTTGACTACTCAAACCCATTGCATTTTCAAAAAGCAAACACAAACCAAAAGCAAACAAAAGCAATGTGCTTCTTAATCTGTACTCTCTATCTATATCAAATGAATCATAACTCACCTTTACAAATGCTTTGAGAGATTGGGAACAGTGTCAGACACACACACCAATATTTCTTTAGCAGAGCAAAAGGTATGTTCTCCAGGCACTGCAACCATTAATGGCACTGAAAACTTCTAATTCTATCCACATATGCCTCTTTTCAACCAATCAAAAGTCTTCCCTCACTATTTTCAAACCAACACCCTTCCCCCTCTCAGACCTTTCTATCTATTACCATAGCAACTCCCTCCTAACTGAACTCGCAGGTTCAAAAGTTTATTCTACAATGTTGCAAATTAAGTCAGCAAGGATGTTTGACCTCTCAATACACCAGCTTATCCAGGGCATTATTGCTTATAGTGACTTTTTCTTAACAATTCAAATTGCTTCTTACACACAACCATGCACCCTAACTTTCTGTTTTCAACTAACTGAATCCACCAATCATTGCTTGTGATTCAACAACAGGGAAACCCCACAATTATTTTTTTGTAAACTCCTACGGTTCCAACTGCCATTTCATTCCCACACTTCATCTGACTGCACCTGAACCTTCTCACATCATGTATTCTGTATGGATTATTGGACATAGCTACCTGCACTGGGCTCAAAGGTGTGCAGCAAGCAGAAATTATCACAACCTTGATTTATCAAATGTGGAAATCAAGTGGATTGGCCAGAGAGGACTGAGATGTCATCAATTGATACCATTGGTGAAAACCTTTTTGCATCTGCCAAACCCTGACCTCTTAATAGTGCACTGTGGTGGAAATGATTTGGGCACTATGACTGGGGTTGGTCTGGAAATGTTTTTAAAGGACACCTTTGATCAATTGATGATACTTTTTCCACAAACTGCCTTGGTATATTCCAATATATGCCAAAGACAGAAATGGAACTGGTCCAACCAATTTTGTCCACAATTTGAGAAAGCACGGAAACATGTGAATAAATCTGTTTCTGCTTACATGAGAGACTTTGGAATGGGATCAATATACAACAACAACTTGCGTTACAACATGCAAGACATCTACAGAGGAGATGGTGTGCACTTCTCAGATGAGGGGAATAGAATATTCCTCCTGAATTTAAGACTGTGCATTGGAACCTACTTGTAGGTACTTAAATCAGCCACTGAACCCAAAAGCCCTTTTCAGGGCTACCCTACCTCTGATCACCCATAATGATTTTCTGTTTCTAACTTTTTTCACTATTTTTCACCAAAGTACGCTCCCCGGTGCGCGTACCGGGCGCTCCCCCCGCAAATTTTTAAAAAAATAAATATTTTTGGGGCCTATATGAGCCTCCTAAGCCTCCCTCAGAAAACCTAGGGGGTCAGGGGCGCACCCGCTGACACACTTCTCCAATTTCCATATGACACACCCGTCGATGGGAGGCTCCGATGAGACTGTGCATTATGCTTTCCGCACCACACTTCCCATAATGCACAGTCTCATCGGAGCCTCCATCGGCGGGTGTGTCATATGGAAATTCGAGAAGTGTGTCAGCGGGTGCGCACACCGCTTCCGTTAAAGCCCCTGAAGAGAAGCAGATGGAGCTTTGAAACGCGTCAGGCAGATCCATTACGGAGCGGCATCTACAAGCGGATCCCCGTCCTCACCTACACATAAATTAAGCTGCTGCTCGTGTGCTACTCAAGAGGTGGACAACCTGGAGCGACAATTTACATGTGGCAGTCCAGCCGCGGAGTATGCACCACCCCGTTACCCTTGGGGGTCACGGAAGTGAAACAGCAGCCGTACATGGGATCGAGGACGGGCCCACTTGTGGGGTCCATACAGGACTTGATTGTGTGCTTTCCGCACCACACTTCCCATAATGCACAGTCTCATCGGAGCCTCCCATCGGCGGGTGTGTCATTTGGAAATTGGAGAAGTGTGTCAGCGGGTGCGCACACCGCTTCCGTTAAAGCCCCCGAAGAGAAGCTGATGGAGCTTCGAAACGCGTCGGGCAGATCCATTACGGAGCGGCATCTACAAGCGGATCCTCGTCCTCACCTACACATAAATTAAGCTGCTGCTCGTGTGCTACTCAAGAGGTGGACAACCTGGAGCGACAATATATATATATATATATATATATATATATATATATATAAATATATATATATATATATATATATATATATATATAAACGCTCCAAATTTCTTTTACTGTAGCAAAAGAAGGGACGGCACTCCACAACTCTCTTTTCAAGACTCTAGGATTTATTAGACAATCAAAATAGGACTCGTTTCGGCATCACTCCTTTGTCTGCTGTAACTAGCACCAAGTCCATTGGCAATTTAAATAAAGTTTTGTATTGACGTCAATCTCATGTTAAGTAAAACACAAAAGAGAAACAAAGAATTTGATAAACATAGCGGCCATCTTATAGTGGTTAACATAATACATGAATTGTATGGCCTTGTTAAACAAACAGACGTTATTAAGCCCTGAATGGGCTATCAAATAATATGTAAAAAATTCTTACATTCATCAATTACTGTGCATCGATTTGCATTCATAGTCAGCAACAAGGAAAAGTAATGTGTAAGATTTCAAGTTGTTTCTTGCAAACTGTGACAAAAATAGGTGTTATGGATCAGAAGGGGGTAAATATGTCAATATGAGTGCGATCCTACATCTAAATTAGCCAAAATGACTGGCCAATTCTTCCCCTGTGTTTAATCCTAATGGAGACTTTGCCCGACGGTCTATGATAAACCGCGACTCAAGTTTCCTCATTTGTAGCTCTCTGTTCCCTCCGCGATCTTTAAGAGGTATTTGATCCAGACAATGGAATTTTAGGAGATTTCGATCACTGTTGTGTTTCAGTGCAAAGTGTCTTGCTACGGGATAGTTTGGGTCATTATGTTCAATTGCTCTAGTGTGTTCTAGAATTCGCTTTTTCACAAGGTGAATTGAGCTCCCGACATAATATAATTTACACAGGCATTCAAGACGATACACACATTATGGGCTTGTGCAAGTGAGAAATTTGTTAATTTTCCTCACTGTTCCTGTATCTGGGATTTCATATGAGGTAACTTTACCACTTGACTGGCAGGCTTTACAGTTTTGACAGGGGAAAAACCCAGTCAAGTTTCCCAGTCGTGGTGATCTCGGATCAGCATCAAAGTCACTGTTTATTAAGGTGTCTTTTAGGGATCTGTTCCTCCTGTAAGTGATTTTGGGATGGGATGATAATTGCTTTCCAATGACACCGTCTGTTTTAAGAATATTCCAATGGCGACTCATGATATTGTGAATCATTGAGGAGTCATTAGATAAAGTCGTGATAAAGCGAGGAGTTTTATCTTCACTGGCTTTTTTCCCACTTGGGGGCTTGAACAGACTTGCTCTAGGAATTAAACAAACTTTGTCATATGCTTTTTTAAGTGTATTGTCAAAATATCCTCTCAATCTGAACCTCCCTATTGAGTCTTGTGCAGCTCGCTCAAAATCCTCTGTAAGCGTACAGTTTCTTTTGAGGCTATTCTCCAAAAGGTATACTGTTCTTTAAGGGTTTGGGGTGACAGCTGCTTGCTTCTAGGGTGGAGTTTCTGGCAGTGACCTACCGGAAAAGAGAGGTGCAGATTTTTCCATCCTTGATGAAGACTTTTAGGTCAAGAAAGTCTACCTCAAGACTACTTATGGTGCCACTAAAATGTAGGTTGAGATCATTGTTGTTTAAAGTTTGAATGAATAATTCTGCCTCTGTCTTGGAACCTTTCCAGAAAATAAACAGATCGTCAATATACCGGTCCCACCCGATAATTGACGTGACCCATCTCTGATTGTCGTCGGACCAGGCCACCTGCTTCTTCCACCAGCCCACGAATAGGTTCGCGTAGCTAGGGGCGAAGCAGGTCCCCATCGCCGTCCCTCTCCTTTGCCTGTAATATTGTTTCTGGAACAGAAAAATATTGTTATGCAAACAGAAATGCAAGAATTCGACCAACATGCTGTTGTGTTTATATATATATATACTAGCAGCCCGTCCCGATGTTGTCCGGGTATGAATTGCTGCCGGCCAGTAGTATATTGTTTTGTAGGATTTCGTTTAGATAGCATTTCTTATCTGTGACAGGCCTGTGAAACGCTCCAATTCACAGTGCACTGCTGATGCACTTAAGTGCGCGTTCAGTAGTGTGTGAACTCGAGTTTCCCTACTTTATTTTTCCGTGCAATATTATATAGCGCGAACTTGACAACATGGCATGAGCACAATTTACATTACAGAAGAACACATTCATTTGTGGTAGGCACGGGGAGACAAAGCGATTTGCCTGGAATAACAGGATGTTGAGCTGATGCCGAGATTCGAACGTAGCTCCCCAGCTCTAAAGTTCGCAATTCTAGAACTTGTGGCGGGAGGTGTGTCTAAAAGTGTATGTCGGTGCTGGCCATCAATGACAGAGACCTGTGCATTTTTCAAATCGGTGGTGAAAAAATACGAGTATGTTGCTGGAGATGTGGGCCGCCGTGCCACCAATGTACTTACCGGGGGAGGGTAAACACCCATTATTCCGCAACTTTCTTTTCGCATACCATCACACCGCATACTTTCATTACGAAAGTACCATGACTCCGCAATGCCATTATAACGCATGGCATTACATTTTATATGCTTTTACCATGCAAACATTTACAACGAAATTCGTTGTAACTGCATGAATGGTAAAAGCATGTTTTTTTTAAAATGTTTGGATAAGGTAAATATGGGTATAGGGGTATATCTTTTGGGGTACTGAGGTATATGTTTTGGGGTGTTTGGGTATTTTAAGGGTTCAGATATAGTTTTGGGTTATGGGGTACAGGGGTAGTTTTAGGGTTTAGGGGTAGGTCTGGGTTTTGGGGTACAGGGGTATTTTTAGGGTTCAGGGCTAGGTTGGGGTTTTGGGGTATAGGAGTATTTTTAGGGTTCAGCGGTACGTTTGGGTTTTCAGGTACATGGGTATTTTAGGTTTGGGTTTTGGGGTACAGGGGTATTTTTAGTGTTCAGGGCTAGGTTTGGGTTTTGGGGTACAGGAGTATTTTAGGGTTCAGGGGTAGGTTTGGGTTTTGGGGTACAGGGTTATTTTTATGGTTCATGGCTAGGTTTGGGTTTTGGGGTACAGGGGTATTTTTAGGGTTCAGAGGTAGGTTTGGGTTTTGGGGTACAGGGGTATTTTAAGGGTTCAGGGCTAGGTTTGGGTTTTGGGGTACAGGGGTATTTTTAGGGTTCAGAGGTAGGTTTGGGTTTTGGGTACAGGGGTATTTTAAGGGTTCAGGGCTAGGTTTGGGTTTTGGGGTACAGGGGTATTTTAGGGTTCAGGGGTAGGTTTGGGTTTTGGGGTACAGGGGTATTTTTAGGGTTCAGGGCTAGGTTTGGGTTTTGGGGTACAGGGGGATTTTTAGGGTTCGGGGTAGGTTTGGGTTTTGAGGTACAGGGGTATTTAAAGGGTTCAGGGCTAGTTTTGGGGTACAGGGGTATTTTTAGGGTTTAGGGATAGGTTTGGGTTTTGGGGTACAGGGTATATTTATAGGGTTAAGATGGGTTAGTGTTTAAGGGTGTTGGGGTATTTTAAGGAGTAAGGGTGCGTTATGATTATGAGGTGCAGGGGTATTTAAAGGGAGCAGGGTAGGATTAGCACACGATTTAAGACATGGCATGAAGGGCGGAACGTACCACACACCCCCAGCGTTTGTCACGCCCCCAGCATGCGCCCACAGCACAACATAGACACGCCCACAGGGACTACTTTGCTGGCATGGTTCTTTTACCTTTTAAATGTATATGGTGGGCGTCTGCATAGCCTGTGTCCTCCTGCTGCAACTGCCCTTTCCAACGCTGTATTGGGTGTTGTGATTGGTGCTGCACTTTTTGAGTTTACCCGCCTCAAAGGTTTAGGCTGTCTCTTTATATTATTAGTATGGATATATATATATATATATATATATATATATATATATGTTCACTGAAAAAACCATAGGTTATAGACCATATATAGTTAGGAATTAGCATTTACAAAACCTTGAAAATTCACTGAAAAAACCATAGGTTATAGACCATATATAGTTAGGGATTAGCATTTTCAAAACCTTATTTTACTCGCACAAAACCATTGAAATTCGCATATATAGTTAGATGCACTAACTATATATCGTGCACCCGCAATCCACTCCTGATGATGTCACATATTACATCATTCATGACATGGTCAGTGACATCACTGATGACATCACTGATGACAACTCAAATGACATCACTGACAACATCACTGATGACGTCATTCATGTGATAATACGATGAATCTGTTCAGACTCTAATATAACCTTAGATACACTCAGTGTAAACAGACACTCACAGATTGTCACTTATCCATAGAGATACTCATACACCTAGTCAGTCATGCAAAGAATCAATCACACCTCCATTTCCTCAACTATACAGTTATACACATCTTACATATTTACTCTCTTATACAATCACTGATACAAGTTTTCAATGATCCATGCAGCCACTCACACATTCACTAGCTATTAAACACAGTAATTTATATAGCTCAACTCTCACATGCACTGTGTTTTACATATGTACTTACTTTGACATATAGCACTGAGATATCCATTTACTCACCAATACACTCATGCACACAGTCAACCACCCATACAGCTGTTTCCACATGCAGTTTTGAACCCATACATTTAGTGAATCAACTGTTCACACATCTATGCACAGAATCACACACCTCCCAGCCACCCACACACACACACACACTCACTCTCCCATACAAATACTTGGGCAACCAATCAATTACCCATATAGTTACTGATCAACACATGCAGCAGTTTACAGAACAACAGACATAATGATGCACAAATTAAGACAGTTTAGTCACTAACCCATGCACTCAGTGAGACACATTTAATCACTCTCTCATACAGTCTGTCATGCATCTACTAAATCCTTCATCCAGACACTTATACATCCACTCATTCTTCAATATGTAAGACATATTTTAACTTTACAGAAACATACAGTCACTGGATGATGTCATCAGTGATGTCATTTTATTTGTCATTAGTGATGTTGTCAGTGATGTCATTTGAGTTGTAATCAGTGATGTCATCAGTGATGTCACTGACCATGTCATGAATGATGTAATATGCGACATCATCAGCAGTGGATTGCGGGTGCGCGATATATAGTTAGTGCATCTAACTATATATGCGAATTTCAATGGTTTTGTGCGAGTAAGATAAGGTTTTGAAAATGCTAATCCCTAACTATATATGGTCTATAACCTATGGTTTTTTCAGTGAATTTTCAAGGTTTTGTAAATGCTAATTCCTAACTATATATGGTCTATAACCTATGGTTTTTTCAGTGAATTTCAATGTTTTTTTAATAGCAAATATCAAAAGCTGTAAAATGTATTCTTTTTTTTTCTTCTCCAAGGTACGCTCCCCGGTTCGCTTACTGGTGCGCGTACCGGACGCTCCCCCCGTGAAATTAAAAAAAAAAAAAATCCTTTATTTTTGCATGTATCAAAATCCTAATCTCCCCTCCGAAAACCTAGAGGGTCACAAAGTGTCTACCATGCCCCCTTCTACCCATTCCGAACACTGTTTGTCCTCCATTTTGTGTCTCAATTCTACCAATACTCAAAATGGAGGACTCCCATAACGCTGCTGGTTCGCGTACCGGGGAGCGCACCGGTAAGCACTCGATAAAAAAAGGTGGGAACGTAATTTACAGAAAAACCACTACAGACACTTTCATCAAATATAGAATAGCCCCTACTACATAGCACTCCCTACCATTTCCCCAAATTTGATGGAATTTCATTGAGAAAATTATGCTGTAAGCCTGATTAAATACCCTGAGGTAAATTACCTAACCAAAACACTTATGAAGTGTTAGAATTGTCAACTAATGAAAATGCTACTTTCAATATCTTCTATTATTTCATGACATTTGATTGGTTATGTACCTGAATATATATAAAGAAAGAGAGAGAAACACAGCTATTTTGACTACTACTTCTTGAAGTACATATCAAGTACATTTCAACTGATAACTTAAACTTCTATTTGAAAGGTAAGATGTTATTTTAAAAACTGAAGTATGTTCTGTACTTTAAGTTAATTAGGAAAACATTTTCTGATAGTTATATACTATTCTTCTGTAATACTTATAGAATAAAATAGACTTCTCTGTTTTAGTTATGGATGGAGTTAGGCTTCTCTTGTATAATTAAGAATTGACTTAGACTTTATCACATACATTTTTTGATATTTCTACTTCCAGCCTGATACCATACAATGCCCAACGAAAAAATCACTGTTTAAAAGACCAAAATAGCTGTCTGTACTTAAACCCAACAGTGCCCTATCTGTACTGATATATTTTTTTAAAATTCATTTTACAGCACAGAAATGGAAGGAGAGACAAAAAATAACGTGGAAATTGTTGCAGAATGCAACCAAGACACAGAAAATGATTCAGAATTCTTTGATGAATCAATGGACATAGAACTTCTGCAATGTGTTGAAGCTGTGGATTTCTTAATTGAAAATGAGACAAAATCTGACCAAGAATTATTAGAAGTTCTTTTTAATTTTGAAAACAAATCAGAAAAATAAATTTATATATAATAATTCAAAAATTGTTTGAGACATTATTAATTTTTATATGTATTTTTTAAACTAGTAGCAAATTGATTATAATGTAAAATCAGACTTTAAATATACTGTGCAACTTTAAGTTTGCTCATAGTTACTTCCGTTCTTCCACTATATCATCTCCAATGTGTATTTAACATCTCTTTATCATGTCCTGCCTCCATTGTGTTTCTGCTTTCCTGACAGACTACGCTATGAATTCCATATACCACAATAACTTCTGAAACAACCTGCAAGATATCTACAAAGGAAACAATGTATTTTTATTTTTAGACTCTGCATTTGTACCTACATGTTGGTACTTAAGTAAAATAAATAAAAACAAAACAAAAATAACAATCAATAAACATACAATATTTGAACATTCTTTCATCCTATTTTCCCAATATTACGCTTCCCGGACCGCTTCCCGGTGCGCGTACCGAGCGCTCCCCCCGCAAAAAAAAACGATATTAAAATTATTATTTTTTAACCCCGCAAGGCCGTTTTAAAGCCCCCTCATCAAACCTAGGGGGTCAGGGAGGATATACTCTGCCCCCTTATGCTCATTTCCCCCTTTGTTTTTGCCACCTCTTGTGTCTCGATCCTACCGAGACACAAGATGGCGGCCGCTCCAGACTGTTTAGAATGTTTACAGACACCGGAGAGCCAATCAGCTTCGCTTCGCGAAGTTCCGTTATGCGTCAGGTACGCGAACCGGAACGCTAACCGGAGCGCTGTCACAGATATATCTGTTTTTTAAAACGTTCATTTCTCAAAATCCACTGGAGCACATGTATTGAGACATAGCAAAGGCACGTCGGGCAAACCATATCTACAATTTTGCCAAGTTTCGTGTAAATCCATTCAGCCGTTCGAGCTAAAAGTGAGTCCAACCGCCCTATGGAAAACTCAATGTTAAAAACGCGTTTTGGGACCCCCCTTTTTTCTCGGCCCCCCCTTGACGAAACCCCCCCAAATTTTCAGGGGCTGCTCAGAAACAAAATGTACCATTTTCCTGAAAATGTCAGCCAATTCCGTCCACAAAAGCCAAAGTTATTCGACATAGAATTTTCAAAAATCCCATAGGAAAAAAATCCTAACTATATATACCTACTGGCGACCGCCAGTAGGTAATATATATATATATATATATATATATATATATATATATATATATATATATATATATATATATATATATATATATATATATATATATATATACATATCGTCACACGCTCCCAAACAATAGTGTCCAGAAAGAAACGGCCAGCACTCCGATGTCGTGATCTTTCAAATATTTTATTTCCAAACCCCCCAGCACCCCCGACAGACCCGTTTCGCTCAAGGCTTCGTCAGTGTACAAACAAATTCGCCATTTTAAACAAAAAAAAATAATATATATATATATATATATATATATATATATATATATATATATATATATATATGTAATATTGCTGTTACTTACTCTTTTAAAACTCCTGGATACTAGGAGTAAGCCAGTAGTAAGCCATGAGCACTACAAAGTCACACTTGCTTGAACACGAGGTTTCAATCAATCAATCAATCAGAGTACTTGTAAAGCATGCTACTTACCCGTGCGGGTGTCAAGGTGCTGTGGGGAGGGGGTGCCGCTACTGCTCGAAGAGCCAGGTCTTGAGGAGTCTTCTGAAGGTGAGTAGGTGTTGGGTCTGCCGTAGGTGGGTAGGGAGGGTGTTCCAGGTCTTGGCAGCGAGGTAGGAGAAGGATCTGCCACCGGAGGTTGTTTGTTGGATGCGGGGGACAGCGACGAGGGCTAGGCTGACGGAACGGAGCTGGCGGAGCGGTGCTGGCAGGTGGGGGTGTAGAAGCTGAGTCTGCTGTTCAGGCAGGCTGGTCCGGCGTTGTGGAGTGTATTGTGTGCTTGGGTGGGGAGCTTAAAGGTAGGTGATCCTCTTGTCGACGGGGAGCCAGTGTAGTTCTCTCAGGTGGGGGGTGATGTGGCTGCGGTGGGGTATGTTGACTATCAGTTGGGCAGAGGCGTTTTGGATGCGTTGTAGTCGTCGTAGGTGTTTGGCTGGGATTCCTGCGTAGAGTGCGTTGCCGTAGTCCAGTCTGCTGCTGACGAGGGTCTGTGTCACCGTTTTTCTTGTTTCGGTCCGGATCCACTTGTAGATCCTGCGGAGCATGCGGAGGGTATTGTAGCATGAGGAGGAGACGGCGGTGACCTGTTTAGACATGGAGAGGGAGGAGGCGAGGATGAATCCTAGGTTGCGTGCATGGTCGGTGGGTGTCGGTGGTGTTCCCAGTGTGGTCGGCCACCAGGAGTTTTCCCAGGCCGAGGGGTGGGTCCGAGGATGAGTACCTCTGTCTTGTCTGAGTTCAGCTTCAGACGGCTGTTCTTCATCCAGTCGGCAACAGTCTTCATTCCCTAGTGGAGGTTGGTTTTGGCTGTGTGCGGGTCCTTGGTGAGGAATAGGATGAGCTGGGTGTCGTCGGCGTAGGAGATGATGTTGAAGTCGTGTTGGTGGGCCACTTGTGCGAGGGGGGCCATGTAGACATTGAACAGCCTCAGGCTGAGGGATGAGCCCTGGGGGACGCTGCAGATGATGTCAGTGGTCTCGGATCGGAAGGACGGGAGGCGGATGCTCTGGGTTGTGCCGGAGAGGAAGGACGCGGTCCAGTCGAGGGCCTTCTCTTGGATTCCGGCTTCTAGGAGGCGTGTCTTGAGAGTACGATGGCAGACCGTGTCGAAGGCGGCTGACAGGTCCAGGAGGATGAGGGCTGATGCTTCGTCGTTGTCTAGTTGGCGCCTGATGTCGTCTGTGGCGGCGATGAGGGCTGTCTCGGTGCTGTGGTTTCATCTGAACCCGGATTGGGATGGGTCCAAGAGGCTGTTGTCTTCCAGGTGGCGGGCCAGTTGCATGTTGATGATCTTCTCGATGACCTTCGCCTTGAACGGGAGCAGGGAGATGGGCCGGAAGTTCTTGAGGTCCTTGGGTTTCTTGAGGAGGGCGTTGATTTCGACGTGTTTCCAGTTTTCCGGGAATGTCGCTGTTTCGAAGGAGATGTTGATGACCTTCTGTAGTTGGGGTGCGATGGCAGCGTCTGCTTTGTTGAATACGTGGTGTGGGCATGCGTCTGACGAAGATCCTGAGTGGATGGAGTTCATGACCTTGCGTGTCTCGTCATCGTTGACGTTGGACCAGGAGGTCAGGCGGTTGGCGCTGGTGGTGTTCATAGGGGAGGTGGGGTCCGGCGTAGTCGAGGCTGTCATGGTGTTGAAGCTGTCATGGATGTCAGCGATCTTGCGGTGGAAGAAGAGGGCTAGTGAGTTGCACAGTTCTTGTATGTCATTGGCGCTAGGGTTGGAGAGTTCCTTTACAATGCTGAAGAGCTCTTTGCTGTCATGTGTGTTGTTATCCAGGCGGTCCTTGAAGGAGGATCTCTTGGCTATTCTGATGAGGTGGTGATGTGTGCGAGTGGCGTCCTTGTGGGTTGCGTGGTTGTTCGGAGTGCGTTCGTGGAGCCATATCTTCTCCAGTTTCCGGCAGGCCCGTTTGAAGGTCTGCAGCTCGTCGGTGAACCAGGTGGCTCTCTTGCTGGCGTGGTTGTTGGAGTGTTTCTTGAGTGGGGCGAGGGTGTTGGCGCAGTCGTCGACCACTGTCTGAGGTTGTGGGCTGCGGCATCTGGGTTGGTGCGGTCGGTGGGTGGGTTTTGGGCGAGGGTGGTGATCAGCTGGTCTTTGCTCCAGCAGCGGCGAGGCAGCTGTTGGGTGCGGTGGTGCGTGGGTGGTTTGTTGAAGGTGAAAGGGATGCAGCGGTGGTCGGTCCAGTGGAGTTCGGTGGTGTGGTCGAAGGCGAAGTGGGTGCCTGTGGAGAAGATGGGGTCCAGTGTGTGGCTAGCGGCGTGGGTGGGTGTGGTGACGAGTTGCCTGAGGCCGAGGTTGGCGAGGTTGTCGGTCAGGGTGGTGAGTTGGCGTCGTTGTTGTTCTCAAGGTGTAAATTCAGGTCCCCGAGGAGGATGTAGTCCATGGAGGCGAGTGCGTGGGTGCTGGCGAGGTCGGTGATGGAGTCGCTGAATTGAGCTCGGGGTCCAGGTGGTCTGTAGATGAGTGTTCCTCAGAGGGTGGTGTTGGGGTCGGTGTGGATCCGGAAGTGCAGGTGTTCGGCGGTGTTGAAGGTGTCGTCTGCATGGGTGGCGTCCTTGAAGGTGGACTTGTGAACGATGGCTATTTCTCCTCCGATTCTGTTGCCGTGATGCCTGCGGGTGATCTTGTATCCGTCCGGGATGGCTATGGCAATGTCGGGCGCGAGGAGTCGTTCCACCAGGTCTCGGTCAGGAAGGCCACGTCTGGGGCGGAGGTGTCGAGCAGATCCCAGATCTTGACGGCGTGTTTGCGTGCGGAGCGGGTGTTGAGGAGTATGCAGCAGAGGTGGTTGGGTGCAGTCCTTGGAGGTTTAGTGGTTCTGTCGCAGGTGAAGCTGCAGGTGTGGCAGGAAAAGGGTCCGTTTCGGGGCTGCCTGGAAGCAGGTGTGGTTTCGGCCGGTGTTGAGTGCGTGGAGGGTGCTGGCATCGTAGCGGAGTCTGGTGTTGTGGCGTTCGCGGGGTCCAGGGGTTCTGGCGCTGGGCGGGGTCCAGGCGCGGACGGGCGCAGACGGGCTTGCCTTCGGAGCGCCTTCGCTGTAGCGGCCTCCATATAAGGGGAGCAGGGAGGGAGGGGCAGCTGGGAGGCGGGAGTGGGCGGCCTATGGGAGAGCGAGGGAGCGGGCCGCAGGGAAGCGGGAGCGGCGGCAGAGCGGGGTCCTGGCAGAGAAAACGGGGGTCAAGGCTGGTGAAAACAAACACTGGCAGAAGGAAAAAACAGTTAAAACAATAACAAGGGGCACAAAAGGCACAAAGTAAACCAGGTACACAGCAGGCACCGAGTGGCGCTATGCAGCGGCGAACTTATGGCAGCGGGGTGGAGAGGCATGGACAGGGCAGAGGCGCTGTGCGGCGTGGGGAGTGGCCTGACCTGCAAGCAGGGTCAAGGATCGCTCTCACAGTCGCTTAGCGGCCTACATATTAGGGGAGCAGGGAGGGAGGGGCAGCTGGGAGGCGGGAGCAGGACGGCCAATGGGAGAGCGAGGGGGCAGGGCCGCAGGGAAGTAGTGGCGGGAGTGGGGGCAGAGCAGGGTGCTGGCGGAGAAAACGGGGGTCAGGGCTAGTAAAAACAAACAATGGCAGAAGGAAAAAACAGTTAAAACAATACCAAGGGGCACAAACGGCATAAAGTAAACCAGGTACACAGCAGGCGCCGAGTGTTAATCCTTTCAGGCATTACATAACCTCAGAGTAGCCTAACCATTTTTCTGCATTAGTTATATGCTTAACCAAAGGAATGCCACCCCCATAATATCACATAAAGCCACCCTCTATAGTGTGGCATTAGTATTCATCGAAAATGATAAACATTAGATGAAATTGGCAAATATACTTTATTTTCCAAAAACTAAAACGAAGCTCCAGAAGAAATGAATAGAAAAGCTGGACCAACGGTAGAATTGATGCAGCCGAGAAAAGAATAAGCGAACTAGAAGACAACACAACCAGAACAAACAGAGACATGGGCTACATGGTAAAAACAACTAGCAACCTACAAAAGATGCTGGCAGAACAGGACGACCGGAGTAGGAAAGGGAACATTCGGGTCCTGGGTGTGCCAGAAGGAGAGGAGGACGCAAAAGGCTTGTGCGCAGCGCTACTGGAAGACCTGCTACCCAAGCTGACTGGCCAGAAGTTCGATAGGCTATTCGAGGTGGACAAAGCCTACAGGGTGCCAGCAACAAGACAATCACAGGAGAGAGGCCCGTGGCCTATCATATGCAAACCACTTCGAGCAAACAACACGGAGGCCATTTTCTCCGTTGCTAGGCAAGGTCAAAACGTGAAATGGAATGGTCAAAAAATCATCATAACGCATGACTTCTCAAAGCAAACGGTAGAGACTAGGAAAGGCTTCCTGGCACTAAGGGACAGACTCAGGACCGCAAACATAACGTTCAGCTTCGCGGGACCGTCCAGAATGCGAATCACAGACAGGAAAGGCACACTGGTCTTTGATGAACCCAACGAACTGCGGAGATACCTACAGGGTCTAGACCCCGAAGAAATGGAGGAACAAAGCCCAGGAGCAGCAAAGAGAAGAGCTTCATCAGACACCTCCGAGGGAGGGGCAGGAGGAGGACGCTAGCAGGAACCGTCAGACTACACCAATCTGCCAAGTACAGAAAGAGTCTACCTCAGCACAACAGATCTACCTCAAAGACAATGCTCTTGGAACGCTAAATCAAGACTCCTCAGGAACAAGAACACTGATCCTCAACCTTGCGGACAATGATGCTACCTCATAAAGCTCCACCAGAGACATGGCGAGACTCATGCCAAGCTGCCCTCCAGAGACCTCAGGAATAAGCTGCATATCCTTTGACCCCAAGGGGGAACATGGTTACAAGGGAAGGGCTTGAGAGAAATGGAACTCGGGGGGGACGGAGGGAGGGAGGACCCTTGCTGTCGCACGCCTACAGTACAATGTCGGGTGGGAGGGGGGATGGGGAATGGGGGGGGCAAAGGGAGGGGCGGGAAGCTCCACAGTACAGTTATATGCGTTTCACTATCTCTATGTTCCTTCGGTTCTTATACTTTTTTCCTTTCTGTCCTTTCTGTCTATCTCCCAGGGGGGTAAAATCAACATAACTCGAGGCCAACAACCACCTCCTGAACTGCAGAACACAATGACACCCGCCATAAAACTGAGCGATGGAGGCAAACCACCATGACCACACCTACAAACACCCAACTACTCTCTGACATCAAAGTGGTGTCCCTCAACGTAAAGGACCTCAACCATCCAGTCAAACGCCGTAAGACACTTGACTTCCTAGCGAAACTCAAAGGTGATGTATACGTCGTCCAAGAGACCAGGATCTCAGAGGAGGACGCACAACGCCTCAAAGCGAAATGGATAGGGGAGGTAGCCTGCTCACCCGCCGTACACAAGAAAGGAGGGGTTGTCACAATTACAAGCAAATAATCCAAACTCGCAATACGCGATCACCAAGCAGACAAAAATGGAAGAATACTAGTTACAAGCCTCAAAAGAGGGGAGGAATTGATACACGTAGCCAACATCTACAGGCCTAACTCGGCTGACAAAACATTCTGGGAGGAGGTGGAGGCCAGACTGGATAGCATTCCCCAAGGCGAGCTATTAATCCTAGACATGAACCAGACCCTAGACCACGCCATAGTAGACACCCACACAGAGCAAGTCACAGGCCACAGGAACAGAACATCCTTAAAAACATATGTGCCAAACTAGAGATGAGAGACCCATGGAGACTCCAACACCCAGACGCAAGAGAAGACACTTTCTACTCACACCCACATACATCCTACAGCAGAATTGACTACATCCTCATGTCAGCCACTCATACACACCTCATTGACTCGACCGAGATCGGTCTGATGACTATTTCTGATCTCGCACACATCACCCTCACGATCAGCGGGAAGCACAACAAGAAGCCCAGTCACAGCTGGCGACTAAATAGCGACATCCTGGAAAACCCGGCCAATATGGTGGAAATTGAGGGGGCAATCATAGAATACCTTGCCTTCAACGACACCGCGGAGACCAACAAGGGTAACCTTTGGGAAGCCCTTAAGGCCACTATAAGAGGCAAACTCTTAAACATCAAATCCAGGATGAACAGGAATAGGAACAAAAAAATATCTGATCTGGAGAACCAGATTAAAGATCTAGAAAGAGGCCACTGTGCAAATCTAGCAGACAAAAACACTCTGACCGACCTAACCAAGAAGAAGTATGAACTCCATAAAATTCTGAGTGAAAGGGCAGGCACATGGATCAACAAATACAAATCCATCAACCTGTGCTCAGCCAACAAAGCAGGGAAAATGCTAGCGGCCTACCTGAAAGCAAAACAAAGGCAGCACATTATAGCAGCGATAACAGACAAAATGAACAAGACACACACATCAAATAAAAAAATCCTAGAGGTATTTCACAACTTCTACAAAGAGCTATACAGAGCAGATAAAGGCCTGGCATCAGATGGGGGTGCAGCTCTACTGGGCAAACTAAGCCTACCCAGACTGTCAGACCAACAAAGAGAATCTCTTGAGGGAGATATAACTGGTGCAGAGGTAGAGAAGGCGGTCATATCCCTCAAAACAAACATAGCACCAGGACCAGACGGGTGCACGGCCGCGTTTTATAAGCAATTCTTACAGCAGCTGAAAACCACCATGGTCGAAGTATTTTCGTTCTGCGCACAAAAGGGTAAAGTGACTGACTCAATGGCTGAGGCGAACATAATAGTCATTCCCAAAGAAGGCAAAGACCTGCAGTACCCGCAAAACTTCCGCCCTATCTCTCTCATAAACGCTGACTGTAAAATATATGCAAAAATAATGGCGGCGAGACTAAACACGCTTTTACCACATCTCATCCACAACTTGCAGGTAGGATACCTTAAAAACAGGCTGTCTCAAGACAACACCAGACTCTTATGCCACCTCATCCACCTCACAGCCAACAGTCAAGACCAGGCGGTTATGATCGCACTAGACGCCGAGAAGGCCTTTGACAGGGTCTCGTGGCCATTCTTAGACCTATGCATGGAAAAATTTGGCCTGGGTACCAGGTATCGCGGCATGGCGATGTCACTATACAACATCCCAAGAGCCAGGGTGGCAGTTAATCGAGGAACGTCAGAACCCCTTACCCTTGAAAGAGGTACGAGGCAAGGATGCCCACTCTCCCCAGCATTATTCTTGCTAGCCCTGGAGCCACTGCTGTTCATAATCAGAAACAACCCACATATAACCGGCGTACAAGTCAGAGACAGCACAGTGAAATTAGCAGCCTATGCTGATGACATACTGATCACAACAAAAAAAACGACCACCCCAATAGCGGCACTAATGAACACGAAAGAAGAATACGCCCTAGTTTTGGGGTACAAACTAAAAAGGGAGAAATCAGAGTGCAGACCCATGAACTGTCACACGACTAGTGCGGTCCTAGGCACATCTGGACTAACCTGGCAAAAGAAACCCCTTAAGTATCTCGGCCTCCTATTCGGTAGAGACCTAAGGTCAACCCTAAACCACAAAGAGGAAGCGATCCTAAAGAAAATTAAAACGAAACTAGAGTCCTGGTCTCCCAAATTCATAAGTTGGTGGGGAAGGGTGGAGACCATAAAAATGATGATAGCGTCCATGATGAACTACATGCTAAGTATGCTACCACTAACATTAACTGAAGACTTCTACAAGAAGCTAGACAACAACATTAACAAGCTCTTGTGGAATGGGAAGAAACCCAGGATCAACCTAAAAAAACTGAGACTGAAGAAAGAACTAGGGGGGCTAAATGTTACTGACTTTAAGGCTTTCCAAACGGCCTGCTTGGCAAAATAGGGAATATTTTGGCTCGTCCCAGCCCAGGAATATACACCAGTATGGCTCGAGTTGGAAAGGGACATACTAGGAGAGGCCGACCTGTAGCCATACTCGCAGCCAACAAGCACCCCGAGGCAACCAACGCAGTACTCAAAAACACCAAGGTAGCACTCTTGAAAGTAGACAGGAAAATGGAACACAGTATCAGGAGGACGAGCTGGGAGTCAATCTGGTTCAACTCAAAAATAACATATAGAGGCAGAAAGCTCGCAAACAAGGAGTGGTACGGAAGAGGAATCACCACACCGGCTCAGCTGGGGAAGGAGGGCACACCACTCACATTTGAAACACTGAAAAAGGTGCACAATTTATTCTATGAATTCATGAAAATCAGAACTGCCATAACTAAAGCGAACCTCACCAGAGAAACACCCTCCATCATAGAGTACATGCAAAACCTAAACAAGATCGGACATCAAACAGCCCCCCTATACAAACTCTTAAGCCCACAGACATCAACACTGAACACCAGAACGATGTCGTTCTGGGAATCACTGCACAACAGGCACTTTAGCGAAGATGAGAAATCACGGCTATGGGTCTCAGCCTCCAAGAATAAAGTCTCCCCCCAACTAGCGCAAACAAAGTACTGGCTACTGCACAGAATGTTCTGCACGCCGGCCCGTCTGGCTACAGTTGGCGCCACAGAGAATGACACATGTTGGAACTGCCCTAAAGCAAAGGGTGATCTAGCCCACATCATCTACGATTGCCCCAAGGTCAGGCTCTTTTGGGGGAAAGTCAACAACTTCATCAACACAGTAGTGGGGGGAACCATACGACAAGGTCTGGACGGAATCGCCACTGCATTCATGGCCCCAGACCTAGAATCCAGGGACGATAGGGAACTAGTAGATCTCCTACTCACAGCGGCTGTTAAAACAATCCTAGCGAACTGGAAATGTACTAGCAGAGCAACCTATAAGAGATGGATAAACTGGGTGACCTTCCTGAGAGGCGAAGACAATATCACAGCAAAACATGCAACCAACCACACAGCTAGAAGAGCGATGTGGAGCGCCTTAGATGCACATTTAGAATCGCACAAACGCCCCTAGAAGGACAATATGGCCAAACACCAAAAGGAATAACCAGCCAAGATTAGTAAGAACAACACACCCCTCCCCTCCTTTTCTTCTCTCTAGTCTTCTTTCCTTCACTCTAGGGGCCTACAGATACGTCGTCTATCAACAGCAACAACAATACCAAACGGCGTTTGTTCACCTCAATATACCTGCATCTCGTCTGTATGTGCCCCCCCATTACGACTGTACTGTATCTGTATTATATCTGTAAAACGTTTTAATAAAAAAATCTTGAAATAAAAAAAAAAGAAAAGCTGGAAGCTGACTGTGGCAATCTCAGCAAATGTTCCAAAAACATGTTCTGTTCACCCTAGAGGCAGTCAGTATTGAATTATACCCATATATCTGCCCCCCTGTGTTGTGCTGTACATTGATTTGGCTTTATGTATGCTTTCTAAAGGCGTAAAAATATGCCCGCTGTTGATGAAGGCTACATTTAAAATACTGCAATAGGGGAAAAATTCAAAGTACTGCAATTCATCACTGCTACTCACAATCCCCTTGAGGTCTCCTTATGGTCATTGAATTCCTTCTCTAGATAGATGATATCATTTTTGTTTTCAATATCTTGGTTGCCTACCCTTTTGGTCTTTCTTTTGGTGGGCTTATAACCAATGATTTGATTTGAATGAATTTGTTTTCAAATGTAAAGTCTCCATATGGGACAAATAGTTTAACATCAATTTCTTCAACCTATCAACAGTCTGTGATATCAACACTAGATCTAAAACATTAACTCCTTGCATGCTCATGACGGAGCCGCTCCGTCATGAGCCGCGGTTGCGCTGTGCTCATGACGGAGCGGTTCCGTCATGGCCCTGCCGCCGCGCCTGCGCAGCGCTGATTTCGCGCCTGCGCGGCGCGTTCTATTATGCAGGCGGGGCTAAGACGGATCCGCTCCGTCATGAGCACAGCGCAACCGCGGCTCCGCTCTGCCCCCCCCAGCGCTGCGGCGGAATTGCCGCCACAGCGAAGGGGTTAAAGCAGGTTGCTTTCCAGAGAATTTATTAAGGAATATGCCAAACCCTGGTACAACCCCATAGAACAGGGGTACTCCTAGTACGGCCCGTGGGCCGCCAGTGGCCCGGCAAACCTTCCTTGGCAGCCCGCGGACCTTGCAGACATGTACCAGTTTTAAAAAAAATGTTTTCAAGAGTGTCAGTAAACACCACCAGTTGATGCAGTCTGGACTCGAGAGGCTCTGCTCTACAGGGGCCGGGAGATTCCAGCCATAGAGTGGAGCTGCAGGGGCCTCAGAAGAGGTGAAACAGAACAAAGCTTCATTAACAAGTTAATGGTCTTTCAAAGACCTGTGAAGTGCTCCAGTGCAGTTGTGTGCGCGCTAGGCAAGCTGTCAGCTGTCTCATTCCGGGCACACACTGGAGGGGGCGGGGGTGGGGAGAGGGTGTAGCCCTGTATGTGGCACATATATTTCCTTCAGGGCTTTGACCTGGCACGCAGGTTTCTGGTGGTCACATACATAAGCTTGCTTGCCCCTGGCTGAAGGCAGGGCTGTCCTTCACAACTTACTTTTAACATTGTGCAAAGCTTCACTTTACACCCAGCGCATAGCTGGAGCCAGGCCTTGGGAAGCATCTGCGGCTGCGGGGAGCAGTCCTCCCACATCGATTCTTTTTCTGCTCTCTTGTAATACAGGAATTGTTGGACAATTACAGTGACCAGGACTCAGAGACAAACCCCGTGACTGATTGAACCGAGCATGAACTTGGAGATCACTCTGCGCAGCTCGTGCTTCCCCGAGTAGCATTTGTTTTATCGACACTGAAGGCATGAAAGTCTGAATCAGCCCAGCCTTACTTGAAATCTCTGCCCTCCGGATTGCACCTGATCTCTGCCGCAGCGGTCCAGTCAGCTCTTGTGCACCCTCTACATTAGGGTGTCATTAATATTCTGCTGCAGATTTTGAAAAGGCTGGGGAAGGCAGTTCGATGTGTGCAGCAAAGAGCTCTTGCTTTTTCGTGATATTTCTAATAGAATTATTACACCTCGCCTAGACAGACATAGGGAGACGGAGACGGAGATGGAGAGAGAGGGAGAGAGTCGGGAGAGGGCGAGGGAGGGAGAGTCAGGGGAGTGCGAGGGAGAGAGATGGAGGGTCAGGGGAGGGTGAGGGAGGGAAAGAGTCAGGGGAGGGCGAGGGAGGGAGAGAGAGGGAGAGTCATGGGAGGGCGAGGGAGAGAGTAAGAGGGAGAGTCAGGGGAGGGCGAGGGAGGGAGAGAGGGCAAAGGAGGGAGAGAGAGGGTGGGAGAGAGTCAGGCGAGGGGGGAGAGAGGGAGGGAGAGAGTCAGGGGAGGGAGAGAGTCAGGGGAGGGCGAGGGAGGGAGAGAGAGGGAGAGTCAGGGGAGGGCGAGGGAGGGAGAGAGAGGGAGAGTCAGGGGAGGGCGAGGGAGGGAGAGAGGGCCAGGGAGGGAGAGAGAGGGAGAGTCAGGGGAGGGCGAGGGAGGGAGAGAGAGGGAGAGTCAGGGGAGGGTGAGGGAGGGAGAGAGAGGGAGAGTCAGGGGAGGGAGAGAGAGGGAGAGTCGGGGAAGGGAGAGAGAGGGAGAGTCAGGGGAGGGGGAGGGAGGGAGGCAGAAGGAGGGAGGGAGACAGGGAGAGTGAGGGAGACAGTGAGAGTGAGGGAGACAGAGAGAGTGAGGGAGACAGAGAGAGGGAGGGAGACAGAAAGAGGGAGGGAGACAGAGAGAGGGAGGGAGAGAGACAGAGAGAGAGAGGGAGGGAGGTAGAGAAAGAGATGGAGGGAGGGAGAGAGAGAGGGAGGGAGGGAGAGAAAGATAGAGAGGGAGGGAGATAGAGAGATATGTGTGTATGCTGGGTCTAGGGGCTCAGTGGACGAAGACATCCGCTGCAGGGGCCTGTTTTCAACCTCATGGTCCCAGTTTTTTTGGGCTCTAGCCCCGCCCCCTCTCTCACTGACCCCGCCCCCACCTGTGCGGCCCTCGGCCACAAACCACACTGTAAATTTGGCCCCTAAGAGAAAGTTTGTGAGTACCCATTCCATAGAACATGTTTTAGAAAGGATTAACTTCCAACATTTGGCCACGAAACCTCCGGGGGAGCAACAAATGTGGTTATTCCCAAACCAGGTAAGCTGTTAGCAGACTGTGCATCTTTTAGGCCCATATCTTTAATAAACACAGAGACTAAGATATTGGCTAAGGTTCCTCCTATTTGATTGTTAAAAGGTATTAAATCTCTTGTAAATCTGGACCAAAGTGATCTTATACCACAGAGAGGGACAAAGCACTGCATACGGTGGCTGCAAGAGATCCTTGCCAATCTCAGCAAGATTAAAGAGCCTATCACTTTGGCGCTAATTGACTTTGGAAAAGCATTCAATTTAATTTCCCGCCCATTTCTCCATCAAGTTACTGGAGAAGATGAACTTCAGACTCCAGCTTAAAGCCCATAAGCAACTCATTTACTGCTCTACTTGGGCTCGGGTCCTGGTAAATGGTGTTTTCTCAAAGCCCTTTCCCATAGAAAAGGGCATACAGCAAGCCTGCCCCTTATGCACCCTCCGTTTTGCGTTCATCGTGGAACAACTGGCTAAATGAATTACTGATGATGCCCAGATTTGGAGCATTGAGTAGGGCAGGGAGGATGTAGCACTGTGTTGCCCTTTATGCAGATGACATATTAAAGTACCTACAGAGACCTCACCTCTCTATTCCCAGGCTCACGCAGTTCCTCGAGGTCAATGGGGATGCCTCGTGTCTCAGTGTAAATTTGCGCAAATCTATCTTGGTGCCAAAGGTACCACTTGGTGGTGGGAGTTAGATCTATCCTCATCCATCCCACTAAACGGTTTAAATATCATGGGCACCGTTTAAGTATCTGGCCATTTTTATATCACATAACCAGGAAGATTGCTAGAAAATTAGCACAGTCCCCAAGGGTAATTTGAATGCTGCGTTACACTTCCAATTTCCATACTCTGGCGGGGAGCCCAAAATACTATACTTTCCTCAATTAATATACTGCATTCAGAATCATTCCTACGGCCCTGGGTCTCCTATAACAAATGTGTCTAGTCACCTTATGAGAGAGGAATGAGCACCCCAGCTCTAAAACTCTATTACTGGGTGGCTGAAATGATCCCTATCAATGATTAGCTATTTAGGGATAGGTGCGATCCTACTATCCAATAGGAACTGAGTTACTTTAAGAAGCAGGGGTTAATGGTGCTGCTACATAGCAAGAGACCTGTTGAACCATTACACCCTATCACCAGCATCCCAATAGAATGCTAGCACAATGCTTTAAAATGAATTGAATGGGGCAAGAACAAAGGTAAATCTGCTATGGGTGTGGGGCTGGATTCCCGCAGTTATGTGGCTGAAAGGTTGCTGGGAGTGGGACATTATAAGTATTTTTTAAATTCAGGGTTATCTGGGATCAACACATGTAAAATCCTATCAGGAACTTCGTAAGGAGTTTAACATCAACAAGTCACAGTTCTTTTGAGTCCTATAAGTCAGGCATGCCCTAGACAGCTCCAAAGATCATATCATCTGAATCCCATTCCAGACTTCATTCCCCTGGAATCCAAACTTACTATGTGATAAGAAGATAAAGGGAAATCTAGGCTGTTTAGGTCTCTTGTAGTAAACACTTTTGTCCCTCTGGTAGCACTAAGGGAAAGGCTGAGCAAACATGTGGGTGGCATCGATGACGAGGAATGCCTTGAAACCAAAATGGCCGCATAGGTGTTGGCAGTATTGGCCTAAAAGCGTCTTTTTCAACTGAAATATTTTCACTGGTTATATTAAACGCTAGAAAACTTATACAAGATGAATCGGAGTAGTATTCCCCTCTATTTAATATACAAAGTTGGGATGGGAACATTCTTACATGGAAATCTGGACTGCCCAGCAATTCAGGCATACTGGACCCAGATTTCGAATACCCTGCAAGAAGTGATCAATATCGATGTTCTGCAGTGCTCTAAAACCTCAATTTTGGGTATTCATTTGGGATGGGAAGGTAATTGTGGGGACAAATTATCTCTGATGATAGGCTATATGGTATTAAAAGGAATATAGTCCACCACTGGCCCATCCCTCTCCGAGTCCTCTAGAGAGACGGACTATTGCACATTGGCAGAAAAATTAATTGATAGACATTTTGGTTGTCCGGATAAATATACAAATGTGTGGGGGAAGTGGTTTGACCATTTTCAGTCTATTCTATTCACTTGGCAAACCATGAGAACCGCTAGCTTTGGTAAGATAGTCTGTACATGCAACATTTATACAAATTCCTTCATGTTGGGCGTTCCTCAAATGTCTCACCTATGTATTCAAATTTGTTATGGATGACTGGTCGTGCTGTGGGGTGTATTGTTTTTCATTTGTTTGTTTTTGTAATGTACTAATAAAAATGTGCAATAAAAAGAAGTTCTTAAAAAAATGTAAAGCATGTCTGTTGCTAATTGTAGAGGGGGTCACAATGTACTTTCACTATATAATGAAAATAATAAATATAAAAATACTGGTTGATGCACATCCTTACCAGACTCATCTAGCTATCCTGAATTTCTCTGTGCACTTCCTGTTTTAACAATATCTAACCCTTGATAAAAGGTCAGAATGCATGGAATGTAGAAGGTACAATAGGTGTTTCTCTAGACCAATAGCCCTCAAAATGGTTTGAAGCTTTGACCTATTGATCTGATTCAATGCACCTGCCTGTTTCCTATTGACAGATTTTCTTGTCCCTTTGCTGCATCCAGTGTTATGCCCCCTGTTTCCTTGTCCCTCAATTGTATACAAATCTTATGGTCTGGCTGAAAGCCCTGAATGCTAGATCTTGGGAACTTCAAACTAAGGGCCAGATGTAGGCAGTGATTTAGCGATCTCAAACTCTGAAATTCGCAGACTTTCCAAGTTTGCGTTCGCTAAAACCCCATGCGTTATGTACAGGCAGAAACACTGAATTGCAAAATAAGGAATCGCTAAAACCAATGGAATTTCCAAGTTTGCGATCGCTAAAACCCCATGCGTTATGTAGAGGCAGAAACACTGAATCGCAAAATAAGGAATCGCTAAAACCAATGAAATTAACTTAGTGATTCCTTTTTTAGCGAATATGCCACACCGACTCACTATTTAGCGAATCACTAAATAAGGAATCACTAAATAAAGTGGCAGAACAATGTACCTAAAATCGCTAATACCAATTCTATGTAAAATCGCTAAATAAGAGTCACAAATTACTACTAACTCAAAGCAGGTGGTAACAAGGTTCACAGCATATAAACGGCGCCAGAATGCATCTACATCAACACAATGGCGGCCCTCTATGTCATTGCAAGTCGGATACGGATACAAGCTGCAGCTCAAAGGATCTGGAGACAACAGGAACAAGTATACAGACTGCGCATCACACTATTCCAACTCACAGAGGCAGAAATCCATGAGAGCTACAGGCTTCACTCAACCACCATCCTGGATCTGATACGTGACCTGCACCCACTCCTGGAGCACCAGACACCAAGGGTGCACACAATACCTCCACATGTGCAGGTCCTCTGTTGCCTGCACCTACTAGCTGTGGCTGGTGGTGTATCACAGAGTTGCCTGTCGCGTTTTTTCCAAATTCCTGGATGCCATGATGCAAATGATGCACCACTACATCCGGTTTCCCAGCACACAGGCGGAACTGCGGAAGGCAAAGATGGACTTTTATCTATATGCCCAGTTCCCACATGTAATAGCATTGACAGGACCCACACACAAATCTGCCCCCGCTGCTACTGAGTACATCTACCGTATCCACAAATCGCAACCCATTCCATCAACGTACAGGTCATATGTGATGCGTCTCACATCATAACCGACATCATAGCAAAATTTCCAGGGAGCACACAATATTGCAACAACTTCAGGAACAGAGGGATCTATACCCGTCTAGCTGGGGGGGAATCTGGAGAAGGATACCTGCTAGGTAAATAAGTGTGACACACCCTGATGTCTACCTTTGATGTATCTGTTGCTGACTGAGAATAATCTTTCTTCCTGTAACACCTAGGTGATAGCACACAATCCGTGCGAGCATTTATCCTGACTCCATACCTCAACCCATCTACCCCAAGTGAAAGGCGATTCAATGTTGCACATATATCAACGATGAATGTGGTGGAGTGTACATTCGGACTCCGCAAAAGCAGGTTCCGTTGCCTCCACAAAAGTAGAGGTGCACAGCAGTACCGCCCTGTGACCTGCTGCTGCAAAATAATAGCAACATGTGCCATGCTGCAAAACCTGGCTACAAGCAAAGGAACAACTGTTGAACTGACTGAATCTGAGGAAGAGGGTTAGGATTGTCCACATCCACAGCACGGCACAGCAGGAGTCGCAGCAGCACCAGGTGGGATCACACTCAACTATTTCTGAATAAGTAATTAGACAAAGTCAGTAACTGCAATAGCGTGACAGTGTTTAATTGACCTTCAGTCAGGCAATAGGACAGCACATCACCACACCATGATGGCCTCACTGTGCCTCAACAACCACAAAATGACATAGAAACTCCCCATGCAATGTTCCCAATCCCATCATATGTCAGATGGGTTACTTCACCCATCTACTAATGCCAGGCGATGCCTGGTTTATTTTCTGCGCCAATGTGCAGCACTGCTGCATTCACTAGGCACGCTGTCCTCTCTAGCGGTCTGTCCTGTGACTGGGCCGTGCCTCCCACTGCACCTCCTGGACTCCTGTAATGGGGGGTGATCCTGCTGCGGCTTGTTGCCTCCTCACTTTCTCCCCCATCCCCTGATCTTGTGGCAGCAAATTGTGAGGTCTGCAGCACCTCAGGGACACTGGTGACTGTGACCAATCCCCTTGTGAGATCACGGCTGCCCTTGGCCATCTCAAGCTGCATGGCCACTGAGCACCTGCTGAGTACATGGATGGCCTTGCATAGCCGGTTCACTGCCTTGGTGTACCCTTCCAACCTCTGTCTGTCCTTGCGCCTTGCCCCATGTTCGGTTTCCATCTTACTGCATAACAGCCTAACAGCCTCTGATATGTCCTGCTTGCCCTCAACCACGGTGTTGTTGAGGCAATATATGGCCTCCTTCATGTCACGCATGTGTTTGTTGTTTGCCAACATCTGGCATTGCATTGTCCTCATTGTTTTGCCTTGCAGGCGTTACAGTTTCAGCATCTTCCCCTCCAGACCTGCAAAGACACTGGACTCCTCTACCTCAGGACAGTGTGCCCTTGGTCGACATCTTCAGGCACCTGTCTTGCCGAGCTCCATGGGGGACTGTGTTCCTGCTGTGTGTTCATCCTCATCCTTCGGGGTCTGTTGGGCTCCCATGCTTTCCTCCTCTGAGCCCTCCATCTCCTGGAGGCTAGCCACTGTGTGCCTCCTGGCTCTCGGTGGTGGTGGTGGTGGTGGTGATGGTGGTGGTGGAGGTGTGACCTCAGCAGGTGAAAGGACATCCTTCTCCAGTGTGTTGGGGACCCTGGTTGCCTCATCTGTCTCCCTTCCAGCAGCCTGGAGCGATGTCTCGCCTGTGGATACAGAATGTCCATTTACTCACTTGTGTAGCAGCATTTGCCTTATAAGAAATTAATGACTGCTAATCTAACTGTCGGGCCCGCTTGCTTATCTAATGATGTGTATGACATGCATTTGGGGTCAGTGGACTGACTGATATGCTATTAGTTGATTGGGACTACATCTCCTATGATTCATTGCTGGATATTGGCAAAGCATGGACTGGAGTGGGTTTCATGCAGGATAATTGGGGATTGGGGTTAGGGAGAGGGGCACAGCATGCTGTGTATGCTGCTTATCTTATCTTTTGGCTCCTGTGGCTGAACTGGCCACGTCTCCAATGCCACTGACGCTCTCCGGCTGGAGGGTGGACTCCACCATTTGTTTCAATGCAGTCTGGCTTGTTTGAGCCTGTCAGCCACACTCTCCTTGGCACGTTTCCTGAGATCATACAAGCGCTTCTTAAGTTCCTCTATCGAGCGCTGGGTCAAGACGATGGCATTGATTTTCTGCTGGATCTCGAGCCATATCTTCCTTTTTTAGGATTCGGGGACGTGCAGTGATTTTTTCCCAAAGAGCTGGCCGTGATGCTTCACCACCTCCTCAATCAGTACCTCCAACTCCCTCTCACTAAACTTATGTTTCCTCTTCCCCTCTCCACCATCTTTTCCCTTCTCCTGTGTGTCCATGGTATCGTTGGTGGGTCAGCAAGGTGGTTTCTGTGCAGCTCCTGGGGTTTTGTTTCATCTCCCTGCCTCTCCCACAGCTTCAGGATCAGTGTAACTGCATGGGTGTGGCCACTTCCTGGTTGTGAAGTCATCAGAAAGCACAGGATTGGTTGATTGAATGATTTGCGTTTTTTTTTAAATACCTGATTCGCTAAATACCGAATCAGTAATAAGGAATCGCTGATGCTAATCGGTAATAAGGATTCAGTATTTATTTTAGCGGGTATTACTGAAGCGCTATCTTTTAGCGATTTTTTAGCTACATGTGGAATTGCGAGTTCTTAATAGCGATTCAGTAAAAATCACTACTAAGAACTCACAATTTGCTGACATGAAGCCCTTCAAGACTTCTCTTCCTGTGTAACTACACTTTTCCTGTGTTCTCTGGGTAATCCAGGATCCTCAAAACACACAAGATGATGGAAGGAATATTGCACAATGGCAAAACATTCACCCCCAGTCACAGATCTGGGTTTAATCCATGGTTATTATGCTCACCAATCCACCCCAGTTCAGACATATAAGTATGTAAGTATTTTTATTATGCATGATTAATTAAAACCGTTGCATTCAGAACATTGTTGGTTAATATCAAAGAGAATTACAATTAATAAAACAATTTAAAAAAAGTTAAGATTAAAATGAGTATTTCTATTGAGATTAACAGACATAATATTGTTCCATTTTTAGTAGCACTGCTATCACAGGATTGCAGGCCTATTTAAAAGCATTTATACGAGCAACATAGTTTTGAAACCAATGGAGCGGACAAGTTCAGAGTCTGCTGTTATCTTATTAGGTCACAACTATTGGAAGCGAGAGTTTACCAGTCTCTGTGCTGTCAGGTCAAAGAATTTTGTAAGACAACAGCTTAGCTGCACCTTGGTCCATGCTGCTTGAATAGTGGTTTTAACAAGCTTTCCGTATGTCGTCTAGCTTCCTGCATATACATATAATGTAAATCAAAGCCTGCGTGTCGTTCGCACACAGCCGGCAAGTGATCGGCCCCTCTTCTTTCCTCCCACGGGGCATGAACGGGTTGATCGGACTGACTGCCAGCCGTAGTTTTAGAAATTTTTCTTTTGTCTCAAGCTTGGTTCCAACCTTGTGGTAGGGCTGAGGTTTTAGAACATTGTAGTTGTAACGCACGGCCAAACCGTGAGCTCTCTTGGAAACCGATTAATTGTCCTCTAAAGCCGATATGAGCCTTGTTGATTTTATTACTATTTTTTTAAAAGCCAAATGGCCCATTGAGTGTTCCAGGCATCTGCCAGTCGGAGCGCTTGCAGAGAATTCTGAAGGTTGACTGTTGTATGCTACCTGTGTGCTTCCAGCACACAGGTTTCTCAGAATTTAGAATGCTTTACCTAGCTTCCTTGTTGGAAGTTCCATGTGTGTCAGTTGGTGCCTGACTGGGCTTGTTGCCAGTCCCTGTGGATGTCAAGCTGTTCCTCTATGAACATTAAATCTCATCTTGAACCTACAAACCTTGTGGACCTTGTCTCTTCACAACACATTGGCGACAGTGGGAGCATTGTTCCATGGAACCGGATTTATAGAGGATACAGCGCTCACTTCGGATTTTAATTTGCTTTACTTGTGCTTTGATAGCACCAGCGGCCGTTTTCCTTTATTACCGTGCCCTGATTGCACCAGCGGCAGTTGTTCAATTTTATTATTTTCACTCGTATTTTGAATTTTAGTATGTGAATGCTACAGCGGCTGTTAATTCTAAAACTGTGCACTTGATAGCACCTGCGGCAGATTTTCAAGCTATTCTAGCGGCAGATGTTTTAAACATGTATCGTGGTTCACGATTCTTTGTAACCTTATCATCTCCCTTCATCAACGGTTATTTTCTCTTACCGTGTGGCCTCGAGAACTTGCTCGTGACTTGCTCCTTATTTCGAACGCAGTATTGCAGCGGTATTCCCTTCATTGTCGCAGTGCATTCTGGGTACGCTGAGCATTCTGGTTGTGACATCATCGCGTCTCCTCACGTTTCGGCCATTTTGGATTGGGAAATCTTCACGAATCGTCGATTTGTTTTTCTCAACAGTCTGCTCTGTTTGAAGTTCAATTCCTCGACAGCATTTTCACAGCATTTCACATCGATGCACACGCCTAGTGTGTATTCTTGTTAATACCATTTTCACAAAGTTCTTAACTTATTTATTTTATTCGTTTATTTTCCTTTAATAATTTTTTTTTTTACCATGTCAAATATAATGGTACCACCTCATTTTTTACCTATTGCTGGGGATCCTAAAATGGATTGGGATTTGTGGTATCCCATGTTTTTAGCTTATGTAAGTGTTCATGAAGAAGATGGTTGTTCTTCTAAAAGGAAATTAGATCTTTTACGTCTGTCTTTAGGAGGTCAAGGCATCAAAGAATTGTCGGATTTACCTCCATTGGAAGACTCTGATGCCGAATCTAATGTGTTTGAGACTGCTGTTAAACAGCTCACCATTAGATTTGGGAAGAAGGTTAATACTGTCATGGAGCGTTTTAAGTTCTATTCTAGAGCTCAAAAAGATAACGAATCTATTGAGAAATATATATCTGCCTTACGTGCTCTAGCTGGATCCTGTGCTTTTGACACTATCAACTATGAACAAGTTCTTCGAGATCAAATAATGATGAAAACCAAAAGCAAGAAAATACAAGAAAGATTGTGGTTAGGTACTGAGACTTCACTTAAGGCTGTAGTAAATATAGCGAAAGGTATTGAGCAATCAGAAAAGTTTGTTACTGAAATAAGAGGTCAAAGTCAAAGTCTTTCCGTTAAAATACAAGAATCTATACCTGAAGTTTCACTTGTCAAAAGTCAACCAGTCCAGAAGAAAATGTTTCCTTCTACTTTCAAAAAAGATAGTTTTACAAAAGAGAATAAGTTTAATAACAGACGTTCATTTATAATATGCTATAGATGTGGTAGTTTTGAACATGTGGGGAATTTTAGGAATTGTCCTGCCCTAAACAAGATTTGTGATAAATGTAAAAAGTCAGGACACTTTGGGAAAATGTGTCGTTCGTCTCAAAAAGTAAATTGTATCTCTTTTGATGATGAAGAATTTGTTGAAGAATTTAGCGAATTCAACTGCATTTCATGTATTTCTTCCGATAATTGCAAATGTTTTCCTTCTAGTATTTTTAACATTGATGGCAATGAGATTTCCATGATAGTGGACTCTTGTGCATGGTATTCTATTATTAGCATGGACCTGTTTGAAGATTTATAGCCTAATAGAGAGTTTTTTAACCCTGATATCAAACCCGGCAGTTATACTGGTCACAAAATAGAACTAATGGGTTTCTTTTGGGCCAAGGTATCTTTCAAAGACAGGTCCACTAATGCTAAAATCTACATTGCTCGTAAAGGCGAGTCTATCTTGGGTTGGCCCCACCAAAAAGAGATGGGAATCAAACTGGATCCCAATGCTTCACCTCCAGTTTATATTGATTCTAATTTTTCACCGCCAGTCTTAGCTGTAACTTCAAGTAATAATGAATTTGTTGACAACATTAAGAATATTTTTCCTAAAGTGTTTGAGGAAAAATTAGGTCAGTATGCCCATTTGAAACCCAAAATCATTCTTAAAGACAATGCAGTACCCATTAGGCATAGGGTTAGAAATGTACCCTTAGCTTATCGCGATAAATTGAAAGATATTCTCAACAATCTAGTTAAAACCAACATCATTGAACCTATTGAGTCATCTCCTTGGGTTTCCCCCATTGTCCTTTCCCTTAAATCCAATGGCAAGCTCCGCTTATGTGTGGACCTTCGCAGCTTAAATAAGGAAATCTGGACTGACATGCACCCTTTACCTAAAATCAATGAACTTATCTCTACTCTTTCTGGCGCATGTGTGTTTTCCACCCTAGACCTTGCTAGCGCATATCATCAGGTTGTACTACATGAGGAATCCAAGAACTTGACAGCTTTTGTTACACCTGAGGGTATGTTTCGCTATTTACATATGCCTTTCGGTCTTGCGAGTGCTGCATCTGTCTTTCAACGCTTAATGAAAGAAATGTTGTAAGGTTGTAAGGGGGCCATTGCATTCCAAGACGATATTCTTATCTTCGGCATTGATGAACTACAACATGATGAGAACCTGAAAGCTGTTTTAGGAAACATACAATCGAAAGGGTTAACACTCAAATTCTCAAAGTGTAAATTCAGGCAACAGAAAGTTCAATATTTAGGACATGAAATCTCCAAAGAAGGTATTAAACCTAAGTTTGATCATATTGCCAGTATTTCCAAAGCTCTTGCGCCTATCAATAAGGATCAATTGTTTTCCTTTCTTGGTTTAACTGAATATTTTAGCAAATTTGTTAAAAACTATGCTTCTAAAGTGTCTTCTCTTCGTGTATTACTAAAAATAAAAGCAAAATTTTCCTGGGGTAATGAACAACAATTGCAATTTAATGAGTTAAAGAAGGAAATCTGTTCCGCTCCTTTTTTAAAACCATTTGTCGTGGGTAAAGAATGTATTGTTTCAGTCGATGCAAGCAATACTGGTTTAGGAGCTGTTCTTCTGCAAAGAGGTGTTGGTGAAGAGTGTATTGTTTCGTACGCTTCAAGAACGTTGAAGGGTGCTGAGTATAATTATTCAACTATTGAAAAAGAATTGTTGGCATGTACTTGGGCTGCTCAGCATTTTAGACAGTTTTTATGGGGTACCAAATTTGTCCTCAGAACTGACCACAAACCCCTTGTTAATATGCTAGCTGCGGGTGGTGGTAAGATTTTAACAGCTCGCTTGGCCAGGTTAGCAGCCAAGCTACAAGAGTATCAATGTACTGTGGAGAATATTCCTGGTAGACTTAATGTGCATGCTGACTGCATGTCTAGGTTGGCTTTGCCTCATCTGGACGATGAACACTCTGAAGAATGTGATGTAGCTTACACCATGAAAGACATTAACATGAATGATTTGGGTGCTATTTCAGATTATGTTTGGGTGAAAGCTATGTCGGAGGATGACACTCTTTGTCTTGTAGATACTTATCTAAAGTGTGGATGGCCTGAGGAAAGGAAACTTTCTGGTGATTTGAGTTCTTTCTTCAAGGTCAGTGATGAACTTCTGTGTTCTCACAATATTGTCACCAGAGGTGACAAGATTATTCCTCCTTTTTCTGTCAGGGAAAATTTGATTAGAATTACTCATGAAGGCCACATGGGTATGTCAACAACTAAGAGGCGTTTGCGGGAGTACTATTGGTGGCCCTCAATGGATGCTGTTGTTGATAGATGGGTCAGGAACTGCCCCTGTTGTTCCAATAGTGATAAGACTGTTAAACCTCTTTCCACTTCTGTTACTCCTATTGAGTATTCTGAGGGCCCTTGGAGTAGATTGGGGATTGACATCATTGGTCCTTTGAATTTGCATGACTGTAGGGAAGTTTATGGTTTGGTCTTGATTGACTATTTCTCGAAATGACCGGAGGTCAAGATTGTTGAAAGGATTACTTCTAGCCAAGTTATTGATTTTCTAAATAACATCTTCAGTCGTGAGGGTCTTCCTTCTGAGATTATTTCTGACAATGGCACACAGTTTATTAGCAGGGAGATTGAATTGTTTTTTAGAGAGCATGGCATTACTCATAAGAGGGTCTCGAATTATAATCCCCAGGCCAATGGTCAAACTGAGCGCTTCAACAGAGTGGTCAAGGAGTCAATTCAGTTAGCTGTTAAGAATAATTTGGATTGGAGGAAAGCTCTACGTGCTACCTTACTTACCTATCGGATTTCTCCTAATTCTGTAACTGGTTGCTCTCCTTTTGAATTATTGAGGGGTCGCAAAGCCGGTTCTAAATTGTTACCCTGGTGGTTGAAACCTAATAAATCAGTTGTGTCTGGTCCTGATTTTACGAAAGTGAGAGAACGTGTGAAGACTTATCAAGAGAAAATGGGTAGATGTTCAAATAGGAAGGTCTCTAGCTACAAGGTCAGAATTGGAGATTTCGTTCGTTTGAAACTTGGAAATTCTTTTTCTAAAAGTTGGGCTAAGTGGTCTGATCCTGTCAAAGTAACTGAAGTGTTCAGTAAAGCTGTACGTGTTGAAGGGGGGAAGATCTGGAATTTTAGACGTGTATCTATTGTTAGATCTGACAAATCATTCCTTAACTCTAAAAAAATGTCTTCCCATGTGTGTGATGTAAATGATGATCAGAACTTTTTGGATAATTTTTGTTCTTTGCAAGATTCTCAAAATGTTTTGCCTATTGATTCTCTTTGTTCTAATGAACCTTTGGTCACCATTCTTGATTCACAGAATTTTGTCAACACTGATGATGTTTCAGAAGTCTTAGGTGATTGTGGTGTTGTTGACGATAATCCTGTTGTTCAGGATGACTCTGTCCAGGATCCTTCTGATTGTGTAATTAGGAGAAGTTCACGTGTTTCTCATCCACCTGTAAAAATGAAAGATTATGTTTGTTCTTAGTTTTTTTTGTTGTGTTTTTTTTTGTTTTTTTTATTCAATGGGGGGAGGTGTGTTGTATGCTACCTGTGTGCTTCCCAGCACACAGGTTTCTCAGAATTTAGAATGCTTTACCTAGCTTCCTTGTTGGAAGTTCTATGTGTGTCAGTTGGTGCCTGACTGCGCTTATTGCCAGTCCCTGTGGATGTCAAGCTGTTCCTCTATGAACATTAAATCTCATCTTGAACCTACAAACCTTGTGGACCTCGTCTCTTCACAACATTGACGTTAACTGGTAATTTTCCAGTGCGGAACAGCTCTTGCCAGAGTTGGTTGTTCAAGCACCCTCTCTCACCAGCTCTGATTTTGTGCCAACTTTTTAAGAAAGCTCCCTCATATTTCTATTTCCTGTTTCTGGATTCCAAATTCCAGCCTTATTTGGGCTGGTGAGACATATTTAGGGAGCTGAAATATCGCTCGGTAGAAGTTAAGAGTATACAGCCGAGGGTAGCAGAATTTCTACGTGTCAAGGATTCGCTCCCGTAGGTAATTACTGGTTGTAGCTTTGCACGTAAGACCTTTAAAAGAGTGTCAAGTGTTAAATCCGGCAGAAATTTCTTTAAGGGCTTTAATGCCAAGCAGGTCATTACCCCCTTCCTTTGTAAATATTCAAGTTGTGGTTTGGAGGAATTGTTTTTATCTAGGAGTACGCCCAAGTATTTGTAGGTAGTTACTTGGTCCAGGCTTTTGCCTTCCATATACCAACTAGGACTTGACTTCTTGCGGTGATTTACGCTCATAACTTTCGATTTTTTTAAATGTATTTTTAATGCATTCCTAATTTGTGGGTGGCATCTAAAAGGTGCTGAAGTCCTATTGGAGTTCTACTGATCAGCACTAGGTCGTCAGCGTAAAGTAAATTTGTCAATTTCATGGTTCCTAGCCTCGGGGTGTGAGGAACAAGCGTCCATTTCTGCAGGTCTCCCAGGAAGAGGCTACAGAGCAAAGGGGCTAGAACGCAGCCCTTCCTTATAGTGATTTTTCTTGAAAGGTGCCTACCTGCAACTAATTTGATTCTGACCCACGTACCGGTATGCAGATGTATGAGTTGGTCTAGGAGTGTTAGTGGAATCCCCCATTCTTTCAGCTTTAACCAAAGTTTGGAACGGTCTACGTGGTCAAAAGCTGCGGAGTAGTCAATAAAGCAAAGGTACAGGGGATATTTACCTTGCTTCGCTGCGTCCATGAGCATGGTTTAGGCCATGATGTTTGTTATAGTTCCTTGCCCTTGACGGAAATCCGTTTGGGTCATTGGTATAATGCTGTTTCTTGTAGACCAAGCGACCAGACCTTTAAGAACAATGCCTGCATAGTATTTGGCCTCTGTGTCAATCAAGGCTATCAGGCAGTAGACGTTTGGGTCAGATCTCGTCCCTTGCTTGAATATGGGACTGATGATAGAGCCTCGCCATAACTCTGGAATTTCTGTTGTTCTTAAAGCATGTCCTATAACTGGAACTAAAGCATTACTCCAGAAGTCTATGTCCTGCTTGTATAGCAACGGGGGTATGCCATTCGGGCCCGGTGCTCCTGCCTGCCTACCTCTGGAAATTTGTTTGCGTAAATCTTCTACCAGAGGTTCTTCTTGCTGATCTTCTAAACTAATTCCGCAGCCCTGGCTTGGTGGGGGAGCTACCTCTGGCTGTGAGAAGACCGAAGGCTCAATACCCATGTTGCATTGATACTTCTGAGTTCTCCCCTCCCGAGTGGTGTTATTTGCGTCGGCGTGACTCTGGAGGCCCAGGGAAACTATTGTTTCGGGATCCTGGACATTGAAATGTTTAGTTAAGTAGTCTACCCAGACAGCTTCGTTGATATTGGAGCTAACACCTTGATGATTGGGGCGCTGTAGTTAATTTACCGTTTTCCAGAATTTAGCACTAATTTTTTGATTTGCATCAAACATAAGTTCATTATCTGTTCCTCTTTTCTTCTCCCATCTCCTCCTTTTTAGAGATGTCCTTAACTCCCGGAGTGTGACTTGCAGTTTCCGATTGTTTGGGTTTGCGCAATCGCTTGAAGGTTTGATTTATAGTTAGTTTGAGTTTTTTAGAAACAGGGCTATTTTGTGCATTAATTGAGGCAGCTACTACATTCCCTTGTTTTTGGCCATTGCGTTGTGAGTATTTGTCTCCTATAGATTCAGTAAATAGTACCCAACTTTCTATTGGATCGGTTGAGTTGACTTGACCTTGACTTGACCTTGTTTATAAAGGGCCTGGGCGTCTGCTGCTATTTCATCTATGTTGCTGGAATTGCATCTTATTCTTCTTAGATTGGTTGTTTCTTCCGGCAGGATGAAATTGCTGGTTTCTGGGATTTCGCAGGCTCTTGCTAAAAGATTCAGCTCTTGTGGTAGATGGTCACTGAAATTACTGTTACCGATCTTAAAGGTGGCCACTTTATTAAACAAGGACAATGTCATAAAAGTGAAATCTAGATGTGATGAAGTAACAGTCGAGTGATATGTGGCTGCTGGTGGAATATCATCTTTAAGCCGCCCATTCAGGGCTCTCATATTTAGGTGTTCTAAGCCCCTGAGTAAGTTTGTTGCTACGCTTGGTGGCTTAGAGTGCCGTATTTGGCTTTGTGTTGGAATTCCCCATGCTCTCGAGCGGTCCTGCGTTGAGTCTTCTTCTTTAGTAGACCCTAAGAGGTGCATGTTGAAATCACCGGCCAGGACTATGAGATCGGTTGATTCCTCTTCCATTACTCTCTGCAGCTCGAGTAACAGCTCTTTTGCTGCCTTTGATTTTTGTTTTGGGTGAACATAAACATTTATTATTATAATTTCCTGTTTAGGATTATTTAGCCTAAGAATTACCTTTATTCCTTGAATACTGCTTGGCGGAGTTAGATGTATGGTGACAGGGAGGAGCTCACCAATTTTAGTAATTGAATCAGAAAGCTGGAAGCCCCCGAGCGGCGACCGAAAGCTGACATCTTTGCTGCCGACAATGAGTAGGTGGTGTAGCCTTGTAGGTCTAGAGGCTTGTCTTCCCAGGTTTATTGAAGCAAGATAATGTCAAAGGTAGTCAGATAATTTGTGAACTCTTGATCCTGCATTTTTTAGGCTAAGCCATTAACGTTCCAGACACATACAATAATTGCGTCGCGTTCTATCTGTGAAGGCTGTACTGAGTCAGTTGCTTGTCATAGTGGACATGCTGGTATTATTTGCCGATGTGTGTCGGGCCAGTTGTTGGATGTTGAGATGGACATGAGTGATGTCACTGACCATGTCATGAGTGATGTAATATGTGATGTCATCAGCAGTGCATTGCAGGCGCGCAAGTTATAGTGAGTCCAACTAACTATAACGTGGGAATTTCAATGGTTTTATGTCAGTAAAATTTCCAGCTAACTATAACTGGTGTGAAACCTATCGTTTTTTCAGTGAATTTAATAGGTTTTTTAAATGCTAATTCCTAACTATAACTGGTGTGAAACCTATGGTTTTTTCAGTGAATATATATATATATATATATATATATATATATATATATATATATATATATATATATATATATATACAAAATTTCGATGGCAAAATGAAACCCCTCCTTTTGTTTCTTTTCAAATTAAATGTATTAAGTGTTACCACTTTATTCCAATCAAGATGACTTCAGGTGTGCCATACTTTTGTCATAAGTAAGACTGTTAGCGTTCTAGTTGTTCTTTAGAACACTCTGGGACATTCTGTCATTGGGCTATAGTTGGACTACATCTGGCTGATATTTGGGCTACATTTGGGCTCTTTTGTCTCTGATGGCCATCTTGGGAGACTGCATATCAGAATTTTTTTAATGAAATATAAGAGGATTTGAGAAGTGACTCAAAATGTACCCTAATTTTTCTTTCTTTAGCACTAATCATAATTTCTATGGCAAAATGAACCCCTTAATTTTGTTCCTTTGCAAATTAAATGTTTTAAGTGTTAACACTTTATTCCAATCAAGATGACTTCAGGTGTGCCATACTTTTGTCATAAGTAAGACTGTTAGCGCTCTAGTTGTTCTTTAGAACACTCTGGGACATTCTGCCATTGGGCTGTATTTGGGCTACATCTGGCTGATATTTGGGCTACATTTGGTTTTTTTTTTGTCTCTGGTGGCCATCTTTGGGCTACATTGGCTACATTGGGCTACATTGGGCTACATTTGGGCTACATTTGGGCTCTAACATATATATAGCCCAATGTAGCCCAATATATATTTTTTCAAAGTTAATTTTCGTAAAAACCACTGGAGCACATATCTTGAGACATAGCAAAGGCACATCGGGCTACCAGTCCCTACAATTTTGCCAAGTTTGGTGGAAATCCATTCAGCCGTTCGGGCTAAAAGTGAGGTCGACCGCCCTATGGAAATTAACATGGGGAAAACACGTTTTGGGACCCCCCTTTTATCTCGGCCCCCGCTTGACGAATCCCCCGAAACTTTCAGGGAAGGACCGGAGCTCCACGAGGCAAATTTGAGGAAATGTTCAGTTAGATTCGTCAACCGGCGCCAAAGTTATTCACAATAGAATTTTGAGATTTTGCATTGAAAAAAATCCTAACTATAACTACCTACTGGCGCTTTGAACTTTCACGGCAACCAGAACATTTCCCTTCAGTCACCCGTGTTTGTCCTGCACAGCACCAGTTAACAGGGATTGTTTTCAACTTACCCAGCTCTGCGCTTCTTCCACCCAGACACAAAGAACTCTGGGAGATGTAGTATTTACAACGGCACATCGGGAAGGACAATCACATGATCAAGAGCCCTGAGTGCCCCCACCAATAGGAGAGATGCAGGACTGTTTTAAACATGGGTGGGGCAATATCCTGGAACAACAGCGGCACCCGAGAAAGGCGGATGGAGCCGAAATGCATCGTGCCTGATAGCTGTTTGAGTAAGGGGCCTCCAAAGATATTTCCCCGTGTGGCCTCTCTTTCTTTCGTTATTGAAGGAGTTCTCTGCATATATATATACTGAGATATGTGTATAATTCTTTCCTAACAATCTTTTCCTTGTATTTATCTTTACGAAGAACAGAATTTGTTTTTCAAATTGTTTTTTGGTAAGGTACATGTGTGTGTAAACATAATATAACTTTTATTGGTTCACATAGGGTATCATTTTTGTCCACTGGAAAAAAGAGGTTTTTTTCTATCACGTTTTGAAAAATGTTTTAGTTTCAATTTCTCTTTATTTAGATTCACGGTGATGCACTATATTATTTAGTGAATGGATATTTGGAATACAGTTAACAATAACCCATTGTATTATACCGAAATATTTTTTGAGATTGAATCCTCATGCTTTTAGCAAATGTATTTTACAAATATTTCATGTATTTTACGTATCACACTAAGAAAATGATGAAAGAAAGCTGTAAATAGTATACTTTCTATGTCCATTCACGCACTTGCACTTTAAAAGGAGGTGCATCCCACGACACTGTTGTCATGTGATCAAGGCAGGGATCTGCCAAAACGCGTCGTGGCTGATGTGGTTGCACTTTAAAATTAAATAAAAAAGAAGAAGCACTTATTCGGGTCTACCTCGTCTTTGCTTGTTTGGCTGTTGGTTTCGTGGAGACTGAGACGAGTTCTTGCAGCATATATATATATATATATATATATATATATATATATATATATATATATATATATATATATATATATATATATATACACACACACACATACACACACACACACAAACAAACTCTGGATACTTCCCAAGTTTAAGTGGAGAGCAGCTCCTATATACAGCACCTTACAATACACACTCTGAATCTGTTCACCTCAAACGTCTGATTTTTTAGCAAAGTTTTTAGGCATAGGATCAGTACAGGATTTGCATAGCACCATCCACTCCGAGCTAGAAAAGGAAAAAGTATTTTGCTATTTTTACAGCAAAATCATTAAGCATATGATTAGCTAGTGATATCCACACCAAGCTGAAAATGACAACTCCAGGCACAGTATAAAAGTTTTGGATTGGTAAAATACCATCCAAACCAACCTTGAATGAATAAAGGCAACCCGTGACACATATTTTGCTCTTGTATTGAGATCATCAGAAAGGTATAGTTTTTGGTCAGACATGAGTATGTCAAAATCAACAATTGTTTTTGATATATTGTTGTGTTTTATCTAGGACCCTAATTAAATATTTCATATTTAGTAAATAGCCAATGCAAACCAAATGCGGCAAGGCTACTTCCTTAGACTCCTAGAAAGCACAACGAGTTCTTACAACATACCAAACCTCCAACAACCTGGGAATTCCCCGTGCTTTCTCAATGCGGCCTGGTAGTTTCTGATTGTGCCCTCCCCGCGTTTAGAAGCTCGCCGGGAGTTTTATTTTCCACGCTCCCGATGATCGTGAATGAGGAAAAAGTCTCGCCGGGATGTCATTTTGCTTGCTCATGGTCGCCAACTTGACGTTGAGGACTGCGAGCAGGCAAAAAAATGACCACTGCAATACGCTACGCCTGTTTGCACTGTGCTACGTGCAATTCGTGTAGTGCGAAGTAGCGCAAACTTCACAAACTACGCGAGCGTAGTGTAGTGTTTTGCCCCGGCTTAATGTATATATAGTACCTACTGGCGGTCACCAGTAGGTAGTTATAGTTAGGACCAAGTTTCCATAGGATGAGCATTTTTTTGTTTTGCTTATAACTTTGGCGTTGTATGATGAATCTTCATGAAATTTTCCAAACTAATTCATTGTTAATATCAGCTCCTATGTTAAAAGCTTGGTGGTGATTCGTCAAGGGGAAGTTGAGATAAAAGGGGGGTCCCAAAACGTGTTTTCTCCATGTTAATTTCCATAGGAAACTTTAGACAAGGCTACAGGTCTAACGGGTGAACCGAATTACCCCACATTTGGCAGGGAGAAGGGTCTTAGTCTAGAAAACATGCTTTTTTGTTTATTTGGTGTAAATTCGTTTAGTAGTTTTAGAAAAATATCGAAATTTACATTTCATTATTTGGGAATTCTGCCATCTGATTCGCCCATGCCTATCATGCTAACACAAGCTTGCTGCTTATTGGTTGTGAGTGCTAGGAGCGGTTGGAATAGGAAGTGTTGGCCGCCATTTTGTGATTTTGTTGAAGCTAATAAGAGGAAAAAGCGGCAAAAAAAGTGGGAAAGAGGAGGGTAGGAGCCCTGTAACCTCTGTGGTTTGTTTAGGGTATGCTATAGAGGGGGTGCAAAGCGAAGTATTCACCCCTACCAGTGTGAAAGTGGTGGGCTACGGAAATTGAGTGAGGTATTGCCAAGAGTTTGATGCTGCTAAGGTGAGCTGGTGCAGTAGTCAGGGATTAAAGCGTGAGCCCAAATTATGTGTCTTATGCTGTGAAGTCATGTGCTGGGGCCTCTGCACTACACCTGTGGAAGTAGTGTCAGCATGTGTATATACCTACTAGGACGAACTACTGACCCGGACTGGTCTGAAGGTCCTGTGGTACGGGAAATATGTGAGGTATTGTCTAGAGTCTCATGGTGCTAAGCTGAGCTGCTGCCGGACTCGGGGATGAAAGCGTGAGCCCATACTGTGTGTCATATGCTGTGAAGTCATGTGCTCTGGCCACTGTGCCACATCTGTCCAAGTAGTGTCAACATGTAGTTATACCTACTCGGAGGAACTTTCGTTTTGAACATTGTAACTTGTGTATGGTGTTTAGGGCGTGTTATACAGGGAGTGCGAAGGTAAATGTGCGTGTATCAAATCAATTTGGTATTTTTAATGTGCAAACTACTCACTCATACAGGTCTGATGGCGCTGGGGCGTAAGCTGAGCTGCTGACAGACTCGAGGTAAAGTCGCTGAACTACTGACCTCTACCGGTCTGAAAGTGCTGGGTACGGAAATTAAGTGAGGTATTGCCTAGAGTGTCATGCTGCTAAATTGAGATGCTGCTGGACTCGGGAATGAAACTGTGAACCCAAACTGTGTGTGCTATGCTGTGAAGTGATGTGCTCTGGGCGCTGGGCCACACCTGTCCAACTCGTGGTCCATACAGCATGTACCTGCGGGTATAGTGTGCTCATGGTCCATACAGCGTGTACCTGTAGATGTAGTGTGCTCGTAGTCCATACAGCGTGTACCTGTGGTTGTAATGTGCCGCAGGTGTAGTGTGCTTGTAGTCCATACAGCGTGTACCATAGTCGTACCTATCTCTTGTTTTGCTACATTTTGGTTTCTTTCTTAAATTTGTCTTGTAAAGCGCTCTGTAAAACCAGCAAAATAAAATAAAAAATAAATAAAAATACAGTATTTGTAAAACGCAAACTGCTCACCTCTAAGGGTGGGTAGAGCTGGTGATCAAAGCAAGAGCTCTGTGCTGCAAAGTCAGATCATCTGGCTCCTGCGCCACAGCTGTGTGGAGAGTAAATTTTGGCGAGGGTCCGCAAGTTGCCATTACCTGGCCATTACCTGGCCCTAAAATAGCGGGCCTAAGTTGTAGGTTATAGGGTGGCTCTAAAAAGAGCCCTTGTGTTCATTAGTTGGAGCTACATATAAGTGTGGATGCACAGCTTCAAGTTATTCAGAAAAACTCGATTTCCCTGTTCTGTGAAGTGTACTCCATCACTTCTGTAGATATCAGCCATATCAAAATGTATGTTGTTGTTGTAGATGGACCCCATTTTGTGGTCTCCGAGGTATGCAGACACAGCTTTGTTGACTTTCTTCCTAGATTTTTCAATCTGAGGACAAAATTGTTCTGACCATTTCCACTTCTGTCTTTGGCATATATTGGAATATACAAAGACAGTTTGAGGCAAAAGTAACATCAATTGTCCAAAGGTGTCCTTCATAAGCATTTCCAAACCTACCCCAGTCAATGTGCCTAGGCCGTTTACACCACAGTGCACAATCATGAGGTCAGGGTGTTGGAGATGCAAACAGGTTTTAACCAAAGGCAACAATTGGTGCCACTTCAATCCTCTCTTTGCAAACCATTTAATGTCCACATTTTGTAAACCTAGGTCTAAGTCAATATGTCTCTGTTCTGCATACCTCTTGCACCAGAAAATATAGCTATGACCTACGATCCACACTAGCATTTTGAAGGTATGGCTGGAAGGTATGGAAAGATGTCTGTAGCTCATACAGTTCTTTTGTAGAAAAAGAGATATGTTTTAAGATGGAGAACTACTTTTTGTGCCATACAAATCGATATCTGATTGGGAGATGAAAGGCATTGTTTTTTAAAAGTAGGGTGCACATTCGTTTTGAGGAAAAGCATCTTTGTGATTGGTTAAGAAAAAGCAGTTTCAACGTGGAGTACATAATATAGGATAAAATTTGCTCAACTCAACCGCACCTGCTACTTGCATTTGAAAGGCACAGTTCGAACTTAAAACAATCGTGAACTTTTAACCTGCACGTGCCGTTGAATGTTTGAGAAATGTTCCAAAAAATATTGTGAGGTTTAAAAGAATTGATGAACTTTTAACCTGCACATGTTGTAGAATGTTCTAGAAAGTATGTTGATGGAATACGTTGCACTGCTGACTTCTATGTGTAGTTGAATATGAAAAAAACTGTTCATATGGGAAATTAAAAAGAAACTAATAGAGAGAAGTTATGAAACGTAAAATAATAAAGTATTCTAATTTGTTCTTTACATGTATTTATGTGTGGAGGAACACAATTATAGAAAGAAGAGCACCAGGTAGAGAAGAGGAAGCAGGGAGTAGGGGTACAGGGGAGATGGGCACAATGGCACACATGCACAATCAAGTACAGCACAAGTATAGACAATGGCCAAATTGAAACACACCAACAAGGAGCACAAGTCACACAACCCGCCAACATCACACCACTGAGCGAGCATAGAAGTGAAAACCACACTGCATTCATAGAGGATGTGTACAAAGGCCGGTCGTGGGTGTTGTGGTTATCTGTGACCATGGTCATCATGGATGAGAAGCCCAGCACGTGGCACATGGGTGGGTTCACTGTGTGTTAAGTTGCCAAACAGCTTCTCCTCCCTTCCACGAGCACCCACATTTTAGTATTGTAATGCCTATTCGGGCATGTCCTGCGGCACTCCAACGACACCATGAGAGTGCTGTTTGGTGGTGGTGCATGCCACTTTACAACATCATTTGCTGCAGCCCTTGTGGCAGGCCACACCAGAACAGGGACACACTTACTCCACTTCCTGCACACGGACATGTCCGAGACACCCCGTTTCCCTTGCCGGATAGGCACACCCCGGTGCTGACCTGTGTACGCCGGACCAGCACATGTCTGTTGTGCATACAGGAGGATGCGTGCGTAGCTACATGTCCAGGGTCACTGCCAACGCTAAGGTGACATGGTAACATTTACTGAAGACAGCACACTGTGATGTTGTAGGGCCCGTGCCTATCATGCTAACACAATGACGACACGGACACACTTGCTCAGATGCGCGTTTGGGGGGCGTTGGCAGTCCTGGGGTTGTTGCAATGAGTCTTGTGATCCTAATGGGTATCCCAGTATCATGCTTATTGACTCGATGGCACCTGTGGGTGCTCTGGTGTGGCTCTTGGCTGTGTTTCCTTTCATGCTGCAGGTAGTCATCCTGCTTAACACCAGCAGAAAGCAGGTGTAAAATCCCTGGTGGTAACGTGGCTTATCGCCGGAATTTCTTTCGCATTGCAGTTGTTGTGAAAGTTGTGATGTGATTTTTTCGTGTGCAGAACAATATACAAACTGGGGAGAGTATTCCGTCAAGATCCAGCACCTGACGCACTATTCCTAATCAATATAAATACAATCAGATTTCTTCATTGATTTTGTGTGTACACTGTAAGTGCAGCCACTACCTCAGTGCAATTCAATACATGATTTAAAAATTTAGAATAAATAGCAAAGGTGCACCTTGTGTCTTTTTGCACAGGAACGGCTACTCTGCATTTCATTTTCAGCACTTTAATACAACTAAAGTTGAGATAAATCTAACACACTATTCAGAAGTTGGTGCAAACTGCAGAGATCACCAGTATTCCACAATAATGCCCCAAAATGTAACACCATGGTGGGTACCACCAATTAACAGTAATAAGAACAAGAAAGAGTCACACAGCAGTTAAGAAAACAACCAAAAGGTTAATACATTTTTTTGTTATACTTTATTTTTTTATAAACATATATAAACCATAAACTATTTTCAAATGTTATTACTTTATTGACATATATGTATATGTATACATATATGTATATATATATATATATAAAAAATAAACCAATAAACAAAATGTAACAAAAATAATAGAAAACAACAAGGTGGAAGACTCCTGTGGGGACCATGGATGTCTACGACAGAGCCTGGAAAATAAAGCACAAAATAAGGACGTGTGTAATGCGCATATCAAAGGACTGAGCGAGAGAAACAGAGAAGGAAGAACAAGCCAGAGAGAGAAAGAGAGGGAAGGAAAGAAAGGGAGTAAGAAAGGGAGAAGGGAAAGAGAAATAGAAGGAAAGGAATGAAGAGAGTGAGAGAGAGAGTGCAGAGAGGGAAGTGAGAGAAAGAGAGAGAGAGAGACTGTCGCCGCTGAGCATCCACGAGCAAATAATTACCTGGTGCCAGTGGAGCAGTGGGCGGACTGCACGTGCCCGTCAAAACCCCGCCGATCTCAGCTGTGTTGCTGAGTCCTAAATCATGAATGGCGGAGACCACATCAGATTCTGCGCGGATCTTACAAATGTCACGGAGTCCTGAGTCCTGAATGGCGGAGTCCACATCAGCTTCTTCTCGGATCTGATAGATGTTGCTGAGTCCTGAATGGTAGGGACCACATCAGCTTCTCAGTGGCCCAGCAGATCTCACACATGTCGCTGAGTTCTGAGTCGTTCAATGGCAGAGACCACCTCAGGGTTTGGTGCCGCTAAGCCTGCGGAACCCAAGTCCGTGGTAGGCCCCTGATGGCCACATGAGTTTTGGGTGGCACTAACCCTGTGCATCTGAAGTCCGCGCCAAAGGGATGGTAGGCCCCTGACGGTCATACAGCTGAGGGTGCGACTAACCTTCTGCGCAACTTTTCAAAGACTCTTTATGGTTGAGACCCATGGAGCGTTCGCCAGCTGGTCAGCTGGCATCAATAAAGGATGTGACGTTGTTGATCTATTATATTTGCATGGTCACATGGACTGTGATGCATGTGCTGGATGGGTGTGGTGTGTGTGCAAACCTGCCCTCAGGGAGTGGCCGTGAGATGTTGAGAACTAGACCACTGACCTGCACACCAACAGCGAGTATGTCTGCGACAGGTAGCTATGTGGGGCCAATGTTGGAACGTAATCAGAGTGGAGCGGCGTGGCATGGTGCACAACAGAACAGGGCAGGGATAGCCACAATGTCGCAGATAGCTTGTAGTACTGCGTCTGTGAGTCATGGGGAAGGGCCGCAGCTGTCCCTCTGCGAGCCTCGTTGCGAACTGTTCATACCTCACACTATATAAGTATTAAAGAATAATTTTGTGATTCTGTCCGTCAGCTGGCATCTGTCTGAGGCATTTGTGAAAACATATCTGAGTTCTTTCTGTCAGAGATACCTCTTTGACGCTCCCTCTTCCCACATTAGCAGGTAACACACCCTCTTCCCACATTACCGACATACCCCCAACAACCTTCTTGGGCACGGAAGTGTCCCTGTACGGTTGGACAAAGAAGAATCTTAGTCATGTATAGATTTACATATAAAAAATAAGAATGAAGGGAGTCTGGTGCTGTGGTCGCTGCCACGAAGTTGGGGTCACTGCCATTCAGGACTCAGGACACAGTTACACATGTGGGATCGGCTTGAGTTGAACAGAGTTAGTGGCACCAAGTGTAGCCGCTGTTGCATATGGAAATATGCCTCACTCATCGAAGGGAGTGTGCTGCTGTGGTCGGTGCCACGGACTTGGGGTCACTGCCATTCAGGACACAGTTATGCATGTGGGATGGGCTTGTGTTAAAGAGGGTTTGTGGGAGTATGTGTCACCGGCTTCGCATATCGAATTATGGCTCACTGATCGAAGGGAGTGTGGTGCTGTGGTCGATGCCACAGACTTGGGGTCACTGCCATTCAAGACTCAGGACACAGTTACACATGTGGGATCGGCTTGAGTTGAACAGAGTTAGTGGCACCACCTGTCGCCGGGCTTGCATATCAAAATAAGCCACACTGATCGAAGGGAGTCTAGTGCTGTGGTCGCTGCCATGGACTTGGAGTCACTGCCATTCAGGACTCAGGACACAGTTACACATGTGGGATTGGCTTATGTTGAAGACGGTTAGTGGCACCATGTGTCGCAGGTCTTCCACAGTGTAGGCCAGAGGCAGCGGTGAGCAAGGGCCGACAGCCACGTGCATAGGCTGGTGGCCCCACCGGTCTGCGTAGTGCAGGTTTGCGGCACCACTGGTCACCGGCCTTCACTATATGCAAATTTCCCTCACTAATGGAAGGGAGTCTGGTGCTGTGGTCGCTGCCACGAAGTTGGGATCACTGCAGTTCAGGACACAGTTACACATGTGGGATTGGCTTGTATTGAACAGGGTTAGTTGGCACCACGTGTCGCCGGTCTTCCACATTGTAGGCCGGAGGCAGTGGTCAGCAAAGGCCCACACGCATGTGACGTTGACTTGAGCTGCACAGATTGGGAGCATTTGGTCTTCTGAAACCATTATAGTCTCTTACACAATTTGCATCGCTACTAATCTTGACTTGTGAACCGTAGTAACCCCAGTGTAGGCCGGAGGCAGCGGTCAGGATGGGCGCACAGACACGTGGCATTGAATTGAGCTGCACAGTTAGCGGCACCTGGATCACTCAACTTGTGTGCACCCTGCAATGATACATGGTCCCGGCGGGCCACATTGGGAGCAATGGGGCAGATGTAGGTCAATGTGAAATACCGATTTCTTAATACCGAATTTTACCGATTCGGTATTAGGAAATCGGAATTACCGATGTAGGTAAAAATTCGGTACTATTCGGGAAAAAAAATACCGAATCCTTACTACCGATGGGTATTACCGAATCTGAATTACCGAATCAGTAAATACCGAATCGGTAATTCAAAATTCCTGCAATTGAGGAATCAGCCAATCCTGTGATTCCTATTTACTCCCAACAAGGAAGTGGCCACACCCAAGCAGCTGCACTGAACCAGAAGCTGTTGGAGAGGCAGGCAACAGGGAAAGACAAACAGGAGCAACTTTACTACCTGACAACAAACAGAATGGCCAGCCAGGACAGGGAAACTGATGGTGCAGAAAGGAAAATAAAAATGTAATTTAGTGAGAGGGAGCTGGAGATCTTAATTGAGGAGGTGGCAAAGGAACACACCAAGCTTTTTGGGAAACAATCACTACAAGTGCCAGAGTCACAAAAGAGAAAAATTTGGATTTGAATCCAGGACCTCATCAATGCCATAGGTGTGACCCACCGTGACGTGGACAACCTAAAAAAGAGGTGGTATGACCTCAGGAGTATGCGAAGAAGAGGATGTCAGAAAGGAAAAAGCAAGCAAACCTGACAGGTGGAGGAAGAAATAGAGCACCTGTACCGACTGCCCTGGAACTGCTTTTGGAGTCCACCGTTGAGCCTGAGAGCGTCAGCGGCATCAGGGATGCAGACAGCTCCGCCAGAGCTGCAACCAAACAAGGTAAGGTAAGATGCATGCACACCAAGCCGCACCCCGCTCTTCCTAACCCTATTCCCCAATGAGGCAGCGTGAATCCCACTCCAGTACAGGTTTTACTTACCACCAGCAATGCATTATGGGAGATGTAGTCAGTGTGACACCTATCATAACAGCCAGCCCACTGAACCCAAAGGCATGTGACACACATCAGCGATAAGCAAGCAGAGGACAGTCAGATTCTTTGGCAGACATTAAATGTATTTGTATGCAAATGCTGCCAGACAAGTGAACTAATATACAATCTGTCTCCACTGGCGAGACATCGCACAGGGCTGTGCCAGGCAAGGCAGGAAAGGCACCCCAGAGAGATAGAGTGGAGGAGGAGGATGTCATTACGCCTGCGGGGCACACCACACCACACCACCATCAACCATCAACACCACCAGCATCTACACCACCACCATCAACACCACCACCACCACCATCAACAACACCGGCATCACGACCGGCATCACCAGCATAGTCACCAACGCCATCCTCTCCAAGACCCAGGAGGCATGCAGTTGCCAGCCTCCAACAGATGGAGTTGTCCGACAAGGACTGCAGGGGGAAGAACAGCCAACTGTGCCAGACGATGGCAATAATAACGGTACACATTGCCCCATAAAGCGACCACATACAGGTGCCAGACGCCAAAGGGCTAGGGCACACAGTCCACCTTCACAGTGTCTATGCAGGTCTGGAGCTGAACATGTTGAAGGTGCAGCGCCTGCAAGGAAAAGCAATCTGATCAGTTCAGCGGCAGATGGGGCACATGACAGCACACTTGCAGTGCATTTATAAGGGCATCTGCACAATGAACACAACACTGGCTGAGGGAATGAGGGACATGGCTGAAGGCATGAGGGACATATCTGACTCAGTGAGGCTGCTGTGCTGAAAGATGGATGATGAAGGGAAAATAGGAAATGCCCACACCTCATGAAATAAACAATTATTCAAAGAGGCACGTGTAACTAAATGACACATGTGAAGGTACATTTATTTATACCAACGACTGATATTTTTTTGAATTTTTTCAACAAAATATTTTTTGAAAAGCAGAAAAAGGGGTAAACCCACACAATCAACACAGTGATTATATACAAATACATACAGTTATTAACAATAATAGACAACAACAATTAATGAAAAACATCAGAACACAGAGCAAAAATATTAGCACATTTGATGATTCATGGTTACATATGAATGCCTATTTTATAACCACCAAAGCGAAGTGAAAAAAGGGGGGGGCAAGAGCTTGCACAATGTTCATTAGCACAATACATTTAATGTATTACTACGCTCTTGCACAATGCCGACGCGTTTCAGGTTCGAGCAGAGCGTAATCGAACCCTCATCAGGGCTTTGTAAATTGTCTGTGTGAAGAAAAACATAAAAAGAATGTTGAAAGCCAAAGCTCACATGAATCATTTGAGTTCATGAGGTTATGAAAAAAGGAGGGGGGGGGGGAAATACCTGTGGTTATCAGGCTCCTGAGAACTGATCGATGGGCAGGGGGCGGTACCCAAAGGTTTTAATTCTAAAATGAATAGAGCATATGTTGTTTAGGACGTTTCATGTGATTACAATCTCATTTGTACCACACATGATTGAGAAAGTCAAAAATGCAAGCCTACCTCTATGTGCACCGTCCGGCGCCCCTTAGAGGGAAGAGATCGAGGTAAAAAATCTTTGTGTCCTGTCAATTAGAAGCAGAGGCTAGTATTGTAATTTCGACCTCACAAGGACAAGTTTGACATGATTTATAAAAAGTGAAGCCCCATACCTTGCGTTATTAGGTGTAGAAAAGCGGTTTCCCTCTAAGAAGAAATCGACATGGTGATTCTACCTAGGAAAATGAAAATGAGCGTCACACGGGCTAAACGTGGCCAGCATTCGCAAAGAATCAAATAAAGGTGGACAGTGGCCTACCTGGGTTCGCAGCGGCAATCGTGGCGGCCCAGGGATCGAAAGACGAACACGGCACGCTGCAGAATGGGGACAGAAGCGCTAATGAGTTAGACGGCAAAGCGCCACCGGTTTTGACATGAATGGAGGCTCCCGTAGGGAGCAGATTTCTTACCTGTCCTCAGACAGTTAATCTCCAAATGCGAGGCCTCTCAAAGAATGCCCGGCGTTACGTGGGGCCATTTTGGAAATGTTTTTTAAGAGTGATTGGCGTCCCATTGAATTCTGGGATGTGTAGTCCCGATTGGAAAGAAACTAAGTCGCGCCGAATCAAGTTCTGAACTTGAATTCAAATGGTCAGTACTTTTCACAATTGGTACAACACAGCGCCCTGCAGATGTCGACAAGGTATTATTCCAGAAGGAAGCATACCTGATTCTTAAGTTTAATAGTACCCTTACAGGGCTTAACAGTATGTCTGAGTTATCAAGAATATAGCTGTTTTTTCTGACAATGGCCTGGCCGTGAACCACCCTTTGTCCCGCTCTGCCTTGCATCCCCCTTGTTTTTGTATTCATAGGTGGACTCTATCTTTCAGTCATAATGAGCCTCTACATAATGGCTTCCCTTTGCCTTTTCCGTTTTTCATTCAATCCTTCCACACGTGACTGTGTAAATTTAACTTGATTCGGCGCGACTTTGTTTCTTTCCAATCGGGACTACACATCCCAGAATTCAATGGGACACCAATCACTCTTAAAAAACATTTCCAAAATGGCCCCACGTAACGCCGGGCATTCTTTGAGAGGCCTCGCATTTGGAGATTAACTGTCTGAGGACAGGTAAGAAATCTGCTCCCTACGGGAGCCTCCATTCATGTCAAAACCGGTGGCGCTTTGCCGTCTAACTCATTAGCGCTTCTGTCCCCATTCTGCAGCGCGCCGTGTTCACGGAGGATAATTGAAACACTCCGTCTTTCGATCCCTGGGCCGCCACGACTGCCGCTGCGAACCCAGGTAGGCCACTGTCCACCTTTATTTGATTCTTTGCGAATGCTGGCCACGTTTAGCCCGTGTGACGCTCATTTTCATTTTCTTAGGTAGAATCACCATGTCGATTTCTTCTTAGAGGGAAACCGCTTTTCTACACCTAATAACGCAAGGTATGGGGCTTCACTTTTTATAAATCATGTCAAACTTGTCCTTGTGAGGTCGAAATTACAATACTAGCCTCTGCTTCTAATTGACAGGACACAAAGATTTTTTACCTCGATCTCTTCCCTCTAAGGGGCGCCGGACGGTGCACATAGAGGTAGGCTTGCATTTTTGACTTTCTCAATCATGTGTGGTACAAATGAGATTGTAATCACATGAAACGTCCTAAACAACATATGCTCTATTCATTTTAGAATTAAAACCTTTGGGTACCGCCCCCTGTCCATCGATCAGTTCTCAGGAGCCTGATAACCACAGGTATTTTTCCCCCCCCTCCTTTTTTCATAACCTCATGAACTCAAATGATTCATGTGAGCTTTGGCTTTCAACATTCTTTTTATGTTTTTCTTCACACAGACAATTTACAAAGCCCTGATGAGGGTTCGATTACGCTCTGCTCGAACCTGAAACGCGTCGGCATTGTGCAAGAGCGTAGTAATACATTAAATGTATTGTGCTAATGAACATTGTTCAAGCTCTTGCCCCCCCCTTTTTTCACTTCGCTTTGGTGGTTATAAAATAGGCATTCATATGTAACCATGAATCATCAAATGTGCTAATATTTTTGCTCTGTGTTCTGATGTTTTTCATTAATTGTTGTTGTCTATTATTGTTAATAACTGTATGTATTTGTATATAATCACTGTGTTGATTGTGTGGGTTTACCCCTTTTTCTGCTTTTCAAAAAATATTTTGTTGAAAAAATTCAAAAAAATATCAGTCGTTGGTATAAATAAATGTACCTTCACATGTGTCATTTAGTTACACGTGCCTCTTTGAATAATTGTTTATTTCATGAGGTGTGGGCATTTCCTATTTTCCCTTCAATATAGTATGGTCCAGCCCCCCCTCAGTCCCGATCAGGACCTGACTCCTTTCTTTTGCCGAAAGATGGACGATGACAGAATGGCAAGGCGCAGGGAGAGGCACAAAATGGAGAACTACACGAAGGCGGTGAACTGCCTCTCCACTGCCAATTCTTTGCTCTGCAGGTGCTCGGTGGCCATGCAGGAAGAGATAGCACACTGCAGCCGGGATGTGGCAAGGGGGCTGGTTACAGTCACCACTGCACTTGAAGTGCTACAGAATAATCAGACTGCCAATACTGGTGAAGGTAATGTGGCAGACAGTGAGGAGACAAATAGCCACAGTAGTGAAACGCACCCTGTGACAGAGTCCAGGAGGCGCAGTGGACAGCAAAGTGGTGGCACAGGACAGATTGCCAGTGAGGACAGTGTTCACAGTGGAAGCAGCCATGTTGTGCGTGGGCGCAGGAGGTAATGCCAGGCACACTTGTGTTTGACACATGGTTGAATTAACCCATGACGGCTTTGTAGGCTGTTTGGAATTGGGACTGCTATGTTAAGTCCTTCATGATGTGGCGTAGTGACATACTATTAAACTACCTCACTCACACACAATTACTAGCGGTGTCTCCTTACTTACCTAGAAATAGTTCTGTGTAATCTCAGACCGTCTTTGTCTCCCATCTGGTGCTGGTGCCGCTCCTGCTGCACTGGGCTCTGGCTGTGGACAGTCATCGTCATTGTCCTCAGAGTCGGTCAAATCTACTGCTGGCCCTTTCTTAGTTGCCAGGTTATGCAGCATAGCACATGTAGCGATGATCTTGCAGCAGATGATGGGTCGGTACTGACAGGCACCTCCGCTTTTGTGGAGGCAGCTGAACTTGCTCTTCAACAGTCCAAACGTCTGCTCCACCACGTTGCGTGTTGATTTGTGTGCAGAATTATATCATCTCTTCCTTGGGGTTGATGGGTTCAGGTAAGGGGTGAGGATGAATGGACGCACAGCATATGCGCTATCACCTAGGTGAGAAAGAAAATGCCATTAATAACAAACACCAACACATTCATCAGCAGTATACATTAGGGTGTGTCACAGTGATTTACCTAGCAGGTATCCTTCTCTAAATTCTTCTCCAGCCAGACGCGTGTATATCCCACTGTTGCGGAATATGTAGGAGTCATGGGTGCTCCCAGGAAATTTTGTCATGATGTCGGTGATGATGTTGGCCGCATTGCAGATGACCTGCACGTTGATGGAGTGGGTGGATTTTCTGCTATGGTAGATGTACTCGTTGGCTGCAGGTGAGCCTATGGGTATGTGTGTTCCATCAATGCACCCTATAGCATGCGGGAACTGTGCCTTTTGGTAAAAGTCTGTTTTTGTTTCCAGCAGTTCGGCCTGTGTGGTGAGGAAGCTTATGTAGTGATGCATCCTTTGCATCATGGAATCTAGGAAATTTTTGAAGAACCGAGACAGGCAGCTCTGCGACACACCACCTACCGCGGCTATCTCCCCCTGGTAACTTCCTGATGCTAATAGGTGGAGGCTACAGAGCACCTGGACTTGTGATGGTAAAGTGTGCGCCCTTGGTGTAGGATGCTCCAGTAGTGGGTGCAGGTTCCGTATCAGGTCCAAGATAGTTTGGGGGTGTAGCCTGTACCTTTCATGAATTTCTGCCTCAGTGAGTTGAAATAGTATAATGCGCTGTCTGTATATGCGCTCCTCCCTTCTCCAGATCCTCATTCCTGCTGCCTGTAGTCTTAGCCGCCTTGCAATAACGTAGAGGACCGCCATTGTGTTGAGACTGTTTCATTTTGGGGCTGTTTAAATGCTGTGCACATGATTAACTCCTGCCTTGAGTCAGTGGTAATTACTGACTCTTAAATACCGAATTTCATGAAATTCGGTATCACCGATTTTTGGTACATCTCTTTTACCGATACCTATTTACAGATTCGGTATTTGGGGTTTTCGGTATCTAGTATTCTGTAATAAGGAATCAGTAGCTGGTTTTCCTTATTTTACCGATTCCTTATTACCGAATCCATTCGGTATTACATACATTGCAATTGGCTAAATACCGGTCTGTAATACTGAAATTTACTGAATTTCACCTTTACCGACCGGTATTTTGCCATCTACAGCGAGCCAAATGTCTTTTGTCTAATGAATTCTGCCTTAATAAGGCCACGTGGCGATGACTTGTGGCGCAGTGAGTTAGTAGCACCTGAAGCACTCAGCGTGTGCGCAGTCTGCGATCATGCATGGTCTGTGCGGGCCGCACTGGTAGCAATGTGTCTTTCGTACTGGACTGCGTCATCTGCAATCACCACTGCATCTGAATTATGAGCCCTGCTGTCTGCAGTGTAGATTGAAGGCAGTAGTTGGTACAGACATAAGTCTGTGGAGCTGTGCCGCTGGGTTTGCAGGGGGCCTGTGTCGAGGAGGCCTGCGGTCATGGCGGCAGCCACGTGACAGGGTGAGGGCCGCCGCTCTGCAGACTCGTTGATCTTTCCACAAGTGAAATACGCCCAGGGCCTGGCCTATTTATTCATACTCCTACTCTGGAGTGGTGTACGTTGACCAGCCCACTCTGCTTCCGTTTCCAGGGGGGGGAACAACACAGCTACATGACCGAGATCTTCCCTATTGCGTGAGGTAACATGTGGCGTTCATTGTGCTCTACACTACAAGTATCAATACTATATCTCCATATGGAGAGGTTTGTGCTTTGCATAGTGAGGTCTGTGCAGCACATCACCGCTACACCTGGCATTGTATGCATTAATATTGATGGGTGATTTCCCTTGCTAAGCGACCTGGCATTAGCACAGAACATGGTGCAGAGCGAATAGCTAATTTCCAGTGTTAGCCAAGTTTCTTGCAAAAGCCAAATGTCAAAGGTGTTAATATAGTTAGTCCAGTTGGAATCATCCAGTATGGCTCCCAGACCAGCAACATTTCAGGAAAGTATCCCTAGTTTTTGTATGCATCCCTGGAGGTTGCCTATTCTGCTGTGGGTCCCCAATGCATACTATATGACTACCACCCACTGGGTCTGATGGCTTGTCAACTAATGGGGGGAGGGTTTAACACCTAAAAGATCAGGCGGAATGCAAATAGGGAGGGGTTCAGTATTCAAGCAGGGGTGTGCTAATTGAGGTTCAAGTACATGGGGCCCAAAGATTGGGGGTTAGAGGTTGCATTGGGCGACCTAGAAGGGGGTTTTAGGCATGTAAAAATAACCAAAGGTAAATAGTCTCACCCCAGAGGCCCTGATAGATCCAAAGCCATTGTTACACAGCAACCTATGGACTACAGCAGAGTCCCTAAAATTGATGATCACACAGTCTACCGGACAATCCTTAGCCCCCTTCCCAAGCCAACCCACGCACTGTGTAAACAGAATGTCGCTAGCCTTCTCGATAGGGAAGTCCTTATACCCCAGCCAGTTAAGGCACTTGTTTCTTAATTGTGTATGGGTTTCCCTTAGTCCATCCTTAAGTCCAGGCACCCCAGTCATCACAACCACATAGGAACATGCTACCGGAGGAAGATCAATAGTCTCAAGGTCTTTGGTGGCAAAGGGAGGTGTGTCCACCATTCTCTTCCTACCCAGGGGGCCTCTGTTGTTATGGAGGGTAGTATCAGTTTTAGGATTAATTACTTTTGGGCAAGCACCTACAACGTTCTCCAGACTCTCAGGTAGGCATAGGAACAAGTGATTTGAGGGTCCGTGAGAGTGAGATCCTGCAAGCACTTCTATGTGATAGAGAGATTCTTCTGGCTGAGGACATTCAATCAGCAGGTTGCCTTTGTATCAGCAAAGAAATGGGTAGTAGTGTTCCCATATAGGGAAATGTCTGCACATTTGGAAGCAACAATTGTGTTTTATACGTGAAATATAAAAATATTCTTCATAGAAGTCTAAATTAGGGTGCTCTGTAGTCCCTCAACACCAACTACCCAATGGTGCTACTTACACACAAAGTGTGCATTATTAGACAGAAAAACATAGGACTTGGACAGCACACCTCTTATTAGTTAGTGGTTTGGTAACCTTCAATCACAATTATGGGCATATATGTCCCTATTTACTTAAGATACAGGGGAAACAACAGCAAATTTAAACAAGCATGGAGATCCAAAGCATGTATTGAATCTTGATATTCTTTTATTCCAAAAATTTGACTCCAATAAAAGTTCCCAGCACACGGCTTGCCGACACGTGTTTCGTCTTACAAGACTTTCCACCACAACCCGCCCCTCGCTCCTTGTTCTGCATTGGTAATGGTTTTCAGGAGAATGAGTTTGTATGCAGTGGGCAAAATGCTGGCTTTAGCAATGCTTGATTCTTTTTCTTGTTTGGCGTGTAGGGCTAAACGTGCTCAGATAACGACGTTTTTTTTGCGTTCATAATAGTTTTCAGTATAATGCGTGGGGAAGCAGCTAAATATGAATTTGTGTGTGTGTGTGTTGAGTTATTCTTACTGCCATGCAGGAAACAGCGTTACATATCTGTTAAAAACATAATTAAATACACCCTTATACAGAGAGCGCAGCTGAAACGTGTACGAGTAACGTGTAAAAAATGTAATTAACACATGTAAATCAGCGGCACCCTTAAGAGACACTAACAGCATACCCTGCGAGCGAGAGACTTCCAGGCACTTGGGGCCATATGCATGAACACATTTTCCCATAGACACAGAATGGGCAAAACCCTTTGATGCATCTGGCCCTTGGCTCCTTCTGAGCTGGCAGAACAACCATGTTCTCACGTGCCTCACAAACTACCCTTTCTATAGCGCTTAAACTTTAAAACATTAAAGAGCATTTGTGATGGTATTTCATTCCAGAATATGCGAGTACCAGCTGACTTCCTGAGTGGGTCGTATTTTAACTATTTTATTTGTGAACCGTAAAAGAAAAGCATTGGCAAATCCCAGCGCTCTAACACTGACTACTCCCTCGCTGTGAATGCCATTAACTCAGAGACACTTGTGTCTTCGGCCTGTAAGCACATGGCTTGTGCCGTGCATGAGGAGGCCCTTGTAGTCTCAAACAGTGCAAACTCACACCTGTTGACAGGGTGCTCATCCGGCGGTGAGCACGCTTAAACTTTAAATGTCCATAAGACAGCTAAGTTGGTGCAAACGAACAGCTGCTGTACACTCACCAAATTCAAGTGGAGGTCAACCTCAAATATTCACGCACCGTGGGTCAAAGTAGATGTAATCCTTCCAAGTTGTGTACATACTGTGCAATATGACACCTGCTTTATTTGCCATTAATTTATCACACACGTTTAAAGGCACATTCCTGTCACAATGGCAACATGCCATACTTCCGTTTCAAAGGAGGAGCGTGTGGCAGTCCAATGTACGCAACTTAAATTTATCGAAGCGTCTCGAACAATCAGCGTCCTATTGACTCATAATTAAATGCACCCTGTACAGAGAGCACAGCTGAAACGAGTACTAGTAAACCATTTCATTAGCACATGTAAATCAGCAGCACCCTTAAGAGACTCTGCCATGCTACTGAATCGGACTAATGAACCAAATAACAATAATTTGTAATAAAAAGGCCAGACTCGAAACCTGGAATACAGATAACAAAACCCTTTGGTGAGATCCTAGATATCAGCAGCGATAAACAAAGGCTCTTCCACACTTTAAACAAACTAAAGACACACCTATTCTTTTTAAAGCTCCCAAGCTTTCCCGAATTGCCTAGTAATTGCTATCAAGTGTGTAACAAAGAAGAGTGATGGCAAAAGAATTCTGCAGTGCCATATTCACAACACACCGCATGCTGATGACATAATTTAAAAGGCTGCTATTTTTACACAAGACAAATCTGCTTCACACAGTATTGTTACTTTTTCAGAACTTTCATGTATTGTGTGAAAATCACTCGATTTTTCTTCAGCATATTGTGTCAACCTGTTTTCGGTAACGGCCGAAATTACCGTATTTCGTCGGTTAGCGACCGGTATTAGGCGTTTGAGATGTAGGGGCCTAATTTAAGGATTCGGTAATTTACCGAATCAGTAATTTAAGGAATCGGTAAATTACCGAATTCTTAAATACTGATTCGGTAAATTACTGAATCCTTACTGTAGGAAGCACTCAAGTGAGTGCTTTTCACCTGTAAGGATTCGTTATTTACCACCAACTACAAGTTGGTGGTAAATAACGAAAACCGTAAAAAAAGCAATTTTGTGCTTTTTTAACAGTGCCATGTGGCAGACATACATGACCTTAAGGCATGTATGTGTGCCACATGTGCACCCATGCATTATTCAGGGGTGCAACAGGGTGTCAATGTGACACCCTGCCACCCTTGTAGGTCTTCCCCCTCTTACCGATTCGGTATTTACCCCTTATGTTAGCTTTCACACAAATTTTCAGCCCCAGTAACGGTTCCCAGATGATAAAATGGCAGCCGCAACTTTCTGTTCAGATTGCGTCAAGCCAATCAGATCATTCCTGTCTGCACGTGCATTTGTGATTAATCGCGCATGCTCCAAAATATATGTGGTCAGAGATATATCTATAAATTTCAGCTTATATTTATCCGAACTACTGGACAGATTTTCATCAAATGACAAAAAGCACTATCTGCCTAACAATATCTACTTTTCTGCCAAATTTGGTGTTATTCTGTCCAGCGGTTCAGGCTGTAGGTTTGACAATGTGTTCCTATAGTAATTAACATTACAAATGTGCCCTTTTTGTGCACCCCTATTTCTCAGTCCCCACTGCACGGATCAACCCCAAACTTCCCATGACACACAGAATCTACTTTGACACTTATTTTTGGAAAATGTCATGAAGATTGGTCAAACGACGCCAAGGTTATAGGAAAAATGCTTTTCTCATGGAAACTAGGTCCTAACTATACCTACATATTGGCGACCGCCAGTAGGTAATGTGTACCCTTATTCTCAGTTAACTTCATTAGCAGTGTACCAGCATATGAAGCACAAGAATGAACAGCTGAAATGAACATTATTGTGTTCCAGTAAACTCTTTTCAGTCTATTCTTATGGACATTCAGAGAAATAAATCATATGTATTTTTGTAAATACGAAGTACAACACTTTAAAAAGCCCAGGAGCTGGATTCGACCCTCTGCACTTCAACAAGTTTGGTAAATGTAAGTCCTTAGATTTGAGGTTATTTTATTACCAAGAAACAATGGAGACTTCATGAGAATGTATTAGTTAATGCGAGCATGCACTAACATCCTATATTTACTGAAAGACCATACCATGATTTATAGTGTATAACGTGATTTTTAAAATCACATTCTCAAATTGAGATGCCACGCATTTTTACCTTTGCCAGCAAATACAGAGGCAAATGTTAAAAGATCACAGAAACCGAACCGAAATGTTCATTTTGATATAACTGCTCTCGTTTTGAACACAACCCGACTGTCAGAAATATCTTTTCATAGCTGGTTTGAGCAGGCAGGTCAGTGCGCACACAGTTCACTGTAGAAAACACGTGCCAGCCGGCGTTGTTATTCTCGGTGCCACGCGCGAGCTGACGTGCAGTGCTGTCAAATATTTCCAAGTCAGAACGCGAAGTGTTTGACTTTCTAATGATCTCCTGGTGTTTTTCTCGGATACCTCTTACAGTAGCAAGAAAGCATAAGCAGAGGTCGGGTGAGGTGGGCTTGGAAGCACCTGCTCGGCCTGGGAGAAGCAGGGTCGGAGCAAGGAAAGCCTGAACACAAAGTGGTTTCTTTGAAATACTTAGCTCGGTACTTTTCAACAAACAGTTGACGGGTGTTACAATCATTTCTAAGGCCGCCCCTGATTGCACAGTTATCCTTCTATGTAACTCTGATTCTGCGCGGAATCATCTGCGTTAAATCATCTACAATAAAGTAAGAAAGTTCTATTTTGTCCCTTAGCTGACGAAGACTGTGGCATTGCTGGGAGTAACTTAAGGATTTTAAAGAGTCAAAACATTGAAAATACAAATATAAAGTCTGCCATGCATGGGCATGATAGTCAACCCTGTAGGCTTATAAATCAAATCTTGAAGCAGAAGCACAAGTAAAATACGTTAGAACACATTGGAGGCTTGTGCTGTTATTTCAAAAAGGAATGGAACACAAGTATTGTTGGAAGGCCTGTTGCTTATTGATTGTGACAGGCTAGTTAAGTGGAGGGGCAAATGGACATTCACGGCCTTATCTAGACTTTGGTGGACTGAATACTCTGCCACAAGCTTGGCAGATATCCACCCGCTATGTTACAAGTGCATTGTAGCTTATGGCATTTGTAATAGCATGGACGCGATATCCAGCACGCTTGTGAGCAGTATCCCACCAGCCAAACTTTAAACAAGGCCATTCATTTCTTGATGTAGAATGTTATCAAATTCCATGGCTTAGCAATTGTACTGAAAATGAGGAGCCTCTAAAGCATAATTTCTGTTTTGTTTCTAAAGCTACTTGCATTACTGCTTTTGGGACATACATCCAGAATCCCTTTTCGAGTCAGTGAGTGACTATGGGGCCTGATTACGAGTTTGGCAGTCTTGGAGCGGGCCGCCACTCCAGTGCCCGGCTCCAAGACTGACAAACCCGTAGTCCGACCGCCTGCCGTATTCCAATTGGAATACAGGTCGAGCTGTCCTGTGGTGGCGGTCCCACCGCCGTGCCTTTTAAATGCTCATATCTGAGCCTCAGAAAGGCACTGCAATGGGAGCACATTCCTGCACGGCATAGACTGCTAAGTCCATGCCATGCAGTAACTGGGGTTGCATGCATAAAGGGGGGCACAACCGCTGGCCCTGAGGTAAAAGGGGGCACTGCAGGGCTCCTTAGTTTCCTCACTGCCACACTTTCTCAAGGCAGGCTGACTGCCATGAAAACTGTGCCGGTGAGGAAACTTGTAATATGCTTGGCGGTGCTGCAGCAGCACTGCCAGCATATTGCAGGCCTCAAATTGCTGCGAGACCACCAGGGATTGCAGATTCCTGGTATTCGCAGCAGTCCTATTGCGTCGGACTGCCCAACGCATAATACAGCAGTCGGAACGCCGTTGCGACATTAGCCACAACGGCACAGCAGGTTTGGTGATCCATTGGACTGCCAAACTCATAATCATCCCCTATGTCTTTTGTGGCCCCGTAGGTGATGCAAAAGGATTTGAAAGGTATTTAACTAGTGACTGCCAAGTAGTGCAGTGCTTTGAGAATTGAAGAGATGTGGTCCTAAGGAAGTAAATACAGGAGTGGTCTTGTGGCTATGGTTTGCATCATTTAAAGTTATGCAAAAGCTATTTAGTAAAGTCCACTGGCATAGTCCAACTGGACCAGAGAAGTATGATGATCACCTGTACAAATAACAGAAAACTTAGAAGGGAATATCATTAAAATGATTTTGGACATATGTAAATAGGTTGTGGCTATTTGATACCACCTACAGGAACAAGAAGGAGTTGAGGTTCAGAATATCTTCTACGTTTTTGACACTACAGGCTGGTGTGGGGGCTTCTCCTAATTCCTTGAGCCAAAGATTAAAATCCTTGAAGCGAGGTCCATATTCCCCACATGCTAATATCTCTGCTTTCCAGGGATTAAGTTTAAAGCAGTTTTTAATATTGTCGAGGGGTGGCTCCTTCATTAGGGTGTAGGGGCGTCGCCCACTGCTTTCTCGCATTGCGAGAAGAAGAAACATAAAATAGTATTTTGAAGACTATTTTATGTTTCTGCTTCTCGCACTGCGAGAAAGCAGAAAAGTATGCCTAGTTGGGGGTGGGAGAGGGTGAGGGGGACGGGGAGGAGTGGCCTTGACTGTTTGGTGGGCCATCTGGTACTGACCACACCAGTCATGCGCACTCTGTTTTTTCTCTATGTAGGCTGCGTGCATAGAGAAAAGGCATTGTGATCGGATTAGGAGAGGGGAGGGAGGCTGCCTGTGGGTGCTTCCTGTTCAGCAGGAGAGCAGCAGGAAAACGTGGGACCCGGCCAAGAGCTGAGGCGGCGCGGGGCCCGGTAAGGAAAGTTTTTTTTTTCATTTTAATTAAACCCCCCTGGGCTCCCCCCACAAACCTGTGCTGCCCCCCCTCCCCGCCCCCCACCCGCGAGTCATGTTGGCAGCATCTCTGTCGCTATGAGGTGATATCCTATAGGGTGCTCTGTTGCTAAGAGATGATATCCTACTGGGTTGCTGTTCATGTGTGATTGATCGTCCAATATTAGGAAGATGTGAGTTCCATCCACATTGTTGCAACACAAAATGGTGAAATAGCAGTAGTTCAGTCCCTCAGTCCTATGGTTTACCTAAAAGGATATGCGTTGAAGAAGAGGTGTTAGGAAGGAAGAAAGCTATCCTTATCATGTCAGAGAGAGAGCAGATGATCATTTCCAAAGCTTTTCCTTGGATGCCAGTTTGGCTTAGTCTGCTGATGAGAGTGGTGTGAGGTACTATATTGACAGCAGCAGGAAGGTCTTGAAGTAGAAGTAGACACTCCATTCATATTCACAATTGCTTTGAGATCATCGAGATTGCAATCGGGGAGGTCTTGTTACCTTGTTAGGGACAGAATCCAAATGCCTGGATAAATAGTGGATTGCTATGTTGAATTACTTGGGACAGCTGAAAATATGCATCTATTTAAATAATTGCTCAATTTCACCAAATATTTGCCTTTAGCAGCCTGTAGCTTGCTGGGTAGTCATATCCAGAACTTTTCTCATGAGGCTTTGCAAGGAAGTAAAGGGTAAACAAGTGCAAAGTTTGATCCTGATTTTCAGCAGGAAATTGACAACTTAATTGAACTGATGTATTTTAGGGGATAAAATAGGAGAAAGTGGTTTTGTAATTTATGTGAAGTCCTGTTGATTGCTGAGTATCGTTGAAGAAGTGGGTTGGAGAATAAGATCTCCGTAATTTGACAATTTCTGCAACATTGTTTAGGAAGTGAAACATTTCTATGTGTAAATATAATTATTTTGTAACATCTGTGCCTCGAAGCATGGACCCACAACCCCCCATGTTGCAAACACCAAAGCTGAATACATCCTACTGATATCAGCAACAGGATGGGGGTTAGGGAAAGAGAAAAAAAGGTATGTGCTAGGCTGGATATGTCTTCTGCTAGGGGTGTGAAAAGCTTCAGTATCTGTAAATCAATGAACACATAATACAAACTGGAAACTACAGAAAACTCGAGTCTTGCTGCATCTCAAACGGATTCACTAGTTTCACGATATGGCAGAATTGTTTTTCCATTCTGTACCAAAATAATGTCCTACACAATACTAAATAAAGTTGCTATCCATAACTATCTCTTACTGTCACGAACGATCAAGGAAATCCAATGACAACGTTCTGTTAAATGATGAGCTCCGAGATAACGGCCTAGAGGAGCCAACTGATGGTAAGAGATAGATTAGTGGCATCCTCCAGGCAACTCACTCCTTTCAAAGGGATTAACCGAGGCGTCGCGTCCTGTGCATCTGCAACCAGAGGCACAGCTGTTTCCTCGTTTCCTTGTGGAGTGATGGCTCGCCAGCTTCCCCCGATACGCCACTTCTACCCTGTATATAGACATCTAGCCATCAGTCCATAGTTTTTACGGCGGCAATATTATCGTAAAAGACACCAAACAAATGTGTATTTCGGTTCAAAACAATCAATAATTGGTAAACTAATTTTATATATCATATCATACAAAAGCATATACATGTGATGTATTGCATTTAGAGTTAGACTTTTTTTATAACAGATTTTATTGAGGTTTTGGCAGTACAGCACGGCCTGAAAGGCCCATACACAAATATCAAGGTATAGTACACTTCTGAGCAGTACCCTTGTTTCAGAATTTTAACGAAGGAATAAGAGACACAAGGAAAAACCAGGTACAAACCAGGTACCACCCCCACCCTGCAACGAGTATCTATCTGCAGCATTGAGTCAGGCATTTTCAATACATATTACTTATCTCAATATGAATCGCCTTAATGGATCACATTTGTGTGCACATCATAGCCGAGTTGACTAAACATTAGCACTGGTGGTTGCGCAATGAAAAGGGGTGCTATATCACTATATCACTGTCAACCTACAAACCTGTATCTCATTTACCCTCTTCTACTCGCCAACGACATGGGCCGGGAGTGGTGCAGTTACTATCGGACCTTGGTGCTCCCCCCTGGTTCCTTCTCTATCTGTTAGTTAAGTCTCTCACATAGAATATTAGAAGCATTGCTTCTTAAACAACAACAGACAAGGACTAACGTTTTGGGATTTACATAAGGAATATCAGTTACTCCATTCCATTCCAAAAATCTTTATTTCGATCACAAGATCATAAAAGATGCACATAGTAACACAATTTTGTTAAAAAAATACAAATTATTTCATTTATGTAATTAAAAACTCATTAAACAGGAATAGTGATCAAAATAAATAGTATGATGAAATTCATGTCTGACGGGTGTCGCCAAGTCTCTTAATGCGGCGAATTCGGGTATACCACATTGCAGTTAAAAATTTAGGTAGGGCAAATACCGTAATTGGGGCTAAGTCTGTCCTCAGAACTCTATAGGCGGGTAGAAATGTTCTAAATCCCAAATTTTTAAGTAGAGGTACAGAAATGCATCAGCTGATCCATTAATGAAATAGTTCAAAATGCATACAAATCATAAGGGTTGCAGCAAAGAATTCAGTAAAGTGCTAATAACAATCCAGCATAGATTTACCTTCCAAGAATGGGCAAAAGGGCCCTTATTATCTTGGAGGAATTACATCCTTTTACAGGTTTTTAACAAAGGATTTCATACATTCACCACATGAGTACATGGTTCATAGGCTCTTAACCAATAAGATGCAAACAAAAAGAAACATTTACTACATAATAGATTCAGTGATTCTCTCACCATTCCAGTACATTAGACTCAGGTGTTTCCAGGGTCTACACTTGCGAAATGACTTGTTGCATGTTATGTTATGCAGTCTGAGCTAGTGAAGTTGACCTTGGGAAAGTACATTTAGCTTGGTTCAACTGGAAAGTTTTAGGGCCTGATTTAGATCTCGGTGGATGGGTTACTCTGTCACAATGGTGACGGATATCCTATCAGCTAAAACATAAATCCCATTATATCCTATAGGATTTATATTTCAGCAAACGGGATATCACTTACCATTTTGATGGAGTAACCGGTCTGCCGAGATCTAAATCAGGCCCTTAATCTCTTCATACCAAAGCCCAAAATCTGTTTGGATCTTTTTTTTTATTTGTTCATACAATTCTCTCTCCATGTCCTCTTGTTTGACACCTGCCTTTTTTCTTCTGCTGTCAACTATATTTTCCCACTGTTAACTCCACCGCCCATCTTTGTGATGATTCTCTGCCAAAATGTTTGAAAAGCACACATGCAGGGCCAATTAGTATTACTAAGAGAGGGGTCAAAAGCAATGTTATTATTCCTCCACCTATTCTTCCTAACCATTAACCTATTTTGTCAAATCCCTGTCCAATAGACCCAAATACAGAGCCTATTCCATCCCTAGCACCTGTCTCTTCTAGTTCAGGTAGTTGATGGGCTATATTAGTAATATTGTCAATACAGCTATACAGCTGTCAATCTGGTTGACTACTTTGGGGATGAATGCACATGAATTACTTTGCAAACTCTGCCTACCTTTGCGAGGTGCATGTCTAAACTAAGGTGCTTCTATATGATCATGGCTCTCATTGCAAGCAGTTCATTTTTAATAACAGGAAAGTTTCCAGCATTTTTTGTGGTAAGCCTGTCTGTTAGGGTTGACAGTTTTCTAATTTTACCATCGTTCAAAGTCACGCTCTTTGAGGGTACTGGTGCTCCAAAAATATCACGTAATATTTGTTTAAAACTGTGTTTGCTCCGTTTTACATAGGAATGGAATCAGGGGGAGCTCTACTAAGTTCTCCTTGTCCTTTCCTCTGGTCGCCTTCTGTTTCATCCATTCACTTCCTTTCTCTTCATCTTGTCTTATGTTTTCATTTAATTAATCTACAAAGGTTCTCTTATCCTCACTAATCTTACAGATTAGGTCATGAATGCCTTGGTTAGTGGAATTTCCATTAGTTAAGGGAGTAAAGAATGTCATCATATACTAATGCTGATCTATACATTTCAAAGTTTTAGAAAATGAATAGGCTTGCTTATTTGCCCACAAATACATGTTTGATCCTTTACAAATGGTATATTTTCTAACGGACATTAATAATTAATATAATACAGTTTACTTCAATTCTACTGGTAAAATGGATTTAGGGAAATGCTGCTGGAGAAAGCATATGAAAGAGGTAAGTGGTACTAGACAGATGCTTTGGTTCCAAAAGTTGGAAGACAGGAACAGATGAAAGAGTTTTCAATCTGCATTATTTTAACATATTCAGCATACATCTGGAAGTATACATTGTAGTTTTAAACATTCTCAAAAGATGAGCATATGAAAGTCTACCCACATGCATTTCCTTATTAGTTACAGGGATACTGATTTGGTTACTTTCTGTCGGTGAGAGACCTTATTAGTCTGTGTAAACAACCCCCGAACGAATTCATCTGTTATAACCTGTACAAATTCTTGAAACTGTTTTTATCCTTGTATTGAGAAATTGATAAACTTTTTAAATTATGTATATGTTGAGATATATTTGTGGTCCTCGGTTGAGTACCAGTACAAATAAAACTTTTTTGACTTTGACTTTGACTTTGTGGTGTGAAACATTTCCCTCCAGCAGATAGAAATCTAACATCCATTCAACTACGGAAACAGCAATGGCAACTACTAAGACAATTTTGCAGCGGTGTTGCATAATGTTAACTTGTATCTGATCAAGTGAAGAGATTAGACTTTGACAAGGAGATTATTCATTCTAAATCTACTCTGTAGTCACTACCATATCTCTAAATCTACAGTGATCTTTATTCTACAGCAACTGGATGCCTAAGGGCCCTATGGTCCTCTGGTCATTGCCCTAAATCTCTTTCTGTCCTTTCAGCTTTGGTCAACAGTGTCTGCGTAAGTTGATTTTCCATAGTATGTCCAGTCAGGACCTGGATAATTGTGATTTACTTTTTTTCTCCATTTTAGGTCTTTTAGCAGTAATCAACCCTAGGCCTTTATCACTGATGTTTTGAAGTTCTGGATTATTTTTGTTCCTCTAATTGTCTCTGGTCTCTTAACTCTTGTCAACAGTCTCTTTCATCTAGAGCTAGTCCTTGGCTATTGTTCATCTGGTTGCACTTGTTCTCTTGTGGTACTTGTAAGTTCCAGCTCAGTAGGGGCTGATTCATTGTCTAATGCTGAACTTACTATGTAAATTCTGCTCTTTGAATCGGAGACACTTATCCCAGGCAGATTCATTTCTGCCTTCCACGAGTGCTTGCTCTCTCTGTGAATGAGTAAACTCAGTCTTGAATCTTGAAAGTCAACTTCAACTGAGGAATTTGTATCACTGTTTTGCAGTGGTGGTGGTTGATGCTCTGCTGTGTAAGGCTTGGAAGACTTGAACTGGCCCTCATTCTCCTACCCTTCAGATCCCTTGGAAACCTCAAACCTGGGTTGCCTCAGGAAGTTAGTGGATGTTGGCTCCGCTTCTTCCTCTGTGCGTATCACCCTCTTGTTGTGGGAAGCATGTATTCAGTTCAGCAATTAGGCACGCTTCACAGCAGTGTTAGTTGTCAAAACAACATGGTATGGGCTCTCCAGTGTTCTTCCAGGCACGCCTTGTGAACCTCTTTCTTCACATGAAACCAATCCACAGGGTTCAAATCATGGAATGGAGCTTTCCGCACAGATGGAGTTGCAATGTCCATCTGGTGAGAGACAGAATGTACCAAATCAGCCAATCCTTTGCAGTACTCGAGAACCAGGTAATCTGTGATATTCACAAGAGCAAGGCTACATGGTTCGGCCGAGTCAGTTCCTTGGATGTGTGCACTTTTTCTTGAAACAAGAAGTTTCTTAACTTGATTTCATATGTTTCACAAAACATTCACAAACGTAATAGATGATTTATAATTCCATGAATTTATTAATTCATTTTTTCAATCTTCAATAGCAATTTCATTAGTTCATAATTGTGTCTTGATTTCATCAAAACACAGTTTTTAACAAACCCAATGCATTTCGGGTCATTTATCGACCCTTCATCAGGGGTCTAGAAGATAAATACAGGAAAACCAAATGAGCATGTGTAAAAAATAATGTCATCATATAAGCAAAATTACTCATAGAACAAAAACAAAACACCTACACTCTTATCTACCAGGTATCATACAAACTACAGCGGCGTGGTCCCGTTCTCCTAGGAAAAATCTCACTGAATGGTCATTGTATCTTAACATAAATGAAAACGGGATTTGCCACTAGACCCATTCTCAAGACCGCCTGAGCATATACATGCTTGGTGTCAGAGCGTTTTAGTTTAAATCTCAGGTAACGCATTAATTTTCAGGCCGTGTAAAACAACAGAAAACCTCGCCAATTCATGATTGTGTCATGGCACATGTGTGAACCAGAATTTGCCAATAACCCCACTCCCAAAACCACTTAATCATTCATGAACGTACTGTCAGAGCGTTTTAGGAAGCTCCATTAACGAGCAGCGCGTTGGATTTCACTCCGTGTAAAACAGCGGAAACATCATTATTTATCACGTATTCAGAATTGGCCTATGTGTTCACTGATAAGAATTCACTCTGCACGTGGCTCCCCACTGTAGAAGGCCCCCTTCTCATGTGTTGGAAACCGGCCTATACCTTCACAAGAAACGCTCCCCCTTCACGTGACTCGCTGCTCTACAGGCCATGTTGTTATGTGTTAATCAGGTCTAAACTGCCTCAACCTTATTAATGATAATGAAATATAGCGCTCAGCATGTTAGGTACGCGTGCAAATGAAAAATAAAAAATAAAAAGTAAAACAGTGTACAACAAAATTTAGTTCAATGGGTGTAACATTTAGGGTGATGGTTTAGCTCACATTGTGCGCGTAAAGGTAACAATAAAGCATTGTTAAAAAGTATAACAGCTCATTACAATGCTTTGATATATCTAATTAAAAGGAAACATGTGAATTCAATCCTATCATTCATCCCATGCGGTTTCATGGAATTAATTTTTTTAAACCAAAAATATTCAGCTCTCAAGCGTTGCTTATGCGGATCCATATCAGAGGGCAATTGAATAGCTTCCAGAATCGTGAAACTGACTTGTGCAATAGTATGACCTGCTTCAAGCCAATGTGTGGCTACTGTGGACTTCATATTTTTCAAGCGGATGTTGATTTTATGGTCTGTCATTCTGACCTTCGCTTTTCTTTCAGTATGTCCCACATATATTCTGCACAGGGGCATTTTATGGCATATATAATGTTCTTGATATCACATGTACTGGAATGTAACAACTGTATTTTAGTGCCCTTGGTGGGTTGTGTAAATTAATTCCCTTGACTTACATTTTTGCAATGCGTACAATTTTCACATCTCTGCATCCCTCTAAAAACCTGTTTGTCTTTCTTTACTTTTTTGCCTGACAATTATTATTTGAGATTCTTTGATCTTTTAAAAGCAAAGGTAGTTTTTTCATCCAACAGCGATTTGAGTTCCAGTTCTTGTTGAATAAGTGCCGAATGTGTCTTCATCATGCTAGTGATTTTAGCCGCTTGTGTTGAATATTTTAATACACAAACTGTCAGATTTTTTTCTGTCCTATCTTTACTCGTGAGTAGGGTTTCTCTAAGTGTGATATTTTCGTTAAAGATTCTTCTAGAATGGTCATTGGATAGCCTCTCTTTTGATAATTCATGATCTGACTATTGATTGTTACTGGTACGTCTTCAGGGTTAGAAGTGATAGGTTTTAAACGGATAAACTGCGACAGGGGTAGATGTTTTTTTAAGGATTCTTGAAGGAAGCTTTTAAAATGCAAACAGCTGTTGCGATCTGTCACTTTAGTATACACGTTACTTTTTATGATTTTGTTTTCGACGGTTATTAGTACTTCAAAAAATGCTAGTTGACGTTTATCAATGTGATGGGTAAATTTGATCCGTTCGTGGCACATGTTCAAGCGAGTGATAGTATCTTGTAGTGCATTCCTTTCTCCTTTCCAGATAATGAATATATCATCAATATATCTTTTGAATAGAATCAATCCCTTTTTCCAATCTGGATTCTGTAGAAAAGGGTCTGATTCAAACTTTGCCATAAAGATATTTGGTAGGACGGCGCCCCCGCAAATCCCATTGATGTACTGTTACATTGCTCAAAAAACATGTCTTTCCATTGAAAATAAATGTGGTATAATGCGAAATGTAAAGGTTCAAACAAGAAAACGTTATTGGTATCATCGAGATCGTTTCTTAGAAGATTCCATTCTATGGCTTCCAAGCCTTCATTATGAAGGATTGAGGTGTATAGCGCGGTGACATCCACTGTACATAACCACAATTCATTAATATGCTCAATGTCCACGATCTTCAACATATTCAGAAAAGCTGAGGTGTCCTTTATGTAGGTTTCCCATTTTTGTACAAGGGGTTGCAGACACCAATCTAAATATTTCCCAATTGGTTCGGATATGGAGCCGCATGCTGAGACAATGGGTCTAAATGGTGGTGATGTGGCATTTTTATGCATCTTTGGGAGCATATATAACTGGGGTCGACAAGGATATTTCATGTCAAGATATTTGTATCTTTTCTCAGCGATCCATTTCATTTGCAAAGCATGATCTAAAAATGTTCTGGGTGTCATATGGAAAGCATTGGTGGGATGTTGCTCTAGTCTCCTATATGTCTCCCTATCTTGTAAATGATTCATAACACTGGTTTCATAAAACTTTGTGTGCATCACTACCAGGGCACTGGGTGCGCTAAAAACTGTGTTTTGATGAAATCAAGCTACAATTATGAACTAATGAAATTGCTATTAAAGATTGAAAAAATGAATGAATAAATTCATGTAATTACAAATCATCGATTACGTTTCTGAATGTTTTGTGAAACATATGAAATCAAGTTAAGAAACTTCTTGTTTCAAGAAAAAGTGCACACATCCAAAGGACTGACTCGTCTGACCCATTTAGCTTTGTATAATGTATTGGCACTACTAGACACAGTGCAACGGATGTAGCAGCACACAACAAACTCTGGTGAAGTTTGGAACAGTAGTGAAAATAGAGTGCACAGAAAAACTTAATGTTCATAGAATTCAAAAGAGCATCATCTGGGACAGAAAGAATTCCCGTGGCTACCACCATTAGAACCTCATGAGTAAACAATCCTGTTCTCTTGCATGGAGAGATCAGAATGCTCATCAGTACCAAGGGAAGTGCATCGGGCCATTTGAGGGATGTTGATGAGCAGGCTTTTGTCCAATGATACTTTTATCATCCTGTTTACCCTCTCTATTACACTCAATGCTTCTGGTCTGTAACTGCAGTGACATCTTTGGTCAATCCCTAATGTTGTGCACAACATCTGCATTACTTCATTTTTTAAACGACTCCCTTGATCTGATTCAAGATGAGCTGGCATTCTAAATCGCAGTATCAATTCCAGCAGTAGTAGTGTTAAACTATTACATCTCCTGGCGGGATATGCCTCAACCAAACAGAAGCATAAACATACCATGACCAATATGTATCTTAATTGATTACATCAGGACATCTCCAAGAAATCATTCTAGAGCCGGTTGAAAGGGCCATCTGATTTCTCTATGTGCCTCATAGAAACCGCAACCTTCTTGGCTTGGACTCAAGAGTGCAGTATCGAGCAATCTTGTCTGCATAGCAGTTGCTTCTTGGGACAAAATCTTCAAATCTCTTGTGTGCAGCACAATTCACTACTGCTATTTCATTTGGCAGCTGAAGGGTATTCAATAAGTTCAGGACATACAAACTGCCCTTGATAGGTGAACCAAATGATGTCATAAATCTCCTCTGAGACCACAATTGACCGTAGTCATGTACAACTCAAAATCCATACTAGATGTCAGTGTAAATAGTAACTTAAGAGCCTTGTGAAGTACAACAGGCTCTTGTAAGAGCAATCATTTCAGCTACTCATGGGGAGCTTACATGGCACAAGTAAGATGATTTTACAGATCCACTTAGGGTACAAACGGCATACACAGCTCTTGAAATGCCACATCTGTCTCTCAAGCCAGAGCCGTCAATAACCAAGACATGGCCAGATTCAAGAAGGGGCACCTCCAGCATATCTGGTCTCAGCTTTGTGTAGAGTTCGGTGACATCAATACAGTTGTTCCTTCACCTTCAACAGGGGTAGGCAATAGAGAGGCAGGGTTCTGGGCAATTTACAACTTTAAAGAGATATGTCAGCAGCCAAAATATTTCTCCATAGCAAGTTAGCTGGCTGTTGGTCAAATACTGTGTGTGGGTGAGAGTTATGAGAATCTCAAATGAATAAGGCACCATGACAATGAGTAGAACACCCATCACTATTCCTTCCATCTGTGGAATGCTCAGTCTGACCGCTGCCACTTCTTTGAGATAACCAGGCAATGCTGTGGCTACCTGATGAAGAGTTGCCAAAAAATAGGCTATGGGAAAATTAGTCTCTCAATTGATCTGTGTCAACACAGATAAAGCGCACCCATCACACTCATGGCGGAAGAGTATGAACTCTTTGATGTAGTCTGGCATTCCAAGAGAGGGTGCACTACAGAGTAAATTTGTGAGCTCCTGGAAGGCTCCTTTGCTTCTGTCATCCCATGGTACTGGGTCACTAACATCTCTATGCATCAACCACAGTGAAGACTTTGCCATGAGGGAAAAGTTTGGGATCCACTGTTGGCAATAGCCAACCATGCCCAAGAACATTCGCATTTTTCTCTGTGTGGTGGGAATTTCATTTGGAGGACCGTCTCAATACGGTCATGGGACACTGTTCTGACTCCTTTCCAAACAGAGCCTGACGCCGCCGTGAGGGGAACGGCACCAGGCGCAAGCACACCGACGAGCAGACTACCGCTCCCAGAAGCCCCGGAGAGGGCGTGGCACAGCATCCCGCGCCCCGAGCCGCAATAAGAGCAGCGAACGCCGAGCGCTCCTGGGGGACCAAACAGAGCCTGACGCCGCTGTGAGGGTAACGGCACCAGGCGAACGCCGAGGATTTCCCATGGCCAGAGGCGCAAGCACACCGACGAGCGGACTACCGCTCCCAGAAGCCCCGGAGAGGGCGTGGCACATCATCCCGCGCCCGGAGTCGCAATAAGAGCAGCAAACGCCTCCCGCATCGCGGGACGCGCGCGGGCTGCGCCGGACGAAGCCCGGACTTAGGGCGGACAGTCTGGGACAGTCCAGGACTGTCCGAGGCTGGGCTGGGCCATCCCCCTTCGATTTCCATTGTCGAGGTACTTTCTTGTGCTAAGTGTGATTAACAAACCTATTCCGCGTTGTAACTGTGACTGTCTTGACTTATATACTAAGGACTTTTATTAATTCATTACTGCCTTTTCTTTTTAATTTAGTTCGGCTGTAATACATGAAAGCATTGTCTCCTAGATATTTATCTTTATATTTCTATTCGTCTGTATTTGTAGTTGGTCTCTTTGAATATCCCATATACACAATGTCAAAACAAAAGGCTCCAAAAAACTCCTCTGTAACAGCCACTATGGATAATTATCTTGTGAAAGTGGTTAGCCAAATAAACAAGGAGCGAAGGATGTCGCTAGGGAAGGAGAATCCTCCTATTAATTGCCCTACTATCCCTGATCCTAATATTATAGCACTTACGGATGATCAACCAGACCTTGTCAACCTTGACATTTCTGAAGGAACTAGAGCCCAACCGGAAATTTGCCCAGACATTTCTATTTCTGCTGTTTCCTGTGCATTCCCCAGTGTTTCGCCTGCCCACATCTCACCGGCCCCTAGAGCTTTGAGAGCATGCAGGAAAGCTCCCACTACACGAGGGGGGTACCGTACTTGCAACAAAAAAAGAGGAGAGATTGTAACCAAAATCTCTTCTGGGGCTGAGGATTCGACTACTAAGAATGCCCCCCCCCCCCTTATGAATTCTGACCAGTTTGATCTTTTATAAGTATCTTTGACTCCAAGGTTGATAAGATTATTAAACCCTTGGTGGACAAGCTGGATCAGCTTTCATCTGAAGTAAATAGATTAGGTGGGTTGCTTGATGCGCAGATAGCCTTGGTTGGAAAGTCGAGGCCCATCAATGTCGACCTAGTTCCTCCCACACTACCTGTAAATCCACCCACTGGGGAAGGAATAGTTAATGAACCAGTAATGCCGGTCCCATTACCTACAAACCTAACTTTCAGTTCCCGTAAGATTAAGCCAAATGTTAATGAGCAGGGTACACCGAAACCAACTAGATGGAAACGCCCTGTGAATCTACCACCAGCCTGTGCTCCCTATGTGGCCGTTTTGATGAATGTCCCTTTTTATGAGACTGATCCAGCTAGACCCCAACTGGAATCTCATGATTCATTAAAAAACAGAACGGTCTCTTGGCTACATAATAACTGTGGCTTTCCAATTACTTATGCAGACCAAATTTTAACCACCAGAAGGGTTGACTGGATAGGTACGTCTAGCAAAACATGTAGGGGTGATTGTGTCATCGTTAATTTTAAACACCCCCAACATGCGGCCACAGCTTTATTAAGGGCTGGATCCTTAATCCCCGGGGAAGACAGAATAAGTGTACGTCCTCTTGGTTTCTTTTATAGCCATCTAATTAAAAACCCTCCTCAATTACCAGCAAATAGAAATCCCCGACCTAACCATTTTTTGGGGTATGGGATACCTGTTCAGAACAGATTCCAGGGACTAAGCTCTTTGGATTCCAATGACTGACTTGCTGGGACAGGGGTTAGTGCATTGTGTCAGCAGACTACTGCCCAGGTCCCCATTTCGTGTGTTTCACCTCCTGACAACGAACCTAATATGGTGGAGACACAAAGTGAAGAAAGATGTATTAGCCCTGGAGTTTTAGGGGACAGCATGAATGAGGTTTGTGTAGGTAATACTGTCCAGCTGCATAATACCAGTTCTAATATACCGATCGGCATCTCTATTGTAAGCTGGAATGTTGCTGGGCTAAAGCCCAAACTGGACACCTTGTATTGGAAGAATTTTATTAACACCCATGATATTTTGTGTTTCCAGGAAACTTGGGCCAGGAGGATGTACATTTTGAGGGGTTTGTTACGTTCAACCTACAGGCAGTTAGTTCTGCATCAGGGAGAGCAAAAGGTGGCCTTTTAATCCTGCTCTCGATTAGCAAAAATATTAGGATTGTGAAATATTCAAATGTGGGACCTTATGCGCAGTTGCTGTGGCTCCGCAATGATCAAGGTCGACAAGTTCTCCTAATTAACTACTATAATAATATTTTTGATGATAGTAGGATATCCGTTGTTCAAAACTTAGCAACTGCTGTTGATGAATTAACGGATCGATGTAATGTTTCTTTTGATTTTATATGGCTAGGAGATTTTAATATTCCTTTATGTGAATTGACCTTTCAGAAAGCTTGTTGGGTTGTTAACAACGCTGGTGAAGTAAACCTCGACTTTAGGCATAATAGCTACGGAGAAATCCTGTATAAATTTATTAGTAATTATGACCTTGAAATTTTGGGCTTTGCCAAAGATGTTAATGGGATGACTATCCCTACTTTTAAAAACTGGAGGACAAGCTCGGTGATAGATCATGTTATTGTATCATCAACTATCACTCCCTTTTGTGAAACCCCCAGGATTGAAGTTACATCTTTGAGCGACCACAACAATATTGTTTTAGAATGTGCGCTATGGAGCAAGAGCCATGTAGCTGTGGGTCATACTATCACCAACATAGAACCCCACAAACCCAATGGTGTTAGAGTTAAATGGGTTGGGGATAGAGCAGATGAATTAATTGGTTACATTGTTTCTGATTGTTTAACTGACATCTCATTAATCCTTGAAAACAATACTGGGTCTGAATGTGTTTTAACTGCTTTTAAAAATATTAATACATTAATTGATGCAAGGTTTACTAGACCAATTAGAGATAAAATTAGCCATGAACATGGTTGGTTCGACCATACTTGCACTAGGCTACTAACGGAGCTAAAGAAGGCCTTGGCCATAAAACCTAGGAACACTACTTTAATAATTGAACGAAGAGCAGAATACCAATGAGCATTAAAAAAGAGGAAAAGAGAGTTATAGCAGGAAGCATGGGAATCATTAAACCAAGCGGCAGAGATTCATAATAATACTTTATTCTGGGCTACGGTTAATTCTCCCTTCCTGAGAGACGATAATTCCCCGGTATTGAGCTCCAATGTTCCTAGTGATTGTTGGGTAACGCATTTTTCCAATATATTCGGTTCAAACAGCTGTTTAGCCACCACCCCATGTAATTGGCCCATATTACCTTTAAACTTTACTGTGGACGAGGTAGAGATAGGAATTCGTAAAAGCAAGGGGGGAAAGGCCCAAGGACCCGACGGGGTTCCAATAGATGTTTATAAAGCAGTCCCGGAGATCTGGAGCCCCCTCCTTGCGAATGTGTTTAATGCAGCAGTTTGCACTGAAGCTCCGACAACATGTGGGGAATCAATCATTATTCCTATTTTCAAAAAAGACAATCGGTCTGAAGCAAAGAATTATTGCCCTATTTCCCTTCTGGACTCCTCCATAAAGGTTATGAGCAGAGTCATGTTAGCCAGGCTCGAGGAGTGGGTTGAAGATAAAGCAATTCTGTCCGAAAGTCAGTTTGGTTTTAGGAAAGGTAGGGGCACTTTGGACCAATGTCTGAATCTTGACCTCATAATTGGGAAATATGTTGAAGCCAAAGGTAGCTCCTTATATTTATGTTTTGCTGATTTAAGCAGCGCCTTTGATATGGTTGATCATGGAATTTTATGGCCCACTTTGCTGCGGATGGGAGCCCCCGAGGGTATTATTTTCTTCCTTGCTAGGTTGTACCAAAAATTGCAAACCTGTTTGCGCTTTGGAACCAAGGGAGAAAATACCCCCAAATTTAGTGTACGACGTGGCATAAGGCAAGGTTGTGTTTTAGCTCCGTTATTGTTTATTTTATTTATCAATGAGATTGAAGTAATTTTAAAAGGTGTTCAAGCAGATGCTCCCAGGCTGAAAGATGTGTCATTGCCGGTGTTATTATATGCTGATGACGCCGTGCTTCTTTCTAGGACCCCCCTGGGACTGCAAAGATTGATGGATAGATTTTCACTGTTTATTAGGGACAGGAAACTACTCATCAATAAGGATAAGACACATACCATGACGTGTGGAGTACAAAACAAGAAACCCACTGCCTTTTTCATTGATGGTAATAAGGTGCAATCAGTTGATTCCTTTTGTTATCTTGGAATAACCTTTTCCCATGATAGAAAGTGGTCTAATGAATTTAATAATGTCAGTAATAAAATGGCAAAAAGTGCCCATGGTATTTTTAAATTTGCGGCTAAAATTAGGGATAGACGGATAAGAGATATGCTGCAAATCTACCAAGCAAGATGTGCCAGTATTGCATTATATGTGGCGGCCATCTGGGGCCACAGTAGTGCCCATAAATTGCAGCTCGAGGAAAATTGCTTTTTAAAAAAACTCTTATGTCTGCCCTCTTCAGCAGTCACTGTACTGACCCATCGGGAACTAGACATTAACTATCTGAATCATCTTTTAGCTTTAAGACCACTAATGTTATGGCGTTCGATCTGGCTCGAGGATGAAAAGACTTTAAACAGATCTATAATTGCAGATTGTCTCTCACTGGACATGTATAGGAAGATCTCGTGGATAAGATATGTTGTAGATTGTTATTCAGAAATCTTTAATCTTGATGTTTTGGCCAACCTGGAGGCTGCATTGGCTATACCGAAATCTGAAATGAAAGCAATCTTCATGGACAACATGGCAAGCAAGAGGACTTCTTCGAGACGGTCCATGACAACTGTTTCTTATTACAGTAAATATTCTCTCACTGAAGGTTTTCCACCCTATCTTGTGCTGGTAACGAGGACTTCGCACAAATTTGTTCTAACCAGACTCAGATTCGGATTTGTGCATGAGTTAGTGGCTTTGCCAAACATTAAGCAACACCCTAAAGGACCGTATCAGTGTGATGGCATATTGAAACAGAGCACCCTGCACTTTTTATTTATATGTAAACTGTACCAGAATTATCGAATTCTATATTTAAAGCCTCTATTTGTAAAATATGAGGTACGTACAGTGGATGCGGCTATGAGTCTTATTCTTAATATGAAATCTGCTGATATTTGTTTTTATACTGACATGTTTTTAATCAAATCTATCAGTATACGTAAAAATATGATATTTTAGCTTATTGGTCTGCATTGTATCACACCTTTTTACAAAATTTTAATGTTTTCTGTACATGTATTTTTAATATGTGCTTTTATGGTCAATTCTTTTGTACCGAAAAAAGCTTCATGAACTGAACTGACTCCTTTCTCAATTTAGTGTCCCAAATATTTGACCTCTCTCTGACAGTACTGTAGTTTTTTGGGGGGAACGTTGCTCCTGTTCTCAGCAAGATGGTAGACTAGAGCTATGCTGTCTTTCATACAAGTTTTTTTTTCATTGATGCCATGAACAGGTCATCAATGTACTGGACTAAGGTGGAACTACATAGTAGATGTAGGGTCTCTAAATTCTTCTTCGGCATCTGGTGATATATGAGGGGCTCTCTCTATACCCCTGTGGAGCTAAACACCACAAAAGAGATTTCTCTTGGAATCTGAATGCAAAGAGATATTGGCTTCTTCATGAAGGGCATTGCAAAAGAATGCCTGACACAAATCATTAACAGTGAACCACTCCACTTTTGGGGGAATGTGGAATAGGATTAGGCCAGGGTTCTCGTACCATGGAATAACACGGAAAGACTATTTGGTTTATTTTTTGGAGGTCCCACACTATCCTTCATTTTTTATTTGCTTTTTGCAAGGCCATAAATTGGAGAATTGCATGGACTACCAAAGACTTCCTTCAAAATGCCCTGTTCTATCATATTTTCAGTCACTGGAGATATTTCTGCAATGAATTCTGGTGTTAATTTGTAAGGTCGTATTTGAAGAAAAACTGCATCAGACCTGAAAGTTATACTTAGGGGTTTAGCACCCTTCAATCAATCCAATCTCTTTCCCTGTGAAATCCCATACCTCTTCTTAAACTAATTGCTTCAGATCCAGGTGTATATCTTCCTTAGTAAGAAGAGGGTGCAATCTTACAAAGTATTATTGTACCTGCAACTTAAACTCAGCATCTGCCGGCTGAGTCTCCAGCTCTACTTCATCTGCGTGCAGTATATCAGGCAGTTAAGTTTACAGAGTAGATCTCCACCTAAAAAATTCACGGGGTTTGAATCACATATGACAAATTGGTGATGCTCTTTGTTGGTCTCAATTTTAACTGGGTCTGAAACCTGATTAATAAGCTGTTGATTTGTAATGCCAATGACTTGAACTTCTTTTTCCGATAGGGGTAGGTTCTGGACTTGCACTGTCCTAATAGTTGAACAAGTGGCTCTAGTATCTATCAGGAAAGATATGAGATGTTCATTGATCTCTCCTTCCACATAAGGGTCACTCTGATCCACTTCAAGGACTGCTCCAAGAACATACTCCACCCGTCCCCTCAGACACCATCTGGTTTGGATTCCACTGAGCTTCTGAACATAATAGGAATTTGGGAAGCTTGTTTCCCGAATGGATTCTCCTGAGCTCTAAAACTAGGTTGTAAGTGAGGGTTTCCTCCTTGCATCTGTATGGGCACCAAGAAAATTTTGTGGAAGCCCTGGCCTCTGGGTTTTTGGGTTCATCTGAGGTCTCGGCATAGGGAGAAGTTCCCCTTGGGATTAGGTAATTGAGCATCAATCATTGCTTGGTCTGGATTGTATCAGCACTCACACTTCCAGTGGCTGTCCTTATTGCAAATATGGCAGGGGGTAGCTTTCTTCAGAGCGCTTGTTCCAAGCATACCTCACCCCATCCCTTGGGCAGTTCCTGGAAAGGGCATCAAGACTCCCTGCATGTTCAACCCCATACTTGTGTCATGGTCCAGTCCTGAACAAGGCATGTTTATTCCCCTCATACTTTCAGTCTGCACTAACTTGGTCTGGGGAATCATGAATTGTTCCTTTAGTCACCTTTGCTTAGAGTCTAATGTATCTCTGCAATATTTCACATACTGTAGCATTTTGTCTACGGGCTTGCTTTACCAGCAAAGGACATCCTGTATTATCTGTGTGCTGATTTATGACCACAGCTCATTCACAAAGTAAGCAAGAAATCCTCCCATGTTGTCTTCAAAGGGATTGTTCATACCACTGTGCTCCCTATCCACCTGCATTAATCGCTCCAAAAAAGTGTGCACTTGGGACATTTGGAAATCTTAGGCTAGTTAATTTCCTTTTGGGGGACCTTTACTTTGGGGTAGGCGATGATTGTGTCATACATGGTCTTCACTAATGGTGACAGGGCATTCATTTTTGATACTCTAGGGGGTCCTTGTCTTGGTCAGTCTACAGCTTTCTTGAATTCTGGGCATTCTTGAATTCTGTCCTTAGAAACTGATACCTCAAAAAACAAATCCAAGCTTTCCCACAAGACCTTTGAGATGGTCACTGTAGCGCCCTCCCTAGCCTGGGTACTTGCAAAGGACTACACCATACACGGAGCTTAGTAATACATGCCTTTATTCTTCTGCGTGTAGCTGCAAACTCAACATTCTAGATCTGCCTTCAGTGCATTCTGCTCTAACCCATACATCACAGTTCTACAGATACCATTTGGAACCAAAAATTTTCCAAATGGTATCTGGTATCTGATTTCACAGTCTCTTTCTTCTCACTCGGGCCTAGCTCACAGTTGGTCTGCCAATACTAAGGCACCCCATTCAAAGGTCATATTGTTCTCCTTCGAGTTATGGAACCAGCTATCTCATCATTCTAATTCACAAGACACTAGAGTCACTATCTGATCTATTTGCATGTACCATTTGTCGGGGTTTTCTCTTAAATTCAGGAGAGTGTTCATGAAGTGAAAGAGATATATTAGAGACCAAGGGACATGTATATATGTGCCTCCCTGAACTTTCCTCTAAGGGTACTCCTTCACTACTTTGCCTGTGGCTTCTCTCTCTCCACCCCCCAGAGATTAATTTCTCTGTTTTCACTTCGACCTCTCCTTCTTAGACCACAGTTCCCTAAATTTCTCCATGTTACTCCATTCTCTGCTCCTTTCAAACACTCCCCTTAAAATGCGTTTTCAATCGTTTCACTTTCAATGACCTGAAATCCTTGTCATTCATCATCAGCCTGACATTCATCTGCAGTTTTTTCTTTGCTTCAAGTCAAACCCACATTTATCTTCCTCTTTGCTTTGCTCATGTTGAGCAATTCATAAATTTGTAGTGTTCCAAGAAATCCAAACCTACATTCCCCTTTACGATTTCCTTGATCTCACTTTTTAATGTAATGTAATGATGTCTTGTAAAGACCATGAATCACCCCACATGGGGTATCTCCGCGCTGTAGACCGCTGGGGAACCCGTCCTGGTTTTCCCTGTGAGATGGACCCTACTTGGTGTCTCCAGGGTGAAACCAGGCATCCCCGGCGTATGTGGGGAGCCGTTGTGGAGATGAGGCAAGCTAATGCCCAGAGTTGCCGAGTGTGATCCCTGGTTAGAGTAGGCACCGAGGCGAGAATTTTCGAGTCCGCTGACCCTGGTCCACGACCCTGCCGCGTCGGGAATTGAACCCTGGTCCCGGGCCGTCCTCTGCCTCCGGGTCTGCCCCCTCTAACCAGTGAGCCACACCACTCCACTCCTAATTGAGGTATGTGTTATCTCTGTGGGATCTGTCTACACCCACTTTGTGGTGGGACCTGGAGTTGTGTATGTTGGGGTTCCTCCTGTAATGTGGGTTTCTGAGATTTGTCCCTGTGGGGTTCAGGGATCCAATACAGTGGATGCATCTATCATACTTAGGAGAATGCTTGGTGTAGTAAATAGCTGGAGACCACAGGTGCACCACAGGAGGTTTATTGCAGGAGAAAAGCATGAAGCAACCTCAACACAAGCTGTCCAGGCACAAACTGTCACCACCTAGAACACTAGGAGAAGGCAGAGCCATCTACATTCTGGAATGGATGACACAGGTAAGAACCATGGTGGAGCATGGAAATAAAGGAAAGATAAGTATACAACACATCTCCTCTCGTAGAATAAAACACAAGATAAAAGGAAACTTAACACCAAAGAAGAAAATGTAATGGAAAGAAAACTTAACTCGAGACCTAAAAGCATTAGCAAAACAATAGAAAAGTTGCAAGCAACAGTTGAGGAGCATAAAACAGGCAATGCAAACATCAGAGATAAGTTGGAAACAGAGGTTGTGAAGCACAAAACGGGCATTGCAAACAACAGTTGAAATAAATAAAATTAGGCATAGAAAGGGACACACGTCACCCCTCTAAGACTTAATCACAACAAAAATCATTCAGATAAGAAGGGAGTCTATGGGACCTCTGAGGTCTGGGAACAGGTAAAGAGGGACTGGAATCAGCAATGGGGTTGGGAGCAGCAACAACAGGATCAGGTGCATCCCCTCCACCATTGCCCCTCACCAAGGAATTAACGGGAACAGGCACAGCAAGAGCCGGATCAGGAACCTGAGAGGGAATAAACATGAACCCTGAAGCGGAGAGATCCTGGGCAGGCACGGAGGGAGTAGGACCAGAACAAACACCAGCTTTGACACCAGCCTTCTGATAGAGGGCAACCCTCCTTAGATTCCATTTCTCCCCATTCGAGAGGACAACATAGTGAGGGTAGACCGTTTTCACAAGAAAAGGACCACGGAATTTTGACAAACCTCCTGAAACACGACCAGACTTCACCTTGACCAAGTCGCCTTTCGCAAGTTTACAGGGAACAATTTTGGCAGAAAGCTTACCACCAACAACAGGCTTACCACCAACAACAGGTTTGCATGAAAGGTCCTTAGAGGACATATTCACAGAACTCTTACTGGAGGCACTCTTAACGGGTAAAGTCACGGTACTCTTACAAGAAGACTTAGGAACCACTCTGGACACACCACCCAAGAGAGACTGAGAGACCAAGTCCTTGAGCCAAAATGGAATGAGTTTGGTGCTGGGAACCCTACCCCTCATCATCTCAAACGGGGATTTGAGATGGGAGCCGTGAAGAGTGGTGCAATACGCATAGACCATTTCATTAACAAGGGAAGAGACAGGCGAACCACTGGAGAGGGCCATCTGAACGGTACCTTTCACTAACTTGTTGAGGCGTTCACAAAGGCCATTCCCCTGGGGGTTGTAAAGGGAAGTCCTATGGTGAGAAATGCCACACTCAGACAAAAAGGCTTGCATCTCATGCGAAACTAACTGCGTACCATTGTCAGTTATAAGAACGCTAGGAAAGCCTTCCCTAAAGAACAAGGAGCTAAGGTGTTTAATAGTAGAGGCTGTGGTGATATCCTTAAGAAACTCCACGGACAGCCATTTCGAGTGGCAATCCACGATTACAACAGCAAACCTCTGGGAAAGGGGTAGCTCAGCCATAGGACCTATGAAATCCAGACAAATGGTGTGCCACGGAATTTCAGGGAACTGCAGCACACCCATCTCAGACCCCGCAAAAACCTTAAGTCTCTTCTCCCCCACTTTGCAAGTATGGCAGTCCTCAACCCAAGAAGAAACCAAGGAGTCCATACCGGGCCACCAAAAATTCAACTTGAGACGCTGTTGCGTCAGGGTTTGGCCAAGATGGCCCTCGTGGGCCAAAGAAATGAGTTTGGGTCTCAAGTCAACAGGAGGCACAAATTTGTCGCCACGCATGACAACATTATCATTGCAAACAGACAGATCATCAATGACCTTAAGGAAGGGGCGAACAGAAACATGGAGACAGCTCTCCCTGCGGGAACCCAACCTTATCAACTGGATGACTTCCTGTAAAACGTTGTCCCTGGACATAGCTTCGACCCACTCAGAGCGAGAAAAGGAACCCTCAGTTAGCAGAAGAACATCATCAATCCAGGCAACATTCTCATCAAGACCGTCTAGACTGAAACCAACATCAGTACCAGGTGGAATAGCCAACCTAGACAGGCAGTCAGCCTGGAAATTTCTCCACCCAGAGATGTGGGAAATATCAAAATGGTATTCTTGGAGTTTGGAGGCCAACCTTGCCAATCTTGGGGAACCAAATGCCCCACCACCGGGAGAAAGAATGCGTATAAGGGGTTTGTGGTCAGTCTTAAGATTGAATCGAATGCCCCATAGATAAGGTCGAAAGTGATGAGCACCCCACGCAGCAGCCAAGGCCTCTTTCTCGATAACAGAATAATTCTGTTCACACTTGGAAAGAGTACGTGAGGCAAAAGCAACCGGCCTGTCGCCGTCCTTGTGGGACTGAAGTAGGACTGCACCAAGGCCATGAGCACTGGCATCAACCAGGAGGGTTGAGGATTTCGCAGTATCAAATGGTGCCAGCACCTTGGCATTGCAGATGGCTTCCTTGATGCCATTAAAACACGCTTCCAATTCAGGACCCCAGGAAAATTTGCAACCCTTTTTCAACAAAGCTCTCAAAGGCAAAGTCTTCTCTGAGAATTTCTCTACAAACTTGGAGTAGTATTCGATTAAGCCCATGAATGACCGCAACTGGTCCTTGTCAGACGGGCAAGGAGCTAGGCGTATTGCATCAAGAAGATTCTTCTTTGGTCTGACTCCATTGACAGAGATTTCATGTCCCAAGTACTCAATATTCTCCACAAGAAAAGAACACTTCTCCTTACGTAATGTAAGGCCAGTGTCCCAAATTCTGTGTAGGACATTTCTGAGAACAAGGTTATGATCTGCCACAGATTCGCCAAAGACCAAGATATCATCTTGAAAAAACACAACGTTTTTGAGCCCCTTGAAAATTTCGCTGACCAGCCTTTGGAAGACACTCGCCGCCGAAATCAACCCGAAGGGAAGACGAGTAAATTGGAAGATCCCCTCCGGGGTGATGAAGGCCGTAAGATGCTTCGAGGATTCATGGAGCTTAACCTGATGGTAGGCACTCTTCAGGTCGAGTTTAGAGAAGTACCTCGCCCCCTGAAGAGTGGAAACCATCTCCGTAATATTTGGTAAAGGAAAGGTGTCTGCAACGACACACTTGTTTAAGGACCTGAGGTCCACACAGAATCTCAATTTTCCGTCTGATTTTTTAGAAATCACGACGGGCGAAACCCATGCTGATGCTTCTGTGGGCTCAATAACCCCGGATTGAAGCATCTCCTCAATTAGGAGTCTCACTTCATTGCGGATGGAGATAGGAATCCTCCTTACACGATGCTGCACAGGCAAACTATCTTTCTTCAGTTTTATAAGATGGGCATACCCCCGAAGCTCACCCAACTCCTCCCTGAATACAGACCCAAATTCAGAGAAAATAAACTCAACAAAGTCATCATCCACCACCATTATTTGGTTCTTTGCCCTGGGATTGATAACGATATAAAGGTCATATTGATGTACCCACCCTAAAATGGGAGGACCATCAATAGAAACATAAACTTTCCCAAAGATAGACCTCTTCTCAAAGGTAATCTCGGATTCAAAGAAACCAAGGATTTCAATTTTCTGCCCATTGAAACCCTTAGGGGAAATATCACTGGGATGTAAACTCACCCCCTCCCAAAAGGCATCAAAGGTAGACTTAGGTATAATGGTATGACGAGAACCAGTGTCAACCATCAACAACACTTCATGGGAGTCAATCATAAAAATGGCTTTGGGTCTGGTTTGTCTAGGATCATCACAGATGACATCCACATCATCAATGACCAGGAGTCTATCGGGCTCAACCCCAGAACCATCCACATAGTCATCGACAATATTCACTCTCTGCTTGGCTTTGCCCTTGCACATTTTGGAAAAGTGCCCAACTTTCCCACACTTCAAACACTCCTTGTTTGAGGCAAAGCAAAACCTTGCGTCGGAAGAGTGACTGCTACTGCCACACCTGTTGCAGACTTTGCTCACTGAGGTTTTCTTAGCAGAGGGTCTGGGTCTGTTTTTCACTACAGCAACATTGTCCCCAGAGCAGTGCTCACACTCCACAACGCCACCTTTGTCAGAAACCACAGAGACTTCCTGATGAGAAGAAGGTTTGTGTGAATCCAGGACCTTCATGCATTTACTAGATTCCTCAATGACTTTGGCCAGATCAATAGCGTCTTTCAAGGTCGGGTTCTTAGCAGCCCATAGCCTCTCTTGGATTTTTTTACTAGAGCACTGGACTACCAATTGGTCTCTTATGAGCTCATCGTTCATAGAACCGAACTTGCACTTTATAGACAGTTCCCTAAGTCTGGCCACGAAGTCATCTATAGTTTCTGAATCTTTTTGGCGTTGTGTATAGAATTTATAGCGGTTCATAATCAGATTCTCCTCCTTTGCAAATCTGATCTCCAGACGATCAACCGCCTCTTTAAATTCATCAATGTCTTGCCCACTAGCTCCAAGTGTGATCGGTAAAAATCTAAAGACCCTCTGCCCTTCCTTGCCCAGAGTACTTAAAAGGATAGCCTTTTTCCTCTTGGGTGAAAATTCCTGCCCATCCAGCGCTTCCAGGTAATTGTCAAACATTATGTACCAGTCTTCCCAAGGAATGTCAGGAACACCAGGCTCGGGTAAGAATTGAGGAGGTAAAGTAACCATAAATTGTTGTGCCATAATTATCAAGTTGATAGAGTCAAAAATGAAGAAAAGCTTTTAGCACAACAAGTTGAGTTCAAAATGACAATAAAACATACCTTTCCCACAGAAAATGTGCAAAAACGAAGTCTGGGCGCTGCGACAGGAATATGAAGGAGTTTGTAGTAAAAACGAGCAAAATCCGCGCTGGATCCGCGTTAGGATGGCTCAAAATGGCCGCCGATCGAAATCGAGGCTTGAAGGGCAAACACTGGAGGTTAAAAATGGCCGCCGCTGAAAACGAGGCTATGATTACAGCAAAACGAGGCTTGGAACGCACAGGAAGCGCGCGTAGAAGAAATGAAGCAAAGCGGCGTCTCCCAGGTGACGGTAGACACTGTTGTCATCAAGGCGTCTCCTAGGCAACCATGGAGCTCGCGCTTCTTCGCCGATGAAGGACGTCCCCTAGGCAACCACGCAGCTCGCTCTTCCACGTAGATCAGGCAGCAGTGACGCGTCTCCTTGGCAACAAGGAAGCTCGCGCTTCAACGCCGATGAGAGACGTCTCCTAGGCAACCATGAAGCTCGCGCTTCCACGCAGATCAAACAGGCATGACGTCAGCGCTGGTTGCGCTCGAGCTGCACTCGCCGATGCAATCAAATTGGTAAAATTACTCACAATTTCCCCAGATGGAGGTCTTCTTTCCAAATTGAAGGAAACCAAGGAGAAATTGATGAAACCAACACGCAGCAGGTTCGTTTCTTGTCGAGGATGCTCCGCTCTTTCTGGTACAGAATCTTGAAGGAATCAACATCAAGATGAGGTCTTCACCAGTACTGGCCAGCAAATAAACGTCGCCAAAAATTGTAGTAAATAGCTGGAGACCACAGGTGCACCACAGGAGGTTTATTGCAGGAGAAAAGCATGAAGCAACCTCAACACAAGCTGGCCAGGCACAAACTGTCACCACCTAGAACACTAGGAGGAGGCAGAGCCATCTACATTCTGGAATGGATGACACAGGTAAGAACCATGGTGGAGCATGGAAATAAAGGAAAGATAAGTATACAACACTTGGCGGTTAAGGAATTTGAGTTGTGCTTGTGATCATCTGGGTATAAAGGGTACTTCTGCTGGTCAGGGTCCAAGACTTAATTGAAGTGGCAGGTGTAGGTGTCAGGGAAATGGATGTTATGATGTTCTCAGTGTAAATTGGGGTGCAGTAGCCTCGAGACAGGGTACGAAAGTAGATTTGTTTTTCACTAGTGGATGTAACTTATGGCTATAGCTGTCAACCTCGAAGCTGGGGAACCGGGTTCAAGTCTTGGCAATGATGCTCAACAACCTGTGATTCTGGTCAAATTGCTTAATCTACCCGTGCCTAACACAATGAATATGTCCTTGTGTAATGAAACTGGCGCGCATGTAAAACGCTCTGATACCTAATTTCTTAGGGTCTAGAACGCTCTACATAACAATCCATAAAAATAAAAAATAAACTAATGTCTGGGCTGTGGCACCTGTTCCAGGTGCTACATGATATGGGAATGGTCTTATTCTTAGGAGCTCATCTATGAAGGCATCCTCCTCATCGCTTTCACATCTTTGGGTTTCTTTTTGGTACTGCTCTTTCCCTCTTCCACAGCTTCACTTTCAATCAACGGGTAAGCTCCAATTGTCTCAATCAGTTCCTTCCATCACCTCCTCTGTCTCGCATCATTCTGTGCACTGATCAAAGAAAAGCGTTTGTACAGATTTTCTGCACAAATTGCTTTCTGAGTTTACGTTTGCAGCATGTTTCCAAGGATTTAAGGCCTTGAACTGTGTGGGTATAGGCTGGGGTTTTAAGTCATACTTCCTCCTTCTCAAGTTTTCAATTCTAAGTACCTGGAATATGCCACTTAAGGAGAATCATAATTCTCATCTTTTGCAGTGTATTTGTGCCATTGGCTGAGCAAAGTGCATGTGTTTAACCCTTTCTTTAATGCCATTTCATTAGCTGGTGTACCTTTGGGTGGAAATATCTTTTCCTTATTTTAATCTATATGTGTTTTTGAAAAGGGGTTTCCCATTTTGTCAAAGGTGAATAATCTTTCTTTAATCTGATTTCAGTCTCTTTCTTCTCACTCGGGCCTAGCTCACAGTTGGTCCGCCAATATTAAGGCACACCATTCAAAGGTCACATCGTTCTCCTTCGAGTTATGGAACCAGCTATCTCATCTCCCCACATTGTTCAGGAATTAGAATTGGTCCAGGGCTAGGTCAATTTAAATCTTTGGGCAAAACCACCTGAACCATGAAGGTACAGTCATTGGTTCTTTGATCAATTAGCTTCATTCAGGTAAGTCAGCTCTGCTACCAGATGTGTCAGCGCACAAACTTGTATCTCACTTACCATCTTGTGTGAGCCAACAGCTTGGACTGGGAGCGGGGTAATCCCTATCGGACGTTTGTGCTCCTCGCTGGATTAGTCTCTCTGTTAATTAAACCATACACATAGAATATTGGAAGCATTGCTGCTTAAGGAACGACAGAAACATCAACATCCCTCGCCACAGCCACATTTCCACCCACCTGAGAAACCTGCACTGGCTCCCCGTCAACAAGAGGATCACATTCAGGCTCCTCACCCACGCACACAAAGCACTCCACGACATGGGCCCCGAACCGAATACCTCAAAAGCCGCTTCTCGTTCTACACTCCCACCCGCCAGCTCCGCTCCACCAGCCTCGCCCTCGCCACCATCCCACGGATTCTCAGAACCACTGCCGGAGGAAGATCGTCCTCCTACCTGGCGGCCATAACATGGAACTCCCTCCCGCACACCTACGAATTAACCATGACAATCTCTCCTTCAGGAAACACCTCAAGACCTGAGGCACCCCTCCCCCCCTTTCAGCGCCTTGAGACTCTCACGGGTGAGTAGCGCGCTCTAGAAATGTTTTGATTGATTGATTGATTTGAAAAACAGATCTGTCACCACACAAAGCTGCATAATCAAGCGTATCAGTTAACTTTGCACGCAGAAGGATTTCTGCACCACAAGTTGACATGAAGATAGTGCCAAAGCAGCATGGTGTTACACTACACAAACTATTAAAAATCATAGCAAGAAGGAACAACGGTATTAACACCACACAAAGTGCTGCACATTGTTTGCCACTTGCCTAACACAAATGTGGTGATTTCTGCAGAGCATAGCACTGCTCGATTCTTTCTAAAGCTGGGTCAAAACTGAAATCACTGGGTCTATATGTAGTGAAATTGTGGCATGAAATGCACCCGGGTCTCGAATTATTCTGTCCAAGGCAGACACCTTATCCACTTTATCAGGTGGTGGCAATATGTTATGAGACTGTATTGACTGGCATCACCAAGGCCATAATTCCCATTGCTGGTAAAGTTGTCTGCTGCCCTCAGGCACGAGTTCAAATGTTTATAAATGCCTTAAATAAAAAAATTAAACCTGCCATGAAACCCTTTTGGGGCTCTTTGTGTAAGCCCTGTCTGCCAGACCCCACGCATCCTTATTGTTTTGATTGCACTAATTACATTTTCAGTAAGAATATAAAAACAAATAACCAAAGCTGCTGAAGTCCAGCCTGGTGTGCTAGTAGCAATGAAGAGCTGATTGGCAGACCCAGCCGAACTTAAGTATGTAATTGGAAGCACTGCATCACCTTTACTGTATTTTCTGCCTGACACTGTGACAGATCTGGCATTAAGCTCACAAAATGTGCACTTATCCCTGGACTCGAATAGATCAAGTGGCCTCTGTAGCTGAAAATGACTTCTGGCCTCTATGGCGGCTGATGATTTCCACCGAAAGATGAATTCCTCCTCTGAGGTTTTCAGTCAGCAAAGCTTTGAGTCCCTCTTCTTTCAGACACTTCATTAATTACACGCTTTCACAATCTGCAGATGTTCACAGCAGTGGGACAATTAGTTCTAAGTGCTCTTTGAATACTACTGCTCTGAATTAGCTTGCATGTGGGATGCCCTGCATTGCACACTACAGTCGACCTTTTAAGAGCTGTCATTTACCTGCCAAAAGAAGCTGACAAATAAAATACTACCTGCGAGGCAACATTAATGGAATCAGGTGGAAATGGTGAATGTGCATCGTTTGTTCACATCGTGTATAAAAACAAGCAGTCACGAGTATTTTCTTCCCTCTTTTATCACCTCCAGTTATTTAGACTGTAGTATATTTTTTTAATTTTTATTTTTAAACTTGTGGCAGCTTACCTTTGCTTTGCCTTGTTTTAAAAATTTCTACTTTTTCATCGATTTAAAGTAGTATTTTGAAAAAAGAACTGGCAGTAAAGAGCTAATCCTCCCATTAGTCAATCAAGGTAAGAACATTCTAATACCTAATAATAGATTCGTTAGCAAGTCACAACATTTAATATATAAGTCCTTAACCTGATTTTCCATAGGCGAAAGGTTCATATCTCTCTTCAAACGACAGGCGCCTCAAAACTTTTCTTTCTGCTCTACAACTTTCTAAAGACACGCATTTACAATGCAATGGCCTCGGCTTTGTTAAAGTTAGAGCTATTGGCATTGCAAATGGCATTTTTTTCATTTTCTGTTTTTTTTTTAAACATAAAAAAATGGTATTGTCATTTACAATGGCAATAGGTGAGCACTAGAGAGTAGTAGAGAGTATTAGCGGGCACAGAGCCACAAACACAGAAAGCCACACACACACACATACACAGAGCCACACACACACAAACAGAGCCACACACACACACACACACACAGAGCCACACACACAGAGCCACACACACAAACACATACAGCCACACACACACACACAGAGAGCCACACACACACACACACACAGAGCCACACAAACAGAGAGCCACACACACACACACCCACACACACACACATACAGAGCCGCACACACACACACAGAGCCACACACACACACACACAGAGCCAAACACACACAGAGAGCCACACAAACACACACACACACACAAAGCCACACACACACACACACACACACAGAGCACAGCTAGGGAACAGAGGCAAGAAGAAAATACGAGCACAGCCAGGGAACAGAGGCAAGAAGAAAACACGAGCACAGCCAGGGAACAGAGGCAAGAAGAAAACACGAGCACAGCCAGGGAACAGACGCAAGAAAACTTACCGCTCAGGGAGGGAGTCTCTGTCTGTTGTGCGGCCGGTCTCCCTTCCTCAGTTTTAATTTATTTTTCCTTAAAATGGCGACCTCCACTGCTTTACTTCAGTTTCGGTTTCACCTTCCCGGTGTTAAGAGGTGCGACTCTCCTCTTCTGCTCTCACCAGGAGTATCGCGGGGTCTGCGAGGGGGGGTGCACTTTGCACGTTTCTAAACTAACAATATGCACAGTGCTACAGGAAGGTACAGCCCATAGCACGGATGCGGCCCATTAGCAGCCGTATTAAGTCACGGAAGATAAGTAACGCCACTATCTATAGTGTCACCTGCACCACAGTTTCTCAGAAACCATCGTAGCAGCAGAGGGTGCCAAGTTGAAGCTTGCGCTGTGAGTGAGAGGACAGGCAAGCGTTACACAACACCATATTAAAAAGGCACCATATACTTACTTGTCTCCCTCGTCTGAGAGATATCCGAAAACTTCCACGGCCCAGGGCTCAGGGCTTTGCGCGTTGCTCCAAGGGGATGGCCTGCAGCAGATCCCTCACCTCCACGACAGTCACATCCTCATCCTGTAACGACTCGCCCAAAGCAGAGTCAAAGATTCAAACTCCTGTTCCACTGAGACTTTGTGGGTCTGTTCATCACTCCAAGGTTTTGGGTCCTTGATCCCTGGAAGCTCCCCAGCCCTCGCCAAACTATCAGTAGACTTAGGACTCCGGATTTCTCTCCCCCAGTTATTTGTAACCAGTAGGCACCCAAGGGAGTTGGGAAGGTTCAAAAGCTGCCCCTCCAACAAGGAGCTAAGACCACTGTCGCAACAATCCTCGTTAAGCTGTTTCCTCAACATGACTGCGCCTAGCAGCCCTGTCGTTTTGCAACCGGATTCCCACCAAACAGGGTATTTTTAAGTAACCTAGGAATTACCCATTAATCCAACCAATAGCTATTTCAGTTCATCCCAGCTCAAACCAATGACAAAGAAGCTCACTGCGAGGCGGAAGGACAACAAAGATGGCGGGCACAAGCAGGGAACAGAGGCAAGAAAAACAAGCACAAACAGGGGGCTCAGGCAAGAAAAGCGAGCACAAACAGGGGGTAGAGGCAAGAAAAGCGAGCGCAAACAGGGGGCAGAGGCAAGGAAAGGGAGCACAAACAGAGGGCAGACGCAAGAAAAGCTAGCAAAAACAGGGGGCAGAGGAAAGAAAAGCGAGCACTCACCGGCAGGGCGGAGGACTCGGACATTCTCCCTTGCTTCTCCAGCGGCGGTCAAGCAGAAATGACTCTCCGAAAAGCCCCGTCATTTTCGGATTCGGGGCGTGTTTTTCTTTCTCTCCTCTTCCCATTGGCTGGAATGTAAAATTCCAGCCAATGGGAAGAGGAGAGAAAAAAACCTAAAAAACACACCCCCAAATCCGAAAAAGACGGGGCTTAAATGGACAGACGCCCCTCTTCTCCAATGGCTGGCCTCCGTTTAGGAAGCCAGCCAATGGAGCAGAGGGGTGGGTTCAAGCCCACTATTTACAATGCAATGGTCTCTGCTTTTTTAAAGTTAGAGCTATTGGCATTGCAAATGGCATTTTTTCATTTTTTCTGCCAGTGTTTCTGCAAGACTGGCACTTTGTATCACCCACCCACCCCTCAGAATACACTAAGTTAATTTTATGTTTACATCGTGTATCTGATTCTAGTGCGAGTCACCTTTCGGAAGAAGCAAAGTGATATCAAGCACATTCGCAATGATGCTGACATGATGCAAGAAAGGTCTGCAAGATGGAGTTCACAGGATTAGAGCTAAAGCACTAATTTCTTTTTCTACATAGCACCCAATAGTCTGCTTTTAAGCGCTGTCAATTTCTGTTAGATAGGAGTAAGTGACTTTCCACCAGCCCTTTTGGGGCCATGTCTACAGCTTCACTCTGAAGTTTCGGTGCTGGGAAAAGTTGTTGTGACTTTAGTCAGTGCAATTATTTATTTCCTGACCATTTTAGTGAAATATCTTCATTTATTTTGTTAACAAAAATACATCATTGTAATGCCAGACCGCAAAAGAAATGACTCGTGGCCATTATAAGTAAATACTAAATCACGTGTCGCCAGCCCAGCCCAGAAGAACGCTTGTATCTCTCCCTGTCCTGACACTAACCATCAGGTGGTCAGTAGAAGACGTGTCAGCAGCCCGCGGCGCTCAGGCGCTGACAAGACCCAGCCATTCATCAGCCTCGAGAGACAGACACCGAGGCACGGAGACATACGATGCCAGAGGGAAGAGAGGGTCTTTGGGAGGGATGGGGGCAGAGAGGGGCTTAACGCAGCTCGCAGGGAAGCAGCAGCAGCAGTCCCAGCGTTGTAAAAATCCGACCATGCAGTGACTGTTTGAACCCTCGTCACAGGCCACTTTCTCCTCACTTTAGCATAGTGCCCCACTGAAGAGACAGCAGGACGCCTGGCCAGCTCTGGGAGCTGTGGTACCATCCATTGCGGCTCAGTGTCTTGGTGTAAAGTGGGAAATGCTAACTTGACTTCCTCGCTCCATTCTTCCAGCCACAAATTAACGAGGAAGAATGGACTCGAGGAATGTATTTACTGCCCACTCTACACTCAGTATCCTGCCCAGAAGGATGAATGGCCGAGGCGGTTTGTTCTCCACGCTCTCTCGCAGATGCGCACCGTGCAGAACACATCAACCAGGAAACATGCAGGCTCACCTCACACAGCACCCCCTCACCCCATACAGCACCCCTCACCTCACCCCACCCCACACAGCACCCCGTCACCTCAACCAGCACCCCCTCACCCCAAACAGCACCCCCTCAGCTCACCCCACCCCACACAGCACTCCCTCACCTCACCCCACACAGCACCCCCTCATCTCACACAGCACCCACTCACCTCGCACAGCACCCCCTCACCTCACACAGCAACCCTCACCCCACACAGCACCCCCTCACCTCACACAGCACCCCTCACCCCACACAGCACACTCTCACCTCACACAGCACCCTCTCCCCGAGCCCTCCAAACATCAAACAGCATGGGAATTCCAGCTCCTCTTATCTGCGCGGGTCATGAACTTCCACCGAAAACTTCTTCTCCCTGAAGTAGAGGTTTTCCAGCTGTCGCCGTTGGAAGATCTGGGCAAAGAGAGAGCGAGGGTTATTGACGGTGCACCCGGGTGTTGAACACAAGCAGCATCCTGGTAGAGCCCGTCACGGATCCAGAGCGCCCCTCTGCCCTCCTGCTCACAGGAAACTCCACACAGCACCTACACTAGGTCCAAGCGCGTCACTTGCAAGCCAGGTGTTCATGGGAGTGCAGCAGAGCCCTGCCTGTGACAGACCCCGTTGTTGCGGTGCACCCCGCACGCTCCAGACCCGCAGCCTCTCGCCTCCAGGCACCAGCGGAGGGGAGGGCAGCTCAGGAGCGGGCTGGGGTGAGCAGCACCTTCCCTCGCACACAGCGGAGTCGGCCGGCCCTCAGACGCCCCGCCCACCCCCGCAGGACTCCACTTCCTGGCACTGGTGTGTGCTGGTCCCTGACGGCCCCAGCTCGGAGCACTCGGCGGGGGGAGCGCTGACCTTAATACAGCTTGGAGCGGCACAATGGACGGGCGGCCCCCGCTCTGAAGCCAGTGTGTGCCAGAGGGCTCTCGGGCGGGCACCGAGGAATGGGCGAAGCATGCGCGTCTAGAGGTGGCGAGGGAGCGCTGAAAGCCCTGGGATGCGCTACAATACACATGCGACACTGCAGAGGCCAAGGATGGGTCCCGGGCCTCAGGGGGCTGACGGCAGCGAAGAGGGAAGTCAATTATAAAAAATGCAAGCGCACCATGGCGGGTCCGGAGGTGTGAGGGTGGAGGGACGTACACGAGCCAGGGAAAGTCGGAGCCAGCAGTTTCTGCACCGCCCTCTCTGCTCGCAGGCCAGAAATGGATCTCCAAAACGCCCCGTCATTTTCGGATTCGGGGGCGTGGTTGTCTTTCTCTCTTACCATTGGCTGGAATGTAAAATTCCAGCCAATGGGAAGAGGAGAGAAAGAAAAGAGAAAGAAATTAAAAAACACACCTCCTAATCCCAAAAAGACGGAGCTTAAATGGACAGATGCCCCTCTCCTCCAATGGCTGGCCTCCGTTTAGGAAGACAGCCAATGGAGACGAGGGGCGGGTTCAAGCCCCACACTCTAAAACATAGGATCTCGCCGGCGAGACTGCGCAAGCACAGCCTACGCAGGCCGAGGCCTAACCATCCACCTGTGTTTTCTGTTGTAGGGGATGTGTAGGCACTGGCCTGGCCGTAAAAGCCTTACTAACTCTTCCATGCATATGGAGATAAGGGTCTATAGATGGCTCTACTGCGGAATCCACTTAGCCCTTTTGTCTAAAGAGCAGAAAGACTGCACACAACCCAAAAATCATAGACCAAATCACTCATCAACCTGGACTGTATAGTCTATGACAAAATTCTGGTCGAATGCTTAGAAGCGATATTGCGTGTCCTGATCGTCCCATACCAAGCTGGCTTTCTGAAAGGCAGACTCTCCAATGATAATATTAGACTACTGGGGCATATACTACAGATCTCCAAATCCAAAAACTCCCCAGTTGTGGCAATAGCGCTTGATGCTGAAAAAGCATTCGAAAAATCGTGTGGTATTTTTATAAATCTCTTTGTCTTGTATTAACTGAGGTGAATCTTTCATAATAATGGTAATAGCCTTATATTCAAATCCCTGCACTAAAATTAGCACACAGCAGGGTTGTCCCCTTTCCCCCTCCCTTTTCCTCCTAGACATTGACCCACTTTGCTTTTGCTCAATGAAAAAAATAACTCCATAGAAAAAATATTGGGGGCAGATCCTTTAAGACGGCTGACATCTCTGTCATTTAAATGATGTCCAAAATAGATTAATATACCGCTGCCTCTGGGTATACTCTAAATAAACATAAATCAGAATTTCACCCATTGAATATTCTCTGCATCAAGGAAGTCTTAAACAATTGTGGCTTAACTAGGTAAGCCAAATTTCTTAACTACTTGGCCTCAAATTCAACGATAACCTAATTGAATCTATCTGACATAACGAAGCCTTAGTTTTCTAGAAAGTACAACAATTTTTAGATGGCCAGCCCTGCCAAGCACCACACATCAGGCGTCAGGATAACGCTTTTCAGTGTGGTGGTCTGCATCACTGCACTGAAATGCGAAATCACTCATATTTGGGCCTCTTCATATGCCTGTCAAGCACAGAGTCCAGAGTGGTGGCTGCTAATAGGAACACCGTTTGCTGGAGTCAAGTGTCAGGCAGCACGTGCTGTGCATTGCTCAGCAGACTTGGGGGCTGGCTGAGCTGCTTGTTAGTATGTAACACTCTCGATTTAATCAACACGAGGTGCAGAATAATGATTAGATATATTTCACTGATGGATAGTATCGAAACATTTAGGCAGTGAGGTCAAGAATGTGAGGGGCACGTCCCCGGTCCCCCACCTGACCAAGAAAACATAATCTGCCTACTTGTGAGGGTGTGAGGGGGCCATAGGCACATTGACTGGACCTCCTTCTGCCAGCAGTCTGACTCCTCTGCCTCGGCCCAGAGACCCTCTGCCTGAAGCAGCTCACCAGCAGCAATGACCGAGGCCAGTAAGCTGTGAACTGGCCTGATGCATGATTTGCGGGGGCTTACAACTGTCCTGAACTCCAAGACAGTGAGAGGCAGCCTTTGATAGTGCCCCTACCTCCGGTACGGTGGATGCCTAAGCGGCATAGTAAACCACTGGTATGTGGGGTTGCCACCTTTTCCGAAGAAATACCTGCCAATTGTTCACCTCGTTTTAAGAATTGGAAAGAGTCAAACGTAATATACAATGTTATAAAAATTGTCTTTATAAAATGTATCCGTTTATATAGATCGCCTTTCTGTCTGTTTACTTTGCCGCTGGCCGCGCGACACAGGGGGAGCATGGGCGAGACAGCGTCTTAGTACCACACGACGCGCGAGAGGAGCCTACAGCGCACCAACCCCCCTCCTCACTAACGGCCAATGGGAGGGCGCTCCTAGGCGGGGGGGGCATGCCCGGGGGGTTTTTATAGCAGGCCCAGCACGTTGCTCGGTCTTTCCTGCCGCGTCGGTGCCTTGGGCTGCTCTGCGCTGTTCTGTTCTGCAGGCGCCGTTCCTGTCTCTGCCTCAGTGTGGCTGTCCTGCGCCTGCCTGCCTCGCTGGTCTTGCGTCGGGTCTGCTTCGATGGGTGTGCGGTGAGTGCTGGTTTTCGGGGACCCGCTGGCGGGGGGTCGTTTGTTGTCCCCGATGCAGAGCTGCTGTTTGTGTGGCCCGGGGGGCCGAGGGAGAGCGTGACGGGCAGTGTTGTTCTTCAGTTGGAGGTAAAATACTGCAATATGTGCTAGACACTCAGGCCTAGAACAAACGTAATGTAGGCGAGGGTGGCACTTGGGCAAGCAGCAAAGGCGAACAACGGTTACAAGGTGAAATACAGTATAATTAAGAGGTGAAATACTGCAATACAACAGGGAACTGGGAATGACATTCGACGGCTACGGGCATCTGCTAGTGCGTGCTCTAACCAATCTCAAATAACGATCTTGCAGTGAGTTGCCAGGACATTCACTGTCATGATTATTACAGCACTGGACATGTCTTTCACAAGCCCACCACTTTGCTTGGACAAATATCACTGGTTTGCCATTATCAGCAGATCCAATAATGCTAATAGTCACCTGCCGATCCCCCGTATAATATGTCCGAAAAAAAACAGCTAACCGCCAAGGAATCTCTGTAAGAGGTGTGGCTTTTGTAACTAAGGGCGTGGCCTAAGAACCGTATCCAAGCAATCCCCTTCAGAGGTGCGGCTTATGTAACTATGGGCGTGTCCTAAGAACCGTTCTTAGAAATCTCCATAGTGGTGTGGTGAAGGGTACCATGATAGAGGTGCACCTAAAGGCTTAGTAAAGGAGGAGAGACTAAATCACTCACCCAAAATGCAATAGTCACTACCAGGCTTAAGCATCTGAATAATGGGCTTTAATTAAGGGGTTACGACGGCAATGGTGGGTTCCAGGTGAAGGGTGCCTCTGTAATAGATCCCGAACGTGATGTGCGGGGATAAGTAACGCCACTAGGTAAACAAATACATGAGGTAGCTAACAGTGCATTACAGAAGGGAAAGTGACAAGGGGCAGGTTATAAGAGAAATAAAGTACAATTGGAGGCGAAATACCGTGGCAAATGTTCCACAGGGACTTAAGAGAGGCTTCCCTGAGGGCGCCCTAATTACACGTGCCGCACCATCTGCGGGCTATAGAATTGTTGCCTTGTAAGAATGCTCTTAGGTTGGGTACACTTGTCTGGACTGGGGGTGAACATATCCCTCCTGGATGTACAAGTGGTACGAAACAGCGAAGTGAAGTAGCTAGGTGGGTGGGGGGCTCTGTCATCGACGGGGGCCTCCTCCAGAGCTGTGGCGGAGTCACAGGGCGATCTGGAAGCAGATGGACAGTAGGGGTACCTCTGCGGCAGAAGGATACAGTCTAAATACCTCTGACTGGCACAGTAAGGGTGCCTGAGCCAAGAACCTGGAGCCAAGGGGGTTCCAGGAAACAGCGTTGGCGCCCCGTTAGTCCTTCGGGCGGTCGGGGGGCCTGAACCGACTGGGGGTGTGCCTCATCGCTCCGCCCTGACAGGGGGGGCGGGAGTAGAACGAAATAAAGTGATAATTTACTGCACCGTCAGAGCATCGACTCGCCGTGCAAGATGGCTCCTTAGGCATGCGGGTCAGCGAGGGGCTGCCGCATTGGATCGCCTGTAAGATGACCCACCTTATCAGCTACTTGTTGTGCGAAATAAACCTGCACCACTGCTTTCCCACAAATATGTCTTATGAGTTTCCTTGGTATGTAAGTGTTAACGTGCGCAGTGTGGAGCGAGCGCTGGCGGTGTGGGCACTATAACAAGCAGCCAGTGATCATTAGTTGCCATCTCCAGAACATTGTAAAGTGCATTCTTCTTCTTGTTTTTACTGTTTAAACTATGTACTAATGAGGGGAAAATACCCACTTTAGGAGCTATTCACAATTTTTGCACAGGCAATAAAATACTCTTCATATGAATAAAAAGACAACCAGGTATAACACTACAGGTAGGTTCAGGACGACATACCTGTGAACTGCTGCAATACAATAATCCACAGAGGACAGTCCAGCCCTGGTCAGACATAGGTGTTTATTACTGGGAGGATTATGAATAAGAAGACTGAGAAGAATTTGCTCCCGCATTTAAGCCGGACCAGGCCTGGTTGTCACTTATTAAGGCCTTAAGCTATTTATGAGGTGACATTTGTCACAGAAGGTGGCTTTGAGGTGACATGGTACGGGAGAGAGGATACACTGTTTGTGCTGGTTTGTTCTGGGGCTTCTCAGCGCAGTTTGATCAGTTCATGAAGAGGGAGGATGAGGCATGTGGTTCTGCTTAAGCCCACCTATGGGAGATCTATCCTCTTTTAATGGGCAGTGAGGCTCATTTGCAGAAGTATGGCATCTCACATCCTGTTTTGTACAGGCTGGTCCCACAGTGCCCTTCCATTTCTGGTGCTTTGCAGTAGTTTTAAAATCTTAGTTTTTCGTTGCTCAAATGGGTGTCATTTCTAGTATTTTCTATGTTGCTGTCGTCTTGCGAGAAAGTGTCACTCATAGTCGGTGGCTCGCTCATGGAGGTTAAACGGAATCTCTACAGTAGGTCAACTAGGCACTAGAATGTACCCTTTATCCTTCCGCGACCTTTCTCAAAAGTTTAAGTTACCCTCTCTGACTTCTACTATGTTGTTGAAAGTTGCTGTCTCTAAGCACAAAGCTTTCCAGTTTAAACCTGCCTCATTTCCATCCCTAATAAACAAGCTTCAAAGAGGCGGTCATGTAGCCTCCAAAATTTATCCTTAGGTCAGTCCCACATCCACCTCGCTCTGAAATACCGACAACAGAAATGGCAGAAGGAATGGTCCTAAGAAAGCCTACAGTATCCATCAGATATAGTTTGGCCGAAACTTTGGTCCTCTCCTTTTTCCAAAGAAAATAACTCCTAACCTTGCCCAGACCAAACTTCTTATTCTCCATAGGATATACTATAAACCTCACTGACTCACCACTGTTGGTGTTTGAGAGAAAAACAATTGCTGGTGCTGCAACTTCCCCCAAGCAGATTTGCATCACATGCTATATTAAGGCACACTACTACATACTTCTTGGACTAAAGTCCACAACACCATTGACAACATTCTCCAAATTATATTCCCCAGGAACTTTTCATTCTCCGTCTGCGTTGTCTTCCAACCCTCATATGCTTTGAACCTGAACCCCAAAGAACTTCTTTTTGCAGACTTACTGTTCACCTTAGCCCATAAAACCATTCTCTCAACATGGAAGTTATATGGTAATGTCTCTAGTCACACTTTTTTTTATTTTGTTTTATTTATTATTTGTTTGTCTGTCATCACTTTTTTGCTGGTGCAGTTCTCATCTCCTGATATGAGAGGGTGAAAACAGGAAAACCCATCAGGCATGGGTTAATCATTGGACCCTCGAGTTTGTTGCCAATTTATGTAATACATCAAGACCCTCTCCAAGCTTTGGGGGTTCCTAGCTATATCCATCTGGCTAGTATACTTGATGTGTTTAACACTGTCTCTTATACAAGAAAAATGGTATGAAGGAAAAAATACAGAACAGTTTATGAGCAGAGCACATTTAAGTACCCTCTCCAGATCATTTTGTTATTTTTAATGTATGTATCACAATGTATTTACAACACACATAAACAATGGCACCTAATCAATGAAGAAGACAAAACATAACATATATCACAACATTATATACAATAACATAAACACAATTATGCATTACACGGAAACCCTAGAATATTATTCTCACTAGTGTCCACCCAAAAACTCTGTGCGAACCACTCAGAGGTAGTCCAGGTGAAACACCTAAGGCCTGTGGACTTATTTTCTTAGCTCTAGTGTGACAAAACACAATTCCAAAGAAAACTGTAGTTCCAAGGACTCCTTCTTAGAAGTGTCGACGTGACCACGTTTCAGCCTTTTCTTCTTTGACCTCTCCAGGACAAGGGTAATGGATTACTAAACAAAATAAACACTACATTACTCCAACCTTCTAATTTGTGTGGAGCAAGCTGGCTGATGAAAGTGACTGCCCAATCCACCGGACAAGGGAAGAAAAACAAGTGCTACCAAGATCTGGCAAGCATACGAGCTACCAAGCAATTGTGTAAGCCCGCTTCAGAGTGACACAAAAGGAAAAGGAATAAAGATTAGTTTAACACAGTCAGTAAGAAGTGGGGCATTTGCCGATTTCCAGAGCCAACATATCTTTCTTCTTGCCAGCAAAAGCACATAAAAACCAAATTCTATTATAGGAGACCTTGCCCCCAGACCTGCATCGGAGTTAAGCCCTAAAAATATAAGTTGAGAGCTTACCTCTATCTGGTATCCTGTCACCTCATCGATGAAGTTGCATACTGATGTCCAAAAAGGGGCAATAATCGGGCATTGCATAAACATATGTGTGTCATCCGCCGCTAGGGACTTACACTTCAGGCATCTGATTTCTCTCCAAGTGATGTTTAAGAGCTTACTTGGTAACCAGTAGACCTTGTGTGTGGTTGTAGTGTAGTGCCTATTTTCCCAATCGGCTTTGCACATTGGAATAACATAAACAGCAGTGTAGACGTAGGACTGAGGTCATCTAGGTCTCTACTGACTATGTTAAACTTAATTTAGGTTTGCACCAGCTAGCTCAGAGGTCACTGGAAACTTTCTTGAATGAATAGGGAGGGATAAGCTTCCCAGGCTCAGAAAAGAAGGGATTCAGTTTCCGACAACCGCATAAACATGACAACTTTGCTCCCTCAGAATAAGAGTGTATCTCTAGAGTCGTGTGAAAACAATAGACAGCTATTTCACTCAGTCAGCAGTGCATACTTAGTTTCAACAGGATGCAGAGAAATAGAGAGACGGGCGTTTTCAATAAAAGGTGTTATTTATTGAGCAGTCTTCTTTCTCATGCAAGAGAAATGAATTGCCACAATTGCAATACTTAAAGTAAAGTAAAGTGCGTACAGTAAAAGTAGTATTAGGAAATAATACTGTAATAGCATTGATATGGTTTCTTAGCCATATGATACTTTAAAATGGATAAAATATATACATATATAAATACATTGACTAACGTACTCAACTGGTGCTTCTAACTAGGCCTACCCCGGTGTACCTGACCTAAGCCTAATACTTGGGAAGGGATGAGTAAGTAGCAGTTTAAGTTAAGTTGGTTAAGATTATTTTGCCAAGAATCTGCATCAAGAATTCTCTTAAGGGTTTAGTCAGCTCTGTACCTTGGTAATAGAATGTGGAGGTCTGGTATCTCTTTCCTCAGGACTCGATATCCCAGCAACCCGCAAGGGTAGGCTGGAAACACCGGAGCTGGATTTTCTAGGCTGGAGAAAAAGACAGCGTCTCTTTCAGTGCGTCAAACGGGAGGGGCGGCTTCCGTTGGCTCTCGCATCAGCTGGGCTCTCGGGCAAGTAGATGGCCGCTCTGCTCCAAACCACTGTGTGTTTGCTTAAGGCAACTGTTGGTATTTTATACCTGGAAGGTGCCGGGTTTGACGTAAGGTTGGACATAAGACGTCACTAAGAACTACCAGTTCTTTCTGGACTTCAGGAGTTCTTGTTCAAATCAAAACAAAAGCAAGGGGGATTTCCCGGGCTGCTGGAGGCTTGGTTTGTTTAAAGAACGCGTTGTGCTTTCTAGGAGTCGATGGGAGTAGGCGTGCTCTGCTTTGGACTGCATGGGCTATTACTGAATATGGATCTGATTCTTATGCCTTTATCAGGATAATATTGATTATAACCTCACAAGGGCATAAATCGGGAATATTGAATTAGGGTCCTAGATATAAACACGACACCCACTCCACAGATTGATGTCCATCATTACTAAAAAACTAAGCAATAGTAAACATTCAACGATGCATGTGTGTTTTCCGACCCACCCCAAAATACATATTTCGCATTTGAAATGATATAAGGTAAATATATGAAAATTAGTATTGGTACTGTACGCTTTTCAAGCAGTGTCATCATTCAGATAAATGCATATATATATCAGCTGAATGATTTGCGAAAATTGCACATGAAATGGCTCTAAATACAGAAAAGACGGTCGAGACCATTTCATCACATATTTATACAAATTGCTGTATATGTGCTAGAGGCTGAGGTAAAATATTGTCTCTAGTATCCTAAAAATAGAACCTCTGTTCTCTAAGAATAGTTCTACTTTAAGCAGAGTACCATGTGCCAAAAAGAAGTAAATATTTTGAAAAATGGGCAAAAATAATTTCGCTTTCAGGGGAAAATGAGTTCCAAATATTTTCTGTAGCTTTGTTTATCAAAAAACTGAAGGCCGAATTCAGAGTTCAGAGAACGCTGTGTGCTCATTGTTTTTATTAAGAGTTATTCTCGTTGATTGGAGAGAACTTTATTTCAGACAGACCCGCAAAAAATTGGTCTACCACATCAGGTGAAAGTTCGACCAAGTTCGAAAATACTGCGACTGTGCAGTTCTCTGCGTGATTGCTATCATCGATGGTGGGATTAGCAATGCTCACAGAAGGCTGTACCTGTTTGGTGCTGCTTTCCTTTCGTACTTCACCGCCACCTATTCGTAATGGTGAAGTCTCAACGAATGCCGTCAACAGAATCGGTAGCCGCTGGGGACAACACGATGCATGAGTCGTTACAGGACCAAGCAAAGTATCGATATCCATTGGTACTGCTGATTGTAGTGTAAGACAGATGTCCAACACGCATTCTTCTCCGCATAGCAGACATCGAAGCACAGGTATGATAGCACAGGTATGATGCAATCTTGCCAGATCGGTCTGAATGAAAGAAACCAGGATGTACTCAGATCTCTTAGCCTTACCAATCCGAGGACCTTAGTGATACGGTCTCGGTATCGTATTGCTAGGATTGTTTCTTCCATTGTTGCTAGAGTCTTGTCTGTGGATTGGCTTGCCATATCGGTGCAGGAGCAAAAATAAAATTCCTGCCACGAGTCCCAAGATTAAGGGTAGGCCGCCAAAGACAGAATGGACAAAATTCGGGAAGATGCCCAGAACTGTTTCAAAGGGTGCTAACAGTCCTGAAAAAATTGTCTTAAATACATGTGTGATGCCACTGGTATCAGACATGTTTAAGATTTGGCTTAGTATTTCTACGAAATGCACGGGGCAATTTGTCGATAAAAGGGAATGTATCTCTGCCGATGTCCTTGCCACTTGCAGATCATACATTTCTTTTGATGACGTTAAAGGCACAGTTGTCTGTAAAAGAATAGACTTCATTGTGCTCAAAGTATCAATTCGAATAGAAGAGATATTCAACCGAGGCCATAACGCAGCCCCTATCTGGATTGCTGTGTGGATACAATACTTGCATGCAGCAAACGGCCCTGGAAGTTACAGTTGTCAGATAGGCTTTTCCTGGCAGCATGCCACAACAGCTGTGGTCACTTATTAAAACGTAACTGCCGTTAGAAAGTGGTCTAAAAAATGGCTCTATCCGTTTTGCAGGCGTGCCATGCAGGTGACATGAAAGGTTATTTGAAGACCCTTCGCAGGCTCCATGCAAATTAATACCTTGACACAGAAGTGTACCGCTTAGTGATTTTTTACAATTTTTACCACTAAGAAATACCTCCTTGTTCCCTTCACTATAACATCTGTGTGTATAAGGTAAATCCCAGGTTGATTTGATGTATTCTTTACCCAACCTTTCATACTGGCCTACAGGTATATACTCTTGACAGTATTTAAACTGGAAAGTTCCTATCTGAATTGTAATCGTTCCATGTATTATCCATTCAATGACAGGTCTCTCTGAAATTGTCAATGGTAATCTCTCGAGTTTTTCAATGCTTAGAATCGTATAGTCTGCTCCTTTTTGTGCCAAACTGATTTGTTTATCAGTAAGGTTAAAGATACCGAATAATGACGTTGTGTTGATTAATCGCCATGGTACGTAGCCTGAACGCAGATTTTGCAACGTCCAACCAAGCTGTACAATAGAACGTAATTGAGACTGACCATGTTGTAACATTAGTAAGTCCTGCTCTATTATATCAAAAGCAGATGATACAATGCTGTCCAGTGAATATATTCTGGAGGACAGAGTCGTTAACACATTGTCCACAACAGAAAGTGATTTTTCCAAATTTATACGATCAATTTCTCGTATTTTTTCTGCTGTCTCAATTTGCATTACTTTCCATGCTTCGTTGTACGCAGCGTATATACCGGCCGCTATGAAACATTTTTGACGCTGTTTGCGTGGTCCCATTATGAAATCACGCAAGTCAGCACCGTCTTTAAGTAAAGTCAAGTGTTGCTTAATTTCAGCCAGTGTGGATTTCTCTAGCCACTCAAGGCATAGTTTCCCTACACTGTATGTTGTAACTATCCCTGGATGTTGTCTCTGGGAGTATCTAGGGTCTGATCTGGTCATTTTGAACCCCTGTGTTTTGTTCGGGAACCTATCTTGACAGTTATTTGTGTCTGTTGGCCAGATCAACCACTTTTTCCAATCAGGATGTGTTCTGTTTTGGTGTAAAATATGAGATACGTCTATCTCCACATCTGTAGTGCTGTCACTATCAGTAATGGGTTTCGGAATAGACAGTGTATTTAAATATTTTATCTTATCTAGGCCAAGACAAGTGGTTTGTTGAATTGTGTCATTCAAGAATATCATTTGTTCTAGGATCATGCAGGCCCTAAATAATGCTTCTAGGCCTTGTACTTGCCAATCTTTGGAACCCCAGATCGTTTTTGTTTAAATGGTGTTTTTCCAAAATTTGAAACCAAATGTAGACATTTTGTCATAAAAATTTTCAGAATAAATCAGTTTAGTATTTGTCAACATTGTTTTCATTCCTGTCCTACTTATCATTTTGAAATAAAACGTTTCTGGATCACTGTTATTAAACCCTGAGAAGTATTGGAATTTCTCATAAAATGTTTTCGAACTGCCTTTTGGTGGAGTTGGACAGTGTTCCCACTGGTTATAAGATAAAACATTTCTAGGCTGAGCAGTTTTATGCAAATAGTGATCACCATAATGGTTGTAACAGTATAACTCTTCATAATTCGATGAACCCTGTTAGTAATCATGTTCTGTAAATTTTGCTGACATTACTAAATCTGACATCATATTATTAATGTTTTCAAAGTCCCAATCATCTGAGAATTTACTTGGTGTCACAAAGTCACTTAATGAAACCTTGAACTGATGTGGATATTTCAAGAGCTCAACCGGGCCAAATATGTCATAATCAGTTCTGTCCCATGCTACCCCACCGGGTATTGGATTGGCTGAGATGTTCACAGATGACAGTTCTCTTTTCTCGACGTGAGAGGATGTGTGAGGCTTTAGGACCAAGTTGATGTTCTGACTTGCTGTGTCCATTGTACTATATTTTCCATCAATGAATTTTCCCAAACAGAGAACCTTGATGAGCCAAAGCAGGAGAGTAAGTACACCTAACACAATCCAAAATTCAATCAATGATGAAATCAGATATGTTTCTTTTAGTTGGTGAAAAAGTTCAATTACTTTGTCTTTGAAAGTTTTTGTTAGAGGCGTTTCTTCATGCTCGCTTGGATCTTCAGAGAAGTCGTCAAAATTGATGAAGTAGCCAGATGCATTTCTGTCAATTGTTGGAATTTTTTCCTGATTTTCATTTGCTTTTGCATTTTTCATTCCTTCATTAGCATAGTCAGAGGCTACATCATTGTAGACTGGCGTTTCTTGACGAACTGTTGTAATTTGGGTTTCAAGAGGCACTAGTTCCATGGCATTATTGCATAGTCCTTTTTTATTCACTGCAGGTTTATCAAATGTGATTAGTCTCTCAGTATGAGCCTCTTGGATTGTAGCAAATTTCGGTATTCCACTATTTCCTGGGAGTCCACTTGGCCTACTACTTATTATTGGCCACATGATTTTGGTTTTACCAGGTCGATGGATACAACTCTGTTCTCCCTTTTACCAGCAAGGGGCGGTAGTACAACTGATCTTGTTCCGCTGATAGCTAAGACAGGTACTGCTTTTCTGTAAGAAGGCCCAAATTCCTTCTTTACCGCGATCTTTTCTCTGACCAGATCCCCAATCTTTGGAATCCAGACAGGTCTTGCTGGGACAGGTGGTTTTTCTTCAGTGGCTGTCGGCCGTTGTTTCAACTTTATGTTACTCAAGTTTTTTCTTGTTTCATTTAAATCCTGTAAAACAGCCAAACGATCTTTGATATTAAAGGATTTTTCTTCTACCACTGAAGTGTGACTATCAAGATCCTGAATAAGCATTCTAGTTCCGAACAATAGTTCGTATGGAGTGAGACCTTTTAGAGAATTTCTTGGCAGATTATTAAGACTACGTTGGACACTTGTTAAATGTTTGACCCACCCATCACCCGAACCTAATACCCTCGCCGTTATAGATTGCTTTATGTCCCGGTTTTTTCTTTCCACAACTGCATTTCCTTCAGGATGGAAGGGAGAAGAGTACCGTAATGCGATGCCCATGCTGTTCATGGCCTCTTTGTAAGCTCGAGAGCTAAACGCAGGACCCTGATCAGAATGTAGCATGCCAATTGCGTATGTGCCGATATAGACTCGCAAATCTTTTATAACAGTTCTGGCGTCAGCCGAGTGATGGGGCCACATTTTTAAGTGAATTAAGTCTTTATTAATTATGGGACGCATTTCTCTGACTGGATTTCTGCGCTATAGATAGCCTGATGCTATCTAATAGTGGTATCTGGGCTACAGGCTGGTCCGGTTCACAACTGCGAACTGTTGCAGTCCTTGCAATTTTTTGCAAAATAGTAGATATCTACGCTCATTCCCGGCCACCAGTACTCCGATTGTAGTTCCATGAGAGATTTCAGGATCTTTTGGTGCCTCAGATCCAATCCCATGTGTGCGTCTTCAATCAAGAAAACTCTCCGGTTCGTGTTTGGAATTACTCTATCCCCCACTCCAGGGATTCGAGCAAACGGAACGGAGTTTGCATCAATTATGTATGTATTACTGAGTGGATAGTTGAGAGGTAATGCTGCATAATCGCCTTTTGATTAGGCTTTTACTGCCAGCATGGTTTCCCCATCTATGTATTTTTCTGAACGCTTTTCAGTGGCTACGGAAGCCGGTTGAACCGCTTCCGCTGTGGCTGTGTTAGCCAATGAATTCCCTGCAACGTGAACGCCATCACGTCGATGACTCAGTGCGTGTATCACGTGAGTCTTTCGTAGTTCTTTCTTAACAAGAACTACTTGTTCCCAAAGCGTTTTATGCTTCATTGTGGCACCTGTGTCATCTTTGCAACTGTTTTTTATCCATGTCTGCATGTCACTGTTGTATGATTTGACGCAGAAATACGAATCGCACACTATTAGTGTGGGGAATTCGCGATCAGCATTTTCAAGCGCCATCTTAAAGTTCTTATTTCAGCCCGCTGAGCTGAACATTTCCTGAGTGATTCAGTTTTGGTAATCATTGGTTTGAATTTATCAGAGCGCCAGCGACCTTTAACAATCGCGCACGCTGCATCGTAGGATTTATTTTCTACATCGTAGTGTTTTGCGAATCTGTCCATATAGATTACGCAGGTATATTGTTCTAGAGGCAGAATTTCAGCTGGCAGAGGATATTCTCATTCATATACTAGATCATCTAGTTTTTTCAGTTTTGGGTCAAAATAGTATTTCACGTCTTCTGTAGCAAAATAATTTTCCCATTCTATCCATTTTGGATCTAAAACCATTTTAATCAGATTACGTGGACTTGTTAATGCCTCAAGGGCTGGTTCTGATGAGAAAACAGCTATTCTTCTGCCTTGGGCTAGGGCTGTCAGAATTTTTTCTGTAGAGCTTAATTTAATTTCAGCTTCAGTGTACAAATGTGATTTGTAAGCTATAGGTACCGTTTCTCCCTCATTAGAGGTCAGGTATGTGAATCTGTAGCTTCCTGGGATGACTCGGATTACAAGATTGCGTATGTTTTCGCAAGTTTGTAATTTTGTTTTAGTTAACATGTCTGTTTGCAATGATCTCAAAATCTCTGTGTGTTTCTGATTCCAATTGGTTTGTTTGAAATCTGGTCTTCTTAATTCATAGAGCAGTTGAACCCTCTCGGCATAATTTAGAATGTATGTTCTCCCGAAATTCAGGAAACCTAGTATTGATTGTAAATTCTTCAGCGTTTTTGGTGCTTGGAGTACAGCACATTTCTCTAAGAAATTGTCTGGCAGGCTTTTGCCTTCACTTGATAATTCATATCCTAAAAATAGGGCAGTGAGATGGGCAATTCGTGACTTTTTAAAGTTGAATTTGTAACCCTCTGACGCGAACCCAAGTATTATGGTGTTCACCCTTTTTAAGTGAGTCTCCAGGTCATCATCTGTGAGATAGATATAATCGACATATGATAATGCTTCATCATCATATATTTGTAGTAACTCTGTTACCCTTGCTGAAAATAATCCTGGGCTATTCTTGAATCCCTGTGGGAGTCGGCAAAATTGTTTTTGCGATGCAATTATTGAGAAAGCGGTCAAATACCTGCTTTCAGGTGCAATGTTTTGACAGAAGAATCCATTAGAGATATCTAATGTTGTTTTATATTTTTTCCGCCCAATGTTATTCTTAAGTGCTGCACTATGTGAGTTTTGTACTGCAAATGTTTTACAACAGGAGTTAAGGTGTCTGTAGTCCAAAACTAGACGATATGAATCATCTGGATTGGAGACAGGAAACAAAGGATTGTTCATTTGAGAGGTGCATGTTTCGATCACCCCTTGATATTCAAGTTGATCTAAGATCTCCCTGACTTGCTTTTTAGCTTCTTGTTTAACTGGGTACTGCCTTTGTGCAGTGGGCTGATTTTTTAACTGCATTTTGTGGTGAGGTGAATCCTCTGCCCCACCTTCATGATTTTTGTATAAAGCAGGAGCTAGGGCCACTGCCCATTTTCTTGCCAATGTGTTTTTTTTATGAATCAGGATATGATTCGAGAAGGCAGACATACTCATTTCTTCGCCATGAGGGCACTCCCTGACAAACTCTGGTGGCCAGTCTTTCTCAGCTAACAGAATGTCATAGCCTTTTGAAAGTTTTTCCCAAAAGAGACCTTTTATTTTCCTAGTTTTATCTCCCTCTATACGTAATGTTATTTCATATAGTTTATGGGGCACACTAACTCGTGTGTTTGCAGTTTCCACCTGAATGTATTCATTCGTGTCCACTGTCTCCAGTAGATTCATAAGGATCTTGCGAGCTATGGTCACTTCTGCTGCACTGTCTAGCATTGTCTGTGCCCACTCTCCATTTTTCAGTTGTGTCCTCAGAATTCTCGGCTACCTTCTTTCTGGGAAATTGTAATTTTTTACTTTGATGAGCAGGTTCCTTGTCTTTGGACTTGACGTGCTCTTCTCTGTGTTCTGACCGTCCTCTTCTTTCCGATTTCTATGAGGAAGATCGAGAAAGATTGAGTGAGAAGGATCGAGAGGGACGTGTATCAACATCTTGACATCTGTCTGGTTTTCTTATTTTATCCCTATCTCTAAGGTTATATCTTTTTTCAGAGGGCTCCTTTTGGGGAGACTTGTCTTCTCGGCCTGGAGATCTCTCTCTACGCTGAGGAGTCTTTCCTCTGGACTGGAAATGCTTTTCCCTGGGAGTGGATTGTCTATTACCATCCCAACTCTTTTTTGGAGTTTTTAAATTATTTTTAATAAATGTTTTTTCAGGATTTTCAGTTAGTTGGGGTTTTACCGGTTTCCCACCCAAACTATCTCTTCCTAGCTCTTCATAGGATTTTTCTATGATTCTGGCAAGTTCAAATGGTTGTTCTGCTATATCTGTTTCCTTCAATTTCTGGTGGATCGCCACAGATGCTGCTTCACCTTTTATGTTGGCTGATAATATAGCCGAGACCAGCTTGAAGTCTTTCAGTAATTTCATACCCAGAGTTAAAGCAGGTTCTGGACCGTATTCATTTTGAATCTGTCTTAGTACATCTGGTATGACCGCCATAGATGGGAGACCATGTGTTTTTGTGTAGATGGAAGCAAAGACTGTGCCCCAAGTGTCACAGTCCTCCACATGTGGTGTGATCCCCATTGGGAGGCAGATAGTCAGAATTCTGTGTTTCTCAGTAGGAGTAGTATCTGGAAATACTGCCTCTATTTGAGTAATGTTTTGTGCTAACCAGAATGGAATTTGTTACCGTTTTATGGGTACTTTACCAAGACATGATTGTATGTTCTGTGTGTGATTTTGTTTGTGTTCCCCTGGTGAGGGGTCTGCTGTGGAATATTAATTGTTGGTTGGACTATTGAAGTCCGCATGACATATTGGACCAATTGTCTATGTATTTTAATTAAGAGTTTTAGCTTAGCTAAAAGTTCAGGAACTGACATTTTATCAATGTCTGGATGTGGTGTGTAGCTGGCTAGAACTGGCCACGTTGCTCCTGGTCTACCTAGTGGACCGAGCCTGGTGATGTGATTATTATGTTTTAGGGCGCCATTAAACCAGAGCAGGTGCTCTTGGTAATTTAGTGGGATTTCAACGTCCTCGAAAGGAGTGCATTCATCGGAGGTTCCTCTATTTTGTAATAGTGGAAGTCTTTTGTCACAGCGTGTGCTGCTGGAAAATGTATCCATGAATAGAATACCTCTGTCTGCCGATATTCATGTGCCTCTACCACACATATGACTGTGCCACCTCATGGTGTCAGTCCATTTTCTATAAGTTTAAGAGTTATAGTTCTTCTTGTATTGTCCGGGATGATAATTGCACCCGGTTCATTTTCATTAAGCCCTGTAACATTGAAACCCGGTTGATTTGCATCTACTGCAGCTCCACCGGTTTCGTTGCTGTCGCCGTTAGTTGACATTTTGTTTAATAGAAGTTTGCAGAGTAGGTTTCCAAGGAAACAAAGATTAGGTGCACAATATTTTGGAACACTGTATCTTTCAACGTTGATCAAACCAAAAACTAATACATAGGATTCTCATCCTACTAAGTTCCGGCGGATATTAACCTTTCACCCACTCCAGACGTCTATTGGAGTTTTTACGGGAAAAAGGGGTCTGTGTGAAAAAGCAAGACTGAGTTACTCTAGTGTCTGGCGTTAGATTATCGCCTTACCAAACGTTGGGCGCCATGTAGTGTAGTTCCTATTTTCCCAATAGGCTCTGCGCATTGGAATAACATAAACAGCAGTGTAGATGTAGGACTGAGGTCATCTAGGTCTCTACTGACTATGTTAAACTTAATTTAGGTTTGCGCCAGCTAGCTCAGAGGTCACTGGAAACTTTCTTGAATGAATAGGGAGGGATAAGCTTCCCTGGCTCAGACAAGAAGGGATTCAGTTTCCGACAACCGCATAAACATGACAACTTTGCTCCCTCAGAATAAGAGTGTATCTCTAGAGTCGTGGGAAAACAATAGACAGCTATTTCACTCAGTCAGCAGTGCATACTTAGTTTCACCAGGATGCAGAGAAATAGAGAGACGGGCGTTTTCAATAAAAGGTGTTATTTATTGAGCAGTCTTCTTTCTCATGCAAGAGAAATGAATTGCCACAATTGCAATACTTAAAGTAAAGTAAAGTGCGTACAGTAAAAGTAGTATTAGGAAATAATACTGTAAAAGCATTGATATGGTTTCTTAGCCATATGATACTTTAAAATGGATAAAATATATACATACATAAATACATTGACTAACATACTCAACTGGTGCTTCTAACTAAGCCTACCCCGGTGTACCTGACCTAAGCCTAATACTTGGGAAGGGATGAGTAAGTAGCAGTTTAAGTTAAGTTGGTTAAGATTATTTTGCCAAGAATCTGCATCAAGAATTCTATTAAGGGTTTAGTCAGCTCCGTACCTTGGTAATAGAATGTGGGAGGTCTGGTATCTCTTTCCTGAGGACTTGATATCCCAGCAACCCGCAAGGGTAGGCTGGAAACACCGGAGCTGGATTTTCTCGGCTGCAGAAAAAGACAGCGTCTCTTTCAGTGCGTCAAACGGGAGGGGCGGCTTCCGTGGGCTCTCGCATCAGCTGGGCTCTCGGGCAAGTAGATGGCCGCTCTGCTCCAAACCACTGTGTGTTTGCTTAAAGCAACTGTTGGTATTTTATACCTGGAAGGTGCCGGGTTTGACGTAAGGGTGGACATAAGACGTCACTAAGAACTAACAGTTCTTTCTGGACTTCAGGAGTTCTTGTTCAAATCAAAACAAAAGCAGGGGGGATTTCCCGGGCTGCTGGAGGCTTGGTTTGTTTAAAGAACGCGTTGTGCTTTCTAGGAGTCGATGGGAGTAGCCGTGCTGTGCTTCGGACTGCATGGGCTATTACTGAATATGGATCTGATTCTTATGCCTTTATCAGGATATTATTGATTATAACCTCACAAGGGCATAAATCGGGTATATTGAATTAGGGTCCTAGATATAAACACGACATGGTAAACAAATGGTTTCTCTTTAGTGAGGCAGGTTTCACCACCACATATAATGTGGAAAGAGATACCTGCCATAGTTGCCTTTAATTTCCTTCCACAATTCCCCCTTCCCACGTTGTGGTTAGATCTGGCATGTGCCTCCAGAAAGGTCCAATATCAAATCGAAACTTCCTTCTTTACCTGTTCATCACCTGCTCAAGCCCTGGTTTATCTTCCTCTTCTTCCCGGTATTGGGATGCCCCAGGGTTGATCAAAACTGATAGTATTCAGATCCTGTTAGCTGACAGTTAGTGCACACCCTCAAACCTTCCCACCCCACCAAACCCGAACCTACTGTGAATTGTGCCCAGCAACTGAGACCAGCTGATCTACCAAGCAGTCTGGAGTGCCCGGGGAATCCCAAATTGGTGCTGAAGACATTTAATATGGTAAACTGAACCGCTTTCGAAAATAAACCCATGTTTTTAATTTCAACCTGACTTTTTAAAAGTATTTTGGGTCCCAGTATTTAAACAAAAAGTGACTCTGTGCCAGTCCACTAAGCATTGCTCCAAATAATCTGCCCATAGCTGATTGATCCAGTTTATTGGCCAACATGCAAAAGTTCTTACATTGGAAAGCATAGCAAGACATCAGGAGATCAGGGAGGACCAAACCCCCTACCCCCAGCATTCTCCTCAATTTTTTCCAGGTGATCCTAGATCTCTTCATGGCCCAGATAAAACTCCCAATAGGAGGGGAAGGAAGCAGTGCGGAGGAGGTGTTTTTCAGCAAAGCTCTGAGTGTGTAATAGAAAGTGTCTTCCCAATGGGTGTACGCCCTCAATACAAGCAAAATATAGATATCAATTAAGATCTGAACCTGAGAAGAAGGTAAAGAGTCCAAGGCCTAAAGAACTCTGCCGAATGAAGTGGCCGTAGTGGTTCCATCAAAAAGGCATTGAAAAGTTCTGGAAGACCAAAACACTGAGGGCCAAGAGAAGGGTCTGCATTTCTCAAACCCACACCCTCCCTTAATTCTTATTTTAAAATCGTAGAGCAGGCTAAAACTGCTAAACGGATCCAGGGAAGCGATGGGACAAGAGGCCAAAACCAGGATACCTTACTGGGGACTTGGCACCCTCTATTTTCATCAGTAATCGCTTTACCCCACTTGTAAACTTAGGTGATGGGAGCAGGAAACAGTAGGCCAATGAAAGGGTCCTGGCGTAAAGATGCGTCCGTTGAGGCAAGACCGTGTCTCTTTGACGCTAGCCCTCGTGCCGAAGAGAGACCAGAAGCCCCTTTGGGAAACGTAATTTTGAATTCAAGGTCAGACATCCTTAATAAATTCGAGATTTCAGAGATAAACCAGAAATGCATACACAAGAAATGTGTTGTGTTAGAGGAGAACTTGATGGTCTAGCCGAACATACTGCAACCTTAGAGAAGGATGTGAAAGAACTGTCAGTAATGGTGAGCCAGAACGTTTGAGAAATTGAGGCCTTGAAGGTGCAAAATAAGACATTGCAAGATGCCCTTGAAAGATTGGAAACCCATTCTAGGCGAAACAATCTGAAGCTACTAAATATCCCGGAAGGGACATAAAAAGGAGATGTAATGGACTTTGTTTGTAAACTGTTAAGAGAGGGTCTTACTAGACAGGCCAAATGTATAGCTTGAAAAGGAGATCCAAAGGGTGCACAGAGATCCTTTCAAATTAACTGAAAAAAGAAAGTCTTCTAGGAATATTCTCATTAACGTTCTGCCAATGCAGTTAAAGAACTGATTTTAGGCCATGCATTGAAGGAGAAAACCTTGAAGTATGAGGATTTTACCTATCAAGTGAGGTCTAACATAGGTAAGATGACGGTGCAGAGAAAATTGGAACTAGGCACTAGGATAAACAACCTAAAGGAAAAAGGAGCTCAGGTCCAAATGAAATTCCCCGCAATCTTAAAAATTATGTGGAGGAATAAGATGTATAACATGCGTAACCCAGATGTCGCGATAGTCAGTAGCTCAAGAAATATAAACTGCCACTAACCTTTCTATCTTGTGCCAGCAGAGACAATGGAAGATGAATGAACCCCAGTTCCCTTTAACGCAACCTATAACAGAGGAATAGATCCTACTGCGTGAAATTGCGCACTGGGGTGAAAGGGAATTGGATAAAATAATAAACTAGCAGAACTTCTGGGGTCCCTTCTGAGTCTGGTCGGAGGAACTGCACAGCAACCGTATTGATGAGTGTCCTGCAGGACAGAAATACAGAAAACACAAGTGAGGAATTCTCTCTCTCTATGTCATACTCGGATATACAATATGCCTTCCTGTATTTTCACTCACCATTGACCCTTTCTGCTAAACAGCAAGATAACTTCAATTATAATACACTTGATAGATGAGGAGAAGGCAATCAACAGTAAGTGCTTGTCCACTGATATGAGAGTCACAATGTTCCGTGCTGTTAAGGCTCACAACACGAATAAAATGTACTCCAGAGTATGCTTAAAGTCATGAGCGTAAATAAGGATTTCAAATGTATATTCTACGATCTTGAAGACCCGTGTAAATAAAGAATTGCTTCCTTCGTGTAAACCGCTTAACCCAGCGATCCAATCAAATGCTAAAACAAATAGTGATACAAGGTTGTTTCAGAATATCACTCTGGTATTCCTGAAAAGCGAACAGTACATACTGGCATCAAAAGTAAGGAAGGATAACAGCCAAAAATGCTCTGAAACCAAGTAAAGGAAATTTAGGCTTCAAAATTCTGAACACGCTAAGTGCACAATAGTCTCGGAGCCACCGAGAGACTTCAGAGAGTTTCTGCTGTGACTGCGGCGTTAGAAATGTAAACTGTGTCAAACTAACAGAATAGCGTGATGAAAGGAGGCGAGTCCGCACTCCTCTCCGATACCTGTATCCCGACGGGGATTATAAGAAGCGCTCAGGACTCTGGGAATTCGAGCAGGAGCTCGCAGGAAAGAAATCACGGCTTCAGTCTTCTCGCTGGTATCCGGCGGGGACACACCATCCGCCATTCCAGAACACAAGAACGATTGTCAAGCACCTTCCCATTGCAGGGGAGGTGCTTTTATTGGATCCGCCTTTGCCTCCGTATTTCTTGCCCCATGGCTTGCTGGTCTCTGTAGTGCCGGCGTGTTTGTGGCATTCCAGACCAGTGAACACGTTCCAGTTGCCGGGCAAACGGGCAAGCAATCGCTACAGTACCCCCTCTCGAGGACTGCCGACTCGGCGGTCGACCAGACCTGCCAGGGTGTTCATCATGAAACTGCATCACAAGGTCAGGGCAATGGAGATTAGCAGCAGGTTCCCAGGTCCTATCCTCTGCACCAAACCCTTTCCAGTCTACTTGATATTAAAGCATCCCCCGGACAAGTCTAGAATCAAGGACTGCCCGTACTTCGTATTCCTCCTGGCCATCTACCTCAATGAAATGAGGAACCCAGGTAGCCTCATCCCCGGAGGGCACAGCTGGAGCAGTGATACATGAAACACCGGATGGAGTTTCCAAGAAGAAGGCAAAGAAAGTTTCATTGCCACAGGATTGATGACCTCCACTGTGCTATAGGGACCTAGGTATCTAGGCTTTAGTTTGTTTATCCCTTTACGATGTAGATTCTTAGTAGTAGAGCCATACTTTATCCCCAACCTGATACTCGGGTTCTTTGGTTCTCCTTTTGTCTGCAGAATGTTTCTGGGTGGACCGAGCAGTGGCCAGGTTAACCCTTGCGTCCAACATGACAGCCTTCAGATGTGCATGGTGTTCGTGTATGCTAGGTAATGGAGAGCTGACAGGCCACTCAAAGGGATTGCATGTTAGAGTGATAACCATTATTACAAAAAAAGGGGGAACATCCCAAGGTTACGTGTTTGGCATTATTATATGCAAATTCTGCCATCCACAATAATGTAGTCCAATCCATAGAGTTCTGCAGAGGGAAGCAGCGTAGGTACTGTTCCAAAGTCTGATTTAACCACTCCATTTTGCCATCAGTTTGCGGGTGGTAACTAGATGAAAGCCGGGCATCAATGTTCATGGTTTTACAGTGGGCCTTCCAAAAATGGGAGGTGAATTGAGTCCCCCTGTCGGTGATCAATATACAGGGGATTCCATGAGCTCGGACAATGTGTTGGAGAAATATCACTGCCAATTCCGACGAGGTAGGTAAACCCTCTAGAGGAATAAAATGTCCCATTTTAGTAAGATGATCAACAACCACTAGTATGACAGTCTTTCCAGCACAAGGGGGCATCTCCACTATAAAATCCATCAATTAGGTGTGCCAAGGTCGAGGAGGTATTGGCAAAGGTTGAAGAAGGCATATAGGTTTCGTGTGTCAGGCTTTGCCTTGTACACAGATTGCACAATTCTTAACATAAGCTTGGACATCCTTACGTAAAGTGGGCCACCAGAAAGAGCGTTCCATACAGGCGATAGTCTTGTATATACCCACATGTCCGCCTAACACTAAATAATGAGCCCAGGCAAGTGCTTTTTGTTGTAGATCAGTATGTGGTATAAACAAGGCGTGGTAATGGTATGCTAGATCCTCTGTTTTTGATCGATGATCTGGTTCTTCTTGTACCCAGGCTTGTAGGTTCAAGTTTGCGAGAGCCACTTTGACGTCATCCAAGAAATCATGTGAGGTAATCAAGGCTATTGTCTGTTTCCGAGACCCTGTTTCAGTGAGGATCAGAGGTGGTTCCGGCTCTGTGACTATGCCTTCGTATGCTGCTTCTTCCAAACGAGAAAGGGCGTCTGCTTTGCCATTCTGTGTGCCTGGTCGGTAACGTATCACAAAATCAAAATCTGAAAAGAAAAGGGTCCAACGTAACTGTCGAGGTGTCAAGGCCTTTGCAGTTTTCAGAAGCAACAAGTTTCTATGGTCAGTATAGATTTCGACTGTGTGTAAGGCTCCTAATAGGTAGTGCCGCCATTCCTCACATGCTCTTTTGATCGCCAATAATTCCTTGTCGGAAATCGTGTAGTTGATTTCACAGGGAGTGAGCTTCCTGGAGTAGTATGCTACCGGATGTAGTTGGCCGGTGTTGGGGTGGCGCTGGGACAGGACACCTCCTAAGGCATATTGCGATGCATCTGTTTCCAACACAAAGGGTAACTGTGGATCAGGATGGCGGAGTATGGGAGCCTGAGTGAATTTTTCTTTTAACTTTTGAAATGACTCAGTTGCCTCCTCTCTCCATTCGAAAGGAACGTTCTTTCTCAATAGCTTGGATATTGGTTGAATCAGTTTCGAGAAATCCTTTATAAATCGTCTTTAGTAATTGGCAAAGCCAAGGAAGCTTTGGAACGATTTGACAGTTTGAGGAGTTTTCCATGAAGTGATCGCCTCGTCTTTGCTCCTGTCCATCTGGAACCCTTGGAAATTGATTATATAACCCAAAAAAGCGCCTTCCTGCACGTGAAAAAGGCATTTCTCTAGTTTGGTGTATAATGAGTGAGCTAGTAGTCTCTCCAGGGCGGTTTTGACATGAGACACATTTTCTGGTAGGGTAGCAGAATAAATCAAAATGTCATCGATATAGACAACACAGTATGTCTCCAAACAGCCACGCAATACTTCGTCTATAAAAAACTGGAAGGCTGCAGGGGCGTTACATAGCCCAAAAGGCATCACCCGGTATTCGAATAGACCGAATTTGGTACGAAATGCCATCTTCCACTCATCTCCTCTCTGTACCCGAACCAGATGATAGGCCCCGCGAAGGTCAAGTTTGGTGAAATAGCGAGCTCCCTTTAACTGGTCTAAAAGTACCAGTATCACTGGTAATGGATAACAGTTTTTTACTGTTATCCGATTTATGGCCCTGTAGTCAATGCAGGTCCTCAATTCTTTACAGTCCTTCTTCGGTATGAAGAAAAGAGGGGAGGATGCGGGCGAAGTGGAATGCCTAATGAAACCGGAGGCGAGGTTCTCCTCTAGATAGGTTTTCAGATATAATGTCTCTTTCTCAGTTAAGGCATACACGCGGCTACAGGGAATGTCTGCTCCTGGTACTAATTCAATCTGGCAATCATACACCCTATGAGGGAGTAACTGGGTAGCCTCTTGTTTGTCAAAAAGAGGTTGATACTGATGGTAAACCTCCGGCAGAACTGTAGTACAGCAATAACGGTCTTGGAGACAGGTGGTTGCTAGATAAGCAGACGGTGATTTTTCGTGGTTTTCCAGTAGATCTATCCTCTGATAGCACTGTTCCTTGCAATAGTCTGAAGATAGAATGACTGTTCGGGCTGCCCAACTGACTAGGGGATAATGTAGGGTCAACCAAGGCATTCCAAGAATAAGGTGGAAGTGGGGAGCATCTATGAGATCAAACCTGATACATTCATAATGGTCTTTCCCGAACTTCATCAAGAGGGAATATGTATGATAGGTCACCGGACCGGAGGACAAAGCTGTTCCATCCACTGCTATTACCAGTTCTGGAGTGTCTTTTTTCTCACAGGAAATTCCCATCTTGAGGGCGTACTCCTGGTCAATGTAGTTACCGGTGGCTCCGGAATCGAGCAAGGCATCCACCTCCAACACATCATGGGATGTAATGAAGAGGGAAACGCTGATGTTTAAATGCGCTACCGCAGGTTGGAGGGTGTTTGCAAAGACCGATGAGATCATTGAACGTTGTATACCCAAACCAGAGATCTCCTCCTGGTTTGGGATCATTAGTTTTCCGCCGGCTCGCCTGATTTCATGGTTGCAGGTATTTGGGGAACAAAAGGCCTTCCCGGGAGAGCGTTTCTAGCATGGCATTCTTTTATAAAGTGTCCTCCGTTTCCGCAATAGAGACACAATTTCAGTTTTCTTCTTTTTCCTTTTTCCTCCACTGTCAGGGGACCTCGGATTCCCCCAATTTGCATTGGTTCAGGTCCTTCTATGGCTTTGGGGTGTTCTTCAATTGTGGTTTTATGTTTTGTATAGAAGAATCGGTTGTCTCCTCTGGTCTTGTCCCCTCTTCTTTCCTGAAGGCGATGGTCAAGTTGAACGGTCAAGTCTATCAGTTCTTCACACATGGGTGGTAGCTGTACGACTTGCGCAAGGACGTGTTTAAGCTCTCCTCTTAACCCTTTATAGAACAGGAAGATTCTCTTTTCAAAAGGCCAGTCTGTTTCAACCACTAGTCGGTTGAAGGTCGTATGTACACCAAAAGATCCTGTGTTCCCTGACGTAAAGTGAGTAGCTCTCTATTCAGGGTCATCAAGTGTGATTTTCGATCGAAGAGCTTCCTCATTTCCAAACAGAAGTCAGAGAAATGGTGCAAAATTGGATCATTCCTTACCATCAAAGGTATCATCCAACTTGCGGCATTCCCTCCCATGTAGGATATCATAAAGGCGGTCTTTGCAGCCTCATCATGGAACACCACTGGTTTGCACAAAAAATGGAGATGGCATTGATTCAAAAACGTCTCAAACTTTTTGGGGTCCCCATAAAAACGTTCAGGAGTGGCTAAGTGAATTCCCTGGTTCTCTATGACATGGACCGTGTGACCTGTATCAGGTGTAGGAGGTGCCGGAGGGTTTGTCCCTGTCGCAAACAATTCACCTCCATGAGCGCTAGGGGGAAGCGTAGGAGTGGTCGTTGTAGGAGGGGGTAGAGTAGCCGGTCCAATATAGGATCCCTCCCCATGTCCCCTACGGGAAAGACCTGCTACTTCTCTGCGTAAGGTACCCATCTCCCTATGCAAGTTCTAGTTTTCTAGGCAAGAGGTTTGTACCTCCTGCTGTAAAGCAGCAAGGCTTTCCAACAGTGATACCAACACCTCGTTAGTCTCCATCGCCCGGGCCGGATGTATTTACGTGGGCTTGACAATCTGTCGCGATAGTCAGTAGCTCAATAAATATAAACTGCCACTAACCTTTCTATCTTGAGCCCAGCAGAGACGATGAAAGATGAATGAACCCCAGTTCCCTTTAACGCAACCTCCAACAGAGGAATAGATCCTACTGTGTGAAATTGCGCACTGGGGAAAAAGGGAATTGGATAAAATAATAAACTAGCAGAACTTCTGGGGTCCCTTTTGAGTCTGGTCGGAGGAACTGCACAGGAACCGTATTGATGAGTGTGCTGCAGGACAGGAATACAGAAAACACAAGTGAGGAATTCTCTCTCTCTATGTCATACTCGGATATACAATATGCCTTCCTTGTATTTTCACTCACCATTGACCCTTTCTGCTAAACAGCAAGATAACTTCAATTATAATACACTTGATAGATAAGGAGAAGGCAATCAACAGTAAGTGCTTGTCCACTGCTATGAGAGTCACAATGTTCCGTGCTGTTAAGGCTCACAACACAAATAAAATGTACTCCGGAGTATGCTTAAAGTCATGAGCAGAAATAAGGATTTCAAATGTATATTCTACGATCTTGAAGACCCATGTAAATAAAGAATTGCTTCCTTCGTGTAAACCGCTTAACCCAGCGATCCAAACAATATGCCAAAACAAATAGTGATAAAAGGTTGTTTCAGAATATCACTACGGTATTCCTAAAAAACGAACAGTACATACTGGCATCAAAAGTAAGGAAGGATAACTGCCAAAAATGCTCTGAAACCAAGTAAAGGAAATTTAGGCTTCAAAATTCTGAAAACGCTAAGTGCACAATAGTCTCGGAGCCACAGAGAGACTTCAGAGAGTTTCCGCTGTGACTGCGGCGTTAGAATTGTAAACTGTGTCAAACGAACAGAATAGCGCGATGAAAGGAGGCGAGCCCGCACTCCTCTCCGAAACCTGCATCCCGACGGGGATTATAAGAAGCGATCAGGACTCTTGGAATTCGAGCAGGAGCTCGTAGGAAAGAAATCACGGCTTCAGTCTTCTCGCTGGTATCCGGCGGGGAGACACCATGCGCACATTCTGGAACACAAGAACGATTGTCAAGCACCTTCCCATTGCAGGGGAGGTGCTTATATTGGATCCGCCTTTGTCTCCATATTTCTTGCCCCATGGCCTGCTGGTCTCTGTAGAGCCGGCGTGTTTGTGGCATTCCAGACTAGTGAGCACGTTCCAGTTGCTGGGGAAATGGGCAAGCAATCGCTACACCAGAGTAGGTGGATATTTTCTGGGCTCAGATGGAGGGAACCACGGCTGCACCACCTAGCACTTAGGAGCCCATCTTTAGAATTTGCAGAGAAGTAATATTGATTTGAAGTGTAATATATAGAGCCAGTTTGATTTAAGCAAGTGTGATGGAGTTTCTGTATATCCTTCCACGGGGGGAGTTCGCGAATGGCGGACTGTATCGCCCAAGGATAGGAGAGGGGTTCCCCAATGGGAAAGGGAAAGGGGGAGCACAGAGTGCTGAGAGCATGGGGGGGAATGTAAAAATATGACCTCATCTCTCAAGTTTGTAGTAGCAGCATAACTGTTCCAGGGAAGCCCCCACCATATAAGGCTAAGCAAAATAGCTTGCAGTGAGGTGTCATGGGGCTACAAAGCAATGAATAAGGATGGAAAGGCCCAAATTATAACCTGGAATGTGTATGGTTTGAGATCTAAGGGAAAGCAGGCTATGGTGGCAGAGTATCTCTGGGACAGGGGGGCACACATTATAATACTTCAGGAGACTTGCGATGGACATAGGTGTGAACTTTATTATTCTTAATCTCCACCTTCACGTCTAGATATTCAATTTCAGTCCTACTCATGGTGCCACTGAGAACTATGTTAAGATCATTCTCATTCAACCTCATTCCATACAATGTAAAGGTCATCGATGTAGCAAAGCCACATCGACACCCTTTTGAAATCATCCTGGAGACCTGGATCAGCCCTTATGCTTTCCTCCCAGTTCCCCATGAAAAGGTTAGCGAAACTGGGAGAAAAACATGATCCCATGGCTGATCCGTTGGTCTGGTGATACAGGTTCCCATTGAAAAGAAATATTTTATTTTCCAAACAATAATCCATCTTTTTGAGTAACATGGTGTTATGTTGTCGATACCTGATGTGTCTGTTGTTCAAGTACTGCCTGCATGCCTCAAGTCCCTGCTGATAGTCAATATTGGTATACAGACTCTGTACGTCGAGCGTTATGAGCATCGGGTCATTGTCCCATACCAGAGTGTCAATTTTGTTAAGAAGTCCTTAGTGTCTCTGACATAGCTATCAAGTGTGATGACACATTCCCTGAGGAAGTGATCTATATATTTATACACCCGTTCTGATGCACTACCCCTAGACGACACTATGGGTCTACCTGGTGTTCTAGTGGCACGTTTGTGAACCTTGGGTAAGAGGTAAAGTACTGGAAGTACCGGATAATCACATTTCAAATAAAAAAACTCTTCCCACGTGAGGACCCCCTTATCTCTCCATTCTAGTAAGAGCTGCCAAATGGTGGTGATGTTGAGATTGTATCTCTCTGAATATATATAGCATCTATACTACTATTATAAAGAGAGAACACGCACCTTTGAGCCAGGTAAACTCGAGAACCACATCGCCAATCCACACACCCGATACATTGTAGAAATTGTCAGGGTGTGCAGATGGACATAGGCTATAAAAAATAAAAAATAAACATACATTTAAAAATATAACTTTTAAAATAAAGTAGTGCCCTGGAAGTAGCGCCGGCCGCGACGCTGCTCTAGCCACGACGTAGCGCTGGCCGCGACGTGCGTGATGAGGACGTGCGTGATGACGAGGAAGAGAGACATGGAGCTGCGGTGAAGTGAGGAGCACGGGCGCGTCATGGCGAAGAGGAGAGGCCGTGAAGTGAAGATCGCGGGAAGGAGCGGCAGCTCAGGTAAAGTAAATGGTCATTGAAATCGAGGCGGGAGGCGGGCGGGTGTGCACAGAGGGACAGGCGGGAGGAGTGGGGGCGGGAGAGTGTCGGGATGGGAGGGGGTCGGGCGGGAGCGGGTGTACTGCCCCCAGCCCCTTTCTGCCCCAGGCAACGCTGGGGCGGGCTGCTAGTTAAACATATAAAGGGAGAAGAGGCACCAGCATCATGGTCGGAGGTAACTGTTTTTCTAGTTTTGAAACCGGATAAAGACCCTGCTAAAACAGAATCCTATAGACCAATATCCCTGATGAATGAGGATTAAAGGTCTTTTCTGGGATATTGGCCTCAAGGGTGGCTGGGGTTATCAAGGGCTTTATCCATACTGATTAAAGGAGTTTTATCTCGGGCAGCAGTTAAACAAGCTTACACAGTTGATGTTGGGGGCCATTGACTTGGTGGAAGCTCAGAAATCTCCACTAACGGTAGTGGCTGTAGATGCGGCTAAAGACTTCAACAGAGTCCATTGGGAATACCTTTGGGTAGCCCTTAAGAGCTTTGGATTTCTTCAAAACATAATAAGTTTAATACAAAATTTGTATAGGTTACCCACAGCAAGAGTTTTGGCAAATGGAGAGCTCTCAGACTGGTTCCATATAACTAGAGGCACAAGGCTGGGGTGCCCCCTATCTCCCCTATTTTTTAACCTCTATATCAATCAATCAATCAAAGCATTTGTAAAGCACACTACTTACCCGTGAGGGTCTCAAGGCGCTAAGGGGTGGGGGATACTGCTCCTGTTCGAAAAGCCAGGTTTTGAGGAGTCTTCTGAAGGTCAGTAGGTCCTGGGTCTGCCGTATGCGGATGCTGAGGGTGTTCCATGTCTTGGCGGCGAGGTGGGAGAATGATCTTCTGCCGAAGGTCACTCTTTGGAAGCGGGGGACAGTGGTGAGGGCGTGGTCAGTGGAGCGGAGCTGGCGGGTGGGGATGTAGAAGCTGAGTCAGCTGTTGAGGTACTCTGGTCCGGTGTTGTGAAGTGCTTTGTGTGCGTGGGTGAGGAGCTTGAAGGTAATCCTCTTGTCCTCTTGTTGACGGGGAGCCAGTGCAGGTCTCTCAGGTGGGGTGTGATGTGGCTGCGTTGAGGGATGTCGAGGATCAGGCGTGCTGGATGCGTTGGAGCGGGTTCAGGAGTTTGGCCGAGGCTCCTGCGTAGAAGGCGTTTCCATAGTCAGCCCTGCTGACGAGGGCCTGGATGACTGTCCTTCTGGTTTCAGTGAGGATCCACTTGTAGATCCTGCGGAGCATGCAGAGGGTGTTGGAGCAGGAGGAAGAGACGGCGTTGACCTGCTTCGTCATGGAGAGATTTGCGTCAAGGATGACCCCTAGGTTGTGTGCGTTGTCGGTGGGTGTTGGAGCTGTTTCTAGTGCAGTTGGCTACCAGGAGTCGTCCCAGGCCGAGGGCGTGGATCTGAGGATGGGGACCTCCATCTTGTCCGAGTTCAGCTTCCGTTCGGTGATGGCCTTCATTCCTTCGTGGAGGTTGGTTTTGGCAGTGAGGTGGTCTGGTGAGGGAGAGGATCAGCTGGGTGTCATCAGCGTAAGAGATGATGTTGAGGTCATGCAATAGGGCAACATGGGAGAGCGGTGCCATGTATATGTTGAACAGTGTTGGGCTGAGGGATAAGCCCTGGGGTATGCCGCAGATGATCTTGGTGGCTTCGGAGCTGAAGGGGGAGGCGGAAGCTCTGTGTTCTGCCGGAGAGGAAGGAGGTTGTCCAGTCCAGGGCCTTCTCTTGGATCCCGGCGTCGTGGAGGCATGTTTGCAGTGTGCGGTGGCAGACCGTGTCGAAGGTGGCTGACAGGTCCAGGAGGATGAGGGCAGCAGTTTCTCCGTTGTGTAGCAGGGTCCTGATGTCGTCGGTGGCGGCGATGAGGGCAGTTTTGGTGCTGTGGTTGCTGCGGAACCCAGACTGGGATGGGTCCAGGATGTTGTTCTCCTCGAGGAATCTGGTCAGTTGTTTGTTGAAGGCCTTCTCGATGACCTTCACCAGGAGCTGGAGCAGGGAGATGGGTCGGAAGTTCTTGAGGTCCTTGGGGTCCGCCTTGGGTTTCTTGAGTAAGGCGTTGATCTCGGCGTGCTTCAAACTCTCCGGGAAGGTTGCTGTCTCGAAGGAGATGTTGATGGCTTTCCGGAGATGGGGGGCGATGGTGGTGCTGGCTTTGTTGAAGATGTGGTGTGGGCATGGGTCAGACGGGATCCGGAGTGGACAGAGTTCATGGTCTTGATGGTGTCGTCATCGTTAATGTTGGTCCAGGAGATCAGGCGGTTGGTGCGGGTGGTGGTCGTTGGGGCGGGGGTCTCAGTGGTTGCCGGGGCGGTCGCGGCGTTGAAGCTGTCATGGATGTCTGTTATCTTGCGGTGGAAGAAGGTGGCCAGCAAGTCGCACAGGGCTTGCGGAGGTGGGATGTCGTCGGTGTTGGATCTGGGGTTGGAGAGTTCCTTCACGATGTTGAAGAGCTCTTTGCTGTTGTGTGCTTGTTGTCTAGGCGGTCTTTGAAGGAGGCCAGTTTGGCAGATCTGATGAGGTGGTGGTGTCTGCGGGTGGCGTGCTTGTGGGCTGCGTGGCTTTCTGGCGTTCATTCACGGATCCAGGTCTTCTCTAGCTTTGGGCAGGTGTGCTTGGAGGGCTGGAGGTCTTTAGAGAACCATTTTGCTTTCTTACTGGTGTGGCTGTGAAGGGTTTCTTGAGCGGAGCAAGGGTGTTGGCACAGTTGTTGATCCACTGTCTGAGGTTGGGGGCGGTGGCGTCGGAGTCGGTCGGGTCTGCGGGGTGGGCCCCGGGCGAGGGTGGTGGTTAGGTGGTCTTTGCTCTAGCAGCTGCGGGGGATCTGTTGAATGCGGTGGTGCGTGGTTGGTTTCCAGAAGGTGAAGTGGATGCAGTGATGGTCAGTCAAATGGAGTTCGGTGGTGTGGTTGAAGGAGACATGGGGGTGTGCAGTTAAGATGGGGTCCTCCGTGTGGGGGGAGCCGGCAGGGGATACCGAAGGCAAAGTAGAGGGCACAGAGGTAAAAGAACACGGTAGTGCTAAGCAAAGTAATAAATAAATGACAGAGCAGAGACAGAGCAGAATTCAAGCAGTCAAAGACATGCAGGGCACAATACCAATGCGAGCGGCAGCAGTGGGCTCAGGGCACACAGGAGGGACTGTATGGCGGTGAGGGGAGCGACCTGCCTGGTGACAGGCTCAAGGGTCGCTCTCTTCACCGCTGCGTGGCCTCCCTATGAGGGGATGTGGGAGGGAGGAGGAGCTGGGAGGCGTGAGCAGGCAGCGAATGGGAGATCAGGGGGGGCGGGCCGCAGGTGACGCAGCAGTGGGAAAAACGAGGGGGGGGAGTGGGTAGGGGTTACCTAGGCAAAGTAGAGGGCACAGAGGTAAAACAACACAGGAGGGCTAAACACAGTACAAAATAAATGACAGAGCAAAGACAGAGCAGAATTTAAGCAGTCAAAGATATGCGGGCCAAATACCAATGTGAGCGGCAGCAGCGGGCTCAGGCCAAACAGCAGGGGCTGTGTGACGGCGAGGGGAGCAACCTGCCTGGTGACAGGGTCAAGGGTCGAGCCCTTAGCGCACCAGATTACAACAGATACCACAATAACCCCTTTCAAGTTAGCTGGGTTGGTGGTTAAATTAGTCTTATATGCGGATGATATGGTAATATAAACAACAAATCTGCAGTCTGCAATACCTAGTCTGATGGCGAAGTCTGAGGAATTTGGCAAGATATCAGGGTACAAGGGTAATGTGGATAAAACTGAAGTTATGGATTGGACCCAAGGATAGATCAGTCAGGGGCAAAATTCCAAATGAGATACTTGGGAATTATCATAACTCAGTAATTGGAAGACACCCCACGGGTCAGTTGGAAAAAAGTGAGCCAAGAGGTTGAGAGACTCTTAGCAAGATGGTCTAACCTGCCGTTAAACATTTATGGTAGGGTCGACCTCATCAAGATGATTATTCTCCCAAAATTACATTTCTCTTTAACTCTATACCCCTTACCTTCCTGAGGGAAGGCAAAGCCAAATTGCAGGATACATTTGGGAGTTTTATCTCGGCCGTGAAGGGATCTCGGATTGCCACCAGTCACACTTGGTGCGAATGGTTGAAGTACATTAAGGGAGCAAACACAATCCTTTCCACTCAATATCCTTGGACCTCAGCTAACAAGCACTATGTAATAACCTTGACTGATTTCTGGTAATAATTAACCCCCTTGAGACAGAATTGTTGCCTCTACCCTGTTTAGCACCTTGTTCTTCCTTCGCACTGGTCTACATGCGTTGCCTCCCCACTCCGTACATCAAACATTCTCAGAGGTTTGAGTGTCCCAGACAACTATATGTTACCATATGCTCTTACCTGGTTTACATATATGCCAGAATAATACACATGAATGCTATGTTGCTCATTATGATACACCAACCGTTTGTTTCTCTGCATAACATTTTTCAATAAAAACTTTTAAAATCAAAAAACTAATATTTCTGCTCAACTACTTTCTAAACCATCCAGCTGTGTTTTCTATTGTAGGAGATGTGTTGGCTATGGGCTGGTCCTAAAATCAAAACAATAGGCTATATAAAACATGTAACGAATAGTGTAAAATAATATTATAAAGACTCCATAAAATATAAAAAAGTGCATTTCTTCAACATTTGTAGGTGGATCAATTAAGAATGTTAGACTGTATCATTGCATTGTGAGCCATGTATTAAAAATAATGGGGACCAAATCAAGAAAAACACAAAAAAAATAGGTGGAGATTTACATCTCCACATGAATGTATTTCTACATACAAACATTGCAGAAGTATGCCTGGTAAACTGTGTCAGGCTCAGGTTTCCAGGCGTACTTCTGGGAATGTCATTTCACTTCTCCCAAAGGTTCCTATTACCCTTATACAGAGGATGCAGGAGACATGGAGTTTTCTGTGAATATGCATTTTTTCTGTCGAAAGGAAAGAAATGTTAATCCCCACCTCCAAAATCCCCACAAAGGGCCTGGTTTAGAATTTGGTGGATGGATCACTCTGTCTTAATGGTGACGATATCACGTCCACCAGAATATAAATCCCATAGGATATAATGGGATTTATATTTCTTCAGACAGGATATCCTTCACCGTTGTGACAGAGTGACCCATCTGCCAAGATCTAAATCAGGCCCTATGTTTGGGGGTGATTCGTTCCACTTTCCATCTTGAAAAAGGAGTCACTTCAGCACTTAAATCTCTGACAATTTCCATGGAGGAAAAGGATACGATGGAGTTGTGAGTGCCCCAAAAATGTGTGGTTATTTCGACAGTATCAAGCCTAACTGTGCCTTTGAATTCCCACTTTCCAACTCTTGCATGTGATTCAAAATTGTGGATTTCTCCACAATTTGGCAGAAAAATACAAGCGAAATGCATTTGCACTGACCTGGAATCCTAGTATGTGTAAGAAAGGTACATTTGGTTGTAAAATTATGCTTACAACTGAATTTACCTTTGTGAAGAATTTCTAAACATGAACTTAGAAACATTCAAGAAACCCCATGTTCTGATGAAAATGCTATTAGTGAACCTAGAGACAAATACATTTATATGTAGTAGGACTATAATCTATTAAACTGTTAGAAATGGCATCCCTGGTATGCTCAGATATGCACAGAGGCAAGGCAGGAACTGTCACTCTAGTGAGATACACAATAAGATAACCTGTCCTCACCCCTGGTAGCTTGGTGCCAAGCAGTCCGGCTTATCTACAGAGGCAATGTGTAAAGTATTTGTGCAACACACACAATGAATACACCACATGCAATACAATGATTAAACTAGAAAAATACTCCACATGGGTTTATAAATATAGCTTCTGATATTATAACCACATTAAGACCAAATCAACAAAAATCCAATTAATACTTTTCAAGATATTCCACTTTAAGAATGTGTACAATCATGGTGCTTCAGCAGTACTTACGATCCTATGATTAGTTGAAATTACTTTAGCCGGGGAAGAAAGCGACCCTAGTCTCTTGAAGGAATGTCAATAGTTATTTCCTTGTTGGGTATGGATAAAAAAATTGCCCGCAAGGCCCTTAAGGAAAGTTTTGCACTGGCTACTTAGGACCGATGTGTACAAAGTATCCCAGCTGCTCAGGAGCATGCAGGATTGCTACGAGCACCCTGTGGGTCTGGACCTGAGACCACAGTACCTTTTCCGGTGCTGGAGTAGCATATATGTTGGCCTCATGGTCTGGGGAGGGCGATCCTTGGGATCTCCAATGTCAGAAGTTGGAGCCAATTCGGTGGTAGAAACACAGAAATGCGGTGAACAGCAGACGTGGCCGCACAGTGTTGGTTTCCACTTCCAGTGTCTGAATGGGGGCTTCAGTCTAAATGGGTGGCAATGAAGCCACTGGATAGTTCCTTGTTACCTCAACGACACGACCGTGAAGAAGCGACTTGTTTGTTTGGCACACCTTGTCTGTGCAGCGCAAGTCAGACAGGAAAAGATGGTGATGCTTAGTAAGCCGTTGACCACGCTACCACTTAAAGTGCTCAATCTTTGAGTAAAGCGAAGCCCTTGCTTAGCTGATCGTTGTCAGAGCCCTGCTGCCGGACTCACGAGGTGCAGAGTCCAATGGCAGGGACAAAAAGGGCAAGTCTTTAATGATCCTGAGACTTCAAGAGCAGGGGCAAGCCAACAAGTCCTTGGAGATCACTTTTGGCCGAAAGGAGAGTCCAGCTCTCCTTCAACAGAGTCAGAGAGCAGCAGGCAGCAGGGCAACAAGAAGAAAAGCAGTAATTCTAGAAAAGCAGTTCAGTTGAGTCCTTTAGGTAGCACAACAGTTCTTCTTACAGAGTCTTGGGTAAAGATCCAGTACTTTCTGATTTGTGGGTCATAGGCCAAGTACTTATACCCAAAAGTGTCTTTGATGTAGGAGGTGACTTCAAAAGAACTCTCTGAAGTGCACAAGGATCAGTTATTTATTTATTTATTCAGTGTTTTGTATAGCGCAAACTTGACCCCGTAGGGTATCAGAGCGCTTCACAGTTTAGGACAAGGTAACTTTTCTGGTACAGAGTCCTGTGTAGTATTTAATATATTCCAGTCCAGTTCAAAATTGACACATCTATTTCTTTTTGATAACTGCTTTAGTACATTTTCGGGCTGTAAGGCTAGAGGGGCCACGACCTCAAGGGAAGCAAGTCTTGTGTCCTTGAGCGAGAGTATATTGGGGAGCCATGTGTGGGTTGCTTGCCCATATACTTGCATATCCCTTGCAATCCAGTTCAGTCTGCCGGGCTAATCCTGGGGGTGGGCTGGGGAGGGGGTTTGTCAGGACATGACACACCCTATTCAGATGTAAGTGTGAGCTACCTCTCCCCCTTCGTGCCCAAGAAGACTCATCAGAATGCAGATAAATACAGATGAGTGCTCAGAATCCAGATGAACCTCACCTACCAGTGTTTGTGGCTCTCTAGAGGGAATGCACAAAGTGTAGCTGGCATCCAACCCAGATGTCTATTGGAAACAGGCTGGCAGACACAAAGAGCTGTAAGCACAGAAAAGTCCACTTTCTAAAAGTGGAATTTTTAAAACAGTAATGCCAACTCCAACTTCATCAGTATCATTACCATTCCAAACATAGCAAACATGTAAATGGTACTGTTCTCTGATCAGGAATTCCTAATGCTGGCCTCTGAGAGAGGAAGGCCTCACAGTAGTAAAAAACGAGATAGGCTGTTTATCACTAACAGGACATGCAAAACATAAAAGTACATAACCTGCTTTTTACTTACATGGCACACTGCCCAACGGGCTACCTAGGGCCTACCTTTGGGGTGACTTGTATGCAATAAAAGAGGATTTTAAGGTTTTGCAAGTATTTTTAAATGTCAATTTGAATTGGCAGTAAACTACACACACAGGTCCTGCAGTGGCAGGCCTGAGACAAGTTTGAAAAGTGCTGCAAGCCCATTAGTAACATTTGAAGTAAATCAAAAATGCCAAACAGGTGTAAACTAATTATAGCATGTTTAATGGAGATAACACATGCCCTTTAGCACTGATCAGTAGTGTTTAAGTGCCCGAGTCCTAAATCCAACTAAAAAGAAGGTCAGAAAAAGAGGAGGAGGAAGGCAAAAAGTTTGGGGTGACACTTCAGACAGGGCCATTTTCCAACATATACCAAATCAGATATTTTTCTACGGTGCACATTATGGTGGGAATTACGATTGATGCTAGAGGTAAATGATGCATACTGAAGAGGTTGCCTAGCCTCACACATTTTGGTCAAGTGGGGAAACAAGGAGTTAAGTTAGGATTTGCTTGCCCTGCATCATTCAGTAGTGCTTTTGTATGGATATCTCATCGCCTCTTACGTTTCACACCAAAGGATATTGCTTTTTTTTACTCTTTCAGGAGCTGGTTGGTACACTGCATTGAATAAAATACACTCATCACAAGTCAAATAATTCTGATACAAGATGTTCATCTGAAAATAGCTAAATGTAAGAGATTGTAGCACTCTCTCTTTTATGGTAAAATAACTGGCTTCCTCTCACTTAATGAACAGATTGATTGTAGGAGGTACTCAACAAGTCAATAAAGGCAATTACATAGATTAGCAAAACAAAGAGAACCCACTTTAATTGAGCACGTGGGAAATGCAACTTGGCTGCAGATGGACCTTGTGTACATGTTCTGCATTTAACCTTCAGAACATGTCAAAAAGAAAAGCATCCTTTGAGAGTTTATATATTGACTCAGTTTGTCTTGATTTGACAGTATCTGGCTTTCAAAAGTGGTCAAGAAAATAAAAGACAGTGTTTGGAATACCTGCCCCTGCTATGTCACAGCTCTCTAGTTCTTCAGGGCAAGGGCTGGCCTAGAGTCAGACATACAGCCACAGCCATGTACGAGCCTTGACTTACTCACTCACCTATAACGATGAGCACCCCAACCCCAATGAAAAGAAATACGATTGGTATCACTACACAAATTGTTTCTAACACAAATTTAGGTTGATCGTTATAACTCACCTGATCCTGTAAAATGAATGGTTGAGAAAAATGTAATCATTGTAAAATGGGATAAACTGAAAATGTGACTACAAATCTCGAGCGAATGACTGCTTCTCCAATCACACCAGCACCTTGCCCAGCCGGAGACCATCCCTTCGCGAGCCATCAGTGCATGAAAGAGGCTAGGGGTGCAAACATGCAGACACTCAAAATAACCACCCTCAGCACAACGAGAATAGGAGTCTCCAAGAGGTTGTTATGAACTGCCAGTCTTGAGAAGCCTGTTTCTACCACTGCACCTGCACTTTTGCCCTGGGTTTGGTTAGGGGACTCCATCCCCCAGAGGAAACCACGTCAGGAGGCACCCATGTGACCTGTTATAGCGCCGTAGGCACTTTAGAACAGCTTTGGGTCCCCCGGCGAGGGACGCGCATGGGTATGCCCAGACAAAGCCCAAGTAAAGCCTGGGCCAAGGGTGAGCCCATCTGCACCCGTCAGCACCAGGACAAGGCTGGGCTGGGCCACTTCTCTTGGCCTTGTATTATCTGTTTTGAACTTACTGGAATTCTCGTCCATCAAAAATACAAACTGTGAGTTTTGAACTCTAATCCCCGTTTCCTTCCAGTACTCTGTCATTGTACCTGATATATCACTTCATTTTATATTATCAAGTACTCGTTGCATCGAGAAAAACTCATAACTGCTGCCTTGAGCTTTCTTCTTTCTCTCTTGGGATACACTACTATTGGTTGTATGGGGAAAATGAAGTCCACTGCAAGTGAAGGGGGAGACTGAGGGGCCAAATCTGAAAGTTAGCAGAAAAAAGTTGCCCACAGATCAGCAGCTAACAACTGTGTGTTAGATCACATTGACGATCTACTGGAGGAGTGTCAAGATATTTTAACCACTGCCTCTCTTCCAGCTCCCATAGGTAACCCACATTCCTCAGTTGAGACTTCTTCCTCCATTAGTTCATGTTCCAAAACAGCTGTATGTTTTCCCTCTATTTTTACTTAACGCACTACAAGAAGTGCAAGGAATAAGTCCCTCAGTCAAAGCAGTTCTTCACAATCTGCAGTCGTCCCCGATGTCATAGAACTAGGGACTCCCAACCCCCCTTTGTTCCTGTACGATAGTTGTGCAATAAATATGGATACTGGATGCCACCATTAGTACCAACATTCCCACCAGTATCCCACTGATCTATAGATTTTCTCCTTTACAAGACCTAACTGACAATAATGTGGAGAGGGTGGTTGAAGTAGAGCAGACAAGGTTAAACATCGTCTGGGCAGGGAGCAGACTAAGACATATATCACAGGTCATCCCATACGTCCTGAAACAAATCCTCATTTTCTCCAGAGCAGCACCACTTCCAATAAGCCCACTCATAATATCACTCAATTGATGTCCATTTCCACCCCCCCCTATAAAACCCTCTATTCTGAAGATCCAGGAATTAGGGGGCAGTACAATGGGTAGAAATGAATCACTTGGGGACACTATCAAGCGTCACCATAGTAACATATGAGAGTTGACCTATAAGCGGGCAAAAAGCATTTTAATGATAAACGTAATAAAACAAAGTGATACAGTTGATTTCTTGTGATTCACTTTTATTCGACGCCCACCGATAAACTTGTGGCTGCGGCTGCATTACCTGACTCTCTGAGTCTCAGCTCGAGCAACACGTTCTCGCTGATGTCACATCATTCCTAACGCAGAATGCAAACCTTAAAGAGAAATTACAACACATCTCCCTTTTATAATAATGACAAATAAGATAGATAAAAAAATAATAAAAAAAATACACAGAACTATAAACAGAGCAATAAAACAATTACTTAAGACAATAATCTTGAAGATACAATGGTGACTTCTTGGCTCTGGTACTACGAGGAAAAGAATCTGAACCAACTTTGTTGTTAAAACTCTGCAGCACATCATTATGTGGCAGACTTCTCTGAGAGTTCAATTTATCACAAATATGATCCCTTTGAAGATCGTCTTGACCGTGACCATACTTGGACTGAAAATAGCAAGATTTAGACTTGACATATTCATCCCGCTTCGTACACTTTGCCGAACGAGACATGCTCCAAACATCCCCCCCAGTAAGCACAACAACATTCCTCATAACTTTAATAATGCGCTCTGGACCAAAATACTTAGATTCACCTTTTGCTGAACAGACTGCTTTTTTCACATAAACAAGATCACCCACTCTCCAATCACATTTCCTTGCTCTCATTTTAATAACAAACCTTTGTTTATAATTGTTTTGATATCTTTTAATTCTCCAGTTGTCTACAACACAACCTCTGTCTTTTATACTCAACCATAAAGGATTAAGTTTAGAACCAGCAGTTCTACCCTTGAGTTTCTTAAAAGGCGAATAACCAGTCACACTGTTTGGAGTTTTCTATGTGCCCAAAGCTTCTCTCTAAGTATGGGTTTAAGCAGAACTCTCATCTCTAAAGCAGTCTGGGCAGAGGCTCTAATCAACCTATTCATGCTCTCAACTAAACCATTAGCCTGAGGGGCATAAAGAGCAGTCTTTTGATGTTTGATGGATAGATCTTTAAGAAAATCCGACATTTCTTGAGAGGTAAACTGCACCCCGTTGTCCGAAACAAGAATATCAGGAACACCCTCACATGTAAAAGAGTCTTTTAGAAATTCTGATATTTTTTGTCACAACTGAACTCTCAGAAGGAGCTAAACTGTCAAATGGACCCACTATGTCAACTGCAAGTTTAGACCAAGGACGTTCAGGTATAGCAACATGAGAAAGAGGAGTAGATCTTACTTTCCTGGATTTGTCATTCCCAGCACAAATAGTGCAATCTCTGACTATCTCTTCAACATGGCGGTCAACCTCAGGCCACCAATAAGACTCTCGGATCCTGGCCTTGGTAAGACTGCGGCCAAGATGCCCTTCATGTGCAAGGTTAATAATCTTCTCACGCACCTGAAATGGGGGTATCAACCTATCACCCCGCAAAAGCTCACCTTGCACAATGTTCAACTCATCTCGGATATTCCAATACCGTTTGGCACAGTCAGGAACTTCTTTTAAACAAGGCCAGCCATTGACAGTAAAATCCATAACTATTGATCTTGCCTCGTCACTGACTAAACTACTTTGCCATTCTTCTTGGTTAATAGCTGACTCCTTTACCCAAGAAACATTCATACAATCAAGATTGCACGTAGAGTATTTTTCCAAAGGCATTCTTGACAGAAAATCTGCCGGAACATTTTTAAGTCCAGGCAAGTACTCAACATAAAAATTATATTCCCAAAGTCCTTCGATCCATCTCTTAATTTTTGGGGTGGTGCTCTCCACATTCCTACAGGAAAACATGTGTACAAGTGGCTTGTGATCTGATCTAACTAAGAATGGCAAACCCCACAAGTAGAATCTGAAGTGACTAATTGCCCATGAGCAGGAAAGAGCCTCACGTTCTATTACAGAGTAACGGTCTTCTGCTCCTTTTAATGACCGTGAAGCTAAATCAATGACCTTTTCTTTTCTGGCGAAGATCTGGCTCTGTGAACGAACACTGGACAGCCATGCTACCCACAAGAATGCCACCCGCAGACACCATCACCTCATCAGATCTGCCAAAAGGGCCTCCTTCAAAGACCGCCTAGACAACAACACGCACAACAGCAAAGAGCTCTTCAACATTGTGAAGAAACTCTCCAACCCCAGCTCCAACACCAATGACGTCCCACCCTCGCAAGACCTGTGCGACTCGCTGACCACCTTCTTCCACCGCAAGATCACAGACATCCATGACAGTTTCAACGCCACGACCACCCCGACAACCACTGAGACCTCCGCCCCCACGACCACCATCCGCACCAACCACCTGCTCTACTGGACCAACATTAACGACGATGACACCATCCACTCCAGATCTCCGTCAGATCCATGTCCGCACCACATCTTCAACAAAGCCAGCACATCCATCGCACCCCATCTCCGGAAAGTCATCAACACCTCCTTCGAGACAGCAACCTTCCCGGAGAGCAGGAAGCACGCCGAGATCAACGCCTTACTCAAGAAACCCAAGGCGGACCCCAAGGACCTCAAGAACTTCCGGCCCATCTCCCTGCTCCCGTTCCCGGCAAAGGTCATCGAGAAGACCGTCAACGAACACCTGACCCGCTACCTCAAGGAGAACAACATCCTGGACCCTTCCCAGTCCGGGTTCCGCAGCAACCACAGCACGAGACTGCCCTCATCGCCGCCACCGATGACATCAAGTCCCTGCTGGACAACGGAGAAACGGCGGCCTCATCCGCCTGGACCAGTCAGCCGCCTTCGACACGGTCTGTCACCACACACTACGAACACGCCTCCACAATGCTGGGATCCAAGAGAACGCCCTGGACTGGACCACCTCCTTCCTCTCCGGCAGAACACAGAGCGTCTCCCTTCCCCCCTTCCACTCCAAAGCCACCGGGATCATCTGCGGCGTACCCCAGGGCTCATCCCTCAGCCCAACTCTGTTTAACATCTACATGGCACCGCTCGCCCACGTCGCCCATCGGCATCACCTCAACATCCTCTCCTACGCCGATGACACCCAGCTGATACTCTCCCTCACCAAGGACCCCCACACCGCCAAAACCAACCTTCACGAAGGAATGAAGGCCGTTGCTGAATGGATGAGGAACAGCCGACTGAAGCTGAACTCGGACAAGACAGAGGTCCTCATCCTCGGATCCAACCCTTCGGCCTGGGACGACTCCTGGTGGCCGACCGCATTGGGACCCACTCCAACACCCACCGACCACGCACGCAACCTAGGGGTCATCCTCGACTCCACCCTCTCCATGACTAAACAGGTCAACGCCGTCTCCTCCTCCTGCTTCAACACCCTCCACATGCTCCATAGGATTTACAAGTGGATCCCCACTGAAATGAGAAGAACAGTCACCCAGGCCCTTGTCAGCAGTAGGTTGGACTATGGAAACGCCCTCTACGCAGGAGCCTCAGCCAAACTCATGAGACGGCTCCAACGCATCCAGAACGCCTCTGCCCGCCTGATCCTCGACATCCCTCGCCGCAGCCACATCACACCCCACCTGAGAGACCTGCACTGGCTCCCGGTCAACAAGAGGATAACCTTCAAGCTCCTCACCCACGCACACAAGGCACTGCACAACAACGGACCAACGGACCTCAACAGACGACTCAGCTTCTACACACCCACCCACCAGCTCCGCTCCATCGACCTCACCCTCGCTACAGTCCCCAGCTTCCGAAGAGCGACCTCAGGTGGCAGATCGTTCTCCCACCTGGCCGCAAAGACCTGGAACACCCTCCCCATCCACCTACGGCAGACCCAAGACCTGCTGACCTTCAGAAAACTCCTCAAGACCTGGCTTTTCGAGCAGTAGCAGCATTGCCCACCCCAGCACCTCGAGACCCTCACGGGTGAGTAGTGCGCTTTACAAATGATATGATTGATTGATTGATTGATTGATTGATTGATTGATTGATTGATTTTCCATCAACAATCTGAGATAGGACAGCCCCCAAACCTCTTGCATCAGTGGCCAAAATGGTATTTATGTGCACATAAAAACGACCCAGAGTTGGTATTCTTGCAATTTCACTCTTTACCTTAGTAAAAGCATTTGAGCATCCATCATTCCAATCGAATATCACACCCTTTTTCAGAAGAAACCGAATAGGCTGCATAACACTTGAAAAATTATACACAAACTTCCAATAATATTCAGCTAAACCAAGAAATGATTTAACCTGTTCTTTGTTAGAAGGAGGCTTGTAATATAGCTTCTTCAAGGTCAATTTTTGGACTGATACCTCACCCGAAATGGAATGCCCCAGATATGACACAGAGTTGACTCTAACTTTGCACTTCTTACTCTTTAAGGTAAGACCATGTTCTTCCATCCTAGACAAAATTTTAAAAAGAACTTCATCACGCTTAGCTGAATCTTGTCCATGGACAAGAATGGCATCTTGAAAAAATATAACAGAATCAATGCCTGATAAAACATTTTTCATCACCCTTTGGAAACAAGCTGCTGCGCTTGCCAGACCAAAAGGCATTCTTATGAATATGTAAGCACCTAAAGGAGTTACAAAAGATGTTAGAGGTTTTGAATCTTCATGAATCAAAATCTGGTGGTAAGCTGCTGATAAATCCATAACACTAAACAAAGAAGCACCACCCAGTTTCGTTTCACTTTTATTCGACACCCACCAATGAACTTGTGGCTGCGACTGCATTAACTGACTCTCTGAGTCTCAGCTCGAGCAACACGTTCTTGCTGATATCACATCATTCCCAAAGCGGAATGCAAACCTTAAAAAGAAATTACAACAAAACGTTCCTAAAATCATGACACACGTTAGACACGAAGATCATAACTCCCTAATCAATAAATCTATTCTTTGGATCAGAAAGGTTAGGGAGTGCAGTTCGGTTATTAGAGAAGACATATAATGGCAGAAAGGCTAAGCTATTGTTCTTCTCAAATGGATTCCATTGAGCTGCATTTAATAGATGAGAATCTTGTGCATGAGCTAAAAGCATTGGCATTAAGGACAACTCCACCCTCACCCACTGGTATACAGATGAAATACAACCCAAGCGGTTCGTATTTGCCTAAAACCCAGAAAAATCCTGTCCCTCGAGCAGACTCAGCCTCAATTTTAGATAAAATGGATTGATTGGTATTCTTAGACTCACCAAATCACATTCTACCTGATCAAAGAGAACCAACTGCTTGTTCGGTCTGTAAAGACATCTTACAAACGGATTTTGCCCTGTTAGTGCCCCAGCCTTTGGGCTTGGCTGCCCCAAATCAGTTACACCTGGCTATACACAGCAATTAAATATGTCATCTGACCTTGCTAATGAACATCGTGAAGCTCAGGAAGGTAACAGGGTTTGATCAAGCCCCTGACAACTTACGTATGGCAAATATGTCAACCCAGCAATCAAAAATATGACTGATATCATGGAATATAGCAGGGCTGAAAAGAAATTTAAAGGATGCAGAATGGCAGGGTTACATTGACCATAGTGAAATCTGTCTGCTGCAAGAAACATGGGCTCTGGAAACTCCCCACAAGCTTTGGTGCAAAACATTTAGCGTTAATGCCATCCCCTCGTCTATAGGTAGATACTCAGGCAGCCTTGTCATATGGGTAAATATCACCTTAAGAATTGATATAACCCAGCTGGATCTTTCATCACAAGATTTAGTTGGGTTGATGATTTCCACATATGACAAGACCAAAATCTATATAGTAAATATAAAAAGTAGACCAATCCCGTCCAGTAAGGAATCCTCAGCAATAGATCAGTTAGATACATTTTTATGCAACATTGATCCGAGGGCAATAGTAATCATGGGAGGAGATTTTCATCATACATTTGAACCAGTTGTGGGGTTAGAAAATATCTTTGAAGAGGAGGACATTGCAAACAATATTTGCCCTTTGGACAGCAGCCCGGCAGTGCCCTGAACAGTTACAGTCTCACAACTCACTCGATTGGTCTCAAGGCCTGGAATTAGAGCCTGCAATGGTCGGCTGCCATCAGACAGACTGAATGCTTTTACATTTAGCAGGTGTAACTGTAAGAGCAGTATCAACTACATATTGGCATCTATCAGCTTTTGGGCAAATGTCCATGATTTAGTAGTTGAAACAAGACTCGCTAGTGATCATTATCCTCTCTGTCTAACTCTAGCAGGTTTCCTCTTCCAACCCACAAACTAGAAAGAAAGTGACTCTAACCCAATCTTAACTGAACCCATAGTTAGCAATAACCGTAAAGCCCTGAAATGGCCATTAATAGTGGGGAAAAATGAGGTCATGATACAGATCTATGACACCTTTTCAGATGTCATCTCTCCGTATATTGATCTGCCTGCTGCAGAGTTCCCTATACCACCTATTCACCATACACTGGTAGATAAACTGAAACCCATTTGGAGTAGGATCCCCAAAGAAAATGAGGGAGGGATTAGATGCCAACAATTTAGCCAATCCGTGGTACAACAACGAGTGTCAAAATGCCAAGAGTAAGCATATTTTGGCTGCCAAATCGAATGATGTCGAGACACTAGGAGAGAAAAGGTCCAAGTGCAAAAGACTTCCAGTGCAAACTAAAAAGAACTAGGACAATAGTGTCCGGACAGAATTGATTACCGCGGCCAAGACTAAGGATCATGCTAGCCTGTGGTGACTGATAGCTAAAGGAAATAAAGTGGGAAGAAGTAACAAGGACCATTTTCTAAATGCTGGTACCTGGTTCAATAATTTTTCTCAACTATATTTAAGGGCCACAATTGATACAATAAATATCCAGTGAGGCCATATAACAATCCCTGTTATTTATTTATTTATTTATTTCATTTATAAAGCGCACTTTCACCTACAGAAGGCATCATGGCGCTGACAGACTCATAACGACGGAGGCAGCCAATGGTGAGCTAGGGTTTCGGGAAGAGCAGTGTTTTCAGTCTCCTCCTGAACAGGAGGAGATCGGAAGTATGTCTTAGCTCAGCCGGGAGGGCATTCCACAATTTTGCTGCAGCTACGCCAAACGATCTTCCTCCTGCTTTGGTTTTCTTAAACCTAGGTATTGTCACCAACCTAGCCTTCAATCTAGTGGACACCTTAGTAGCAGTCGATGCAGTAAAACCTGAGAAAGCCCCAGGCCCTGACAAAATACCAGGCGACTTTTTGAGGCATGACAAAGCTGTTTGGGGGCCAAATATCAATCATCTTTGTAATGCAGTGGCGGCGGGTGTTCCAGTTCCGGAGTCATGGAAAGGGGCTGAAATATATTTTTTTTAAATTGAAAGGTGATCACTAATACCCTGCAAATTACCGGCCTTTAAGTTTAATCAACATTTTACAAAAGATCTATGCTAAGCAGATTTTAACAAAATCAAATGACCGGATTAAGGAGAATCATATTTTATCACAATACCAGGCTGTATTTAGGGCTAGAACTAGTACAATTGACAAGGTTTTTAGATTTCTCTGTATGAGTTGTTAATATATGATTTAAAAAAAAGGGCCACTTGTACATTGCTTTTATTGATCTGAAAGCTGCCTTCGAACTCATTCCTAGAGATTTGCTTTAAAATTCCCTAATAAAACAAGGTGCAACAGGGGAACTCCTTGTGCAAATAATAAGACTGCATGATGAGAGCTATGCAAAAGTTTGATGGGGACCGAGGGTTAAACTTACTGAGGCAATCCCGGTAAAAAGGGGCGTAAGACAGCGCTGTGTGCTGGCGACCACCCTATTCTCACTATATGTAAATGATGCTCCAGAATACCTTCTGGGTTGCGCACATGATTCATCGAAGCTAGGTGGGGTGCCAGTACCAGCTGTATTATTTACGGACGATACTATTTTAGTACCTCAAACCCTGAAGGGTTTGCAATGCTTACAATACTCTTCTAGTGGTTACTACGACTCTAAGGGCCTCGGAATAAATTCTAGCAAAACAAAATACATGGCAGTTAATCCACATAAATTATTCAAGAAGGACATAACTGTCCAAAAACAGAAGCTAGAATATGTGCAGAATGTTTACTATCTAGGCATTACACTTGACACTAAAATGACTTGGCATCCTCGACTGCATATAAGTAAGACCATTTTGCTCCAGAATTCCCTACCAATATTAAAAAAAACATAAGAGCTGTATTACCAAGGCAGTATTCCCTGCGCTTGAGGTATATAAATATAGGGTACAATCGGCATCCCTTCACGGTGAGGAACTATGGGGGACTTCATGTAGGAATACCTTTGCGGGGGAAGAAAATAACATTTTTAGGAAGTTGTTATGTCTACCTGTGCGCACACCTGTAATTCCTATTGTTATGGACTTAAATGCTAAATGTATTGATCACCAAGCTATATTAAGACCATTTTTGTTTTGGGTGCGATTGTGGTCAACAACAGAACTAGCTCATTATAAAAAAGGGTTAGAAGAGATCTTAAGGTTCAATGGAGGTACTAGCCTTCAGTTGGTTAAGCATGTGCACTCCTGGTTTTGAAAACTTGGGCTGAACACTTCCGGGAACAACTGACCCTACTGACATCAGCTTCTAAAAAACATTGAAAGCATCCTTTTGGGCGGATATACAAAATAGTGTTTCCCATAGCCCAGATATTGGTAGATTAACTGCACAGTTCCTTCTCATGAACCCAAACCTGGCCTTTGAGCAATTTCTGGATGAAGTACAACCCCAAGTTGTCAGTTTTACAACCCTGTCCATTTAAAGTGGCCTTTTGCAATTCATGGTGGTATGGCATGTTTTATTTTATGAAGAAGGGACTCTGTGGAGCAACAGTCACAGCCTAGTCTCCCCCTAAGATGTTCGTAAAATGGTGACGTCAGAACAGGGGATAGGTAGAGACAGTGGAGGGGGTGGGAGTTAGAGACAGCTATGTAAGGAGTCAGGAAGGGCATGGACCACCCACCCACCCTTCAAACTTTTGAAGTAAAGGGGACTGTTTGAACAATACTGAATTCCATGTTTGAATAGGTTGTAATAGGTGTTGGTAGCAGTTGGCCGAGTGGAGTGTCAAAGGTGTGTGGATCTACCCCTCAGGGGGGATTAGGGGAGCACAGGCGAAGGAAGACGGACTACAGGATCTTTGGAACTGGACAAGGAGGCTTAATTGGAGGTTTTGTGGTAGGGGCTGAGAGAATTTGGGGAATGGAATGAGGTCAGTGAATGAAAAGGGAAAGAAGGAGTCACGTTATGAGGCATTGGAAAAGCTTGGTGTGATGTGAGAAGTGTGGGTGAATGATTCAGGCATTGAGACAAGCAGTGGTACAGTCAAATATGCACAAGGTATGCGGTCCCTTAACCCCTTGCAGACTACTGAGTCAGTTCTGCAAAAGTCCAGGTAATAGTTATGCTTGTCTGGAATCACACTGTGAGTCTGTGTCCACTCCTACAATCATCCTGACAGAAGTATGTCCTTATCTAATCACTCTGCTGAAACATAAGTCCTTATAAACTTATCCTGCTGTCAACTACTAGCACTCCAGGAACCTATTCACTGTCTATGCACTTGCAGAATGACTTAGGCATTGAGACACTACCTAAGCACTTATAAATTAACTTAGCACTCTGTTTGCAGCACTGTCATCATTCTACTTACTAGTGATGTTCTGATAGAATGACCTAGGCAGCAACATAAGTACACGTACAATATTCTGTGCACAATCCCTACAAACCTCTAAGGAGATACATACTATTGGTACACTCCACTAAGTACTGAAGTAGTACTCATGCAGCCTAGGATACCTCCTGTCAGTCTCATGCAGTTCGTCAATCAGCCATCCAGCACTATGTTCTTATTGTATCATTCTGCCAATACCTAAGCACTTATGGGGTAGATTAACAAGCCCCCTGTGCCACCAGTATGTCACTTTTTGAAACATAATGATGGCCCTGGGGACTCCATATTTACAAGGAGAGGAAAAGCCACTCTGAGTGGCTTTTCCTCTCCTTGAAAATACGACCCATTCAAGCACAGCACTTTGCGTTGAAGGGGCGTTCCAAGGGTGTTGCTGTGTCTGTTCCCACACAACACCCAGGGAATAACACATCTAAAAAACTTACAAGAAAGTGTAAATCTGTAGATACGTGTGAATGGTGCACCACCCTAGAGGTGGTGTTGCGAGGCCCAACAAGGAGAAATGTTTTCATTTCTCCTCGTTTTTTCCTCTGTCAATGCATGCTGCATTCCACAGCACAAATTGAAGGAGGAAAATGCTTTTAGTGATTGTTTTTGTGCAGGAAGTAGTCCCTTCCTGCACATAAACAATCTCCTCACAACACAGATATTCTTGCACCATGGTGCAAGGGTGCCTGCGTCACTGCATGGCTGCAGTTTGTGTGCTAGTGCAGAGGGAGCACAGAATTGCGGCATATTCATGTAAATACGTCACATCCCTGTGCTTCAGAAGTGCCACAGCACGGTGCAGCTAAAGGGCTTGCAGTGTCACGCTGCAGCACTTCCTCATAGATCTGCCCCTATAGATTCACCACACAGTACTAATGCATTCTTTCAGTGAATCATGCTCTACACATACATTCAACCAAACTTTCAGACATTACCATGCAATTATAGTTCTTTTTTTAAACCAGATAAGGTAGTTCTGAACTTTTTTTTCTTCTGTTTTTTGTTTTCTATTTTATTTGTAGTTTTTTTAACAATTTTGGACTTTTTTGGGTGTTTTTTAAAAATTTAACAAAGTAAACAGTTAGCTTTTGGAATTCAACATCATTCCAAAAACAAAAAAAAATTAAAAATTTGCATTTGTGGTTCCGTTGAGCTGCACAAATAACGTCCACTGACTGTTCACCATAACAGATGATGGTTTTGTAATTAGTGCAGTGCTGCTGCAGAAAAGCAAATTCTGGGCGAATGTCTACTGGTGGTGCTGAAGTGGATGCTCCGGAGGTGCTAGCAATGCCTGGTGGTGGATTTTTTGCTGCATGCCTCATTTCTACTTGTGCCAAATTCTTCGGGTGAATGGTCCGCTGATGTTTATACATACTTGCTGTCCCACGGGAGTATTTCTTGTCACTACCTCGCGACAGGACCCTCTCACACAGCAAGCATGTGACTTTTCTTGCATTGACCTTTTTTTCTCCGGCAGGAAAGGTGAAACATTTCCATACCACTGATTCAGGCCTCTGCTTGGGTGGATCTTCCTCCAAGATATCTTCAACTAAAGAATGATGAGGAGCTTGCGAACCAGTTGCCATTTCTCCAATGCAATTTTTTAAAAACACCCCAAAAATTCCAAAACCAGCTCTGGAAGAAGAAGTGATGTCTCTCATCAACTGCTCGAAACAGAATAATTAAAATGAGTGGGGTCCTTCAATAAATACAGTGGGAAATGTTATGAACCAATCAAATCTTTTTTTTGAGGTCAGATGGGATCTGCGCACCTTGCGCTCACGAAGCGCGCACCCGACGCGACTACGCAAAAATATATTTAAAAGTAATATAAGTTTATTACAAGTAGAAATATATCATTTTTATGAATACCTATGATAATCTTTTGCCTTAATATGTATATTAAAGACACGTACATATCATTATAGAACACAAAACATTTCACGGGAGTCGCACACCCAGGGCGCCCCAGCACGTATATGATGTCACGTGTGGCCCACCACCGCACAAGTGTCTCGTACCGTAATACGCATGTGTTGCAAATGCGCGGGAGTAGGAGTCATGGACCGGTCGCATACTGGTCACGCACACCACGTAAAATTGTACGTATATGAAGCAACTGAAAAAAAACACGCACTCGTCGGTCACCATAAGCGGATCCTTCATGACTTTTCCAAAATGGCAGCTAGAATACGTGGACCCGCTGCGGTAGGTACGCTTTGGGAGCGCAACTCCCCAAAAAATGTTGAAAAGAAAATAATATAAATATATTAAAGTACAAAAAATTTCAGACAAATATATAATGTTTAATAAATAAAATATTTATAAATAAACAGTTAAAAAACTGTAGAAATTCAGTGCAAAAAAATAGGTATAACTACTATTGCTCTTAAAAATTAGCATTTAAAAAACCTTTGAAATTCACTGAAAGAAACCATAGGTTTCAGAGACGTTATAGTTAGAAATTAACATTTAAAACATTTAAAAAACATTTGAAATTCACTGAAATTCACTGAAAAAAACAATAATTTTCAGAGACGTTATAGTTAGGAATTAGCATTTAAAAAACCTTTGAAATTCACTGAAAAAACCATAGGTTTCATGAGTGTTATAGTTAGCTGGACATTTCACTCGTACAAAACCATCGAAATTCCTCTGTTATAGTTAGTTGTGCTAACTATAACTCGCGCACCCGCAATGCACTGCTGATGATGTCATATATTACATCATTCATGCCATGGTCAGTGACATCACTGATGACATCACTGATGACATCTCAAATGACATCACTGATGACATCATCCATGTGACAACCTCATCACACACTAGTATAACCTTTGATCACTCACTGTAAAATACACAGTACCATGTTTGAAAGCATTGACATGCACATACCAGTTACTACATATGCACTCACTGATTCCTAACTCTACACACACAACTGTCCATTCACCCACAGAATAGTCGGTTAAGCAGTGATGCTACTCACTCATGAAAAGAATCAATCACACTTACGTTTACTCACCTACACAGTTATACACACAACACCTGATTGATACATACACATAGTAAATCATAGTTACTAAGTTAAAAAATCACTATTACAATTATACACTCATTCATACAGTTACTCTCACAATCATTGATTCTTACGTATACTTATTTATATACACCAACTCTCATATACAATGCCTTTTATTTTTCTACTTTATTGGAGATGTACCACTGACACATATATTCACTTACCAACACACCAATAAACACACTCAGACACCCAAACAACTGTTTCCATAAACACTTCTAAACCCATGTGCCTAGACAATCAATCACTCACAGATCTATGCATAGAGTTACAACGCCCCCACTCAACCACAGATATACTCATTCTCCATTACAAAAACTCAGCCAACTAATCAATAACTAATATAGACACTTATGTAGTTACTGACCAATTGATGCAGCAGGTTATTCAGAAACAGAGACAGTGATTCATACATTCACATAGTTTGGTTACTAACCCATATATTTAGTGAGACACATTTAAGTCAGACAGCTACTAAATCCTCCATCCAGACAGTTATATATCCACTCAATCTTCAATACAGATTGGTATATATATAATAGATATTTAAATTTCAAACAAAACCACATTCACTGGATGATGTCATCAGTCATCAGTGATGTAATCAGTGATGTCATTTGAGATGTCATCAGTGATGTCATCAGTGATGTCACTGACCATGTCATGAATGATGTAATATGTGACATCTTCAGCAGTGCATTGTGGGCGCGCGAGTTATAGTTAGCACAACTAACTATAACAGAGGAATTTCTATGGTTTTGTGTGAAATGTCCAGCTAACTATAACACTCATAAAACCTATGTTTTTTTCCGTGAATATATATTTATTCACAGAGTTCTCAATTCACCTCTCAATTGCAGTAATATTATTACTGCATTGGGGTCCTACCCTGTGGAGTAGGACCTCAGTAGGGGCCTTTAGGCCCATAGGTTTGAATGGGGAGTTATTCCTTATTTAGGATTAGCAATTTGTTAATCACAAATAAGGAATGTGTAGGATTCGCAATTTATTTAGCGATTTAATAATCCCGTTTTGCAAGTCCTTAATAGCGATTCCTTAATAATCGCTATTAGGGACTCGCAAAACGGGACTTTGATGAATCTAGAGGTTTGTCCTGAATTTTTGCACTCACTGTCCTGAATTTGCACCTATGCCAGATGGTCACCCTACCTGTTCTCCTAACAACGCGCAATCTCCGCTGCTAGGCCCCAACTCCACCCCCTGCTCCATTTAATTAAAAAAACATCACTTTGGGACCTCTCCACAGCCACTGGGGGGATATGCCTCCTCCCCGATACCTTGATCGTTGTTGCTGCCTGCGGCGTTCTGGCACCTCGTCCCATACCCCCCACGCCTACCTGTTGTCCGCCCACGTGGAGGCGATCACCCCGCTATCGAGGCTGCAACCCCACCCAACACGGTACGTGCCGAAAGGCTCACCCCAAATACAGACCTGGTCCAGTACGCCAGGCTTGAGTAAATCCACGCACCCAGCAGCACTGAGACTGTGCAAGGCCTCTCGTATGGCCTGGTTGTCATCCATTGAGCAGTTACGAAACTATGGGGCTCATTATGATGGCAGAAGGGCCACCACTGCCAGCCCGGCGGTCCTTCCACCATCATACAGGAAATTCCCACCGCCAAATTAGTATGGCGGTGGGAATTCCAATATGTTTCCGCGGCAGATGGAACGTCCTTCTGCCACAGTTCTGCAAGGCGGTCCTTTTCCGCTTGCCTTGCGGAACCAGGACACAGGGCAGCAATTGCAGGCACCGCTGTAGGGATTACGGAATCCCTTTCCGCCTGTCTTTTTGCGGCGATCATACTGCTGCAAAAAGAAAGGCGGATGCTGGATTTGGGAGCTGTTGCAGGTCCCCTCTGTGTGGGGGGTGCACTGGGGGGTACCCATGGTACCCCGCTGCATTTCCATGCACCAAGTGGCAGGCACCGTGTGGTGCCTGCCACGTAGTATAGAAAAATGCAGTGCAAGCCCTTTTAACATTGTCTACGGTTCTGCAGCCAGTAGCACCTTCCGCAATGTTAAAAGCCCAGGATGAGCCCGCCAGTATGGCGGGGGTATCCTAATATGTGTGGTGGGACCGCTGCACATCTGGGGGGTGCTCCCAGCACTGCAATGATGGCGGGCGGACTGTCAGTCCACCATCGTAATGAGCCTTTCCTCCTCTCAAAACCTCCCCGCCAGGTGCAAGGACTCAGGAAGAGGCTGTCACGCCCTTCCTGACTCCTTATATAGCTGCCCCAAACTCCCGCCCCTTCCCCTATCCCTCCCTATACCCTGTCCTCGACTCCACCGTTCCACGAGCATCCACCGGGGTACGACTAGCTGTGCCGGTCGCTCCCCCAGGTCACTTCATTGTGCAGGAGCAGGCCAGTTACTTGGTTACTTGGCCTCTTGCAATTTGCAAAATGTATACATCTATGAATCGAGCCCTCAGTCTCTTGACACAGGTGCTTTAGTCCGTTTTCAGCATATAAAATGGACGTTTCAGTTTGTCTAACTGACTGTTTAACTCCTGGAAAACCGCTAAACTGCTAAAGCTAATGGGAAATCTAGAAAGCCCGCCAGAAACGCAGCAACAGCCTGTATTTTGTTTGATGTGAGAATTTAAGGCTGGTGTGCTGGAATCGTATCCTTCTGTTGGCACAATTTAGGAAGTGAAAATCAACATACCACGTGGATATTGCATCAGCCACTAGGCCTCAAATCTTTTCCCTCTTTAAAAGTGTCAAATCTAATTCTAGGCCGTCGTTGCCAGGGGTGTGAGGTACGTCACTGGAGGCTGACTTTTCACAGAGGATTCCGCAGTTTGTCTCCCTCTGCAGAAATGAATATTCAGTCCAGGTGACGAGCTTCGTACTTCTTCTTTGCACAGTGCATAATAATTAATAAGGATAAATAGCCCGCCCCTCACGGGCAAAATAGGAACATTGCAATATTATCACCTGAAATTTATGCCGAACTACACGTTCTTGTAGTGGTGAAAGGGTAGCTCCCCTCAGCCTCACATGGTTACCCCTCTTTAAATGTAAGATTTGTGCAAAGTTCCTCTCCCACTGAGGTGGTAATAAATGTGCGGCGTGCATGTGTGTACATTCAGAATAGAATGTAAAATGTGTGTCAATCAATCGAGCCTTGTTTAACCACTTAGAAATCAATGCATTCAGATGAAACCGCAGCCAGCGGGGACATCCATTATCAGTCCAGCTGCACAGGGACAATGCCCCGAGCACTGGATGCGCTCAGGCAGAGTTCAGCAAATTACCGAAAGGCCACAGTAACATCGGAGAATGGCCATTTAAAAATACTCCTTGAACCAAGCAAAAAGCAAACATTGTTGCGTTTAGAAAGAAAACAGCGCGCAAGGGGTGTAATTTATATTTCATAGAGTGAAAGGTTTGTGTTTAGTACACATACAATTGTAAGGATGGATGTCAGTCTTAGACAGTGACGAAAGTCAACATTGATTTGTTGGTGTTGTGCGTGATCGTTTTCTGCTCAGACCAGATGAAAGGTTTCTGCAGCAAATGGATTCAGTCGTGGAGCCTGGTCTCACTTAGCGATGATTTTATTAGATGAGCTGCTGTGACAGAGTGTACAGTTGGGCTTCGGGTGGGGGGGAGCGGGGCGCGTTCCATTTTTGGCCTGCTAAGACAGAGTACCATGGTTGGGCTGCTATGAGATAGTGCTGTGGTCAGCCTCCTTAGAAACAGATATGTTAGTAGACTTTAATTGCATCATTTGGTATGAGAACTGTTACAAATGTACAGTTCGCTGATAGCATTGCCTGGTATTGCTGTGTAAACAAAGGTCTGGGTGTAGAAAAACACATTTTAGCATTTGCAAGTTGCGAATCGGTTTGAGCTGGATATAAAAAAACAAATATTGGACTAGATGTGTCAAGCATCACTCCGGTTGCAAATGGCCCAAAAAAAATGAATGTTGGTATGTGTTGCAAAGTCATCCTGTGCCCTGGGCACTCCCCATTTGTTGCTGACAGGTACTGGTGGTAACTGACTCTGACTGTCCCTGGGCTTTGCCTCACAAGGCCCAGGGCCAGTGCTATGCTGGGAAGACACTGAGAATACAGTGAAAATGCCTACATACACTAGGGTACACTATGGGTTAGGTTACCCCTAAGATTGGCATGGCCTCACCTATAAGGCTCTGGTACATAATAGGGCAGGGGGTCAATTCTACCTTTAAGTCCCTGGGATATAATTGGGCATGGCAGTTTAGAGACCAGCAGACCCTTCTGCACTTGCATGTGTGCACTGCTGAGACCTGAGGTCAGTTTAAAAGCAGCTCTGTGTTGCAGGACTGCTTTTAAAATGCAAATTGTGCCCCAAACCGACTTTGGTGTTTGAGGCACTTACAAATTAATAAACTACAATGTTTGGCATATTAGGTACCCCCCGGGCCTCCCATATGTGACCCAGTGGTGGGGTCAGGTATTTATAAGGAGAACCCCTATAGAATAAGTTTTGTATGCGTCGGGTTTAGTGAAATTGCATATTTCACTTCCCACAGTGTAGTAAAGTGCTTCCCAAAATTTACGTTTGTGCTAGGAGCACTGTGGATTGAGGATCCTGCAATATTTTTACATACTGAGAACCCCTAAAGTCTCCCCTAGGTATCCCATGGGTGTGGGGTCCTGTAGATATAGGTAGGCCCCTAAAAATATGTTTTATAAGCCCTGCTGTTGAAATTATTTCCCCAAGTCATTTTCTCCAAATCCCCATCCACATAGGTTAACATGGCAAGAAGTAATTCTTTAAGAATTTCTGCCAGGAGAATCCGAAAAATATAATTCAAGGACTCACTAGAATGGTATTGATAAATCCAACAATATACTATTGTTGAATTTTTCCTACAATGTACAGACAAGACGTTATACGACTTTTTTATCTGTAAGCCAAAATTCAGCCTTCCAGTGATCTGTCCTGATTGGTCAGAGTTAAGTGGATTAGCCAGACTGCTTTGATGAGGTGATAAGTAGCCCCTGGTGTTAAAGAGCCATTCTGGGAGGTGAGGTTTCTGCTCTACAGGAATGCCAGAGCCAGGGTGAGGGGTCGTAAACAATATTCTTCAATAGAATGAGGAGATAGGCAAGAGAAACCAGTTTCATTTACACCCTTACTCTTTGAACCCAGCCAGTTGTAGGCTTAAGGAAGAAATGTGCCAAGGCCAGGGTGGAGGAGAATATGGAGATTAACCATCCTGGAGGTTGGTTGGACAGCTCTTATCCATTCAGTATATCTGCTAGGTCATATTGAATTTTGGAGAAATTGTGCTTACTGGGAGTCCATTGTGCCACCCTTTGGAGGAAATGGTCATGCTCTGGGGTGGTGTCCTGCACCTCATTGGACAGGAGTCCAATGACACCCTATATTATATGTGTGCTGGGTGGGCATCGGGGCACACACCTACCTATAAGGAAAAAAAATGGGCAGCTCCCACAAGGAGAGCTGCCTGTAGCTGTGTGGGTCCTGGGGTCTGCTTGCCTGTAGGGTTAGTTGCCTGTGATAGGTTGAACAAAGGGCCTGGCCAAAGGCAAGGCCCCGCAGCCAATCACAACCCTTGTACATTGGCCAACCCAACATGTGCTGTGCGGAGTTGGCTTTATGTATGGTAATAAAACATTACTTTAAATGTTAAATAAATCCACAATATTCACTGAAAAGATGAAAGGTTAAAGAGACCTTCTAGTTAGGAATTGTAATCATATCTTACCTTATAAATTCACTGGAAAGAAAAAGGTTAAAGTAACGTTATAGATAGGTGAAATTCTCCAGTTATATAGTAACTATAAGTTGTGCCCTAAAGTAACTATAGCTCGCGACCTCCCCTGAGTGTGCATGGCTTAGGTGCAAGATATAATTTCTTTAGGGCACGAGTTGTAGTTACTTGAGATAACTATAACTGGTGAATTGCAGTGTGTTAAATTTCACATTGTTTTAATTTTCACCTAACTGGAACATTTGTTTTTTCATTTTATATAGATTGCAGCATTGCATGGGTTGAGAGGTTTGCTTTCTCCCAGAAACCTAGGACATTATTTGGACAGCGCTTGGCATTGTCATTTGGAATGATTGGAGGAGTCTTTATTTTCAAGCGTAATTCGGAATGTCTGCCGACACGCTAAGTAACCGTGAACTTGCCACGGAGGAAATGTTCTTGGATTCCATAGGGAATCAAACCAATGCCAGCATTGTGGGAACCAAGGACTCTAATGCCAGAACTAATGGGCTTAAAGATAATTTCAAACTGCTGGAGGAATACAAACGACAAGAACAATCTAAATGGTGGGAGGCACGCTCATTTAAAAGATATCTTGATGTAGGGAGAATCCCTAGGGGGCTGCGCATTATGATTGCCCCCAGTTACGAGGCACCAAACCATCTCATGATGGCAGAGTGGGGTGAATGTAACGTCGAATCATCCCGCAGACTCGTACAAATATTGGTAAAGTACGCAGAAATAGACCGGGCCGAACTACAAACTAAGATTGAAGCCCTTGAGGAAGATATTAAGCAGCACGAAGGTGATTCCTGGCTGGGACACAAAATGAGGGATGAAATGACAATTAGACTGGCAAAGGAGGAGGAAAAAATAAAGGTGTGCAAAGCATACAAATTCAGAAGGGATCGCGATGTATGCCAATGGCCACATTTTCACGTTTGCCCGGCGCTATGACTCATTAAGGGCAGCTACTGCCAACAAACGTATTTTGGGGGACAATCGAGTAGAAAAACACCGTGTTGAACTGTCCTCACTCTCGGAGACGAGCTCAGTACCGGAAAGTGAATCGGACAATGAAAACACCCAAAGGAATGTGGAACATGGAGAAATCAAGCTTACATTGCGGGAAGAATTAGACATTTCAAAACAGGGCAGGAGGGACACTTTAAGGCCTTGCAACAAGGGATCAGTTCCAAAACAAAATCCCAAAGGAGAAGGGGGAGACGCCAGGCCCTTAGGAAACAGAGAGCCCAAGAAGCGGGGACGGAGCCATGCGAAATGGAATTAGGTAAACCAACTGTGAGGTCATTATGCACTGACAGTGGAATAGACAAACAGGAGGCAAACACCATAGTGAACCTAGCAAACATCAACCTGTCAGTGGCAGAAACACAGTTACATCCCTAGGTTTGTCCTTCTACCCAGAATCTAATTTTCAGTCTACCAGAACGAGAGCAGATATCTAGCAATTCATTGGAAAATTAAAACTTAAAAAATTCCATCAACAAAGGTCTACAGCTGACTCAATTTTTTTAAATACAACTGACACAACCAGCAAGGACACTCAGGGGCTATTGGTCTCAGATATAGGCTTATATCGGACCTGTGCCAACTGGAAAGTGGAGATCAATTGAACAGCCAGGACATCCACTCTCTTGGGGAACTGGCCAGACCTGAAACACCTTTCAAAATTAAATCGAAATTTGTTCCCCTAATTGTACAAGACAGTCTTGATACTTTCAGTAAACATGTAGTAAATCAAATAAAGAAATTGAACTTTGCCATCAATAGGTCAACAAAAATATACACTAACAGAGAAAGAAAATGCAACCAATTGATTGCAAAATTACAAAAAGAAAATGTGGTCATAAGAAACACGGATGAGGGAGGGGATATTGTCCTTTGGCCTATGGAAGATTACACGAAGGAGGCATACAGTCAGCTTAACGACCTTCAATGTTATAGGAAAAGTACACCACTCAAGTATAAAAGCACTCAAGATTCCCTGTTCAAGAACTTGTTAGCCTGGAAAAGCTTGGGCTTTTAAGTTGGGATGAGCACAGATTTATTAAAAAAGAATATCCTTTGGTCCTAACCATCTACTTTATACCTAAAGTCCAGAAGAACTTTGAGAACCCGCCAGGTAGGCCCATCATTGCAGCCTGTGACGGGCTGTTAGAAAATCGTTCAAGGTACATTGATTCTTTCTTGCAGGTGCATATGAAACTACTCAAGTCATATGTCCAGGACACAAGTAACTTTTTAAATAAAATCAAAGATTTGCGTTGGGACTCAGATTTGTTACTTATAACACTTGATGTTTGCTCATTATACACGTGTATCAGAAACAAAGATGGACTACGAGCTATGGAGTACTTTTTGAGTTTCAGATACGCAAATTTTATAGATGAGATCAATCAAAATGATTTTAATCTTAAATTCATCAGTAGGCACTCTGGTGACGTTTTTAGATGTTCTAATTTTAGTAGAAAATAATGTCTTAACCACTATCCTATTTAGAAAGCCTATGGCTGGCAATACAATTTTACATGCGCCTAGTGCCCATCCTCCACATTTTGGGGGTCATTAGGATCGCGGACGGACTTGAGTCCGTCCGCGACCCCTGAGGAGGAGGGAACGTCTGCAGGGGCTGCGGCGTTCCCTCCGAGTAGATTAGGATGTGACCGCCAGATTAGCGGTCACATCCTCTATCTTTAACATTGCGGCGGGTGCAGCTTCAAGCTGCACCTGCCGCAAGGTAAAAAATGCATGCATCGCATTTGCATGCACAAAGCAGCAGGCACTGCGCAGTGCCTGCCGCTTGTGCATGCAAATGCAGGGGGGTACCATAGGTACCCCCCATGTGCACCCCCCACCCCCCTTCACCCAGGGGGCCTGCAACGGGCCCCAGAAGTGATAGTCCGTATGCTTTTTCACGGTGGAAAAGCCGCTGTGGAAAAGCATGTATTCACCACCATCCTAATATGGCTGGGGGTGTCTGATAGACACCACCAGCCATGTTAGAGCTTTTCCGCCGCGGTCGGAAGGCGACCGCGGCGGAAAAGCTGCGGACGGAATTCCAGACCCACCAGCCATCCTAATTTGGGGGTGGGTCTTTGGAGGCTCCGCAGCAGTTTTTCCTCATACTCCGGGCCGGCGGTGGCTTCTGCCGGCCCGGAGGATGAGGAAAAACCGCTATCATAATTGGCCCCTTAATTAGGAGCATCCCCTATGGGGAGATGCTCCGCATTTTACGTATTTGTAGCGGATCACTGACAAAATATCGAATACAAAAATATAGAATAACCAAAATATGGATGACAAAATATAGAATGTAAAAATATGGAAGTCCTATCTACAAACAGGTAAGTACAAAAATATCGAATCATAAATATAGTTAAAAAAAGTATAGTTAGTCAAAATATAATTTTTTTTAAATGTCTTAAAAATAATTTAAAATTAAAGAAATAATAAATATAATTAACTAAATCATACCTAAAAATACTTAAATAACCTTAAAATTATTAAATGATTAATTTAAGTTAAAAAAATAAACATACAATTTTATTTTTTAACACATATATATACATTAACATAATATTAATAAAAAATATACAATATTTTTACCGTAGGATAGCGGGAGGGTAAAATTTACTATTACCACTCTAGTGAGTGCAACAGTAGGGTAAACATTGGATAGCGTAGGGGTAAAAATTACTATTCCCACTCCAGTGAGTACAACAGTAGGGTAAACGTTGGATAGCGTAGGGGTAAAAATTACTATTCCCACTCCAGTGAGTACAGCAGTAGGGAAAGCGTTGGATAGCGGGAGGGTAAAAATTACTATTCCCACTCCAGTGAGTGCAACAGTAGGGAAAGCGTTGGATAGCGGGAGGGTAAAAATTACTATTACCACTCCAGTAAGTACAGCAGTAGGGAAAGCGATGGATAGCGTAAGGGTAAAAATTACTACTCCCACTCCAGTGAGTGCAACAGTAGGGAAAGCGTTGGATAGCGGGAGGGAAAATATTACTATTACCACTCCAGTGAGTGCAACAGTAGGGAAAGCAGTGGATAGCGTAGGGGTAAAAATTACTATTCCCACTCCAGTGAGTGCAACAGTAGAGAAAGCGTTGGATAGCGAAAGGGTAAAAATTACTATTCCCACTCCAGTGAGTGCAACAGTAGGGAAAGCATTGGATAGCATAGGGGTAAAAATTACTATTCCCACTCCAGTGAGTGCAACAGTAGGGAAAGCGTTGGACAGCGGGAGGGTAAAAATTACCATTCCCACTCCAGAGAGTGCAACAGTAGGGAAATCGTTGGATAGCGGGGGGGGGGTGAAAATTACTATTCCCACTCCAAAGAGTGCAACAGTAGAAAAAGTGTTGGATAGCGTAGGAGAAAAAATTACTATTCCCACTCCAGAGAGTGCAACAGTAGGGAAAGCGTTGGATAGCGTAGGGGTCAAAATTACTATTCCCACTCCAGAGAGTGCAACAGTAGGGAAAGCGTTGGATATCATGGGGGGTAAAAATTACTATTCCCACTCCAGAGAGTACAACAGTAGGGAAAGCGTTGGATACCGTAGGGGTAAGAATTACTAATCCCACTCCAGAGAGAGCAACAGTAGGGAAAGCGTTGGATACCGTAGGGGTAAAAAATACTATTCCCACTCCAGAGAGTGCAACAGTAGGGAAAGCGTTGGATAGCGTAGGGATAAAAATTATTATTCCCACTCTAGTGAGTTTAACAGTAGGGAAAGTAAAGATTTATAATATGTATAAATATTAATTAAATAGCAATACTAATAAAAAATTAATTAAAATAAATTGCCAATTTAATATTATGTAATAATTAATCGATTAAAAATACAAATAAATATTAATTATTAAAATTAATTTGCTATTATTACAAATTAATTTCCAATTAACAATTAATTAATAATAAATTAAAAATCAATACCAATAAATAAATAAAAATGATTTACTTAATTACAATTAAATTATTTCCCACCCTATTCCCCTATAAACCCACAACCCGCTACGGAAAATAAATTAATAAAATTAACATAATTATCAATGAATCAATTAATAAAAATGAATTTCCAATTAAAAATTATTTAATTACCAATTAATAATTAATTAACAATCTATTCAAAATGAATAAATAAATTAATATATTTAATTATTTAAAATTAAATTACTTCCCACCCTATTCCCCTATAAACCCACAACCAGCTACAGAAAATAAATTAATAAAATTAACATAATTATCAATTAATCAATTAATAAAAATTATTTACCAATCAAAAAATAACAAATAATTCAAAATGAATACCAATAAGTAAATTAACATATTTAAGTAATTACAATTAAATTACTTACCACCCTATTCCCCTATAAACCCACAACCCGCTACAGAAAATAAATTAATAAAATTAACATAATTAGCAAATAATCAATTAATAAAAATGAATTACCAATTAAAAAGTAATTACCAATTAAAGTTTAATTAATTACCAATTAACAATTAATTAGCAATTAATTCAAAATAAATACCAATAAATAAACATATTTATTAATTACAATTAAATTACTTCCCACCCTATTCCCCTATAAACCCACAACCCGCTACAGAAAATAAATTAATAAAATTAACATAATTAGCAATTAATCAATAATAAAAATTAATTACCAATTAAAAATTAATTACCAACTAAAACTTAATTAATTACCAATTAAAAATTAATTAGCAATTAATTCAAAATAAATACCAATAAATAAATTAACATATTTAATTAATTACAATTAAATTACTTCCCACCCTATTACCCTATAAACCCACAACCCACTACGGAATTAAATTGCTAAAATTAAATAACATTAAAAAAACGTTAAAAAATTCGATATTATTAAAAATTCTATATATTTTAATACCTATATTATATACTTCAATATTTTAACTTTCTATATTTTCAAAATAATGTTTTTAATATATTATTTTTTCCACGGTTAGGAAGCACTCTTCTTTTGCGATTTTCACAACAAATGAAAATCCATGAAATTGACTTCGAGCTCTGACCAATGAGGCATTTATGCCGATATTTCATTTTTATGACCATACTGGATTCCATAAAATATTCATATTTATATTATTGTCGACATATTGAATGTTGAAAGCCATTATGATTCATTGTTGTCATTTTAAATCATTATAAGCATTGATGCATGCATTACATTTAGTAGAGCCAAGTATGTTTTAAATGTTCATGAATCAACTAAGCACTGGCACTTTAAAAAGTGGGGTAAACTGTTGAGCGTTGTCATGTAATCAAGGCCCTACTTGCGGTCGCCAGTAGGTAGGTATAGTTAGGACCTATTATCCAAAGGAAATCCGCAACATTCTATTTCGAATAACTTTGGCGCCGGTTGACGAATCTTCGCGAAATTTTCAAAACTGGTGGCCCGCTCCGGACCACTCCTATCCTGAAAGTCTCAGGGTGATTCGTCAAGCGGGGCCAGAGAAAAAAGAGGGGTCCCAAAACGTGTTTTCCCCATGCAACTTTCCATAGAAACGTTAATCAGGGCTACAGCCCGAACTGCTGAACGGAATTACACCAAATTTGGCACAGAGGTAGTCCTTGGTTCAGACTTGTGCCTTCTGGTTTAATGGTATAAGTCTGTTCAGTAGTTTTTTAGATATTAATGAAAAAAATACATATATATCTGGGCGGAGCCTAATGACACATCTCATCGTGAGATCTGATTGGCTGTCATCACTTCATCCAAGATGTGTTGGCAGCCATCTTGGGACCAATATACATGATAGCGCCTCCTAAGAAAGCATTGCAGTTAATAGAAGGTTATCAATGCTTTAGTTACATTAAAAATCATTTGTTGATGGTACCATATTCATTTTAGGAATTGTGGTGTGTTCTAAGGTGATTTTACCATTTGAAAACGCCTTCTGCTGGGATATCATGAATCATGTTTGAGAGAAAACTATTTTCTCTTTCTAGTCCCTCAGAGGTTTGGAAGGTGATCTATAAGCTAAAACGAGAGCATATTTTCTGTAAATTCACATTATCTTTCTAAGTCATGTGAGAACGAAGTCTGACATTCTCAGTAAAACATGTTCATCCAACAAGGGCAGAGACTGTCAGTTGATTCCTTTGTGTTCTACTGCAGCTTCCCAGAGTGTTCTACAGAACAACTAGAGTGCTAACAGCCTTACTTATGACAAAAGTATAGCACACCTGAAGCCATTTTGATTGGAATAAAGTAGTAAATCTTAAAACCTTTAATTTAAAAAGGAATGCATTTTTTTTCCGTGAATATATATTTATTCACAGAAAAAAACATAGGTTTCAGGGGTGTTATAGTTAGCTGTCAATCTAGGGAGTCGGAATTGAAACTGGCCGGTCATTCCAGCTGCCTTCTGACGCCGTCCGCCAGTCAGAACCGGCTCATAATCCATATACAATGGCCTTTCTGCCGTCTAGATTACAAAACTCGGTTGCCAACAGGCTTTCCATGCCTGGCTTTCCGATATTAAAAGCCTGTTGGAAAGCAAGTTTGGAGACTGTTCTAGCAAGGCCTCCTTCTCCCTGCGGCCTCCAGTTGGGGACCTAGGGGTCACCTATGGTGCCCCCTGTTAATCCCTGCACTGCCTATGCCCATCTATGGCACGGTACTTTTCACCAATAAAAGATCTATATTGAAGACAACTGAGACAATAAAATAGGCCAGCGTCTCAATTTTCATGTTCCCATATCAATACACAATGATATCATTGAGTTCAAGAGTTCTGCTGCTTCTTCCAAGATTATATATACTATCATAAATGACTGAGTTAGAATCAGTCATCACATCTACTTCTTTGCCAACAATAACATGTTTCTGTTAAAACCCACAATTATTATCTATTGTTGTAGGCATCTCCTCTACATTCTTGTATTTACTACACCTCGTGTTCACCATTGGATTATTCACACATGCACTCAAACTCATTTAAACCATTGAAACTGAATTTCCCATGCATTCACTAGAAGTTACGTCTTCAACTAATTAAATTCTTCTATTCGAGGAACTTGATTTAATGCTCGTACAAATATTTGAGAAGCGTCCTATCTTGCCACATTTAAAACATTTTCTTCCCAAATTCAGCATATGTTCTTAAAAGAAGCAACATGCATCTTTGAAACCTATCTAGGACATTTGTTCCTTTCTTTCACAGCTATGTTTTTCTTGTTTCCGATTTTCTCACTTTTTATTCACTTTCACTTTCACTTTCAAATAGTCTTTATTTCGATGCACATATCATAAAAGACAATACATTAGAATTTAAAAAGTTTAAGAAAATTGGACATTCCATTCTCATAATTTTAACAGGACAACACAGCAGAAGAATACATCATCAAGTTAATCCATCCAAATACACAATAATTTGTCTAAAAACAGGATAATAACTATAAAAACGTAGAAAATCCCGGGCCAAAATACAATAAGCATCACAATATTTATATGACTATATAAATGTATGTATATAATGAATACTTTTAGTTTCGGCTTAACTTACGCACAAAAATTGCCCACGTCCAGTATAGAAATTTAGCAACAGCAATAACAGTAGATTCTGAACAATCTTTTTTGAGTATCTTTAACGCCTCTGTACCAGTGGTAATGCCCTTCAACATGCAGATAGGCTTCAACCAAGTGTGCCAGGGATATTTGTGCACTGGACAGATAAGCAGAATGTGTGCTATACTTTCCAGCTGAGATGGACAAAATGGACAACTTGGGCTGGTGTTAGCATGACATTTGCCGGTAAATGAATTGACTGGAAGCGTTCCCACCCTAAATTGGTGGTACCGTTTCCTATCGCAGGAAAGTGTGATGAAGTGCCAGTACCCTTTGAAAGCAATATCATGTTTTTGCTCCAGGAAGTCTCTTGTAAGAGATGGACTGATGCAGATCCTAAAACGTTTCATAGAAACCATGTTCCAGTACAACTCCGTAAAGGCCTTTCTGGGCGGAAAGAGATTAACTGCGGGATTCTCCCACAGAGAATTTAAGCCCATTGCGGTGTAAACTGCCTTGGCCTCTTTCATCCACATAATTCTACAAGCGCTATCAGCATCTCTAACTTCAAGAAAAGCCTGAGCATACTGGGAGAGCTCAGGGGTAACCCACAGCCTCCTCCAGTAGGCGACAGGTCTAAAACGTGCTACGTCCTCTATACATTGGCATCCCAGATCATAAAAGAGGGGCAATAGTGGCTTAGATGGTGGGAGGCCAGTTATTCCCCTCAGAAACTTATTTTGGGAGCTCGTTAAATCTGCTAAATTACTAAACATAGAGGACTGACGCGCTGATTTTAGTATTGTAAATTTTAAGAGCTGGGGCAATCGGTTTTGTAACTGAGAGGCGGAGTTCCTTTGTTAGGGCACCAGCTAGTTGTGCATGTTTAATAGCCAGCTGGTTGGTATGAGGTTTCCAATCTAATTTAGAACCTAGGCTTATACCGAGGTAGGAAAAAACTTGGGTCTGCTCTAGCATAACACCGTTCATAACCACCCTCCCTCTTACAAACTTATACTTGTGTAACACCATGAACTTTGTTTTATTCACATTGACGATAAGATCATGGTCCTTGCAGAACACCTCAAAACGCACAATAGCCTTCTGGAGACCTTGTTGCGTTTTAGAGATTAACAAGGTGTCATCTGCGAACATTAGCAGAGGGATCTTCCTACCATCGAGTTTAGGGGCATCAGTATGATGGTTCTTAAAGTACTGAATCACCCTATTAATGTACAGGGAGAATACACTTTTTATTCTTTCATATGTGTTCTTAGTAACTAATAAGATTTCAAGATTCAAGTTTCTCCAGATTCAAAGTTGGTATCAGGCCACAAACACAAAAATAGGAGAATTCAATGACTTCAGGAGAAATTGCTGTTGGGGGTCATACCAAAAAAATAAATTGTGATGTGGTATTGACTGAATATAGAGATGGAAGATGGGATTTTCACCTTGCCGGAGGATCTATGGGGAGGATGCTTGACGGAGATCACGCTGGAAGACTAATGGTAAGTATCTATGTCTATGTTGTACAAAATAGTTAAACCTGCATACCTGAGGAGGAATCGTCTTTTTGCCATCCATAGGGCCAATTGGAACCCCGAAAGGTTATCTAAATTTGGATCTCAAGGTGATGTGGCATGTCCAAAATGTTGCAGCAAGAAGGAAGATGATCTGCATATTTTTGAACACTGTCCAAAGATCCAGCCATTTTGGGAGTCAGTGAGTAATGTGCTATCTAATGCTTTGAACCTGCAAATCAAGGTAAGCATCTTACTAGTTATTTTTGGAGGTTTGGATCGGCAAATTACAATTACAGTTTATAACAATAGTGCAAAATTGTTTTTTTATACCATACTCTTGGCGTGCAGAGAGATTTGCAAACTGCGTGTGTCACAGGCCCCTCCAAGTTGTGTTGACTGGTTAAATTCCGCGAGGAGCATGGCCAAGCTGATCATTTCAGATAAGGGGAAAAAAGAGGTATGAATTTTGATACACCTCTTTCGTTGTTTTGAGCAACAAGTAAGAACTTTAGACCTAGGGTTCAATGATTAAGCCTTTCTCTGCCTTTGCTGACACCTTTTTCCACTGAGCAGGGTGGCTCGTGGAGATTGCATGTGTATTGAAATTGAAAGAGCAGTGATGTCACAATCCAAGGGTGATAAAAAGTGAATCCCCTTCTTGTTCCTTTCTTCAGCGAATTAGGTTTTGGACACCCCAGGTTGGAAACTTTAATGGAAAGGTGTGAACGAGGCAAATGATGACAGAATTTTTTTTTATTTAAGATTTAAAATGACAAGCAATCCACATTTAATGTTTTGAATGAAGCTATTGAACACTCAACATTTTTTGCCATGTCTATTGTTTCTTTAAGAGAAGAATTACTCGATCTTAAAAGCTGTTTCTGTATTGTTTTTTGGTCACACATCTAATAATTATCTGCTCACTATTTTAAATGTCTAAATTCACACCAAAAACCACAATTAGATCCAGAAGATCTGGTTCATGGTGGCATCAATGGTAGGGTAGCAAAGAGGAATATTGCTAGGGCCTGGGGTGCACGACTCCCAATGTAAGGCAGACTTGGACTCGTGCTGTGCAGCTGAAAAAGTGATGTATGAAAGCAGAGGTTTCCCCCGGAAATGGGAGAAAACATGGAGCCAATGGGCGGAATATCGGGGAATCTGAAAGGTTGGGGGTTGATGCAGTACAGGGGCCATAATTTACTGGTCATTAGAAGAGAACATGTGGTTTAAATATAGTTAAGTGATCAATTAAGATGCTACCCAGATGTTAGACTGCAAAGATGAATGTACCATGGGCATGTATTTATTCTGGGTATTAAAAATGTACCTGTACCAGTGAAGTTACTACTGCAACGGCCAATGGTTTAATAAAAATAATCTTTAAAAACACAATTAGCTGCATGAACTGTCAAAAAAGCTACACCTGAATCAATGGATTCATTACCATGCTTATGTTTTGTGTATAAGTCTGGGGTTCCTCTGTTAAGTGGTTTCTGAGACTATCCATTGCTCCAGTTAAACAATCCTAATCCTCTGCAGCTACACCATTGAGAGCAGATAATGGTGGTATATTCTCAAAAATGTCTTCTCCTTGTATCCCACTGAGATTTAAAAGAATAACCTTTTTTTCTGTTCAAGTCAAAAGAGTCACCATCAATAGCAAGCATGTAACTTTTAAAAAGTTGCAACCATTTTTCCCACTTCGTGTTGGGTTGGCCTGGATCATTTAAGAAGAATGTTGGAAGATTTCCCCACTGATGACCCATGTTAGAAATATAACAAGGAAGAATGCAATATAATGCAAATTTAGATGCCACAATACTCATATCTTGCAGTGAGAGTTGTCCACCTGTTGTTTTTCTGCTATAAAGTGCAGCTACACTTCTAAAATTGAGGCCCTTTTTCACGTTGACGCTGGGTGGTTCTGCGCACAGGAAATTGCTGTATGTGGGAAAAATCCAATTAAACAAAACATACTGTGATAGACAGACAGAGGCTTACACTGAGTTTTAGTATTTGAGGCTGAGTGAGCATATGTGTCAATACTGCAGTACGTGAAGCACCTTGCGTTCCACTACTGAAGCAGTTTTCATACCTTTGGAAACAACACTAAACAAAGCCGAGACTGGAAGGTGACTTCCTTCACGCTGTGGTGGTTCTAGCGCTGTTAATTAAACTCCCATCAGTGTCCAGTGGTTCATACATCCCTATCCTACTTGTTAGGGAGCAAACATGGCACAGCAGGATCTGTTTGTTGGTCTCTGCAGATGAAGCTCATTGCCTAAATGTAGTAAGTAGACACGTGAAGCAGTTACAGGTTACTCTTTTATTGCTGAGCCTACATACAATCAATCATTTGTAAAGTGCACTATGTACCCACGAGGGTCTCAAGGCGCTGGGAGGGGGGCGCTACTGATCGAACAGCCAGGTCTTGAGTATCCTCCTGATGGTCAGTAGGTCTTGGGTCTGTCGTAGGCTCAGTGGGAGGGTGTTCCATGTCTTGGCGGCGAGGTGGGAGAACAATCTCCCACCGGTGGTTGTTCTTCAGATGTGTGGGACGGTGGTGAATGAGAGGTCGGCAGAGCGTACCTGGCGGTTTGGGATGTAGAAGGAGAGCCGTCTGTTGATGTAGGCTGGGCCGGTCTTGTGGAGTGCCTTGTGTGCGTGGGTAAGGAGCTTTAAGGATATCCTCTTGTTGACAGGGAGCCAGTGCAGGTTTCTCAGGTGGGGGGTGATGCGGCCGTAGAGTGGTACGTCGAGGATCAGTCATGCCGAGGCGTTTTGGATGCATAGTAGTAGTTTGATGAGCTTGGTCGGGGCTCCCGCGTAGAGGTTGTTTCCGTAGTCAAGTCTGCTGCTGACGAGGGCATAGGTGACTGTCTTTCTTGTATCTGTCGGGATCCATCTGTAGATCTTGCGGAGCATGCGGAGGATGTTTGAAGCAGGAGGAGGAGACGGCGTTGACTTGCTTGGTCATGGAGAGCGTTGAGTCAAGGATGATTCCCAGGTTGTGTGCGTGGTCAGTGGGTGTCGGGGCTGCCCCCAGTGCCGTCGGCCACCAGGAGTCGTCCCAGGCTGAAGGGTTGGAGCTGAGGAAGAGAACCTCCGTCTTGTCCGAGTTCAGCTTGAGACGGCTGGTCTTCATCCAGTCGGCGACAGCCTTCATTCCTTCGTTGAGGTTGGCTTTGGCGGTGATGGGAAGGTGTGCACGTAGTGTGAGGTGGCAGACGATGTCGAAGGCAGCAGAGAGGTCTAGGAGGATGAGTGCTGCGGGCTCGCAGTTGTCCAGCAGGGTCCTGATGTCATCGGTGGCAACGATGAGGGCAGCGTCGGTGCTGTGGTTGCTGCGGAACCCTGACTGGGAAGGGCCCAGGATTCTGTTTTTCTTCGAGGTATTGGGTTAGCTGTCTGTTGACGGTTTTCTCGATGACCTTGGCCTGGAAGGGGAGCAGAGAGATGGGCAGGAAGTTCTTGGGTCTGCCTTATGTTTTTTTGAGTAGGGCGTTGCTCTCGGTGTGTTTCCAGATCTCTGGGAAGGTCGCGGTCTCGAGGGAAAGAAGAATGATGACGTTGCGCAGGTGAGGTGCGATGGATCTGCTTGCTCTGTTGAAGACATGGTGCGGGAATGGGTCTGACGGAGAACCTGAGTGGATTGTGCACATGGTCTTGATGCTGTTATCGATGCTCACGCTGGCCCAGGCTAGCAGGGGGTCATGGTCGATGGTGTGCGGAGGGTGGGTTGTGTTGCTGTCTGATGGGGCTGTCTGGGTGTTGAAACTGTTTTGGATGTCTGCTATCTTGCGGTGGAAGAAGGTGGCAAGGAAGTCGTACAGGTCTTGCGACCGCGGGATGTCTTTGGTATTTGAGCTGGGGTTGGAGAGTTCCTTCACGATGTGAACAGCTCTGGTGCTGCTTGATCTGAGTGCGGCCTTCGACACAGTCTCCCATGAGATCTGGCTCCATCGACTCAGGGAGATCGAGGGTAGTGGAACGGCCTGGGCCTGGTTTGCTTCTTTTCTATCTGAACGCTCCTTCCAGATCCATGCCCCCCCTCATCAGTCCAATACCCATCCCCTCAACTGCAGTGTCCCACAAGGCTCTGGGCTGAGCCCTACACTTTTTAACGTGTACGTCCGCCCTCTGGCCCTTTTGGCCAAGGCCCGGGGGATTAAAATGCTATCCTATGCGGATGGCACGCAGCTGCTATTTACCTTTTCCAAAGACCGCGGCCTAGATTAACTTAGGTGCCAGGAGGATATCTTGGTAGTCTCAGATTGGCTGGCGGGTAATTACCTCCAACTTAACTCCTCTAAAACGGAGGTGCTCCTGTTTGGGAGAGACTTGCACAAATGGGACCACCAATGGTGGCCCGCTGTGCTGGGTCCTCCCCCCCAGCCAAAAAACCCAGTAAAAAATGTAGGGGTCCTAATGGATAATTCCCTGCCCTTTGAACTGCATGCCAAAAAAGTGGCAGGCACTTGCTTTGGCCACTTACGTGGGTTGAAGCCCATCCTAGGATTATTTGCTGCTCCCATCCGTCAGATTATCATTCAATCAGTAGTCTTGTCTTGTCTGGACTACTGTAACAGACTTTTACTGGGTACCAATAAAACGGTCACGAAGAGATTACAACGGGCCCAGAATGCTGCCGCCCGCACTCTGTTTGCCCTTCTTAAATACTGTCAGACTCTCTGTATCCTTCATAAGATCCTGTTTAGCCAAGGCCCCCAGATTCTGCAGGGTGTTTGTTCATTGTATGTACCTACACAGGCTTGGCGCTCTGCTGATTTGCACCTGGCCTGCAAGCCCAGGGTGCCTAGCAGCAGAGCGGGCGGACGCTCTTTCAGGTCGCTACCTCCTGTCCTCTGGAATTCTATTACAATCTCGTCCCGCTGCTCCCAAAATCACTTGGCTTTGAGAAAACAGATTATAACCTGGCTGTTCACTTCCATCTAGTCGGGGCGTTTTCTTGCTCTGTTGCACCTGTACTGGACTTTCTGGGCGGTCCTTTCCTTAGCTTCCACCTTTACTTTTGTCGCCCGATCTGCTAGCGCTGGGACGCCCCGGTGCTGGGGTAGCCATGCGCGTTTATAAATTTCGTTAACATAACATAACATAACATAACATGTTGAAGAGCACCTTGCTATTGTGTGCATTGTTGTTGAGGCGCTCTTTGAAGGAGGTCCTCTTGGCCGCCCTGATGAGGTGGTGGTAGTTGTGTATGGCGTCCTTGTGTGCTGCGTGGCTGTCCTGAGTTTGTTCTATGTGGATAAAAAACCTAGGACATCAGCAAAATTGAATGACCAATTAACATAAATCAGTAGGTGTGAAGAATGGACAAAAAAAGTAAAATTGTATACAACTATATATTTAATAAGTATTGATTAAAAATCATATAGAAGGCAAACTATATGATCTCAGTAAAAATATAATTCATTAAAAACAACATATACGTGTCAAAATATAATACATTTCCTAAAAATTATGCACATAGTAGAAAACAATACATTCATATAATTAAATAACATGAGAATACAGTTATGAAGCAACTCGACGCGCGTTTCGGCAGAAAACCGCCTTCTTCAGGAGTCTCTGCTGATAATCTTAAGTCGTATAGATATCGTCTTATTCTACCCACTTGATGTCCAATGGGGAAAATCTCAAGGGGATCGTTGTAAGGTTCGAGCGATGATCACTGAATCAACTAAACATTCCCGGTGCTCTGAAGTTCTATAGATAGAGCTACATATTTTGCTGTGAGTGCTGATATTGCCAACAAAATCACCTGATTTATAGCTTTCTAAATCACAAGGAGTGTCTCAAACGGGATTCTTACTCGTAATTGATAAAGTAGTTCTTGCAATTTAAAGATAGCGCAGTCAGAAGAACTTTGGCATTTCTAAAGAATGTATCTTTAGGGATTCTTGATCATTGTAGAGATACTCGGCGTTTTGACGAGAATGGTAAAACTATGGTATTTCTGACGAATATATTATACAGGATTCTTGGTCATTATAGAGATACTCGGCGCTCGTAGAAATGATGAAAATAGTAAAACTGTTTCAAGAACAGAATCAAACGGACAGCAAGATGGTGCTGCTCCAAACGGACATGGATCGTTACATCGGGTCCTCCAGTCGTAAAAGTCCTGAGTTTGTTCACTGTGCCATTTCTTCTCTAGTTTCCGGCAGGCTTGCTTGGAGGCTAGGAGTTCTGGGGTGAACCAGAGGGCCCTCTTGCTAGTGTTTCTGTGGGGGGGGGGTTCTTCAGCGGGGCGAGAGTGTTGGCGCAGTCCTCGATCCAGTGTCTGAGCCTGTGGGCAGTGTTGTCGGTGTTGGAAGGTTTGGTGGGTGTGCTGAGAGCGAGGCTTGCGTGTAGTTGGTCTTCTGTGATTTTGCTCCAGCAGCGGCGGGGGATATGTTGGGGGCGGTGGTGTGTGGTGGGCTTCTGGAAGGCGAAGTGGATGCAGCGGTGGTTAGTCCAGAGGAGTTCGGTGGTGTGGCTGACGGAGACATGCAGGCTTGAGGAGAAGACGGGGTTTAGCGTATGGCCGGCGGAGTGGGTGGGCGTTGTGATGAGTTGCTTCAGTCCAAGGTTGGCGAGTTTATCGATCAGGGTTGTGGAGTTGTTGTTGTTGTTGTTCTCACATACGTGTCAAGATAATACAACAGCAGCAACAACTAAACTCAACATTTTAAAGCAACAGAAAAACAATGAGAATTATAGCAATCATTAGCAAAGCCAATAGATCTCGCATATGCAGGCGCTATTGGCTTTGCCAATGTGTTTTAGCCTTATTGTACACCAGTGTGGCTGCTGTTCAACATGGCTAAAAGTTAGTGGCTCAGAGGAGAATGGTTTGGAGTGTCATAGAGTGGAATAGCGAAGTATGGAGTAGAGTGTTGCAGAGTGGAGTGGCAGAAAGTGTTGTGTTTTGCAGTAGCATTGTGTGGAGTCGCGCAGCGTGGCATACACTGGAGTGGCATAGAGTAGAGTGGACTGGTGTAGAGAGCATTAGCGTAGAGTGTTGCAGAGTGCAGTCGCAATGAATTCAACAAATACAATGCAGCATAATAGAATTCAGTGGCATAGATTAGAGTGGTGCATAGAAGAGTGCACTAGTGCAGAGTGAAGTGGTGCAAAGTAGACTGACACAGAGTAGAGTGGCGAGGAGTGCAGTGGGGCACAGTGCAGCGGGCAGAGTGCAGCAGCTCAGAGTACAGTAGTTTATTTATTTATTTATTTTAGCGTTTTATATAGCGCTGACCTGACCTGTGGGTATCGGAGTGCTTTACAACAGTGTTTCATGATAGTTACATTGTAGAGCAATCTTAAACATGAAGTTCGGCAGTTCAAGAGTGCTGAGACTTCTTGAGGTAGTGGTTGAGTCCTGAGGTAGCCTTGTCGAATGCTTTATTGAGGAAGGCCGAAAATTTTGAGGCAGCTTAATTTTATTGCACATTTGTCTTGAAGTGGGCTGAGGTGGATCTGAGCAATGTAGAGTCAGAGAGCACTGACGTCAGGGATAGCGTGAGGGCGGCGGCTAACTATTTGGGAGGGAGCGGTTAGGAGTAGGGCTTTTTGGTGTTTTTTTAATTTTGTGAAGGATGGGATAGTTCTGATATCTGCTGGGATGGAGTTCCAGATTTTTGGCGCGTTTCCAGCAAATGACCTCGCAGCTATTTTATGTTTGCGTGTTCTCAAGGGGATGAGAAGGAGGGAGTTCGAGCTCCTGAGGTTTCTTGTCTGCCCGGCCCTCTTGAGTTTGGCGGCCAGATAGTACGGTTTTCTAGTGTGAAGGGCTTTGTGTGTGAGGTAGGCCGTTCTGAAATTAGCTCGCTGTTCAACTTGGAGCCATTTTAGTTCTCTTAGTACTGGTGAAATGTGGTCGTATTTCCTGATTACAGTGACCATTCTGGCTGATGCGTTGAGGGTTATTTTGAGGGGAGCCAGGTGGGATTTTGTGGTGCCGGTTAAGGTTGCGTTGCCATAGTCGAGTCTGTATCGCACCAGTGATTGGGTGGCTTGGTTGAGGTCTTTAGTAGGGATGAATGGTTTAATTTTGTAGAAATGCATTAGGTTGAGGAAGGCAGTCTGTGCAGAGTTTTTGATGTGGTTGGTCATGTCCAGTTTAGGGTCTAGGGTGATTCCTAGGGATTTTACGGAGTTAGCCAGAGTGCGATTACCATTTAGAGCATCCATAGCTTTAAGCTATTCTGCGATTTGTGGATTCTCTTCTTTGTTGGAGATGAGGAGGAACTCCCTTTTGTCCTGATTGAGTTGAAGGAGATTTTGGGACAGCCAGCGTTGAATTTCTTTGTAGAGTGTTGTTAAGTTTGAGGTTGTTGTTTGGGGAGGAGGTTTATAGATAGATCTTGGTGTCATCAGAGTATAGGTGCAAGGGGATATTCGCCTTTTTAAGTATGGTGGTGAGGGGTTCCATGTATATGTTGAACAATTGTGGTGAGAGCAGTGAGCCTTGGGGCACACCCCTGCTGACTGGACGGAGGTCGGAGGTAAAGTTTTTGATTTTTATCCTTTGCAAGCGGTTCTGGAGGAAAAAGGTACCCCAGCGGAGGACCTTCTCATCGGCACCAACCCTTTCTTGTAGGGCTTGATGAGAAGTTGGTGATCTACCGTGTCAAAAGCTGCCGATAGGTCGAGGAGAATGCAAAGGCAGCAGTGATCGGAGTCCAGTGACTTATGGATGTCATGTGTGATATTGAGGATCGTAGTCTCAGTGCTGTAACCTTTTCTGAATCCCGATTGGTGGGGGTCAAGAAGATTGATGTTGTCCATGTTTTGAGTCAGTTGTGAAAGGACGCGCTTCTCGAGGATTTTGGATAGGAGGGGGAGATTGGAGACGGGTCTGAAATTGTTCAGGTCCATGCAGTCAAGGCTTGTTTTTTTTAGTAGTGGCGTTACTTGACCGACTTTAAGGCATTCAAGACATGATGCCGGATCTCAGGGAGCTGTTGATGATTCTGCACCAGAAAGGGGCTATGGAGAGTTTGTGTTTTTTGATCAATTGAGTGGGCATAGGGTCCAGGACATGAGAAGCAGATTTGGAGTTGGAGATTAGCTTGATAATCTTGGCTTCCGTGATGGGATTGAAGGGCTTCCTTGTAATTGTGGGGTATAGGCATGTGCTTTTTATTGGAGCTGAGGGCAGGCTTTCGCAGGCAGGATTAGTGCTGGTGTCTAGCGAGTGTTCAATCTTGGAGATTTTTTCTTCGAAGAAGATGGCAAAGTGTTCGCATAGTTCCTTGGAGGCCTGGGTGGAGGGTACGGGGGCCTTGGTAGTTTGTTACTTGATGATTTTAAATAGTTCATTATGCCTGTTTTTTGCATTGTCCAGGGCGGAGCAGAAGAAGTTGGTGTTTTCATTACGGATTTATTTTCTGTATTTTCTCCGAGCTGCTTTGAGTTCTTCTAGAAGGCTAGCGGAGGGGTTGTTTCTCCAGAGTCTTTCTATGGCTCTAAGTTGTCTCCTTTCGTTGTTGATGTCCGCATTGAACAAGGATCTGCATGGGATGTTCCTGTTTTTTTTTTGTTTCAGAGGGTCTATCTGATCTAGAATGGATGTCAGGGATGGGTTGTAGTGGTCAGTGAGTTCTGTCGTGGATAGATCATCTGAGGAGGTAGTGAAGAGAGAGTTGACTTTTTCCTCCAGGCCAGTCATGTTGAGCTGAGTGAGATTTCTGGTCGATTTGGGCTGTTCTTGGGTGGGGGGTTGTATAGTGGCTGGCTGAGTGAGGTGGAAGAGGATTAAGTGGTGGTTGGACCAATCTACGGGCAGGGTGTGGCTTATCGTCACTGTGTCACGATTGGCTATGATGGCAATGGTTCCTTGTTGTGAGTTGTTTCTGTGCAGTGTTGTGTGAGGTTGTTATTGCATAGTAACTCACTCAGGTTTTGGATTAGCGGATTGTTATCTTTGTTCCAGTGTATGTTGAGGTCGCCCAGAATAAGGTTGTTTGCATCTCGTAGTGAGCCTTGGGCAGTTAGGTCAGATAGGTGTTCAGTGAAAGTGGTGGAGATGCCTGGGGCTAGTAGATAAGGTGTCAGGTTAGTGTTTTTTTTGTTGCAAGTGTTGATGTTGACAGGCACTCAAAGGTGTTGTAGTTGGAGGAGTCTGTTTCCGTCACTGAAATATTGTCTCTGTGGATGATTGCTAAGCCTCCTCCTCTTTGGTCTTTTCTGTCTTTGTTGGTGATTGTAAAGCCTGGGGGGACGAGAGTGTCTAGGAGTGGAAGGGAGGAATCATTAAGCCAGGTTTCGCTGATGAATGCTATGTCAATGTCGTGAGTGAGGATGGATTCTGATAGTTCTGTGGCATGTTTGGTGGCTGATCTGCTATTTATGAGCATGCAGTTTTTGGGTGTTGTCTCTGTTTTGGGTTTCTCCGTTAGGGGGGCCGTGGGGATGTTAGAGCGGGTGGTCGGAGGCCTAGGTGAGTTTGGGGGGGCTTGGTCTCTACCTAGTCCGGTGATCACCTGGATTTTGGATTGGAGGGTGACAGCAATAGGATTGTCGTACGAAGAGGTGAGATCCGCCGTATCGCTCTCAGACATAGCATCTCTGGTTGTTTTTGGTCTCTGTGTCAGATTGGGGAGGGGGTTAGCTACCCATCTCTGGAGGGGACAGTGGACGGTCTTTGTTGTGTCTGAGTAATGGAGGAGTGGGTGTCATGCGGTTGTTGGTGCGCTGCGAGATTGGTTAGGATTTCACTAAGGCCCCGGATTATAGTAGTTATCTTGGTTTCCAGCATGGAAAGTCGTTGGTCAGTCTCTAGTTCGTTGAGGTAACAGGACTGGACCTGTGCAGGTGTGTTGGGCCTGGGCGGGGGGGAGAGTCTCAGGGTGTTGGGTAGCTTAGTGGTGGCTGTGTTGTCTGTGTCGGGTCTGGGGAGAGGACCTCAGTGAGATTGGTAGCCTTATTTTGGTTGTGTTGTTCCGTTTACTATAGAAGTGTACAGTGGAGCAGAGTGGAGTTGCATAGAGTTGAGTGATGCAAAGGGCAGTGGTGTAGACTAGAGTCAAGTGCCATAGAGTGCAGTGGTGCAGGGGGCAAAGTAGAGTCGAGTTGTATGGAGTGGTGCAGAGTAAAGTATAGAGTGCATTGGCTTAGAGTAGAGCGGTACAGAATGGAGTGGGGTAGAGTTGCGTGATGAAGAGGGCAGTGGCACAGAATTGAGTAGCATAGAGGGATATAGTGCAGTGTAGAGTGGTGTAGAGTTCAGTGGCAGAGAGTGCAGTGTTTTTTTGTTTTTTTTATCCTCATATTGCGATTTTTATGTTTTTTAGAAATACCAGGGTTCAGCCTCTGCAATGAGTGTACCAACACTGCCCCAAAATACAAGTGTGCAAGGGGAGTTTCCCAACCGATCCATTTTGCAGAGGAGTCCCCCTTGGAGCCATTACATAAATACCTTTTCTGTTTTTTCGTTAGTGGGGGAGAGATAGCCACCATTGACTACTCGATGAGTATTATACCCATCAACAGATGTCACCATCGCTTAATCATAGGCTCACCAGAAGTTGTTTCTTTTAGTATGCTTTCCCCTTCTATCTAGTTTGTTTGTTTTCAAGTCTGAATTCATCCATTCCCCAACCGTAGGGGGTACTGAACCAACCCACTCAATACAAATCTCTCTTCTTGCGAGGAGAATCAAAACAAAAAACAAGTTTTCTTGCTCTTTTGTTAGCTTACCCACTCCTATATTACTGTCAATCCTAAAAAGTGCAAGAGTGGTACTTACAGTTAGTTGCTGTTGAGGGATTGAACGTAAGGTCTTACCCACTTCAGACCAGAACTCTTCGAGAGATGGGCACTCTTTAAAGATGTGGATGTCATCTGCCTTCTCCTCTCCACATTTCGGACATTTCCTGATTTGGGCGCCTTTAAATTTGGACAATTTTTTAGGGGTCCAATAGGCCCTATGGATCGTGAAGATGTGATTCCTTTTTAAAGCTGCTGATTTTAGTGTAGCCCAGCATTTCTCGATTGATTTAAGCCACACCCCCTCAAGGTCTGGAATATGTAGAGTCTTCCCCCAGATTAGTTCTGCGATCTGAGCATCTTCGTCTTCTGATGTTATTAGGGCCCAATACTATCTGGCTATCTTTCTTTATGGGTAGAACTTTCTGCATTTCTTTCTCCAGCTCTTCAGTATCCTTATCCTTATGTGTAAGAGTATTTGCCCAACTAGAAAGCTGATAGTATTTGAATTTGGAGATGGTAAAGTTAGTGATGGTTTGAAGATCCTCCCAAGAGATCAGTGATGATCCATTTAGTATTTGACCCCAGTGCTCGATGTTGGCTGTTTTTAACAGGTTTGCCAAGCTATCTGTTGGACCCGGCCCTTTTGGCAGGTTCACCCCGAGACTTTTTGCTTTTTCCTAGCCTGTTTCTGTGACCTGGTGTTGGTGATTTTAGGCCTCTGCGCACTTTTTCACTGCGGTACAGTGTAAAGTGCTTGAGCTCTCTGTGTATGTGTGGTGAGTGACCTGCCCTCCCATAGAAATGAATGGGGAATATGTATGCCCATGGTAGTTCCTGATGTGTGGGGAGTGCAGGGTCGAGTTTGATATGTACGAACCTGTGAGATTGAATGCTGCGTAATGATAAATGCGGCATGACTGTGTCTAGTCTAGAAGTGCCACTTTTTGAAGTCATGATTCAGAAAAGGGGGTGGTGATGGACAGAGTATCTGAATTAAGCAGAACACTCCTACCCAGTCCAAAGATCAGGGCTTGATCCATCACCGTTTTTTAGCTCACTGCACCATCCCAGCTCAGAACCTGGCTATATGCAAATTAGTCTGTCCCTGGCCCAGTGCATCATGGGAACAGGGCAAACCAAACTACCAAGCCAATTCTTATACTGGGAAGGAAATAAGCTTCCGGGGACCGGTTTCTGGCATTACAGCCGTCTTCGGCCCGGCTTGCTTGATTTCTGATGGTGCAGTGAGCAAGGGACTCACATCTGAGTATACCCTTCCACGCTTATGGTGGACAAAATGATTCAGAAAAGGGGGTGGTGATGGACAGAGTATCTGAATAAGGCAGAACACTCCTACCCAGTCCAAAGATCAGGGCTTGATCCATCACCGTTTTTTTTTTTTTTTTAATTTTTATTTTGCAGTATATCAGTTGAAAATAGAAAGGGGGTGGGAAACAGTAAGAGGGGAATCAGAAAAGGAAGAGAAAGACAGGCGACATACCGCCACAAAACCCCACACAGGGGGCGCAAAAATAGGGAGGGGCGCATCCAAAGAAGAAGGGCGATAGGGCTCCATAGTCCACAGGTAGTCAACAATAGGCCGACAAGCAACGGGGGAGCTTCCACCCAATGCAGATTCTAGTCCAGAACAGGCACCCTTAGGTCGAAAGAACCGCCCAAGCTCCGCTCATGGCCCAGTAGCCCTCCCTAGGCATAGCCAGTCGCAACGAGAGAGAGAACAGGAAGAAGAACACAAGACAATTACCCCAACTATCCCCCACCCTCGTCCCACCCCAACATCACCCTCCCCCCAGTGGCGGCGACCAGCAAGCAAACAAAGCAGTACAGACATTCTCGAGATTAAATTTGGAAAAGATGGAGAGATCGCAACGTTGACGGGCATACAGCCGAAGGTAAACCTCGGGACAGAAATCTCACAAGCGAGCCCCAATTGTACATAAAGTTCTTAAAGTTCCCCAGGAAGATGTCAGAGAGGCGTTCCATGCTCAACAGACGCCCCAGTCGGGCATGCCACAGGGAAATAGCCGGGGTAGATGGGGACTTCCACGCTGCCGCTAGAGTCATCTTGGCCGCACCCAAACACAACCACATAACACGCTTATCTGCCCTAGTCTGGTGTTCAAGCAGCGGGTCCCTAAGCCCTAATAGGACAAAGTCCATGGAGTTCGGAATCGGGTAACCCAAGATGTCCTTAATGCGGGATAGAATCTCAGCCCAGAACGGCTTGATGGTGGGGCAGTCCCACCATATATGGCTAAAGTCTCCCAACATCCCACAGCCCCGCCAACACCTATCCGAAGTAGCTGGAAATATGCGGTGTAATTTGGAGGGATATAAGTACCAATCAAAGATGAGTTTCATATGTGCCTCTCTGAGGTCAGTAGAGTGATTGTGCACTGTCACATCTCTCCATAAGGCCTGCCATTCGTTAGTAGAAATGCCCCTCCCCAGTGTGGATTCCCAATGGTCTTGGTATCGCGGTCGCGGGGACACGGTAGAATCTAATAACAGTTTGTACAGGAAGGAAATCGTACCCCTCATGGTAGAAGTGTGAAGTAGGAAGGACTCAAATTTCGACAAGGGTCTAGTAGCTGCGTCTACTACGGCAGGTGACGTCGCCCAATGCAGGAGCTGGAGATGTCTAAAGCGTTCCGTCGGGAGGACACCATAATCCCTCATACAGTTGTGGAAAGTGAGGGGTTCGACGCCATGGAACAAGTGGGTGAGGGCTCTACAGCCACCCTCCCTCCAAGCGTCAAAGGGACCTTCCATCAGGGCCGGGGGAAAAGCCGGGTTGAAGTGAATCGGAGTGAATGGGGACGGGAATGTGGTCCAACGGTCGTCACCGCTTACCGTGTCCCATACCTTCAGCACCGTGCTCGTGGGGGTGCTAATGTAAGCATTCTTGGGGTGGTCTGCCTTAGGCTTCCAGGCCAGATCCCAGATGGAGCGGCCCGCAACGCTCCGATCCATGTGGAGCCAGTGCTTTTCCGACTTCTGTTGGGACCACTCCACGATGACCCTCAATTGGGCAGCTTTGTAGTACAAATGCATGTCCGGAAAGCCAACCCCCCCCTCCAAGCGTGGGCGTCGCAGGATTGAGAATGGAAGCCGTGCTCGGCCGCCCTGCCAGACATATCTCAGCATCACGGTCTTCAATCGGCGGAAGTAGTCTAGGCCTATCGGAATAGGCAAAGCCTGAAATAAATACAACAGTTTGGGAAGGAGCACCATTTTAAGGGCGTGTATCCTGCCCAGCCACGAGATGAATTTAGGCTTCCATCGTTCCAGCTCAATTTTTACGGAAGATAACATCGGGGGGAAGTTAGCGTGGAACAGGGCATTCACGGTGGAAGTCAACCGCACGCCCAGGTAGAGCAAGGACTCCGACGCCCAAGCGAGTGGAGTGAGCAGCCTGGTCAGTTGCACCTCCCCCGCCGAGAGGGTCAGGTTTAGGATGTAGGATTTATCGAAATTAACCTTGAAACCCGCCACCTCCTCGTAGGCAGAGAGCACTGAGTGGACATGCGGCAGTGACAGCGCCGGCTCCCTGATAGACAACAGGACATCGTCCGCAAAGAGCGAGATCTTGTGCTGCTCGCCTGTAAAGGGAAGTCCTAGAATCTTCTTGTTGTCTCGCACCGCCAACGCTAATGGCTCAATACTAAGAGCAAAGAGAAGGGGTGAGAGGGGACATCCCTGGCGCGTCCCTCGGGAATGACGAAAGCTCGTGGATCTATGACCGTTGACCAACACACGAGATGTAGGGCCACTGTAGTTAGCCTCAATCATCCTCACGAAAGAAGGCGAGAAACCGAAGGCTACTAGTGTCTAGTGCAAAAACCCCCAGTCGACGCGGTCGAAAGCCTTCTCTGCGTCGAGCCCTACTAGCACCGCGTGTATGCGAAATCGCTCCGCCTTTTCGATGAGGTGTATGACGCGGCGTAGGTTGTCATGGGTCTGTCTGCCTTTAATAAACCCCGATTGATCAGGATGGATCAGGGCAGGCATCAGGTCCTGCAGCCTACCCGCCAGAATAGAGGAATACAGTTTGGCGTCCAGGTTGAGAAGCGCGATCGGGCGGTAGGATGTACAATGGGTAGGATCCTTCCCCGGCTTGGGAATAATACTGATCAGAGCCTCAGCCATAGAGTCCGTGGTCCTGCCATCAATCGCCATTGCGTTGAAGAGGGAGACTAAGTAGTCGCACACTTCAGAAGCAAACGTTTTGTAGAAGAGGGCCGTGTAGCCGTCAGGCCCGGGGGCCTTGTGCAGCTTCAGGCCTTTAATGGCATCCAAGACCTCCTCTCGAGTGATGGGGGAGGATAGTGACTCGTTCCATTCCCTAGAAACCTTCGGGAGAGACAGGCCCTCCAGGAATTTGGATTGTGCGCCGGGATCAAGGGCGTCACTCGAGTAGAGTGCCGCATAAAAGCGCCCGAATATGGCCGCCTTGTCCGCATCTCTATGCTGAACAGAGCCCGCCTGATCGCGAATACCCCCAATATAATCCTTCTCGCGTTTGTCCCGGAGCTGCCGGGCAAGATGGCGCCCGATCTTGTTGCCCTGGGAGTAGGAGGCACGTCTAAGTCGCAAAAGAGTAAATTCCGCCCTGTTATTATAATGGGCCTTCAGTTTCCCTCGCACCGCCGTCAGGGGGCGCAGGGTCACCCTGGAAGGGTTCGCCTTGTGGGCCTGTTCCAAAGTAGCCAGTTCCAATTCCAGAGCCTCCCTCTCCTCGCGCCTTAGCTTATTTAGGTTCGCGTTGAGGGCGAGGCATGTGCCCCGTAAAGAGGCCTTGCACGCGTCCCACGTGGTATACACCGACGTGTCTGTGGGTGGATTGAGGAGGAAAAAATCAACAATCGCCTTGCGTAGGGCCTTACAAGATTCCTCGTCTCGCACCAGAGCTGCCGGGAAATACCACTTGCGCCAACCATCCCCCCCGGTAGCCCAGTGCAGTCCCAGAACCACAAGGCTATGGTCCGAGAGCGAGAGCGGAAAAATACTAGCTAATTGTATGTCCCCCCGAAGGGCCTGACTAATCAAGATATAATCGATGCGGGAGTACGAGTGATGGACATTGGAAAAAAAGGTGTAATCCTTGTTCTGCGTGTGGAGAAAGCGCCAACTGTCAATCAGCCCCATGTCGCCTAACTGCCGTTTAGTTTCCTCTGAGAAGACGCCAGTGTCTGCCCTGCGGCCCCCAGAGCTATCTAGACCTCTGTCCCATATCATATTGAAGTCGCCTAGTAAGAGTGAGTGACCCTCCACAAAGTCCCCCATCTTGTCCAGCAGCTCCTGCAAAAAGCCATTCTGTCCTGCATTAGGTGCATACAATACAGCAAAAGTACACAGGCGGCCACGCAACAGTCCCTTCACCAGTAGCCAACGGCCATCCCTATCCACACTCACACCCATGGGTTGAAAATGCAGGGAAGCCCGGAAGAGTAGGGCCACCCCTCTATGCTTCGTGGCTGCAGAGGCCCTGTAGATAAGGGGGAACTGCCTATGACGAAGCCTCAACTCATCCCTCCTAGCCAGATGGGTCTCCTGGAGGGCCACCACATCCAAATGGTGATCTATGATGTACTTCCAGAGTTTCTGCCGCTTCTGCGGGGAGTTAAGGCCCTTTACATTCCAAGTTCCTATGCTGACAGGCATAAGGGGCAACATAGATTCCACGCCATGCTCACAGCCAGACAGCCACGGTGCCCGCACCGGTCCCGCACATGCACCACGAACCAAGCCCAGGGAAGAGAAACAGACACAGGGACTCCAGGGAAGGATCCCAGCCACAGCCACCCCCGGAGGCCCGCCCGGTCACTTCGCAAATCCCGCGTGATATCCACGTTCCTAAGGCATGCAAGGGTCAAAGAAGGCAGATCCCGAAACAATATACAAAATATAGAAGAAAATATCAAGAAAGGCCCTTTCAACACACACTCATCACACACTGCCGCCGCCACTCCCCGAACTCCCATCCCCAACCCAAATCGTCTTGTCAGGACATCCATATGCAGAGCGCCAACAAACCCACCCTCTACCCCCCCAAGAACAAACTACAACAAAATGCAACTCAAGGCACCGAACCTGAACCTCGCAGTCTTCAGTTCCAGCAGGTCACGGTTCAAAAGTCCCCTACTGGACTGGGGTTGGGGCAGGGGTGTCCACCTGGGGACCCCCAGGTCCAAAATCCGGGGTGTCTTCTCCAAAAGTACCTTGTACCCCGAGGACCTCAGGCCAAGAGCCCCTCCGACGCCACTCCATAAGGTCGGGGTCACGCTGCTCCAGAGCTCATTTGGGAATCCGTCATGGTGGCGGAGGCCACCGAAGCCACTGCGGCCCCTCTCTCCTGCTCACTAGTCGCCGAATCCGGCCGCCGCCGCTCCGGGGACGGGCCCACCCTGTGCCATGAGGAAGAGCGACGCCATCTCCGGAATGAAGAGCCACGCGCCTCCTGCGACGGTTCCGTTTCCTCAATACCCAGAAGATCCATTGCCTCCCGCAGGGAATTGATCTGTCGTAGCCGATTCTCCCATCGAAAGATGATCCGGAAAGGATGGCCCCATGAGTAGGTTATTCCGCGCCCCCGGAGAAAGGCGGTCACGGGTCGGAAGTCCCTTCGTTTCTGCAAGGTCGTCGCCGCCAGGTCCTGGTAAAGCTGGGGGTGATGGCCCCTGAATTGCAGCGAAGCAGTGGTTCTCGCTTTTCTCAATATTTTTTCCTTTATCTGAAAGTCATGTACGCAAACGAGGATATCTGGAGGCGGCCCCCCGCCCCTCCTGGGCAGCCCCACTCTGTGCACTCTATCCATCTGGATGTCACGCACTTCTTCATCCTCTAAGATCTGGAGAAACAAGGCCAGGACGTACCCACGCAGGTCCCCCGCTTCCCCGTCCCATGGCACTGCTTTAATACGAATGTTATTTCTTCTGGAGCGGTTCTCCAAATCCTCTGCGTGGGTTTGCAAATCCAGATTTTGCTCCGTGAGGCGTATGATGTCCTGTTGGAGTTGGTGCACATCGTTCGCCATGCTAAGGTCATGGTCCTCCAGCGTCGCCACCCTTTCGCCAATCCCATCCACGTCCCTCCGTACCTCCCGGAGGTCCGAGGCCAACTGTGTACGGAGTTCAGAAATGTCTTCCTTGATAGTTGCGAAGAGTTCCTTCATGAAGGCTTTAGTTGCTGGCGCCTCATCATCCGATTGTCTGGAGGAGCCGCTGGCTCCCGGCGACGCCGGTTGCTGCGATGATTTGGGGACTACCTCCTTCCCCGTCTTCCCCCCTCTGCGTTGCGAGTTGGACATGGCTGCGAGCTGCGTCCCCGCACTTCCACTTAGGCACTGGATAGCTGCCGCTGGGAGGGCGAGGCTCGGGTCGGTGACTCACCGCGTTAGGACGGCCTGTTGATGGTGCTATTCGCCCTCTCCAGGGGTCATTCAGGCACGACGTCGAAAGTGCGGTCACTCTCCCACCAGGCCACCACCACTCGTCGAGGCTTCTAGCGTTCAAGGGTCCTTCCAGCGGGAGGGCCTACACCCCAAAGCAGGCGACCAGGCACGTGGCCTGTGGGGTCCCAATACAGCACGGACCGGTCCGCCACCGTCAGAGCCCCTCCAATTTGGCGCCAGTCACTCAATCACTAGAAGGACCCACCACCCAGGTGGGCGGCAGTCCTGGCGCTCCGCTCTCCAAGATCTGCGCCAGCAAGCTGCAAGACCTCCGCTCCCCCCTGGCGCCAATGCACAGCTGAAGGGCGCAGCCGCGCCGGCGGAGCCTCCTTCGGAAAAGTTCTCCACAAGAGCAATGTCAGGCCACTCCACAGTGTCTACTAGCAGAGCCAACTGGGTATCCAAAGCCCCGCCACTACCGTGAGCCGGCCGCCAGATTTTTAAGTCTCTCCTTGCGTTATGCGGCCGTGTGCAAGGCCACGCGCCGGCCCTCCAACCACTTTCACTCTCCAGGCTCGAGTCCGGAAGGCCCCACGTTCCTGGGCAGATACTGGGCCTCGCTACCACGCAGCTCTCCCCTTCCTCCCCCGCCGGTAGACACACCAGTCTGCTGCCCTCCGAGAAGGGGGATCCGCCTGCTCGTCCCCCGCCGGGCCTGTGCTACAGCGCTCGGATCAGCTCCGTGTTCTGTGGGCCGCCCCTCAATTCGGTGTCCGGCTCTTCTGCCAGCCCCCCGCGGCGTCCAGCCACCGGCGCGGCCCGCCGAGTGCTCCTCCCAGCGCCTTCCAGCAAGCGCTCCTCAGCCGGCGAGTTCAGTTCCCCGCCTCACCCGCTCAGCGCGATATAGCCAGCGCCGATGCTGTGCCAGGGCTCGGGTCCGCTCCGCCTCCTCCGGCCTCCAGGTCACGCGAGGCCGCCGCCTCACAGGCCGCAGCTCGGCTTCCCTCAAACGGCTCCTGCCGGCCACCCTCCGCCGAGGTGACGACACCGGGGCACACCGCTAGCAATCGGCAGCCTCCGCCGATCGGGCAGCATAGGCAGGACGCCTTGGGACCCCGCAGTAAGTCGCTATGTAGGATCGGCGTCGGAGAGGCTCGAGAAAGCGTCCTACTCCGACGCCATCTTGGCCACGCCCCTCCCATCACCGTTTTTTAGCTCACTGCACCATCCCAGCTCAGAACCTGGCTATATGCAAATCAGTCTGTCCCTGGCCCAGTGCATCATAGGAACAGGGCAGACTAAACTACCAAGCCAATTCTTCACCAGAAAGGAGACAAGCTTCCGGGGACCGGTTTCCGGCATTTCAGCCGTCGTCGGCCTGGCTTGCTTGAATCCTGATGGTGCAGTGAGCAAGGGACTCATGTCTGAGTATACCCTGCCACACCTATAGTGGCCAAAAACGATTCAGAAAAGGGGGTGGTGATGAACAGAGTGTCTGCCCCTGGATGCCTGGAGGACTTCTGGGGGGACCCCTCTGCCTTGCCTGGGCTGATGGGGGAACTTTGCTTTGCCCTGGGATCCTTTGGACCTTTTTCCTATCCCCCCAGGACTTTGCTGGACTTTTCCTGATTCCCCCTAGCGCCTGGGAGCACTTTGTCCAGCTTCCAGCGCTTAAGAGCGCTCTATTTTGCCTGTAGCGCTTGGGAAGCGCTTTATTTGGCTGCTAGCGCTTATGAGCGCTTTGTTTCATTTATAGCGCTGGGAGCGCTGTAATTTTCCCCTCAGTGCGTGGTAGCGCTGTTATGGCCTTCCGCAGCTACCCACGCCGCGTATTCACTTTTTATTTATTTATCTCGAGGGAGCCCACCCCTCGGAAAATGATTCCCCACCTGCCTGCCTAAGCGGGGCTGCTGCGCTGCCCGCAGCGACCCGGAAGTGGTTGGCCGGCCGGCCAATCCTGGCGTGACTGGCCGGAAGTCCTGCCCCGCAGCCAGGGGAAGAGAAGAAGAAGGCACCCGGGAGATGGCGGCCGGTGCCGCCCATGCGGGGCTCCCATTGCTGAGGCGACCCCGGAGGAGCTGAGGAGTAGCAGAGGGGGCGCGGGGCACATTGCCGGTGCCCGCCCCCACCGCACGTCGAGCCCCGGTCCCAAGATGGGGGACCGGATGAAGGGCAAAGCAGAGACCGGCACGTCTGGAGACCCAGTGAGTGCCCTGAAGGAGAGGAGGGGCGTCGGGGCACATTGCCGGTGCCCGCCCCAGTCCAAGCGCTTGAGTGCTCGGAGGCCCGTGGGGCCTCCCCTGATGCCGAGTCCCCCGAGAGGGACTCCAACAAAGCCCCCAGTGAGGCTCAGGGGCTAATCTTGTGTTTGGGCCCCCCGAGCGGGGCTCCTGCATCACTTTGGGCACATTTGATTTACGGGCCCAGCGAGGCTCGGGGGCCATTTTGTGTTTAGAGCCACGGAGGCTCTAGGGGGCATATTTGATTTACGAGCCCAGCGAGGCTCGAGGGCCATTTTTGTGTTTAGAGCCACAGAGGCTCTAGGGGGCATACATGATTTACGAGCCCAGCGAGGCTCGAGGGCCATATTAGTTAGAGGGGGCGTCGGGGCACATTGCTGGTGCCCGCCCCCTCCTGCCTGCGAGGGATCTGTTCAGAGCCTCGAGGGCTCCAAAGGCCATATTTGTTTAAGAGCCTGTGTGGCTCCAACGGTTGACTATGCGTAGTTTGCTAGCAGTGGGCTCAGTTTGCTCCTGAGGGCTAGTGAGAGGCCTGCCGCAGTTCTGCTTCACAGCTGCCCAGCAATTAGTGGGCAGCTGCACCGTTTAGGTTTTGTGATTGTCCTCAGGTGCCCAGCAAGTAGTGGGCACCTGCAACGTTTAGGTTTTGCGCCAGTGGCGCACCCTGAATGGCGCTGCTTGGCAGCGCGCCCTGACATTTGGACACAGGGCGTCTTAGCCCCAACAAGGACAGTTGGCCTAGGGACTGCCACAGGTGGTGGCTTATGTAAGTTTTGCGCAATTGTACGGTTATTGCACCTCTGAATGTGTTTTCTTGCATCATGTGTTATTCCTGCACCTCTGAATGTTTTTAGGCATCATGTGATTTTTGCGCTATTGTATTGTTCTGGCACCTCTGAATGTTTTTAGGCATCATGTGTCTTCCTTTACCCTGCGCTGCACCTCTGAATGTTTTAGGCATCATGTGTCTTCTTGCGCTGCACCTCTGAATGTAGTTTATTGCATCATGTGCTTTGTTCTGAACACCGCTGAATGTGTAGGTTTATGCATCATGTGTTTCCCTTGTCTTACACCTCTGAATGTTTTTAGGCATCATGTGTCTTCCTTTTCCCTGCGCTGCACCTCTGAATGTATTTTATTGCATCATGTGCTTGTTCTTAACACCGCTGAATGTGTAGGTTTATGCATCATGTGTTTCTCTTTACTACTCCTCTGAATGTATATTTATGCGTCATGGGTAATTTGTTTTTCTTTACTACTCCTCTGAATGTGTTTCACGCATCATGGGTAATGTGTTCTTGTTTATACTCCTAAATGTATTTTATTCTTAGGTGGTTGTTCTTTTAGTACAGGTGGTCCTAGTGAGGTCCTGGTTCCTGTTACCAGTGGTTACTGGTTGTGTGCCATAGTTGCTAATTTGTGCTACTATGATTTTTATTCTTTAATATTCTATATTCTAAAAGTGTTATTTCTGATTCTGACAGTGGCCCATGTGGCCCTGTCCTGTACATAATCCCTTGTGAATATTGCCTGTGCCAGTTGGCACTATGTATTTTGTGTGATCCTATCTGATGTGTTTTTACAATACAAAAGTTATTTTATAATAACCTTGTGTGGAGTTCCTTTTGTGGTGTGCCTAGTATGTTGTTGCTGTTGTGCGCTGGCGCAAATGCTTTACACATTGCCTCTGAGTTTAGCCTTACTGCTCGAGCCAAGCTACCAGGGGGTGAGCAGGGGTTATCTTGGCGTGTGACTCCCTTGCCCTGACTCGAATGGTGGTTTCTGCCTGGCTTTGGCGTCAGCCTTAGCCTACCAGAAATAGCCAGGTCTAACACTATATTTTAAACAGTCTGGGGTGCCTGGGGAGTCCCATATAGGAGCCAGGGGGCTGTAGTATGAAATATTTAGAGTCCCTCTGATCTGGGCCCATACTCTGGCCGCGTCCTTCAGGACCTTCAATTTTATTTTTTTGAAGAATTTTGGGTGGCCAAATTTATATAAGAAGTGGTCAGCTTTCATGGTCATTGCTTGAAGATATTCAGGGTAATAATGGTGAACTCTCAACAGTGGTCTCATGTTTTTAAATGAAAAGGCTCTATAATATTCCCACAGATCGGGGCTAGCTATCCCTCCATGTTCTTTTCTTCTTCTGATTTTTTTCCACGATATTCTAGTTCCCTTAGACGCCCATATAAAGCTTGCAATTTCTCCCTGTAATTTTTTCCGTGAGTTCTTTTTAAATTCTAAGGGGATTGTGTTGAACAGGTAGGTATATTTGGGTAAAATAGACATTTTTATATTGTTTGATCTGCCTATGAAGCTTAACGGGAGGCTGGTCCAGGTCTTTAAAAGTTTTCTTGTTTCGCCTGCCACTCTTTTTAGGTTTATCTGTGGTATTTTTTCCAGATCGTGGACTAATGTGATTCCTAAATATTTAATTTCTTTCTTGACACTTGGATTGGAAAGCTTTGTATTCCATGTCATAATTTCAGTTTTGCAGTGATTAACCAGATAACCTGAGACTTTCCCAAAGTTCTCAAGAGTGGTTTTATTTTCAGGTATGGAGGGCTGATAGTCATTGGTGAAGAGCATTAAATCGTCAGCATACAGGGCCACTTTTTTAGACCATTCCTGATGTTTGAATGGAAGTATTTTTTTGTTTCCCCTTAACAAATTTGCCAAAGGCTCAATGTACAAGTTAAAAAGTAGGGGCGAGAGTGGGCAACCTTGCCTAGTGCCTCTTTCAATTCGTATGTTATCGGTTAAACACCCATTCACCAAAATGTTTGATCTCGGGGTTCTATAGATCTCTTTCACTATATACAAAAAAGATTCCCCCAGATTATTCCTTCTCATTACCTCATTCAGAAAAGCCCAGTTCACCCGGTCAAAAGCCTTTGCGGCATCGAAAGTGAGTATTGTAAGAGGAGTTTTTTCGGAAGTAGCAACGTCTATTGCCCCAAATAACTCATGAGTCAGGTCTTGAAGTTGTCTTCCTCTGATAAAGCCTTTCTGGTCAGTATGAACCAACTGGGTCATCACTTTCCCTAACCTTTTTGCCATGATTTTTGTGCAGATCTTATAATCACAATTAAGCAGTGAGATTGGCCGATATGATTCACATAGTGTTGGCTTTTTTCCGGGTTTTAGGATTATAGTTATGATGGCATCATTCCAAGAATCTGGGATCTTTTTGTGTTGTTTATACACCAGATTGAGTAGGTCTGTGATTTGTGGCGACAGCGTTTCTCTAAGCGCCATATATAGTTCGTTTGGAAGAGCATCTGGTCCCGCAGCCTTTCCTTTTTTCAATTCCTTTATTGTTTCTTCTACTTCCTCTTTAGAGAATTCTTCATTTAGGGCTTTTTTCTCCTCCTCTGTTAGGGCAAGGGTGGGTAGAGTGTTCAAATAGCCTTCTATTTGTTCTTCCGAAGGGTTTACATCTTCCGAGTATAACTCAGCAAAGAATTTTGTGAATTCCTGCCTGATTACCGTTTCTTCGGATGAAGGGGATGACTGGCTGTCTTGTTGTATACTTACTACCTTATTCCTGGCTAGATCTGACTTTAGTTTCCAGGCCAAAAGTTTCCCACAACCTTCCCCATACTCGTGGTTTGCTAGTTTGCTCGCTTCCCACTTCGTCCTTACTCTATCTTCTAAAATGTCAGCAAGGCATTTTTTTTGTCTTTGTCTTTCCTTCTCCGTCTCCTCTTTTTTGTCTGTTCTATGTTCGACCAGTATTTGTGCATCCAGCAGCTTTATAGAATTTTCCAGATCCCTTATCTTATGCTTTGTTGTTTTTAGTCTGAATGCTCCTTGGCTTAATATTTTCCCTCTTATGACTGCCCTGTAAGTATCCCATGTAGTTTGTCTTGTTGTGCCTACCTTATTATTTTCAAAAAAGAGTTCTGTTTCTGACCTAAGCTCTTGTATACAATGTTGGTCGAGCAATACAGCCCGTTCAATTGTCATTCTTTTTTGTGTTTTAATTTCCGTCCTTTGTACCACAAGCTAGACTGCAGAGTGATCTGATAGGTGAGCAGGAAGATGTTCTAGTTTTATTACATCTTCTGTCAGGCTTCTATCTGTTAAAAATAGTCAATTCTTGACCTATGTCCAAGTTTCTTATTGTGTAGGGTAAAAGGTTGTCTTTTATCCCCTTTTATTTTCCAAATATCCAATAAGTTTAGGTCTCTCTTGTAAATTCCAAGCCACTCTCTCATATTTGGGAGATTTTTATGTCTTCCCGGGGGTGATCTATCTACTTTAGGGTCCATAATTATATTGAAGTCACCTCCTAATATTATTGTAGAGGTAGCTGACAGTAAGTGGGTATATAACTTTTGTAATGGCCCTGAATCATCTGTGTTTGGGCCATAATACCCTGCTATTGTGTAGAAATTATTTCCAGTTCTTACCCTGGCTATTGCCCATCTACCTTTGCTGTCTACTTCAGAAGATTCAAGCTTGATTTTGAGGGTTTTCTTGAAATTATAGCTATCCCTTTTACATTGCATTCCTGATTCGTGCATACATCGGTGTCCACCCACCCAAGATTTTTCATTATCTGACTCCATTCTTCTTTCAAGAGATGTGTTTCCTGTAATATGATAACCTCACTATCTGATGTCTTTAAATACTCTAAAATTCTATTTCTTCTATTTTTCACCCTGAGCCCGTTTACGTTCCATGAGAGTATAATAAACTTTCTGCTAATCGACCCCATCAATTACCTGAATTGTATATTGTGTACTGGTAGTCATAATGATTTTACTAGCTGAAACCTTGAAATCCCAATTTTTATGAAAGTTTGAGGACTTATTTTTTATTTTTTTCCTAGTTTGCTCCCCACCCATGTTGTGTTTTGTATATTTTGATTTTGTTTCATGTGCATCTTGTTTACCCTCCCTGGGGAAGCCTCCTTTTTCTACTTTTTTCAGGGCTATTCTCTTGCCCCTTTCAGGCTCCTTGACTCTTCTATTTTCTATTTGCGCCTGTATTTACTCTTTCTGCTTTTTACGTGATATATTTCTCGAATGTTTCTAATGGTTTGTGGGATTTTCAGATCTGATGTTGTCTCGGGCCATCTCGAGAAATTCTTTGACCTCCTTAGGGTCTCGTATGTTTCGCATTTTATTCCTCCACATGATTCTAAGCGACGGAGGGGACTTCATTTGCACCACGGCCCCCAGGGACTTTAGTTCTGTAATGAATTGTCCCAATTCCCACTGCCGGTCTTGCTGGGCTTTGGACATATCTGACCTTATCCTGAAGGACCAGTTATCCTTACTGAAAACTCCCTTTTTTAAAGCGTCACCGAGTATTCTCTCCTTCAACGTATATGTTTTAAAGTTGATGAGGATTTTCCTAGGTGTTTTCCTTTCTTTGGCTTTTCCAAATGGATCTCTTTGTATGTCTTCTTCTAGGATTTCTTTACTAGCCCATGGGAAGTGTTCTGCAAGAAGTGTGGTTACACATTTTTTGATATCGGTTCCAGGACATTCAAAATCCTCATATTGTTTTTTCTGGCCTGATTTTCCAAAGATTTGAGTTTCTCGCTCATGTTTTTTCCTCTTGTCTTAAGGTTCTGATCTCCCTTTGATGGACATCTACCTTCTTACTAAGACCTCCCACCTCTTCTTCCACTGCTGTCACTGTCGCCAAGCTCTTTTAACTTGCAGTCCAATGCCTCGCATGCATCTTGAATTTTACCCTGATTGGCCTCTGAGATCGCGAATTTGTCTCTCATTTCGTTTAACATTCTCTCCATGAATTTCTCCATATGGCTCGCCTGAGACTCAGAGCCATTTCTGGTTGTTTCAGCTTCATCTTCCTCTTCTGTTTCCTTTTCACCACTCAATTGAGGTGCTTCTCCTATCCCTGCTTGGTTTATTCGGTGTGCTTCCTCCATATTTGTCGTATCTATATTCTCGAGATTCTCGAAGTCCTGTGTTTTTAGGATTGGATCTTGCTCTCCTAGTGCAGTGAAAAGGGTGTCACTCGGTCCCTGTTGGATAAGTTGTTCTCTCTGTACCTTGCTGGATGGATAGATGCCTTGTTGAGAGAGATGTTGGACTTTGAAGAAGGTTTTCAGAGACGGAGTAATTTTTCCTTCGGGACCCCCTTCTTCCACTCCGGATTTTCCTTTTCTGCTCGGGACTTAGGTATGGGGCGTATCTTCTTGGGCTTCTTACCGGACTTCTTCGGGGTTATGCCCTTAATTGTGGGGGGGTTATAATCCTGCTTGAGGTATTGTTTGCTCCTGAAACTGTAACAAGACCTTGCAGGTCTATTTTGTTCTATTTGGGGATCTATTCCCTCCTTCGGCTCCCCCTGCTTGTATGTGATTAAAGGTGTGGCTGATGTATCAGCGACCTTCTCTCCCCTGATCTCAGTCTCTACTCTGGGGGCTTCAAAACCCTCAATAGCCATGTGTGAATCAGGGTCAGTGAAGAAGCCAAACCCCCTGTAATCCCCCTTTCCTCCCCCCTCACCCAATACCCTGCTCATGGGCTGATACCTGCTGTAATGTTCCTTTACTTCTGTGGGTTTTATTCTTACAGGCACATCAAAATAGTCCGCTGCCTTAGGGTAATGCCAATTATATGTTTCTGTGCTCGCTGGAGCACTTACTTCCACTGCCACAGCCTCCGCCGCTTTGGGGTTCTCACCGCGATCGTTTTGAAACTTGTGGGAGTTTCTGTAGTCAGTTACACGGATCGTCGGAGTTAGCAGGCTTCCCTGCGAGCACTCTGTTTGTGTTGCCTGCCTTCAGCGAGCCCTGCCGCTTTCGCCCCGGAAGTGGAAACCGAGTCTCCCCGCAATGCTCCGGAGATTCTTCCTCGCTAGAGCAGGGGCCGCCCCAGTTCTGAGAAGTAGCCCGTTGGCGGTGTCTCGCGTCCCTGTCTTTTTCCGATCTTGAAGCAGGCAAACTTTCTCGATGTCTCCCGTGATGTCTCCCGTGAGGTAGGATATCATTTCGCTCGTTTCATCAGTTTCGTCTGTTTCTCATCATAGTTTTGTGAGAGTTTTGTACCAAAAGCGCCTTTCATGCGGAGTTTTCCGAATGCGAGTCAGGAGCCTCCGACCAGACGTCCTATCCGGCCGCCATCTTCCCCCCTGACTTCCTCAACCAGAGAGTGCAATGTTGCAGAATAGAGTGTCCAAGTGCAGTGCATAGTGAAGTATAGTGGTGCAGAGAGCAGTGACAGAGTTCACTGATGCGGAGTAGTGTGCACTGGCATAGAGTGCAGTGACATAGAGTGCAGTTGAGTAGAGTACAGTGGTTAAGAAAAGAGGTGCATAGAGTACAGTGGCGCAGAGTAGAATGGCGTAAAGTGCAGTGATATAAAGTAGATTATCTCAGAGCAGAGTAAAGTCGTATAGAGTGGAGAGGCGCAGTGTAGAGTGCATTTGCATAGAGTGGCATGGAGTGTAAAAACGTAAACTGGTATGGTGTAGAGTGCAGTGGCATAGAGTAGATTAGAGTGGGCTACAATGTTTAGGCATAGAGTGCAGGGGCATAGAGTTGAGAATTACAGAGTAAAATGCATTGGCCTATAGTGCATTGTCATAGAGTATAGTGTTGCGTGAGGCGGAGTAATGTGCACTGGCATAGAGTGCAGTGACATAGAGTGCAGTTGAGTAGACTGCAGTGGTTAAGAAAAGAGGTGCGTAGAGCGCAGTGGCGCAGAGTAGAGTGGCATAGAGTGCAGTGGTATAGAGTAGATTATTTCAGAGCAGAGTGAATTCGCATAGAGTGTAGTGGCACAGTGTAGAGTGCATTTGTATAGAGTGGCATGGAGTGTAAAAGTTTAAACTGGTATGGTGTAGAGTGCAGTGGCATAGAGTAGATTAGAGTGGTCTACAATTTATCGGCATAGAGTGCAGGGGCATATAGTTCAGTGTTACAGAGTAAAGTGCATTGTCCTATAGTGCATTGGCATAGAGTGCAGTGTTGCAGAGTGGCGTGGAGTACAGTAGTGTAAAGTGGAGTTGTGTAGAGTAGATTGGTATGGCCCTAGGCTATAGTGGTGTAGAATGCAGTGGTGAAGAGTGCAATGGTGTAGACTAGAGTGGCAAAGAGTGCATTAGCATAGATTAGAGGGCGCAGCGTGAAATGGCATGGAGTACAGTGGCGTAGAGTGTAGTGGTGCAGAGTGCAGCGGCATAGAGTGGTGTAAAGTGGAGCAGTGTAGAGTAGAATGCGGTGGTGTGGAGTGGTGCAGAGTAGACTGGAGTGGCCTTGAGTGGAGCATGCATGGTATTGTAGCACACTGCTATTACAGATAACACAATTTCAGTTGAAATTACCATTACATTTGCACAGAAATATAGTTTAAGTGCTAAAAGTATATAGTGCACAAACAAAATGTGTGGAAATTGTATCATCTAGTGTAATGATTTGCTTTGATCATTTGTTACCGGCACACTTCAAAAATAAATAAAAAAATCCTTCATTTGTGTTCTTAGTTCCGATATATTCTGGAAAACTTACACAGTTTGTTTAAATGTTGTTGTATGCTAGAAAAAAACTCTTCCCTTCCCCAGTATCCAGTGAGATTGCACATAAATGCTTTCACCTTAAAGTCAAAGAAAGATAAGTAAACAAGTGCCCTTGGAAGACAGTGCCTGACATTTGACCTCGGTCTTTGAATGTACAGCACAAGATTTAAAGGCATGTTTACAGAAAGGGAGTTTGTGGAAGAATACTGTAAACACAGTTTAGGCAACACAATGGTAGGGACAAACTGAACCCGGAGAGCCTAAAGCAAATAAACCAAGCAAATAGAAAACCAGAAAATGTGAGTTAAAAAGCCCCAAAGCCAATGTTAATCAACGGGTGGAATGCATTCCTAGGTCAACTTCCTGAAAGTACCCAAGATAACTTTAGCAAATCAGACAGCTGTGCTGTCTGGGATGAGCAACCTAAAAAGGAATCTACGTGAAGGGGTGCATGCAAACTTTCAGAAGAACACAGTACTGTAAGCACAGTACTACTGCAGCCTTAGCACAAGAAACAAAATTCAAATATATCATACTAACACTCACAAGATAAATAAATCATATTGAAAAACGCTTGTAAATACAAAAAATGAAGCGCAGCTGGATACGTTCATCATACACATACATCACACACACACACACACACACACATATATATATATATATATATATATATATATATATATATATATATATATATATGCTTTAGCAAAGGACCTTCAATTAGGAAGACGCCGCACACCACTTCAAAGATTTTTCCTTAGTTGTTTATTTCCTGTAGGTTCCCCACCTACGCGTTTCGGACAAACACTGTCCCTGGTCACGGTTAACAAACAATTGTCCATCATTTGTGTTTGGTATTTTTACTAAAGTCACCATATGGCTGTTAATGATGCATTATGGGCTTAGTAGTACTGGGCTTGCTTTGTAGCTTATCTTGGTGTTGTATAAAGCCGCTTTTGAACAGTCTGCGACACAATTGGATATTTAACAGTAACTTGTACCATATTTTAAGCTCATATTGTGTGCATGGATAAGACAATCAAATAGTTGAATGTCCTTCTCGCAATATTTGCGAGATCCATAACCAAGCGCAGATTATATAAATGACTGAGTGTCTATGAGTCAGTTATGGCTAAGTGCCTTTAGTCGACTCAATTCCAATTGTGTCGTTTGTGCCGTCCCCACAGCTTTCCAACACCAGATAACAAATATTCATTAAAAACTGTATCTAAATCACATGTCTTTCATTATTCAAATCTCAGCCACATTTTCATTTGATAATTTAGAAATTTCAATAACATAACAGAAATCGTGTACTTCATTCTGGAATTTGAATGTCATTGTTTACAGTAAAAGTACATTAGAGTCATCTATCTGTCCAGGTCTTCCCAGGATGAGTTTTCAGATGTTAGCTGTTGCATAGCTAAAATCATTTTTTTGGATCGCTCTTGTGTGTTCGCTGCTCACTTTCCAGGAAATACAATTATTTAAAGTGAGTGTCTGTCTGGTTCACATTGGAACACAGTAAAGCTACGCTTTTGTTAGTCAAAATCGTGAGCTCTTTAATCACTCATATATATATATATATATATATATATATATATGTATCTATATATATATTTCAAAAACTCCGTTCCACTAGCCGTTGCACCACTTTGACGCGGGTGCTGCTTTGCGTACAGTGGAGTACGCTACAACCTGTTCCCGCTCAGTCCGTACATGTCAGAACCGAAGTATAAAGCGCACACTCCAAGCAATACACGATTCCCAAAGACTGTAGTTTAGCAATTTTATTCCATCTCCATTAGTTTCAGAAAAATAAATCGCCAAACGCGTTTCGGCGCTCCCGCCTTCATCAGTGTCAATTCATTATTTATAATGATCGTGTTTAAATAAAGTTATGCTCAAACAAAATTAACCGACATAGAAGGGTGTCCTTGTGTAAATCAAAACATTAAACTTAGGAAATTTTCATGGCGGCCATCTTAGAGTGTCTTGAACATTCAAAACATTGTATCGATGTTAACAAAAATAACGTAACATTTCTTAAATGGGGATTTTTCTTAATTCATTATTGACTTATTTTATTTTTACAGTCCTCGCTATTTGTTAGTTCCTGTTTTTATATTTGATTTATATACTTTTCAGAAACGGGTCATATAAACGACACTCTCGCCGCAAAATTTAATTGTGCCCTGAATGGCATATATGTGCCGTCTGTGGCCTGCATCACTTTACCAAACAGAAAAAACAAACAGATCATATATGCTTCATGTGTGATAACAACATATACGAAAACGCATACACTGGACTATTGCATGTCCATAAGCATGCCAATCACAGATATAGCCTTTTATGAAGATACAAAGATAACATAGACAAATGGACAGTCATCAAATTCACGTGGGAAAATCACTTTGTCAATACTGCCAATGTGAAATTATTTTAGACTGTACAACTTCATATATAAACCATATATCTCAGAAATCACTATTCAGATTGTAATGTTTTTTAGAATATTGCTGTTTCGTGATGTTTTGAAACTATTCCACATGTAGATCTGGAAGCCAGCTGCATATGACACCGTCAAGAGCTGAACTGAAATGTATCCCACTAGGCACTGACTTCAACACCTGCACAATGCCAAAAATATAACTAGGAACTGCAAAAGCCTAGGGGTGTCAAATGAATGGCCTAGATTCTGAATAGATTACAAAGACTGTTCCTCCAGTACCCTTATACTACCTCCTCTGATGTGATCACTCTTCTGCAACCAACTAGCTGCACACATGCTATACAAGAATGCTCTTCAAAATAAATTAAATTGAATGTGTAACATGGAAATATCAGATATCATGAGTATGGTATGCTCACCATCTCAATCAGTGTAGGCTGGGCTGCCTTAGAAAGGACAGAGGAACACATACAATGGCATATACAACTTAGGTGGATCTCTTCCACATAAAGGCATCTCCACACACATTCAAATATGCAGGTTGAGGCGACAGAGGAGGTTGCCAAACACAACTAGTTTTGTCTCACTTAGGGAAGAAATTGACGAGACAATATCTGACCTGAGCTGGCCTGATTGCCTACAAGCGCACACTCTTGCATGTGCATTACTTTTTACGTGCATCGTGTGTGCTATTTTGTGCACCGTCAATTTGTGTTTAATAATACAGTGGTCTCCTCACATAAGGAAGCTTCGCTCATGAGACTATCTACCATGGAACAAATGTTGTCATATCTACGCAGCTGTTGCCCAAAGTGTGCAGGGCCTGTATGAGGAGCATCCTGTCAGCTGCTCAAGGCATCCTGATGGACTTCCTCACGTCCAATAGGGTAGACCCTTCAAGGAGGACGACTAGGTGCACCTACCTGGTTACTGGTAATCAAATACGGGTACCAAACAATTAACAATTTATACTGCACTCTATTGCCGTTCCGTGTGTGTGTGTCAAAACCGGTGCAACAACTGTGAGAACAGCTATTATAGAACCCAACTGATTATTCAGTAAAACAATGGAATAATAACTTTAACTTAATTAGTGTGCACTTAGTCAATTGTATAGCATAAAGTCCATATACAACAGAATTTTTGTCCAAATTAGGCACTCCAGACATTGTTGTTTTCATTTATATAGTCATCTTTTTAATTGATATGTTCCAGCCATATAATATTTTTTTAAATAGTCACTATTCAGACGGCTTTTACCAGTCAACACTTTTAATTGTATGTCGGAACATCCTCAGTGCTAGATAACACATAGGGGCATATTACCAACGATTAGCGATATTTATCGCTAACTAGGCTTAGCAACGATTTTTTTATCGCTAAGCATCGCCAGAAATTATCGCTGAGATAACGTGCTATTAGCTACGTTTATCTCCAAAGCGATAATTTTTCCGGCGATAGCGTGAATATCGCTGAGAATACAGCGATATTCACGCATTAGTGACTAAAAGTTCTTAGCCATGTTATCCACCTCCCATTGGATAACATGGCTAAGAACTGGTCTGGGCAGGTGTTAGTTTTAGGCGATATTTGTGCTTAGCGCGAATGTTGCCATCGCTAAGCCTACTTGCTATTAGGCGTTAGCGACGTTAGCGACTGCTTTCAGTCGCTTACGGGTTGGGAACGCCCACTTTGCATGTCATTAGCGATAATTATCGCTAACATGCAAAGCGGGCCCCAAACCGCTCGCTATCGCCTCAAAGGTGTCGCTAACATCGGTTAGTGACAGCTTGCCAATTGGGCGATAGTATTATCGGCGCTTAGCGTCCGAAAACGGCTGCTAAAGCGGCGAAAATAGCATATCGCCAGCATTGATAATATGCCCCATAATCTTTGCTTTTCTGCACTACAGTTATTATATGTTGTTACAGGATTATAATTGATCAGATTACATGATTGTTTGTATAAAATAGCTAGCTACCTACATCAAAAAGTAGATTATCTGAAACAAAAAGTGACTGTTCTTCATTGCCTCATTGCAATATCCTTCCAAACAATAAAATCATCGGCTAAAAAACCTCAAACAACACCTTCATCTTACCCGAACTGTGGCTAGCATCGGGAATAACGAATACACCCTATGCTTCGCTGATCCAAAAGGTCAGCTAAAGAACAATTTGTGCAATAAACAATTTAGAACATTTAGAACCCTGATTGACCAAGGATCCGCCTAGTGGACGAAACACATGGCATCTACCTCCCTGGTGGAGGACCATCTACCTACCGTCTCAGTGCAAAATAAATGCAAAGGATGTGCTAGGATTTTTCGCCAAGTGCATAGGGGTGTCCATTCTACATTGTCCCTGCCCATATCTGCCAAGCTAAGTGTAAACAAGACCAGAGAAGAGAGGCGACGGTTATTGCGCCCTCAATAGGGTGGGATAGCTGTATTTGTGACCCGACAGCCCCTTGGCAGATGGGAGGGCCGCACGGCCAGATTAGAGCTTTACACTGTATGTGCGAGCGGATGGTCTGCTAGTGAAAACACAGTGCTTCCCCCTATTGTAAAACGAGAGGGTGTACCCCAATGTTTGGTAGAACAGGCATGCTACCACCGTGCCAAAACCTAAATGAAGTCCAAAGATAAACAAAGACAACCTATCTTTTATAACAGGGATGTAAAGAAACCCTCACAAAGATGGCTTGCTTTCCTGGTGACGTTTAACTGCTTTGGGAGGGGAAAATTAAATGAGAGCAGTGAGCAGTGCCTAATTATATTTCAGCAGATTTCTCTTCTGGACATTAAGGGGCCTATTTTGTTGTCGGTTGGAAAGCCTTCGACCGCACAGAGGCTTCCCACCGACATCTACGGTTTCACTTACTACAGCCTAATCACAAAAGTTGGCGTCGAAAGAAAAAACCAGCCGGTCATTCCAGCTGGATTCCGAAAGGCTCAAGGAGCTCGTCGGCCAGTCGAAAACTGGCACGTAATCACTATGGATGGAGTTTCCTCCTTAGGGTTTACGACATCGGTTTTCCATGCCAGCCTTTCCAACATGGAAGGCGACTTTGTGGGGCCCTGCATGGCCCCCTTCTACCTGGGGCCTCAGGTTGGCCCCCCTGTTATTAATCCCTGCACAGCGTGACAGGCACCTCAAGGTGTGTGCTATTTTGTGCACTGTCAATTTAGTGTTTAATACCACAGTGGTCCCCTCACATAGGGAAGACTATCTACCATGGAAATGATGGAGCAAGGACTTGTTTTTTTGTGAGACTTGTTCGATTTCAATTCACTTGTTTAACTTATTAATTTGCTAATATGAAATTTTTAATTGTGTTTGTGAATAATCTTTGCACATTTGTTACATGAATAAGATAGTGAAGCTTGTCTACATGTTTACTAACCATTAATATGGATAGTGGACTAAAAGCGTGCCTCTAACAGGCAAAACTTTACTGCGCATGCGTAAATTTGCATATACGTAATGTGATGTTTAATAAGCTTTGGAGGGAAATTCCTGAGCATGAGCAGAACGCACTAACATGGCGTCTTCAAGACCCACATGCCTTGCACCTGCTTTGATATCTAGAAAACACCTAATTTACTAAAAGATGATGCAGGGCAGTGTCAAATAATTAAAGGGGAATAGAGTAGATGTGGGTGGTATACTGTGAAATCATTTATTTCTTGAATTCTTGAATTAATATTATTTCTTTTGACTTTTTATTAGTTTGTATTTTGGGCCTTCTTGCCGTAATCCGAGTGACTGAGCAAACCAGTCTGCGCATGAATGACCTCTCCTTCCCCTGAGGGAATGATCCCATGATTGGACCACATCCAAGGCCATCAACTTCTAAACCCTGGGAACCACGGATGTCCGTAGCACAGAAACCGAAGTCAATGAAAAATTGTCCAACTCCTGTGGTATATATGTTCGAACATTACATTTTAATGCGAGTGATGGGCGTTTATCAGGCTGCTAAGGAATTGTGAAACAATAAAGAAATAATCTTTTCGGGGATAGAAACACTACAAGATGTGATACAACACTTTTGTCCCTATACTGTCAAGCCCTGAAGAAGTCTCTCAGTAGACGAAACGCATTGGCTATGCTTTTTGGAACAGTGGAGTGAATCCTTAGATGAAAAAATAAAGTGAAAACTGCATTTGAAAATATATACCACAGGAGTTGGACAATTCTTCATTGTGTTAATAATTTGTGGACTGTAATACGATAAAGCAATATGTATGCATAAGAGTGCTGAAACCCTTTTGCAGTGCAATTTGTTGTGGGACTTTGTGGGGAGTAAAGAGGGAAGTACTCCCTGGTTTTGTGCACCTTTTTGTTACTTTAGGACACAATTCAATCTGTTGGGTGCTATTCTAAGTAGTCCCGGATCTCTGCTTATGTGTTTTGAACAGAAACGGAAGACACATGAATGTTATTATTAAAAATGTATCAACTGTGAATAAACTCGGGTGCGAATAAATTAAAAATGAATATTATTTAAAAAGGAAGGTTTGGGAACAAAGAAAATGTTATGCCATCATGGTGTGACGACCAAATGCCCCTTGCCTGTCCAATCAGAAATTGCATTTTTTGCGATATTGCAAATTTAGGGGGTGGTACTTGAATCCCAAGGATATAACTAAGGTAAACTAGTTAGTTGAGTGTGCGTGACCCTGAAGAGAATGCTGAGAGGGGGGATGCTGTTGGAATTCTATGATGCTGATGCTGTGAGAGGCTGAAGAAGATTTGAATAGAAATTACTTATCTTAGCAAATAATTAGAAGAAGGTCGGAGAAGAATCTTGAGGAGGAAGAGAGTGTCAGGGATGTGTGCGGTGAGTCGTCGGTTCTAGAGAGGTCCACTATCCTATCCTAATACCTGTCCTGAAATCTTTGTCGCCTGATATTTCCCAGGAGACCCTTACCAGCCATTTGCCAAGAGGGTTGGTCTTCGCACTATCTGTGGTGGCTATACATTTGTGTATTTATATATCCTGATGTACTGCTGTCTCTATTCTCTCCTTCTAAGCAACGTCAATCTATTTAGATTTGCAAGAATACATGAATTGACTGATTCGTCCTTCCTAATGATAGATGGTGTCTGTGGTGTATTTGAATGGTTCACTCACAATTTAAACTTTAGATAAAAGATTTTGAAAACTTCCAGAGTCTGTGATCATATTATAGATTAATTATTTGTGAGAAAGGTATGTGCATCATCACCATCAACTAGTTCCAACTAATTTGGTTCATCAATCAAAAGGATAGAACTTATTGATCAGTGATCAGCAACAAACCCCAGGGATTAACCAAGGAATTTGAGTGTAAGAGCCGTTGATGGGCCCATGTGAATAGATGGTATTGGAATATATCGTTTTCTGGTAGCAGAGTTATGGTTATTATTGACTAGTTTTGTGATGAGTATCGATTATTGGTTATTGATTCATGTTTTAACAAATCTGTTTGCTGCACAGCTGTTGCCCACAGTGTGCAGGGCATGTATGAGGAACATCCTGTCGGCTGCTCAAGGCATTCTGCTGGACTTCCTCAAGTCCAATAGGGTAGACCCTTCAAAGAGAGCAACCCGGAGCACCTGATTACTGGTAATCAAATACAGGGACAAAACAATTAACAGTAGCAGCTCGGCTTTACCTTGTCAAAACTGGTGCACCAACTGTGGGAACAGCTATTATAGAACCCAACTGATTATTCAGTAAAACGATGGAATAATGATTTAAAGATAATTAGTGTGCACTCAGTCATTTGTATAACACATAGTACATACACAAAGGAAGTCTGCCCAAATTAGGCACTCCAGACGTTGTTTTCATTTATATAGTCTTCTTTTTTTATTGATATGTTGCAGCCATAAAAGATGTTTTTAAATAGTCACTATTAAGACAGCAATTACTCAACCTCAAGGTGCCTGTCACGCGGTGCAGGGATTAAGAGAATCTCCATTTTCTCTGTGAAAGCTTGTGCTATGGGCAGTTTACGGCTGCAGCACAAGCTCCCATAGTGAAATGGGAGTATGCAACCGCATCATGTGCAGTCGCATTCTAATCGCGGTTTCGGGATCTCCAACCGAAGGTCAGTCGATCCCGATACCGCGATAGTGTTGGTCGCAGGCAACTTCGACCGACATGTCAATCCAACACTAAGTGGTTTATAATGCACTAGGGAACATCAAACTCTGTCAGTAAGCAACAAGATTTCACAACTCTAAAATATAAGCTTTTGATGGTGTAAGATAACAATAATCAAATCCTTTCAAATGTTCACCTTTTTCCTCCAGTTTCTTTTAGAAATATGTTTTTCTGTACATTATACAGTATTTTTTCACATAAGTATTTTTAAATAAAAAGATTGGTTGAGCCTTTTCTGAGCTCTGAACCTCCTGACAGAGGTAGCATATTGCTCCCACATTATGCTATCCTCAATCAGTGATGCAAGCACAAGGAGGATCCAGGTATAGGATGTATGCACCTATATTTATTTTGTTAACACAAATGCAGTTATCACATTAGAACACAAAATAGGTACATCTGATAAAGATGAATGCTAGCTAGCAAGTTACTTTAATTTTAGAAATAAAAAGCTGCAAAAATATTGTGCACACACAGGTAATTTGAAAATAAACAAAAAATGTACCGTAAACAAACAGAAATCAATAAGGATTTTTTTACAGGAGAAGGTAAACCTAGCAACAATAAAACATAACGATAATCCCAAATTAAACCAACAATGTATTTACACATAGAAATAAAATTGCAAATTGCAAACATAACGAATACATACATATTCTAATTATCAAACATTGTATATGTACACTACAATTTTATTTTCAGAGCAATAGTTGCTTCCTAAATGAAAACCAGAAAGGAGAACATTCCAGGTTGGACTGGTTAATGGTACCATGGCCCATAAGGACATAGGTGCAGTTCATAACACAAAAATATCTTATTTTGAGAGCATTGTTGGCAGCTTTCTGCGAAGCACTCGAGCTCTACGAAATACAGGGTGGAAACAATAGGCTATGTAACATCTGTCATTCGTGTAAAGTTATAAATAACCACTATGTTTTTCACACTCAAATTATAATGTAGTGTACCAGGCCTCCTCACAGCCCACCCCACCATTCTCGTTACTCTTTCCTGGTCAGCGCTAACATTTGTGAGATAGCAGCAGGGCCGGACTGGTAACCACACCGGCCCTGGCAAAGTGCTCGGCCGCCCCCCCCTCCCCACTTGGGGGGTGGGGGGGTTTGGAGGTGCAGCCGGTTTTCAGCCCATTTTGGTACAGGGCCGATTTTGCTAAAACGACCCTAACAAAAACGACCGCCAGGGGCCCAAAAACGGCCCCCACCCGTGTGGCGCAGCGGGGGATTGCCCGGTGCCCGCTGTAGCCAGTCCGGCCCTGGATAGCGGGGACAGTACTGCGAATGCAGGGCGTCAACCAAGGTGTCCAGAGTTCCAGGTTTGAATGAAGATGCATGCACAGGTGCTCTGCCACAGCAAACAAACAAACCAGAGACAGGCAGGGCCCGAAGACACCCGAGAGCCTCATAGCTGGGGGCAGTTTTGACAGGTGGGGTCCGACCTGCACTGACAGCCGCATGCAGGCACGGAACACCGAAGAGGCCATCTTACTTTTCCCACTGGAGATGGAGCCACCTGCTACACACACACTTTGACTTTCTTGAATGTGAGCACAAAGACATATGTACAGTACGTTATGCCAACCAGACCCTGTACTGTATTTTTAATTCAAAAATCATCATGACTCTGAGCGGCGTTCAGGAGCTACAGAAAGAGCGGAGGACATGATCGCGGGGAGAAGCTGCGGACAGGTGGGGAGGAGCGGCGAGCGGCGGACAAGCGGTAATGACCAGCGAGAAGCGGAGGAGCAGTGGAGCAGTAAAATCAGCAGCGCGAGGAGGAGCGGCGAGTAAGGTAAGTGAAAGAGCCGCGGGTGCGCAATGAGGGACAGGCGGAGGGACGGGCGGGAGATACAGTCATGCCAAAATGAGTCACCAATCTGCATAAACAAGGCTTGACAATCGCTTTGGCCCTCATGTAGCACACAATGCTTCCATCATACTTTTTTACTATGAACACACACTGTAAGTCATGCACTAAAGCCATGGCCTGCAAGAAAACAGACCATAGCTCATGAAATGTGGAATCTTAACCAGAGGATGATAGGGAAGGGCCAGGCTCTTAATAATCTGCTGGGAGATTTAAATGCTGCCCCCAGCCCCGTTCTGCCCCGGGCAACGCTGGGGCGGGCTGCTAGTTGAGGATAAAGGTGTGGTTACTTTATTTATTCAGGAAATGCAGTTAAAAGGATAGTCGGTTCTGGGGGTGACTGGAGCTGTGCCTCACAGACCCCAAACTTACTGAAAGAACATCCCCCTAATAAAAGAGATGGGGTATTGCAGGTCTTGCAAAGAACACAGTAATTATATCTCTAACTAGCACCCTGACTCCCAATTAAGGTTGACTATGTGTTACCCAGTTAGCTTTCACCCCTAATTTTTGTCGATTGTTGGCTCTGGTTTATAGGTCCACGAGACATCTGAACAGCATTCGGGGCTGCACCTATATAGGGACTTCAGGCAGTGGGGTTAAGCCACCACCAATGCTTCATTCAGGGATGGAACACAGAGAGGAGATTTCCAAAGGGCACCGAGGTGAACCACGAGAGAGAAACCACAGACAAGAGGGGCAAAAACAGTAAAGAGGGTCGCATGCAAGGATAGTGCTCCTGAGCAAGGGAAGGACATTTTATTTGTTCTGTTATGGGGAAATGGGGAAGTAATTAACAGTTCTGAATGTTGAATGTCTGTCTGGCGACCATCACGTTCAAGGAATCCAGGCTGAAGACAGAAAATTCAGTTAGCATTATAACAGTGCATGAAAGAAAACAAGACACATACAGACATAATGGTTGTAGCAAAGCCTGCCTTATATGGTCATGCACATAAGTGGGAAATTGGATTGACATTCGCAGAACTTCCTAGTTGTGCAGACTTTGGGACACTGCACATCACTCTTTCAGCAAGGCTGCAACGGTGAGTTTAATGGCGTACCTCTCCAAAGGTGCATATGGCACATCCTGTAACTGATTAGTTCTGATCTGATAGGCCCGAAAATGTATGTATACAATGGATCACGACACACATTTACCTACGGGAAAACTGGAGATTTTAGGGAACCACTAGACGGGCAACCATCCTGGACATGTCGGACACTAATTTCATTCACATTTTCCTGCCGACTTGGGTCAGTTTAACACGTCTAATGGCACCTGGGTGTAAAGCCTGGCCCTAATCATTGGCCTGTGTGTCAAGGCATCACCGGGGTGCAGACCATCCTCTCACACGTGGAATACTGTCATATAGATATACATTGCCTATATGCTGTGTTAAGTTAGCATGAGCTTATTAGGAGTTTAAACACAATTTTACCTTTCTGCTGCTTCTGCACACGACACATAGCTGTTGCTTTAGCTTTGAGCCTAGTAGAATGTTTTGATTCATGCGAGAATAATATGTTGTTACTCTGATATCAGCCTTGCTTGGTGAGCTGTGTCTGTACAGTGAGTGCAGAAACCTTCAAGGATATCTCAACACAGTGGTTGTTATGAGGTCTGATCTTCGCACGTTCCTAGACATAACATACATGCAGCTGCGGCCAAGTTCTGGCTTTAGGCGCGTTTTATATTGCTTTGCACAAGAGCATAGAAACACACTTGATGGTGCTTCACATGCAGAGAGCTGGTGGAAGATGATGTGATCCCTTACCGCTAGGATCTTGAGGTATGGGGCCGCCCTGCTAAAACCCAAAGAGACCTTCTTAGATATAATATGATATATTAGCTAGGGAGGGTGAGAATTAGGTGTTACTAAACCCTATTCATTTTAGCATAATACCATGCTTTCACAGTTTGTGTTCTATGGACTACTGACTATGCTGATTACTTTGTTTCTTATAATATGTTTGCTTGTATTAGCTAAGATACTGCGTTTGAGGACACTGCATTAGTGAATAAACATTTCAAATATGCACGTGTCCTCTTTTACTCCTTGTTCTGGATTGAAATGATTGTATAACGAAAGAGTGTTCATGTGTTTCAAGTTACCTGAGGTGTACGAAGTCCATGTTCTGGTTTGTCTAAGCATTGGGAGTTTGTGATAACCAATGAGACAATGTAGCTAGTCTGGTAGGGGATTTTTGGGTACTAAGGTGAGTTTTGGCACACCCTAATTCACTGAGGTTCCAAGCCTATACTATGCATAGTTCTGTATGAGCACGGAATCCCTGCGACATGGCGCCCAATCGTTGGTGGTCTTATTACATGACGCTTGAGTAGTTCAATATTCCGTCCTTAACCCCTACACCATTGTTTCCAGATAACGGTGGTGTCGGACAAACCTACCTATATTTACATAGGTCTTTTCAAGCTTGAATCTTTCTAAACGGTTTCCTTGAATTACTACCCAGTTGTGTTCCAAGGTTTACTTTGTACCTCTTTTTTTCTGTGTCACTATGGCCGCGGTGGACATTGCGCAACATAGCCGCATAGCGGTGAGCAATCATTTGCAGAATTATAATGTCCCCGAAGATGGCATGGCCGTGATCATGGTAGTGAGTGCAGAGGTGGCTTACCCGTATGAGATTTTCTACTCATGGGTGACCTTCCCAGCTATGAATGCACATACTCGTGTGTTCGACATGTACACTTCCACGGCTGTGCCACAGGAATATGCCCCGTATAGGGCACAGGAGATTCCTGTAGATACTTGGCAGCATCGTGTTTGGTTTGACGGTGCCCCACCCCATACTTTAGCAGCTTCGAGGTTAGGTCCTTTGTCCATTCCGGGCGTAAATTGGCCTGTTCTGGCTAGATTTACACCTCATCCTCAACACGGAGCATGTACCGTGGTGGAGTTAAGACAACTACCTGTAGTCGCAATTAGAGTGATTAGGTCGTTAGTGCACTACATTACCCGTAATCTCCCGGGTGGGGCCCCGGGTGGTGCAGCGCTTCCTGCCGGACAGGGCCGAATGAAACTCAGTCCCATTATGGTCAACGCTGTGATGGGCAAGCGCCCCCTAGAAAAGGATGATTTTCCTTTCTGGCTTGCCGAGAAGTTTGACCAGCTGGAAGCGGTATTTCCTAACACGTCTCCTGGTGAAAAATACAGTATTCTGACAATTAGCTTACCGAAAGACTTGACTCCTGAAATCGGTGACTGTGAGACCTGGGGTAAGACATTTGCGGCGGTCTACACGAGGTGTTACGGCACTCCATCTATGACTGTCCTGCCGACGGTCCTTAAACGTGTTCAGGATGAGCACGGACCTGAGGCTGCGGTTGAATTGGGTATGCGCCTCTGTGGCACCTTTGATGTGGTTTCCGATCTCATACCTGCGAATGTCAAGGGGGATGCGGTGAACTTTCAGGTAGCCAATAATTTGCAGGCGATTCCTGGTGCCGACAAACCCCGGCAGTTGGCGAGAATTATTGTGGCGGCTTATAAAACCGTGGGCTGCAATAGTAGGGGGTCTCAAGCCTTTTTCTACTAAAGAGAAAAAACAACCCCAAGGGCAGAAGTCGGAAACTGACGACCATCCCAAGACCAAAAAACAAAATTGGCCGAAAAAACTAAAATAGGGAAAGCAACTACAACAACAGAGACAGGAGTCTCGTCCTGCGTCTCCATTGCCTGCGCCCACAGAACGTGTTTATGACGTGCGCGATCGCCTGACGATAAAATCACCTGATCATTTTCAGGTTTCTGATCAACGCTCTCCTCATTCTTTTCAGGAGTCATCGGCCTTTTCGACCGGTGATGGAGGAGGCGGCAGGGGTCGAGGTGGCCAGCAAGGACGCGACCATCCCCGCCCAAAAGACGGTAAAGGCAAGCAGGATGATTCTACACCGAAGAGACCCCAGTTTCAGAAAAAGAAAGTCGCAGCATTGACAGCACATAGATATGCCACGGATAGTTTCGGAATCAGACATGGGCTCTGACCTTGCTGGACAGCGCGGCGGAGATAACCATTGTGCGAGAGGCCCTGCGTCCACTACTGAAGGTGACAGCGACTCACCGTTATGTTGTTGTGGGGACAGCTGACACTAGAGTAGCTCCCCCTAACAGACTTTATGAAATAGTCCAATTCATTGAAGGTGACATTCAACGTACATCGAAGGGGTATTTTGGGAGAATCTTACGACTACCTATGACATATTGTTAGCGGAAGCTGACTGGCCCCCACCTTTTGTGCTCGCGGCTCCAAGAGGGGAGGAGGTAATCCTCCCTAGTTTCGCGCACACTGTCTCGAAGGAGCATGCGCTGAATTTTGCGGAAGAGTGGGCTAAGGCCCTTGCGCCGGCTCTGTACCGTACACACTGTTGATGGAATAAATGTTCCCCACACCACGAGATTCCTTTGCGGTCTATGCCACAGCCTCAACCTCAATAGCCCATAAAGCGCAAAACTAATGCTTCTGTTGCGGAAATCCTTGAACAATTGGAATATCAAGGAGTGATTGTCACCAATGAATAACCCTCTTTTTACTGTGACCAAGCGTGACGGTTCATATCCTTTGGTATTGGATTACCGGCATTTAAACTCGCATTGCCGTACCTGTGCAGTACAGAATACTCACGGTTCTGCTTTAGTGGATAGTCTTGTGCGTAAGCGGTTTAAAACCACGCTTGACATTTCCAACGGTTTTTATGCCCACCATTTAGATGGTCTGAGTTCCCAATGGACCTCCTTTACTTGCTGCGGTGTCCAAAAACATTTCAAACGGTTACCGATGGGCTACAAAAATAGTCCTGGAGTGTTTGCTGCCCGCATAGTCTCTCTCTCAGAGAGAGTTGACCCAGATGCTTGTTCGTATGTGGATGACATTTATCTCACAGATGACGAACTGTGGGAGCATCTGTGTGTTCAGTTGACCGCTTAATTTGTAGCTTTGCAGACTTCGGTTACAAATTTAACTTTGCAAAATCGCATATTGCGGAGTACACAGAGTTGTTCCTGGGCTATGAGCTCAACAATGAAGGTCGAGGATTAGCTCCTCACTTCTTGGACAAATGCGCACAATTGCGCGCTCCGACAACTCTGAAAAAATTACAGTCTTTGCTGGGATTTTTGAATTTCGGGAGGACATACATACCTGAATATGCCCAGCGTATCAAGCCCTTGTATGCTTTGATACAACCAAATTTTACAAAATCAAACTGGCTGCCTGAGCACTCGGCTCTACTGCAATCTTTGCAGGCTGATCTGCTCGCTTCTAAATGCTTATTGACTCGTGATAATCACACCAACCTGGTGATAAGAATTATCCCTGGGACGGTGGGTTTCACATACCTTATTTTTAACAAAGGAGACACACTACCTATTGTTTACAAGTCACACTTGTACACTTCGGCTGAAATGCGATTTTCCACTGTGGAGAAAGTTTTGACGGCTGCACAGATGGCGATTCTGAAAGAACGCGCTCTGTCACAGGGAAAATGCATGTTGGTGGTTACTCCTGCTTTGGAGGCAGTTACGAAAGCCAGTGTACCTAATTCTAAAGCTTTGCACCATCGGTGGATACAATGGACAGCATCATTGACGTCTCGGGATGTCACGTTCATTTTTTATGCCTCCTTGCAGGAGTTTTTGCAATATGAGTTTGTTCATCCTGCATCTTTGGCTATGCGGCCTTTGGAGGATTTCCAGTGCATCATATACACTGGTGATTCGGCGCAGGTTGCGCATGGTTCTAAACACGCCTACGTTTCCGCATGCGCCATTGTGGTAGGTGCCATGGTGAACGATGAGTTCAAGTCCAGAGTCGTGCACACGCAGACTCTAGGGGACTGCATCGCACAATTAGCAGAGCTTCGTGCTCTGATGCTTGCATTGGAGTACGCAGATCCTAGTGTGACGACATTAATCGTAAGTGATTCTTACTACTGTGTCCAGTCTTACAATGAGAACTTGTTCTTTTGGATTCAGAATGATTTTCGTGATTCCAAGGGTAGCACAATAAAACATAAAATGATCTGGGTCCGAGTGGCTGAGCTTAAAGAGCAGTTGTCACTTGTGTTTGTAATTTATACTCTCGGTCATCAGCGCGTGGGAGTCCACGCTGTTGGCAGCTCGCTTGCTGATGAAGCAGCGAAATCAGCAGTATCGACATATTTAGTTGCAGCAGTCACATGGTCCAAAAGTAAGATTGATGATGATATCTTGGCAGCTGTTGCTGCCACTGAGAAGGGAGGTAAATATCCGACAGGATTCCCTTCGAAGTCCACATAAGTCCCGATAATGTTCCTTATGTGAAAATTCCTGAAGTTGAGGAGAGATAGATTCCCAACTTGGATCGCAGAAATACACTGATCACAGCGGCCCATGAAGGTGTTGCGTCTGCGCATGCGGGCGTTTCAGCCACTGTGTCTCAGTTACAACAACGTTTTGGTTGTGTTTATTTAGATCACTGCGGTCCTTTTTATTCTGATCCTGCGTATAAGTACATCTTAGTAGCAGTTGATTCATGCACACGCTTTGTATGGGTCTGGCCTCATCGCAGCGCTGATTCACGGACTGTCATCAGGGATTTGCTTGTCTTTGTAGGGATTTTTGCCTGTGGTATCTTCCATTCAGATCAGGGTCCTGCTTTCGCCTCTAAGGCGTATAGGGATGCCATGGTTTTGATGGGGGTCGAAGTCAAGTTTTCGTCTCCATACCGACCTGAGGGTAATAGTGTTGTGGAACGAATGAACCGTGACTTAAAGCAATCACTAACAGCTCGAGTTATAGGCACTGGCAGAAACTGGCTGGCCCATCTTAATGGCGTACAGCGTGCTCTTAATAATTTCCCTAGAAGGTCTCTGGGTGGGCGGAACCCATACGAAATGCTCTTTGATATCAAGATGTATGTCCCTGACCTTGACCATCTAGACACGGTTGGTTCGGCTGCCTCCTTTGACGTAGATGAACATTGCAATGTTTTACAGACTCTACAAGAGACGAGAGACAGTCTTGTAAAGGAACATTTGCCCTCCACTTCGTATGATGCGTTGCAGATCCCAGTAGTTGGCTGGCTACCCCAAGTTGGAGAACTGGTTCGGGAGAAGATCGATAACAAGAAGGAATTTGGTCCCTCATACCATGCTCCGGTTCCCGTTCCTGGTGTGAAGGGCACAAGAACAGTCATTTTACCACCACTTCCAGGTCGTAAAGAAAACAGGTATATCTCCATTGACAATGTCAAGATACACAGAGTGGCCGATTCTTCTTAGCATGACACCGGCAGTCTCCTGTCCTTCGATGGTGAGAAATTCTATAATGGCCACTGCTTCGGATCATGCCCCGGAGGTGGCCCTTGAGATGCCCGCAGTTTCCAGTCCTTTACTGAGTGCTTTGCCTGGTACTCACCTTGATGAAACAGACTACACCTACCCAACTGACTTATCGATGCCTGATTTGCAGACTCGTTTTAGCCACAGAATCCAGATTTTCTTTTGACACTATTTCACAAACTTCAGGGAAACAAACAAGGCTTAGGGCCTATGCGACTTTGTTTAAAAAACATTTCTTGATTCCCCCTTGGACTTACATTTGGTTGGGGCTTTTTTCGCTTTACCTTTTTATGTCAATTGGTTTTGTGTTTTATTTTTTCCGGTTCATCAATGGACATTATGTTGAGGAGAGAACATGCATTCGACATCTAAATGGAACATTGGCTCCCCACTCCTCATCACATTCAGCCCACAGATTGAAGAGCGACTTGGCCTTTGTTAACATCACCGCGCGGCCTGTCCTGGATGGGATAGTCTGGGATGCAGTTAAATTTCAAATCCATGGCCCAACTGAAGTTATTAATGTTCCTAATGTGCTTAGAGTTAACATGGGGAATGTGGTTAAACAAAACATACGTTCTGATGATTGGGATGTTCAGGCCGTAGAAGCTTTGTTTGCTGATTTGAAATATTATGCTGCCTTTGATGCTGAAGATTTATATTTAGAATCTGCTAATTATGGTGATTTGTTTTGTTTCCAACATTTTGGCAATCACTACCTACATAAATCTAATTCCAGGAGAAGTACTGTGAACTATACACAGTGGGAGCATTGCCCAGCTCCTTTAAGAGGCAGCTCAAGTACATTTTTGAAAAAGTACACTTATTTTACTGACTTTAACCAGTCCAATCCCGCTTCGTTTTATTTTAGAATGACAGAAAAATCCATGTCCAAAGGACTAAGACCCTCTGCCTGCTCTTAGTCCATTAATACAGAGTTCTGCAGGTATTAGGGCTTGTAGAATTATGAGCTGGAACATCGCTGGTCTTAGAGCCAAATTAAATGACAAAAATTGGCTGGACATAATTAGATCCTACGATGTTCTTGCCTTTCAAGAAACGTGGGAAATATCAGACAGCCTGGTTCTGGATGGATTTTCCCATTTTACTGTACCTGCAGACCCTAGTAAAGCAGGAAGGGCAAAGGGGGGCTTGGCTATATATATTTCATTAGACCTTCAAGGAAAGCCAAGACATATTAAATCTAACTCAACAAACTGCTTAGCGGTAGAACTATCCACACAAAATTCTTCTTCCATATTATTAGTTAACTTTTATAATTCCCCTGTCAGTCAAACTCTTAACGAGCATCTGGCAACTTTGGAGGAATTCCTGTCTACCCACAGTGAGAACAGTACCTATGGGTACGAGGTGATCCTCATGGGAGATTTTAACATCCATCCTTGCCAAGCGGATTGCCACGTGGAACAAGAGGAATTTTCCTCCTATTCCTCTCCACCACATTTTGAACATACATCACGTGGACAGATGTTGGAATTGCTCTTAGCCACTTTTAACCTTTATGAGTCATCCTGTTGTCCTATAGGCCCGAGGTTACCGACATACGTAGGCAATAATACAGGCACAATTATAGACTATATTTTTTTATCCTCTAGTCTTCTACCTGAAGCCATTAACTATAAGGTAGAAACTACAGTTTTTAGTGATCACAATCCTGTGATTTTAGAGATTATATCTCAGGGAGTCTTGGGAAAAAAAAGGCTGATACTCTATGCGCTATAGATTTAGTCTTAAAAGATCAGAACCGAAGACTGAAGTGGGACCAAGTGACCCCTATCGCCTTTTTACAGGAAACTCTGGCAAAAGTAGAGGGGGAGGTTGTAATTTGTCTGGATAATAAGAATTCTGGTGCCAACATGATTGAGGCTTTTGATGCCATCTGCCGTCAGGTCAACTTAGACCTAACCGTAAAGACAAAGGCAAACAGGATCAGGGGCCCCAGATGGTTCGACTCAAACTGCTCCAAGGCTCACTCAATTCTCTTAAAGGCTTTAAAAAACAAACCAAGAGATAAAGTACAGATAGCATTACTGAGGAAGCAATATAATCAAGCTATCAGGGTGAGGAAACTCGAGATAAAAAACGAGGCTTGGAGTGAATTATTATTGCCCGAAACACAACGAGATAGTGCCAAATTTTGGGCAATCATAAATCATCCATATTTCGTGGGAAAAGATAATCAGAGAGCAGATTGCATCATACCAGACGATGAATGGGTGACACACTTTAGTAATATCTATAGCCGCCCTGACACCTCCTCAGATTGCGAGACGTCACCCCCGCAACCACCGACCACAATCTCTCCCTTTACTTCAGAGGAGGTTAAGAAAGCAATTAACGATACACTCTGTAAAAAGGCACCAGGGCCCGATGGGGTCCCTGCAGATTTTTTCAAAAGCGTCCCAGAATTTAGTACCAAGATTCTTACAAATATTTTTAACGTTACTAGGGACCTCATTTTTCCTATTAGCTGGACAAAGTCCACAATAGTACCTATTTTTAAAAAAGGACAAAGGACAGATCCGGCCTGTTATAGGCCAATTTCCCTTATAGACTCAAGCGTTAAAATTTTGGGGAGAGTCCTTCTAGGAAGATTGACCCAGCTCATAGAGGGGAAGGGTATTTTATCAAATGTACAATATGGCTTTAGAGCAAAAAGAGGTACTATAGACCAATGCCTAAACCTGGAACTAATTTTAAATAAATATGTAATCGCCAAGGGGGGCTCCCTGTACATGGCCTTTATGGACCTCTCATCAGCATTTGACCTGGTCAGCAGGGATAAGCTGTGGAGGATCCTTTTGGCCATGGGCATTGACCCCCCTTTGGTCGAATACTTAGCGGAATTACACAGGGAGCTTAAGACAACGGTCAGAGTGACTAGGGAAGGAAGATGCACTTGCCACTTCAACTCAGAGAAGGGGGTTAGGCAAGGGTGTATCCTTGCCCCCCTCCTCTTCACTCTTTATATAAACGACCTGGAGAAAGTCATGGCTGCATCTCACACCGACATTCCGCGTGCAGGCGAGACAAAGTTACCTGTCCTCCTGTACGCGGACGATGCAGTCCTACTAGCACGCTCCGGAGTGGCCCTGAATAAACTCCTCTCATCCTTTGGAGATTTCATGACCTCTTTGGACATTAAAACTAATACAGAGAAATCCCATGTAATGATTGCAGGAGTCGCAGGTAGGAAAAGAAAGACAAAAACATTTTACTGTACAGGGAAAGTGGTTAGGAGAGTCCCATCTTTCCCATATTTAGGGGTGACCTTTGATGAAAAGGGCACTTGGGGCCCCCAGCACTCCGTTAAAAGCAACGCTGTTGCTAGAGCGGCAGCAGGGTTGCTTGGATTTGCTAAGAAATTAGGTGCCCGCCCCATGGAAAGCATCATCAAAGTCTACAAAGCAAAATGTGTGTCCATTGCCCAGTATGGCTCTGCTATTTGGGGGTATACCAGTCACGATAAAATCCGGAAAGTAGAAAATACATTTCTGAGATCTCTGCTTTCAGTCCCCCAATCGACTCCCACTTACGCACTACATGCAGAGCTAGGTATGGGCTATATAACGGACACCTTAAAATTAGCCCCTGTTATTGGATGGATGAAAACTTGGCTCAATCAGGAGCTTACTTTAAATCATATTATTTTAAAAGATTGTTTAGCCCTGGATAGAGCCTTACATATTCCGTGCGTAAAATTTGTACAAACGCAGATGACTCTTGCAGGACGCCCGGAGCTTTTTTCTTCCCCAGACTTAATAAGACAGGACGATATTAAAACAGTTAAAAATACCCTGACTGAGTTATATGTTCTGGAGAGGGAAGCTATAGAGCTAAGAAAATCCACGGTAAGGAAACATTGTATGTTGATATCTGGTCCAGGAATGGAACCATACCTTTTCCTGGTAACTAAACCATACCATCGTTTCCTTCTAACGAGATTTCGTTTTGATCTGATCCATCTTATTTTGGGCAATTATAAAACTTGGAGCAGATCTGATGATGCTGAACCATGTGACTGTGACCACTTTTCCACTCAGGACACGACACATTTTATTATGTTTTGCGAACATTATACCGATATCAGAAAAAAATATTTGCTTCCAATCCTGCGTAATCAAGGTTTTATTCAGGTTAAACCAGCTTTGATGTTTCTGCAACTCCTTCCTAATGCAAAAGTATCCTTCCACGTTGCTAGTTTTTTAGTTGCAGGAGCACGGATAAATAAGAACCGTACTAGAGTTAGGCACCTTACTGAACACTGAATATCGACTTCCCTTTTTAAATTTAATTTTTAATTTCTGTTTCTCGGAGGGTCTCTTCTTAATACTTTTTAATATTTTTTATATGTCTCGTCTGTATACTGTGATTTTAATGTTTTTTAAATATTGATCATCTGTAAAATTATGTATGAACCTGTGCTCTGATGAATTGCTATGTATTTATGCTCGTTCTTTTATGATTTTTAATAATCAAATAAAGATAAATTGACTGACTGACTGACCATGTCCAAAGTTAGACTTACCGATACTAAGTTATTGTACTCGAAGTCCTTTCTAGACCAGCTAGCAGTTGAAGGCTACGAGTTGTGGAAGGAAACCATTGACCTTAAATCAGTTTGGGGTTCTAAAAGTTAGCAGGTACAAGGCACTGAGGCTTTGCACCGTGCATGTCTCATCCCAAATCATATATTGTTTTTTTAATTCTACCATCTCACAGACAACATGCTTTGGATTGGCTACTTCTAAAAAATGTAATACTTTCTTCCTTCCCTGATTTGGAAAAATATTCAGGTTGGGAAAATTCAAAAAAAAATGTGATTAGAGAGTTGCAAACTCTATTGTTAAATTCATCCTTTAACATATCCAGTTTGGATCCCGAGGGCTGGTTGATGTGGCACACAAGTGCAGATTCGTGCCTACATCGTTTTTTGGGTCTGGCTGATGGCTTTATACAAGTCAGGGTAGATCCCCGTTTTGAGACTGACCATTCTGTAACCACTTATTCAGTGGGAAAATTGTGTCAGAATTGGCTAAAACACTCTACGTTGGCGTCAGTCATACTGCATTTGTCTAAACTGACTGACGAGGTTGATTTGAATGATTTCATAAAAGGCCCGGCTAGAGGTAGGTCTAGAAGATGGATATATGCCTTTTAGAATGAACTCTGGAAAACATCACAGATTGAAGCGGCTACCCGCCTTAGGGCTATTGATCAAGCTAATTTAGAGAAAGTGCTTGGATTAGCGGATAACAGTATTAACACTCTTTCCTCCCGCATTTACACATTGGATAATATTGTGTCATCTGTTGTTGAAATTGTACAGGATGATGTGTCTGTTTTGTACCATGGTCAAAATCAATTACATTCTATAATGCAGTTTGCATGGACCCTGCTGACGCTGAAGGCCGGAGAAGTGCTTTGGAATTACATTCATCTCTTTTTGCCCCTTTTAATTTGACTGAGAAGCAGCGTTTGCTTTCAATGCGAGATGCGTCTTTTTCCATGTTACACATTGAACGTTTGGAGTCTTTACCATTTTTGGTGGCAGAGGCCACTACTGCTACGTGGCTAATCCACGATTTAATAACTTTACCATTTGCGCTTTTCCAGTTTACAAATTGCATGACATATTTTGCCATTGGTAGGTACGAGCCTCTTGGTAGCTCCTATTTACATGAAGCCTGGTCACTCCCTTTCACTTACAGATGCCTTAGGGACGGAAAGGAAGTTTATCTGAAAGGAGAGGAGTGCACGGAAACATCAGATCACTCATTAATGTGTAGACACATACATTTGCTTGGCTCTTGCAATCAGGAAGGTCTAATTTAGCGTGTGTTTTAAAAGGTCCACCCGTGCCCGCTATTGTCCCGACTTTTACTTAATTAGCAAACTGTAGTTATTTACTTTTAAATAATGAAGATTACTGTGGGTATTGAAAGGCATGGCTTATATTGTAACAGTCAGTGAGCGTGTGGTTTGCTGTAAAAATGTGTTGTATCCACCCACGCATGGGAACTTGGATGTTTCCATCTGGCTGAGGATTCCGACCTTGAAATCAGTGTTCAATAAGATGAGTCGAATAAGAGCCCTATTGTCACAAAAAGAAGTTGCCCTGACATCTGCTTGTGAAACATTTGTCCTTCACGTAGCTAGCACCCGCACAGAAGTGCATGCTTTATTAAATACTGACCTGCCTTTACATTTCGGTGAGCTGATTCATACTATTTTTAACGCATCCTCCACATCGGGGCTGGCACACTTTTTTAAAGTAGTGAGCAGGGGTCTAGTGACTTATTTCCAAAAGATATTTGGAGTCATTCTGGCCTTCTTCCATTCGATCTTTTCCAGCTTATTTGGTGGATTTCCCGTTTTGCTGGAGCTGGCTGCAGTCTTTCTGGTGCTATTTTGTTTTATTCAAAATGGATGCCTGTTCTGTGTTCCAAGACGAGAAGTTGCGGTTAGCACTGTTTCGCAACAGGATGCTTGAATACTATGGTACGCTGCCACTCGCCACCTTAAGTGCAGCATATGGATTATCGTTTCGATTTTCCTATTTCACCTGTGTCCAACCTGTCTTTCATTGCCTGAGTTGCGATTTCGACTGGGCCCTGGATTTCGGTCTCTACAATTTGGTGTCTCCTGAAGTGGATTTTAATCATCTCATGAGTCCCTTAGTTACTCATGATTTGCTTTGTTCTGATGGAGGGATTATGGCCTTTGCAGCGATGCATGGAGTACTGGGTCATTGGAATATATTCGCAGCGGCGCAAGATTTCTTGGCACACAGCTTCATTGAGAACCCACGAGTTGTCCTCTGATGGTACTAGAGGCTCCGGTAATTGAAGAGCATGTATGTTCTTTCTCACTATTGAATTGGATGGCTGAGTTGTTTTCGGATGATAACAGTGACTTCCTTTTGGAAGCAGTTGCTGCTTATTTTGCATACTCAGTATTAGGCTGAGTTTTATCGAGGCCTTTGATATCATGAAAAGTTTTTCCAATTTTTTTTTAAAATTATGATGGACAATTTTTGTATCCGACCTATTGGCTTTAATAACAGTGAACACTAAATTGTCATGTTGGTGAGATTTTGGATTTTTTGGCGGACTAAATTATTTTTCCTCACCTACTCGAATTTGAACTGACTGCTTCATTGAACTCTGCATTTCAAAATTGAGTCCCTTATCTTATCTTATCTTATCCGTGCTCGGATTAAGGGAGGGTGTCATATAGATATACATTGCCTATATGCTGTGTTAAGTTAGTATGAGCTTATTAGGAGTTTAAACGCCATTTTACCTTTCTGCTGCTTCTGCACATGACACATAGCTGTTGCTTTAGCTTTGAGCCTAGTAGAATGTTTTGATTCATGCGAGAATAATATGTTGTTACTCTGATATCAGCCTTGCTTGGTGAGCTGTGTCTGTACAGTGAGTGCAGAAACCTTCAAGGATATCTCAACACAGTGGTTGTTATGAGGTCTGATCTTCGCACGTTCCTAGACATAACATACATGCAGCTGCAGCCAAGTTCTGGCTTTAGGCGTGTTTTATATTGCTTTGCACAAGAGCATAGAAACTCACTTGATGGTGCTTTGCATGCAGAGAGCTGGTGGAAGATGATGTGATCCTTTACCACTAGGATCTTGAGGTATGGGGCCACCCTGCTAAAACCCAAAGAGACCTTCTTAGATATAATATGATATACTAGCTAGGGAGGGTGAGAATTAGGTGTTACTAAACCCTATTCATTTTAGCATAATACCATGCTTTCACCGTTTGTGTTCTATGGACTAGTGACTACACTGATTACTTTGTTTCTTATAATATGTTTGCTTGTATTAGCTAAGATACTGCGTTTGAGAACACTGCATTAGTGAATAAACATTTCAAATATGCATGTGTCCTCTTTTACTCCTTGTTCTGGATTGAAATGATTGTATAACGAAAGAGTGTTCATGTGTTCCACGTTACCTGAGGTGTACTAAGTCCATGTTCTGGTTTGTCTAAGCATTGGGAGTTTGTGATAACCAATGAGACACTGTAGCTAGTCTGGTAGGGGATTTTGGGGTACTAAGGTGAGTTTTGGCACACCCTAATTCACTGAGGTTCCAAGCCTCTATGCACAGTTTTGTATGAGCACGGAATCCCTGCTTATGCAACTTTGGATCTGCTAGGAACCGGCAGCGGATCACTGTATAGTATATATTTGAAAATTACTTTACAAGCTTTTTTAATGTATCACTACGAGCATTTGCCGGTGGGAAGTCTATTTGCGGGCATTCTTCCCATCACCTTTTGTGTAACTGAAGTAACTTCATAAGTACCAAAGATATGCCATTATGTGAATTCCTTGCTCACTGTGCTAAAGGATCTACAAGACCTAACAAGGCCGAAACCAGTCTGGGTTGTTTGCTTTCCTTTCTGGAGGGGGCCCCACCTGCACTGTACCCTTGAGGAGAAGGGTCAGTACTGATTAGATTAGATTAGATATTTATTAAGCGCTCAACTCACCCTGGGGCATCTCGGATCTCGGCGCTGACTAGAGATTGGACTACTGCTGAAGGGAAACCAGACTGGAAACAAGAGTTAAAAAAGGAAGGACTTCAGATGTTTCCTAAAAGTGCCATAGTTCGGAATGGCTTGCAGGGCCTGTGGTAGCTGATTCCAATACCTGGGAGCCAAATAGGAAAAAGCTCTCCCCCCTGTCCGGGTAAGACAAATTCGAGGAACTTGTAGCAGATCCAGTGAGGTGGATCTCAGTCTCCTACTGGGGCAATATTTAACCAGTTTACGTTGCAGGTAACGGGGACCTTTATCATTAAGAGCGTTATGGGTTAGGCAACGGATTTTGAAAAAGGATCTCTTTTTTACATTAAGCCAATGCAGTTCTCTAAGCAGCGGGATTGATGAAGAACCAGCCGGGCGATTTAAAATCATTCTTACGGCCGTATTCTAAACAATTTGCAATTTGGCCAGGAGAGTCTCCCCCACTTCTGCCAGCAGGGTGTTGCCATAATCTAGACGACTAGTTACCATCGCATGAACTAAAGTCCTATGACGGGAGTTGGGTATGAACGGAAGTATTTTCCAAAGAAGTCGTAGACCATAAAAGCATGTGCTGGTCGTAGTTGCAATATGGTCTTTCATAGATAGGGAGTGGTCAATTTCTATTCCTAGGTTCTTTACTGAGAGTTTAGGGGGGGGCAGTACCCAGTTGGTCAGGCCACCAATCTTCTGTCCAGATATCTGGAGATTTCCCCATTAACATAATCTCCGTCTTCCCTGGATTCAATTGAAGATAATTCACAGTTATCCAGTCTGAGATCAGCTTCATGCCACTAGCAAAACACATTTTTTCTTGCTCCGGACATTTCCAGATCGTGAACATCAGCTGAGTATAGTCAGCGTATGAGACGATAACCCAGCTGTTTCACAATTTGGACCAGAGGGGCGTTTATATATATTAAAAAGGGTGGGACTCAGACAGGAGCATTGAGGGACCCCCTTCTCTAAGGGCATTTTTGCTGAGGAATAAGGACCTAACGTGAGCATTTGTGTTCTCTCTTACAGAAAATGTTGTAACCACTTTAAGGCTGTCCCTTTGACACCGCAGTCTGTATCTCCGCTAGCTTGATGTGAGAGATAGTATCAAAAGCTGCGGAGATTTGCATAAGGAAGTCCTTTGTGTAGAGTGGCATAGTAGGTGAAAACAATGGTTTGAAATACTACCATGAGTGATTGTTAGTGGTTAGACTACATGCAACACTTCCTTCCATCACCGTTTGTGTGGTTCATGTTTTTTCATTGCCATCACATTTACGGGAGGTCTTAGATGCATATTTCAAAAACACTCCATAGCACAGTCTTAGACATTCACAATTTACAATACTTCAGTAACATACTCTAAATTTGATCTGATGTATATTTTCCGGATTTAACCCAGCTATAACCCAGCATCACAACACGGGGAATCTCAGGATGTTGTGTAACACGTGTTAAGATTCTAAGGCGCATCTCTGATCTATTCCAAATGTTTACTGAAGCAAATATGTGTGCAGTGCTTACTTATGTTTTATGTTTAGGTAGTATCCTGAAGTGTCAGAAATACATCACAATAATTTACATAATGATTTTACACATCATTTGTTAGCTGTTTAATTGCTTGTACTTGGTTGCTTTTTTTCAAAAATAAAATCCATGTTTAAACTAAAAAAAGAAATACATCACAAGGTAAGACCCTGCAAATAGCCCCTGTCACCTTGGAGGAATTGTAATTATTCATATTAACAGTGGTCATCATTCATTTCTTATTTTATTGTGTGAATATGGTTTGCCACTTTCACTTGCAAATGCCCAATGCATGTACAAATTATGTGTGCTATGCATGTACTGTCATTCCATTCATTATACAAGTTGCATTTCTACATGTGGTATCCTTATACTCCCCAGGTACCAATATCTTTCTAAAGTGACCAGTCTGTTAGTTGAAAACTTTGCACCAGGACAATTACCATGGACATTGATGAAGTTACACCCGGTGCCAATCATCGTTAATAACTTGTATAACAATAGTGTTAGACCTGGCATCCTTGGCGTGGTTTCCCCCTAACTTTTTGCCCTCAGACCTCCTGTTTTTCCTGGCTTCATTTTTGCTGGCTTTATTAGTCTGCACACTTTACCACTGCTAACCAGTGTTAAAGTGCTTGTGCTTTCTGCTCAAAACATTTGGCACATTTAATATACTTATAAGTCTCCATTAAAGTAAACTACATGTCCTCAGGTCCCATAAATTAAATGCTACCAGTGGGTCTACGATTCAGAAAAGGGGGTGGTGATGAACAGAGTGTCTGAATTAAGCAGACCACTCTTACCCAGTCCAAAGATCAGGGCTTGTTCATCACCGTTATTTATCTCACTGCACCATCCCAGCTCAGAACCTGGCTATATGCAAATCAGTCTGTCCCTGGCCCAGTGCATCATGGGAACAGGGCAGACTAAACTACCAAGCCAATTCTTCACCAGAAAGGAGACAAGCTACCGGGGACCGGTTTCTGGCATTTCAGCCGTCTTCGGCCCGGCTTGCTTGAATCCTGATGGTGCAGTGAGAAAGGGACTCATGTCTGAGTATACCCTGCCACACCTATAGTGGCCAAAAACGATTCAGAAAAGGGGGTGGTGATGAACAGAGTGTCTGAATTAAGCAGACCACTCTTACCCAGTCCAAAGATCAGGGCTTGATCCATCACCGTTATTTATCTCACTGCACCATCCCAGCTCAGAACCTGGCTATATGCAAATCAGTCTGTCCCTGGCCCAGTGCATCATGGGAACAGGGCAGACTAAACTACCAAGCCAATTCTTCACCAGAAAGGAGACAAGCTACTGGGGACCGGTTTCTGGCATTTCAGCCGTCTTGGGCCCGGCTTGCTTGAATCCTGATGGTGCAGTGAGAAAGGGACTCATGTCTGAGTATACCCTGCCACACCTATAGTGGCCAAAAACGATTCAGAAAAGGGGGTGGTGATGAACAGAGTGTCTGAATTAAGCAGACCACTCTTACCCAGTCCAAAGATCAGGGCTTGATCCATCACCGTTATTTATCTCACTGCACCATCCCAGCTCAGAACCTGGCTATATACAAATCAGTCTGTCCCTGGCCCAGTGCATCATGGGAACAGGGCAGACTAAACTACCAAGCCAATTCTTCACCAGAAAGGAGACAAGCTACCGGGGACCGGTTTCTGGCATTTCAGCCGTCTTCGGCCCGGCTTGCTTGAATCCTGATGGTGCAGTGAGAAAGGGACTCATGTCTGAGTATACCCTGCCACACCTATAGTGGCCAAAAACGATTCAGAAAAGGGGGTGGTGATGAACAGAGTGTCTGAATTAAGCAGACCACTCTTACCCAGTCCAAAGATCAGGGCTTGATCCATCACCGTTATTTATCTCACTGCACCATCCCAGCTCAGAACCTGGCTATATGCAAATCAGTCTGTCCCTGGCCCAGTGCATCATGGGAACAGGGCAGACTAAACTACCAAGCCAATTCTTCACCAGAAAGGAGACAAGCTACCGGGGACCGGTCTCTGGCATTTCAGCCGTCTTCGGCCCGGCTTGCTTGAATCCTGATGGTGCAGTGAGAAAGGGACTCATGTCTGAGTATACCCTGCCACACCTATAGTGGCCAAAAACGATTCAGAAAAGGGGGTGGTGATGAACAGAGTGTCTGAATTAAGCAGACCACTCTTACCCAGTCCAAAGATCAGGGCTTGATCCATCACCGTTATTTATCTCACTGCACCATCCCAGCTCAGAACCTGGCTATATGCAAATCAGTCTGTCCCTGGCCCAGTGCATCATGGGAACAGGGCAGACTAAACTACCAAGCCAATTCTTCACCAGAAAGGAGACAAGCTACCGGGGACCGGTTTCTGGCATTTCAGCCGTCTTCGGCCCGGCTTGCTTGAATCCTGATGGTGCAGTGAGAAAGGGACTCATGTCTGAGTATACCCTGCCACACCTATAGTGGCCAAAAACGATTCAGAAAAGGGGGTGGTGATGAACAGAGTGTCTGAATTAAGCAGACCACTCTTACCCAGTCCAAAGATCAGGGCTTGATCCATCACCGTTATTTATCCCACTGCACCATCCCAGCTCAGAACCTGGCTATATGCAAATCAGTCTGTCCCTGGCCCAGTGCATCATGGGAACAGGGCAGACTAAACTACCAAGCCAATTCTTCACCAGAAAGGAGACAAGCTACCGGGGACCGGTTTCTGGCATTTCAGCCGTCTTCGGCCCGGCTTGCTTGAATCCTGATGGTGCAGTGAGAAAGGGACTCATGTCTGAGTATACCCTGCCACACCTATAGTGGCCAAAAACGATTCAGAAAAGGGGGTGGTGATGAACAGAGTGTCTGAATTAAGCAGACCACTCTTACCCAGTCCAAAGATCAGGGCTTGATCCATCACCGTTATTTATCTCACTGCACCATCCCAGCTCAGAACCTGGCTATATGCAAATCAGTCTGTCCCAGGCCCAGTGCATCATGGGAACAGGGCAGACTAAACTACCAAGCCAATTCTTCACCAGAAAGAAGACAAGCTACCGGGGACCGGTTTCTGGCATTTCAGCCGTCTTCGGCCCGGCTTGCTTGAATCCTGATGGTGCAGTGAGAAAGGGACTCATGTCTGAGTATACCCTGCCACACCTATAGTGGCCAAAAACGATTCAGAAAAGGGGGTGGTGATGAACAGAGTGTCTGAATTAAGCAGACCACTCTTACCCAGTCCAAAGATCAGGGCTTGATCCATCACCGTTATTTATCTCACTGCACCATCCCAGCTCAGAACCTGGCTATATGCAAATCAGTCTGTCCCTGGCCCAGTGCATCATGGGAACAGGGCAGACTAAACTACCAAGCCAATTCTTCACCAGAAAGGAGACAAGCTACCGGGGACCGGTTTCTGGCATTTCAGCCGTCTTCGGCCCGGCTTGCTTGAATCCTGATGGTGCAGTGAGAAAGGGACTCATGCATGAGTATACCCTGCCACACCTATAGTGGCCAAAAACGATTCAGAAAAGGGGGTGGTGATGAACAGAGTGTCTGAATTAAGCAGACCACTCTTACCCAGTCCAAAGATCAGGGCTTGATCCATCACCGTTATTTATCTCACTGCACCATCCCAGCTCAGAACCTGGCTATATGCAAATCAGTCTGTCCCTGGCCCAGTGCATCATGGGAACAGGGCAGACTAAACTACCAAGCCAATTCTTCACCAGAAAGAAGACAAGCTACCGGGGACCGGTTTCTGGCATTTCAGCCGTCTTCGGCCCGGCTTGCTTGAATCCTGATGGTGCAGTGAGAAAGGGACTCATGTCTGAGTATACCCTGCCACACCTATAGTGGCCAAAAACGATTCAGAAAAGGGGGTGGTGATGAACAGAGTGTCTGAATTAAGCAGACCACTCTTACCCAGTCCAAAGATCAGGGCTTGATCCATCACCGTTATTTATCTCACTGCACCATCCCAGCTCAGAACCTGGCTATATGCAAATCAGTCTGTCCCTGGCCCAGTGCATCATGGGAACAGGGCAGACTAAACTACCAAGCCAATTCTTCACCAGAAAGGAGACAAGCTACCGGGGACCGGTTTCTGGCATTTCAGCCGTCTTCGGCCCAGCTTGCTTGAATCCTGATGGTGCAGTGAGAAAGGGACTCATGTCTGAGTATACCCTGCCACACCTATAGTGGCCAAAAACGATTCAGAAAAGGGGGTGGTGATGAACAGAGTGTCTGAATTAAGCAGACCACTCTTACCCAGTCCAAAGATCAGGGCTTGATCCATCACCGTTATTTATCTCACTGCACCATCCCAGCTCAGAACCTGGCTATATGCAAATCAGTCTGTCCCTGGCCCAGTGCATCATGGGAACAGGGCAGACTAAACTACCAAGCCAATTCTTCACCAGAAAGGAGACAAGCTACCGGGGACCGGTTTCTGGCATTTCAGCCGTCTTCTGCCCGGCTTGCTTGAATCCTGATGGTGCAGTGAGAAAGGGACTCATGTCTGAGTATACCCTGCCACACCTATAGTGGCCAAAAACGATGCAGAAAAGGGGGTGGGTGTTTGCCCTGTTCCCTTGATGCACTGGGACAGGGACAGACTAATTTGCATGTAGCCAGGTTCTGAGCTGGGATGGTGCAGTGAGCTAAAAAACGGTGATGGATCAAGCCCTGATCTGTTGACTGGATAGGAGTATTCTGCTTAATTCAGAAACTCTGTCCATCACCACCCCCTTTTCTGAATCATTTTGTCCACCATAAGCGTGAAAGGGTATACTCAGATGTGAGTCCCTTGCTCATTGCACCATCAGGATTCAAGCAAGCCGGGCCGAAGACGGCTGTAATGCCAGAAACCGGTCCCCGGTAGCTTGTTTCCTTCCCAGTATAAGAATTGGCTTGGTAGTTTGGTTTGCCCTGTTCCCTTGATGCACTGGGACAGGGACAGACTAATTTGCATGTAGCCAGGTTCTGAGCTGGGATGGTGCAGTGAGCTAAAAAACGGTGATGGATCAAGCCCTGATCTGTTGACTGGATAGGAGTATTCTGCTTAATTCAGAAACTCTGTCCATCACCACCCCCTTTTCTGAATCATTTTGTCCACCATAAGCGTGGAAGGGTATACTCAGATGTGAGTCCCTTGCTCATTGCACCATCAGGATTCAAGCAAGCCGGGCCGAAGACGGCTGTAATGCCAGAAACCGGTCCCCGGTAGCTTGTTTCCTTCCCAGTATAAGAATTGGCTTGGTAGTTTGGTTTGCCCTGTTCCCTTGATGCACTGGGACAGGGACAGACTAATTTGCATGTAGCCAGGTTCTGAGCTGGGATGGTGCAGTGAGCTAAAAAACGGTGATGGATCAAGCCCTGATCTGTTGACTGGATAGGAGTATTCTGCTTAATTCAGAAACTCTGTCCATCACCACCCCCTTTTCTGAATCATTTTGTCCACCATAAGCGTGGAAGGGTATACTCAGATGTGAGTCCCTTGCTCATTGCACCATCAGGATTCAAGCAAGCCGGGCTGAAGACGGCTGTAATGCCAGAAACCGGTCCCCGGTAGCTTGTTTCTTTCCCAGTATAAGAATTGGCTTGGTAGTTTGGTTTGCCCTGTTCCCTTGATGCACTGGGACAGGGACAGACTAATTTGCATGTAGCCAGGTTCTGAGCTGGGATGGTGCAGTGAGCTAAAAAACGGTGATGGATCAAGCCCTGATCTGTTGACTGGATAGGAGTATTCTGCTTAATTCAGAAACTCTGTCCATCACCACCCCCTTTTCTGAATCATTTTGTCCACCATAAGCGTGGAAGGGTATACTCAGATGTGAGTCCCTTGCTCATTGCACCATCAGGATTCAAGCAAGCCGGGCCGAAGACGGCTGTAATGCCAGAAACCGGTCCCCGGTAGCTTGTTTCCTTCCCAGTATAAGAATTGGCTTGGTAGTTTGGTTTGCCCTGTTCCCTTGATGCACTGGGACAGGGACAGACTAATTTGCATGTAGCCAGGTTCTGAGCTGGGATGGTGCAGTGAGCTAAAAAACGGTGATGGATCAAGCCCTGATCTGTTGACTGGATAGGAGTATTCTGCTTAATTCAGAAACTCTGTCCATCACCACCCCCTTTTCTGAATCATTTTGTCCACCATAAGCGTGGAAGGGTATACTCAGATGTGAGTCCCTTGCTCATTGCACCATCAGGATTCAAGCAAGCCGGGCCGAAGACGGCTGTAATGCCAGAAACCGGTCCCCGGTAGCTTGTTTCCTTCCCAGTATAAGAATTGGCTTGGTAGTTTGGTTTGCCCCGTTCCCTTGATGCACTGGGACAGGGACAGACTAATTTGCATGTAGCCAGGTTCTGAGCTGGGATGGTGCAGTGAGCTAAAAAACGGTGATGGATCAAGCCCTGATCTGTTGACTGGATAGGAGTATTCTGCTTAATTCAGAAACTCTGTCCATCACCACCCCCTTTTCTGAATCATTTTGTCCACCATAAGCGTGGAAGGGTATACTCAGATGTGAGTCCCTTGCTCATTGCACCATCAGGATTCAAGCAAGCCGGGCCGAAGACGGCTGTAATGCCAGAAACCGGTCCCCGGTAGCTTGTTTCCTTCCCAGTATAAGAATTGGCTTGGTAGTTTGGTTTGCCCTGTTCCCTTGATGCACTGGGACATGGACAGACTAATTTGCATGTAGCCAGGTTCTGAGCTGGGATGGTGCAGTGAGCTAAAAAACGGTGATGGATCAAGCCCTGATCTGTTGACTGGATAGGAGTATTCTGCTTAATTCAGAAAATCTGTCCATCACCACCCCCTTTTCTGAATCATTTTGTCCACCATAAGCGTGGAAGGGTATACTCAGATGTGAGTCCCTTGCTCATTGCACCATCAGGATTCAAGCAAGCCGGGCCGAAGACGGCTGTAATGCCAGAAACCGGTCCCCGGTAGCTTGTTTCCTTCCCAGTATAAGAATTGGCTTGGTAGTTTGGTTTGCCCTGTTCCCTTGATGCACTGGGACAGGGACAGACTAATTTGCATGTAGCCAGGTTCTGAGCTGGGATGGTGCAGTGAGCTAAAAAACGGTGATGGATCAAGCCCTGATCTGTTGACTGGATAGGAGTATTCTGCTTAATTCAGAAACTCTGTCCATCACCACCCCCTTTTCTGAATCATTTTGTCCACCATAAGCGTGGAAGGGTATACTCAGATGTGAGTCCCTTGCTCATTGCACCATCAGGATTCAAGCAAGCCGGGCTGAAGACGGCTGTAATGCCAGAAACCGGTCCCCGGTAGCTTGTTTCTTTCCCAGTATAAGAATTGGCTTGGTAGTTTGGTTTGCCCTGTTCCCTTGATGCACTGGGACAGGGACAGACTAATTTGCATGTAGCCAGGTTCTGAGCTGGGATGGTGCAGTGAGCTAAAAAACGGTGATGGATCAAGCCCTGATCTGTTGACTGGATAGGAGTATTCTGCTTAATTCAGAAACTCTGTCCATCACCACCCCCTTTTCTGAATCATTTTGTCCACCATAAGCGTGGAAGGGTATACTCAGATGTGAGTCCCTTGCTCATTGCACCATCAGGATTCAAGCAAGCCGGGCCGAAGACGGCTGTAATGCCAGAAACCGGTCCCCGGTAGCTTGTTTCCTTCCCAGTATAAGAATTGGCTTGGTAGTTTGGTTTGCCCTGTTCCCTTGATGCACTGGGACAGGGACAGACTAATTTGCATGTAGCCAGGTTCTGAGCTGGGATGGTGCAGTGAGCTAAAAAACGGTGATGGATCAAGCCCTGATCTGTTGACTGGATAGGAGTATTCTGCTTAATTCAGAAACTCTGTCCATCACCACCCCCTTTTCTGAATCATTTTGTCCACCATAAGCGTGGAAGGGTATACTCAGATGTGAGTCCCTTGCTCATTGCACCATCAGGATTCAAGCAAGCCGGGCCGAAGACGGCTGTAATGCCAGAAACCGGTCCCCGGTAGGTTGTTTCCTTCCCAGTATAAGAATTGGCTTGGTAGTTTGGTTTGCCCTGTTCCCTTGATGCACTGGGACAGGGACAGACTAATTTGCATGTAGCCAGGTTCTGAGCTGGGATGGTGCAGTGAGCTAAAAAACGGTGATGGATCAAGCCCTGATCTGTTGACTGGATAGGAGTATTCTGCTTAATTCAGAAACTCTGTCCATCACCACCCCCTTTTCTGAATCATTTAGTCCACCATAAGCGTGGAAGGGTAAACTCAGATGTGAGTCCCTTGCTCATTGCACCATCAGGATTCAAGCAAGCCGGGCCGAAGACGGCTGTAATGCCAGAAACCGGTCCCCGGTAGCTTGTTTCCTTCCCAGTATAAGAATTGGCTTGGTAGTTTGGTTTGCCCTGTTCCCTTGATGCACTGGGACAGGGACAGACTAATTTGCATGTAGCCAGGTTCTGAGCTGGGATGGTGCAGTGAGCTAAAAAACGGTGATGGATCAAGCCCTGATCTGTTGACTGGATAGGAGTATTCTGCTTAATTCAGAAACTCTGTCCATCACCACCCCCTTTTCTGAATCATTTTGTCCACCATTAGCGTGGAAGGGTATACTCAGATGTGAGTCCCTTGCTCATTGCACCATCAGGATTCAAGCAAGCCGGGCCGAAGACGGCTATAATGCCAGAAACCGGTCCCCGGTAGGTTGTTTCCTCCCCAGTATAAGAATTGGCTTGGTAGTTTGGTTTGCCCTGTTCCCTTGATGCACTGGGACAGGGACAGACTAATTTGCATGTAGCCAGGTTCTGAGCTGGGATGGTGCAGTGAGCTAAAAAACGGTGATGGATCAAGCCCTGATCTGTTGACTGGATAGGAGTATTCTGCTTAATTCAGAAACTCTGTCCATCAGCACCCCCTTTTCTGAATCATTTTGTCCACCATAAGCGTGGAAGGGTATACTCAGATGCGAGTCCCTTGCTCATTGCACCATCAGGATTCAAGCAAGCCGGGCCGAAGACGGCTGTAATGCCAGAAACCGGTCCCCGGTAGCTTGTTTCCTTCCCAGTATAAGAATTCTCTTGGTAGTTTGGTTTGCCCTGTTCCCTTGATGCACTGGGACAGGGACAGACTAATTTGCATGTAGCCAGGTTCTGAGCTGGGATGGTGCAGTGAGCTAAAAAACGGTGATGGATCAAGCCCTGATCTGTTGACTGGATAGGAGTATTCTGCTTAATTCAGAAACTCTGTCCATCACCACCCCCTTTTCTGAATCATTTTGTCCACCATAAGCGTGGAAGGGTATACTCAGATGTGAGTCCCTTGCTCATTGCACCATCAGGATTCAAGCAAGCCGGGCCGAAGACGGCTGTAATGCCAGAAACCGGTCCCCGGTAGCTTGTTTCCTTCCCAGTATAAGAATTGGCTTGGTAGTTTGGTTTGCCCTGTTCCCTTGATGCACTGGGACAGGGACAGACTAATTTGCATGTAGCCAGGTTCTGAGCTGGGATGGTGCAGTGAGCTAAAAAACGGTGATGGATCAAGCCCTGATCTGTTGACTGGATAGGAGTATTCTGCTTAATTCAGAAACTCTGTCCATCACCACCCCCTTTCCTGAATCATTTTGTCCACCATAAGCGTGGAAGGGTATACTCAGATGTGAGTCCCTTGCTCATTGCACCATCAGGATTCAAGCAAGCCGGGCCGAAAACGGCGGTAATGCCAGAAACCGGTCCCCGGTAGCTTGTTTCCTTCCCAGTATAAGAATTGGCTTGGTAGTTTGGTTTGCCCTGTTCCCTTGATGCACTGGGACAGGGACAGACTAATTTGCATGTAGCCAGGTTCTGAGCTGGGATGGTGCAGTGAGCGAAAAAACGGTGATGGATCAAGCCCTGATCTGTTGACTGGATAGGAGTATTCTGCTTAATTCAGAAACTCTGTCCATCACCACCCCCTTTTCTGAATCATTTTGTCCACCATAAGCGTGGAAGGGTATACTCAGATGTGAGTCCCTTGCTCATTGCACCATCAGGATTCAAGCAAGCCGGGCCGAAGACGGCTGTAATGCCAGAAACCGGTCCCCGGTAGCTTGTTTCCTTCCCAGTATAAGAATTGGCTTGGTAGTTTGGTTTGCCCTGTTCCCTTGATGCACTGGGACAGGGACAGACTAATTTGCATGTAGCCAGGTTCTGAGCTGGGATGGTGCAGTGAGCTAAAAAACGGTGATGGATCAAGCCCTGATCTGTTGACTGGATAGGAGTATTCTGCTTAATTCAGAAACTCTGCCCATCACCACCCCCTTTTCTGAATCATTTTGTCCACCATAAGCGTGGAAGGGTATACTCAGATGTGAGTCCCTTGCTCATTGCACCATCAGGATTCAAGCAAGCCGGGCCGAAGACGGCTGTAATGCCAGAAACCGGTCCCCGGTAGCTTGTTTCCTTCCCAGTATAAGAATTGGCTTGGTAGTTTGGTTTGCCCTGTTCCCTTGATGCACTGGGACAGGGACAGACTAATTTGCCTGTAGCCAGGTTCTGAGCTGGGATGGTGCAGTGAGCTAAAAAACGGTGATGGATCAAGCCCTGATCTGTTGACTGGATAGGAGTATTCTGCTTAATTCAGAAACTCTGTCCATCACCACCCCCTTTTCTGAATCATTTTGTCCACCATAAGCGTGGAAGGGTATACTCAGATGTGAGTCCCATGCTCATTGCACCATCAGGATTCAAGCAAGCCGGGCCGAAGACGGCTGTAATTCCAGAAACCGGTCCCCGGTAGCTTGTTTACTTCCCAGTATAAGAATTGGCTTGGTAGTTTGGTTTGCCCTGTTCCCTTGATGCACTGGGACAGGGACAGACTAATTTGCATGTAGCCAGGTTCTGAGCTGGGATGGTGCAGTGAGCTAAAAAACGGTGATGGATCAAGCCCTGATCTGTTGACTGGATAGGAGTATTCTGCTTAATTCAGAAACTCTGTCCATCACCACCCCCTTTTCTGAATCATTTTGTCCACCATAAGCGTGGAAGGGTATACTCAGATGTGAGTCCCTTGCTCATTGCACCATCAGGATTCAAGCAAGCCGGGCCGAAGACGGCTGTAATGCCAGAAACCGGTCCCCGGTAGCTTGTTTCCTTCCCAGTATAAGAATTGGCTTGGTAGTTTGGTTTGCCCTGTTCCCTTGATGCACTGGGACAGGGACAGACTAATTTGCATGTAGCCAGGTTCTGAGCTGGGATGGTGCAGTGAGCTAAAAAACGGTGATGGATCAAGCCCTGATCTGTTGACTGGATAGGAGTATTCTGCTTAATTCAGAAACTCTGTCCATCACCACCCCCTTTTCTGAATCATTTTGTCCACCATAAGCGTGGAAGGGTATACTCAGATGTGAGTCCCTTGCTCATTGCACCATCAGGATTCAAGCAAGCCGGGCCGAAGACGGCTGTAATGCCAGAAACCGGTCCCCGGTAGCTTGTTTCCTTCCCAGTATAAGAATTGGCTTGGTAGTTTGGTTTGCCCTGTTCCCTTGATGCACTGGGACAGGGACAGACTAATTTGCATGTAGCCAGGTTCTGAGCTGGGATGGTGCAGTGAGCTAAAAAACGGTGATGGATCAAGCCCTGATCTGTTGACTGGATAGGAGTATTCTGCTTAATTCAGAAACTCTGTCCATCACCACCCCCTTTTCTGAATCATTTTGTCCACCATAAGCGTGGAAGGGTATACTCAGATGTGAGTCCCTTGCTCATTGCACCATCAGGATTCAAGCAAGCCGGGCCGAAGACGGCTGTAATGCCAGAAACCGGTCCCCGGTAGCTTGTTTCCTTCCCAGTATAAGAATTGGCTTGGTAGTTTGGTTTGCCCTGTTCCCTTGATGCACTGGGACAGGGACAGAGTAATTTGCATGTAGCCAGGTTCTGAGCTGGGATGGTGCAGTGAGCTAAAAACCGGTGATGGACCAAGCCCTGATCTGTTGACTGGATAGGAGTATTCTGCTTAATTCAGAAACTCTGTCCATCACCACCCCCTTTTCTGAATCATTTTGTCCACCATAAGCGTGGAAGGGTATACTCAGATGTGAGTCCCTTGCTCATTGCACCATCAGGATTCAAGCAAGCCGGGCCGAAGACGGCTGTAATGCCAGAAACCGGTCCCCGGTAGCTTGTTTCCTTCCCAGTATAAGAATTGGCTTGGTAGTTTGGTTTGCCCTGTTCCCTTGATGCACTGGGACAGGGACAGACTAATTTGCATGTAGCCAGGTTCTGAGCTGGGATGGTGCAGTGAGCGAAAAAACGGTGATGGATCAAGCCCTGATCTGTTGACTGGATAGGAGTATTCTGCTTAATTCAGAAACTCTGTCCATCACCACCCCCTTTTCTGAATCATTTTGTCCACCATAAGCGTGGAAGGGTATACTCAGATGTGAGTCCCTTGCTCATTGCACCATCAGGATTCAAGCAAGCCGGGCCGAAGACGGCTGTAATGCCAGAAACCGGTCCCCGGTAGCTTGTTTCCTTCCCAGTATAAGAATTGGCTTGGTAGTTTGGTTTGCCCTGTTCCCTTGATGCACTGGGACAGGGACAGACTAATTTGCATGTAGCCAGGTTCTGAGCTGGGATGGTGCAGTGAGCTAAAAAACGGTGATGGATCAAGCCCTGATCTGTTGACTGGATAGGAGTATTCTGCTTAATTCAGAAACTCTGTCCATCACCACCCCCTTTTCTGAATCATTTTGTCCACCATAAGCGTGGAAGGGTATACTCAGATGTGAGTCCCTTGCTCATTGCACCATCAGGATTCAAGCAAGCCGGGCCGAAGACGGCTGTAATGCCAGAAACCGGTCCCCGGTAGCTTGTTTCCTTCCCAGTATAAGAATTGGCTTGGTAGTTTGGTTTGCCCTGTTCCCTTGATGCACTGGGACAGGGACAGACTAATTTGCATGTAGCCAGGTTCTGAGCTGGGATGGTGCAGTGAGCTAAAAAACGGTGATGGATCAAGCCCTGATCTGTTGACTGGATAGGAGTATTCTGCTTAATTCAGAAACTCTGTCCATCACCACCCCCTTTTCTGAATCATTTTGTCCACCATAAGCGTGGAAGGGTATACTCAGATGTGAGTCCCTTGCTCATTGCACCATCAGGATTCAAGCAAGCCGGGCCGAAGACGGCTGTAATGCCAGAAACCGGTCCCCGGTAGCTTGTTTCCTTCCCAGTATGAGAATTGGCTTGGTAGTTTGGTTTGCCCTGTTCCCTTGATGCACTGTGACAGGGACAGACTAATTTGCATGTAGCCAGGTTCTGAGCTGGGATGGTGCAGTGAGCTAAAAAACGGTGATGGATCAAGCCCTGATCTGTTGACTGGATAGGAGTATTCTGCTTAATTCAGAAACTCTGTCCATCACCACCCCCTTTTCTGAATCATTTTGTCCACCATAAGCGTGGAAGGGTATACTCAGATGTGAGTCCCTTGCTCATTGCACCATCAGGATTCAAGCAAGCCGGGCCGAAGACGGCTGTAATGCCAGAAACCGGTCCCCGGTAGCTTGTTTCCTTCCCAGTATAAGAATTGGCTTGGTAGTTTGGTTTGCCCTGTTCCCTTGATGCACTGGGACAGGGACAGACTAATTTGCATGTAGCCAGGTTCTGAGCTGGGATGGTGCAGTGAGCTAAAAAACGGTGATGGATCAAGCCCTGATCTGTTGACTGGATAGGAGTATTCTGCTTAATTCAGAAACTCTGTCCATCACCACCCCCTTTTCTGAATCATTTTGTCCACCATAAGCGTGGAAGGGTATACTCAGATGTGAGTCCCTTGCTCATTGCACCATCAGGATTCAAGCAAGCCGGGCCGAAGACGGCTGTAATGCCAGAAACCGGTCCCCGGTAGCTTGTTTCCTTCCCAGTATAAGAATTGGCTTGGTAGTTTGGTTTGCCCTGTTCCCTTGATGCACTGGGACAGGGACAGACTAATTTGCATGTAGCCAGGTTCTGAGCTGGGATGGTGCAGTGAGCTAAAAAACGGTGATGGATCAAGCCCTGATCTGTTGACTGGATAGGAGTATTCTGCTTAATTCAGAAACTCTGTCCATCACCACCCCCTTTTCTGAATCATTTTGTCCACCATAAGCGTGGAAGGGTATACTCAGATGTGAGTCCCTTGCTCATTGCACCATCAGGATTCAAGCAAGCCGGGCCGAAGACGGCTGTAATGCCAGAAACCGGTCCCCGGTAGCTTGTTTCCTTCCCAGTATAAGAATTGGCTTGGTAGTTTGGTTTGCCCTGTTCCCTTGATGCACTGGGACAGGGACAGACTAATTTGCATGTTGCCAGGTTCTGAGCTGGGATGGTGCAGTGAGCTAAAAAACGGTGATGGATCAAGCCCTGATCTGTTGACTGGATAGGAGTATTCTGCTTAATTCAGAAACTCTGTCCATCACCACCCCCTTTTCTGAATCATTTTGTCCACCATAAGCGTGGAAGGGTATACTCAGATGTGAGTCCCTTGCTCATTGCACCATCAGGATTCAAGCAAGCCGGGCCGAAGACGGCTGTAATGCCAGAAACCGGTCCCCGGTAGCTTGTTTCCTTCCCAGTATAAGAATTGGCTTGGTAGTTTGGTTTGCCCTGTTCCCTTGATGCACTGGGACAGGGACAGACTAATTTGCATGTAGCCAGGTTCTGAGCTGGGATGGTGCAGTGAGCTAAAAAACGGTGATGGATCAAGCCCTGATCTGTTGACTGGATAGGAGTATTCTGCTTAATTCAGAAACTCTGTCCATCACCACCCCCTTTTCTGAATCATTTTGTCCACCATAAGCGTGGAAGGGTATATTCAGATGTGAGTCCCTTGCTCATTGCACCATCAGGATTCAAGCAAGCCGGGCCGAAGACGGCTGTAATGCCAGAAACCGGTCCCCGGTAGCTTGTTTCCTTCCCAGTATAAGAATTGGCTTGGTAGTTTGGTTTGCACTGTTCCCTTGATGCACTGGGACAGGGACAGACTAATTTGCATGTTGCCAGGTTCTGAGCTGGGATGGTGCAGTGAGCTAAAAAACTGTGATGGATCAAGCCCTGATCTGTTGACTGGATAGGAGTATTCTGCTTAATTCAGAAACTCTGTCCATCACCACCCCTTTTTCTGAATCATTTTGTCCACCATAAGCGTGGAAGGGTATACTCAGATGTGAGTCCCTTGCTCATTGCACCATCAGGATTCAAGCAAGCCGGGCCGAAGACGGCTGTAATGCCAGAAACCGGTCCCCGGTAGCTTGTTTCCTTCCCAGTATAAGAATTGGCTTGGTAGTTTGGTTTGCCCTGTTCCCTTGATGCACTGGGACAGGGACAGACTAATTTGCATGTAGCCAGGTTCTGAGCTGGGATGGTGCAGTGAGCTAAAAAACGGTGATGGATCAAGCCCTGATCTGTTGACTGGATAGGAGTATTCTGCTTAATTCAGAAACTCTGTCCATCACCACCCCCTTTTCTGAATCATTTTGTCCACCATAAGCGTGGAAGGGTATACTCAGATGTGAGTCCCTTGCTCATTGCACCATCAGGATTCAAGCAAGCCGGGCCGAAGACGGCTGTAATGCCAGAAACTGGTCCCCGGTAGCTTGTTTCCTTCCCAGTATAAGAATTGGCTTGGTAGTTTGGTTTGCCCTGTTCCCTTGATGCACTGGGACAGGGACAGACTAATTTGCATGTAGCCAGGTTCTGAGCTGGGATGGTGCAGTGAGCTAAAAAACGGTGATGGATCAAGCCCTGATCTGTTGACTGGATAGGAGTATTCTGCTTAATTCAGAAACTCTGTCCATCACCACCCCCTTTTCTGAATCATTTTGTCCACCATAAGCGTGGAAGGGTATACTCAGATGTGAGTCCCTTGCTCATTGCACCATCAGGATTCAAGCAAGCCGGGCCGAAGACGGCTGTAATGCCAGAAACCGGTCCCCGGTAGCTTGTTTCCTTCCCAGTATAAGAATTGGCTTGGTAGTTTGGTTTGCCCTGTTCCCTTGATGCACTGGGACAGGGACAGACTAATTTGCATGTAGCCAGGTTCTGAGCTGGGATGGTGCAGTGAGCTAAAATACGGTGATGGATCAAGCCCTGATCTGTTGACTGGATAGGAGTATTCTGCTTAATTCAGAAACTCTGTCCATCACCACCCCCTTTTCTGAATCATTTTGTCCACCATAAGCGTGGAAGGGTATACTCAGATGTGAGTCCCTTGCTCATTGCACCATCAGGATTCAAGCAAGCCGGGCCGAAGACGGCTGTAATGCCAGAAACCGGTCCCCGGTAGCTTGTTTCCTTCCCAGTATAAGAATTGGCTTGGTAGTTTGGTTTGCCCTGTTCCCTTGATGCACTGGGACAGGGACAGACTAATTTGCATGTAGCCAGGTTCTGAGCTGGGATGGTGCAGTGAGCTAAAAAACGGTGATGGGTCAAGCCCTGATCTGTTGACTGGATAGGAGTATTCTGCTTAATTCAGAAACTCTGTCCATCACCACCCCCTTTTCTGAATCATTTTGTCCACCATAAGCGTGGAAGGGTATACTCAGATGTGAGTCCCTTGCTCATTGCACCATCAGGATTCAAGCAAGCCGGGACGAAGACGGCTGTAATGCCAGAAACCGGTCCCCGGTAGCTTGTTTCCTTCCCAGTATAAGAATTGGCTTGGTAGTTTGGTTTGCCCTGTTCCCTTGATGCACTGGGACAGGGACAGACTAATTTGCATGTAGCCAGGTTCTGAGCTGGGATGGCGCAGTGAGCTAAAAAACGGTGATGGATCAAGCCCTGATCTGTTGACTGGATAGGAGTATTCTGCTTAATTCAGAAACTCTGTCCATCACCACCCCCTTTTCTGAATCATTTTGTCCACCATAAGCGTGGAAGGGTATACTCAGATGTGAGTCCCTTGCTCATTGCACCATCAGGATTCAAGCAAGCCGGGCCGAAGACGGCTGTAATGCCAGAAACCGGTCCCCGGTAGCTTGTTTCCTTCCCAGTATAAGAATTGGCTTGGTAGTTTGGTTTGCCCTGTTCCCTTGATGCACTGGGACAGGGACAGACTAATTTGCATGTAGCCAGGTTCTGAGCTGGGATGGTGCAGTGAGCTAAAAAACGGTGATGGATCAAGCCCTGATCTGTTGACTGGATAGGAGTATTCTGCTTAATTCAGAAACTCTGTCCATCACCACCCCCTTTTCTGAATCATTTTGTCCACCATAAGCGTGGAAGGGTATACTCAGATGTGAGTCCCTTGCTCATTGCACCATCAGGATTCAAGCAAGCCGGGCCGAAGACGGCTGTAATGCCAGAAACCGGTCCCCGGTAGCTTGTTTCCTTCCCAGTATAAGAATTGGCTTGGTAGTTTGGTTTGCCCTGTTCCCTTGATGCACTGGGACAGGGACAGACTAATTTGCATGTAGCCAGGTTCTGAGCTGGGATGGTGCAGTGAGCTAAAAAACGGTGATGGATCAAGCCCTGATCTGTTGACTGGATAGGAGTATTCTGCTTAATTCAGAAACTCTGTCCATCACCACCCCCTTTTCTGAATCATTTTGTCCACCATAAGCGTGGAAGGGTATACTCAGATGTGAGTCCCTTGCTCATTGCACCATCAGGATTCAAGCAAGCCGGGCCGAAGACGGCTGTAATGCCAGAAACCGGTCCCCGGTAGCTTGTTTCCTTCCCAGTATAAGAATTGGCTTGGTAGTTTGGTTTGCCCTGTTCCCTTGATGCACTGGGACAGGGACAGACTAATTTGCATGTTGCCAGGTTCTGAGCTGGGATGGTGCAGTGAGCTAAAAAACGGTGATGGATCAAGCCCTGATCTGTTGACTGGATAGGAGTATTCTGCTTAATTCAGAAACTCTGTCCATCACCACCCCCTTTTCTGAATCATTTTGTCCACCATAAGCGTGGAAGGGTATACTCAGATGTGAGTCCCTTGCTCATTGCACCATCAGGATTCAAGCAAGCCGGGCCGAAGACGGCTGTAATGCCAGAAACCGGTCCCCGGTAGCTTGTTTCCTTCCCAGTATAAGAATTGGCTTGGTAGTTTGGTTTGCCCTGTTCCCTTGATGCACTGGGACAGGGACAGACTAATTTGCATGTAGCCAGGTTCTGAGCTGGGATGGTGCAGTGAGCTAAAAAACGGTGATGGATCAAGCCCTGATCTGTTGACTGGATAGGAGTATTCTGCTTAATTCAGAAACTCTGTCCATCACCACCCCCTTTTCTGAATCATTTTGTCCACCATAAGCGTGGAAGGGTATATTCAGATGTGAGTCCCTTGCTCATTGCACCATCAGGATTCAAGCAAGCCGGGCCGAAGACGGCTGTAATGCCAGAAACCGGTCCCCGGTAGCTTGTTTCCTTCCCAGTATAAGAATTGGCTTGGTAGTTTGGTTTGCACTGTTCCCTTGATGCACTGGGACAGGGACAGACTAATTTGCATGTTGCCAGGTTCTGAGCTGGGATGGTGCAGTGAGCTAAAAAACTGTGATGGATCAAGCCCTGATCTGTTGACTGGATAGGAGTATTCTGCTTAATTCAGAAACTCTGTCCATCACCACCCCCTTTTCTGAATCATTTTGTCCACCATAAGCGTGGAAGGGTATACTCAGATGTGAGTCCCTTGCTCATTGCACCATCAGGATTCAAGCAAGCCGGGCCGAAGACGGCTGTAATGCCAGAAACCGGTCCCCGGTAGCTTGTTTCCTTCCCAGTATAAGAATTGGCTTGGTAGTTTGGTTTGCCCTGTTCCCTTGATGCACTGGGACAGGGACAGACTAATTTGCATGTAGCCAGGTTCTGAGCTGGGATGGTGCAGTGAGCTAAAAAACGGTGATGGATCAAGCCCTGATCTGTTGACTGGATAGGAGTATTCTGCTTAATTCAGAAACTCTGTCCATCACCACCCCCTTTTCTGAATCATTTTGTCCACCATAAGCGTGGAAGGGTATACTCAGATGTGAGTCCCTTGCTCATTGCACCATCAGGATTCAAGCAAGCCGGGCCGAAGACGGCTGTAATGCCAGAAACTGGTCCCCGGTAGCTTGTTTCCTTCCCAGTATAAGAATTGGCTTGGTAGTTTGGTTTGCCCTGTTCCCTTGATGCACTGGGACAGGGACAGACTAATTTGCATGTAGCCAGGTTCTGAGCTGGGATGGTGCAGTGAGCTAAAAAACGGTGATGGATCAAGCCCTGATCTGTTGACTGGATAGGAGTATTCTGCTTAATTCAGAAACTCTGTCCATCACCACCCCCTTTTCTGAATCATTTTGTCCACCATAAGCGTGGAAGGGTATACTCAGATGTGAGTCCCTTGCTCATTGCACCATCAGGATTCAAGCAAGCCGGGCCGAAGACGGCTGTAATGCCAGAAACCGGTCCCCGGTAGCTTGTTTCCTTCCCAGTATAAGAATTGGCTTGGTAGTTTGGTTTGCCCTGTTCCCTTGATGCACTGGGACAGGGACAGACTAATTTGCATGTAGCCAGGTTCTGAGCTGGGATGGTGCAGTGAGCTAAAATACGGTGATGGATCAAGCCCTGATCTGTTGACTGGATAGGAGTATTCTGCTTAATTCAGAAACTCTGTCCATCACCACCCCCTTTTCTGAATCATTTTGTCCACCATAAGCGTGGAAGGGTATACTCAGATGTGAGTCCCTTGCTCATTGCACCATCAGGATTCAAGCAAGCCGGGCCGAAGACGGCTGTAATGCCAGAAACCGGTCCCCGGTAGCTTGTTTCCTTCCCAGTATAAGAATTGGCTTGGTAGTTTGGTTTGCCCTGTTCCCTTGATGCACTGGGACAGGGACAGACTAATTTGCATGTAGCCAGGTTCTGAGCTGGGATGGTGCAGTGAGCTAAAAAACGGTGATGGATCAAGCCCTGATCTGTTGACTGGATAGGAGTATTCTGCTTAATTCAGAAACTCTGTCCATCACCACCCCCTTTTCTGAATCATTTTGTCCACCATAAGCGTGGAAGGGTATACTCAGATGCGAGTCCCTTGCTCATTGCACCATCAGGATTCAAGCAAGCCGGGCCGAAGACGGCTGTAATGCCAGAAACCGGTCCCCGGTAGCTTGTTTCCTTCCCAGTATAAGAATTGGCTTGGTAGTTTGGTTTGCCCTGTTCCCTTGATGCACTGGGACAGGGACAGACTAATTTGCATGTAGCCAGGTTCTGAGCTGGGATGGTGCAGTGAGCTAAAAAACGGTGATGGATCAAGCCCTGATCTGTTGACTGGATAGGAGTATTCTGCTTAATTCAGAAACTCTGTCCATCACCACCCCCTTTTCTGAATCATTTTGTCCACCATAAGCGTGGAAGGGTATACTCAGATGTGAGTCCCTTGCTCATTGCACCATCAGGATTCAAGCAAGCCGGGCCGAAGACGGCTGTAATGCCAGAAACCGGTCCCCGGTAGCTTGTTTCCTTCCCAGTATAAGAATTGGCTTGGTAGTTTGGTTTGCCCTGTTCCCTTGATGCACTGGGACAGGGACAGACTAATTTGCATGTAGCCAGGTTCTGAGGTGGGATGGTGCAGTGAGCTAAAAAACGGTGATGGATCAAGCCCTGATCTGGTGACTGGATAGGAGTATTCTGCTTAATTCAGAAACTCTGTCCATCACCACCCCCTTTTCTGAATCATTTTGTCCACCATAAGCGTGGAAGGGTATACTCAGATGTGAGTCCCTTGCTCATTGCACCATCAGGATTCAAGCAAGCCGGGCCGAAGACGGCTGTAATGCCAGAATCCGGTCCCCGGTAGCTTGTTTCCTTCCCAGTATAAGAATTGGCTTGGAAGTTTGGTTTGCCCTGTTCCCTTGATGCACTGGGACAGGGACAGACTAATTTGCATGTAGCCAGGTTCTGAGCTGGGATGGTGCAGTGAGCTAAAAAACAGTGATGGATCAAGCCCTGATCTGTTGACTGGATAGGAGTATTCTGCTTAATTCAGAAACTCTGTCCATCACCACCCCCTTTTCTGAATCATTTTGTCCACCATAAGCGTGGAAGGGTATACTCAGATGTGAGTCCCTTGCTCATTGCACCATCAGGATTCAAGCAAGCCGGGCCGAAGACGGCTGTAATGCCAGAAACCGGTCCCCGGTAGCTTGTTTCCTTCCCAGTATAAGAATTGGCTTGGTAGTTTGGTTTGCCCTGTTCCCTTGATGCACTGGGACAGGGACAGACTAATTTGCATGTAGCCAGGTTCTGAGCTGGGATGGTGCAGTGAGCTAAAAAACGGTGATGGGTCAAGCCCTGATCTGTTGACTGGATAGGAGTATTCTGCTTAATTCAGAAACTCTGTCCATCACCACCCCCTTTTCTGAATCATTTTGTCCACCATAAGCGTGGAAGGGTATACTCAGATGTGAGTCCCTTGCTCATTGCACCATCAGGATTCAAGCAAGCCGGGCCGAAGACGGCTGTAATGCCAGAAACCGGTCCTCGGTAGCTTGTTTCCTTCCCAGTATAAGAATTGGCTTGGTAGTTTGGTTTGCCCTGTTCCCTTGATGCACTGGGACAGGGACAGACTAATTTGCATGTAGCCAGGTTCTGAGCTGGGATGGCGCAGTGAGCTAAAAAACGGTGATGGATCAAGCCCTGATCTGTTGACTGGATAGGAGTATTCTGCTTAATTCAGAAACTCTGTCCATCACCACCCCCTTTTCTGAATCATTTTGTCCACCATAAGCGTGGAAGGGTATACTCAGATGTGAGTCCCTTGCTCATTGCACCATCAGGATTCAAGCAAGCCGGGCCGAAGACGGCTGTAATGCCAGAAACCGGTCCCCGGTAGCTTGTTTCCTTCCCAGTATAAGAATTGGCTTGGTAGTTTGGTTTGCCCTGTTCCCTTGATGCACTGGGACAGGGACAGACTAATTTGCATGTAGCCAGGTTCTGAGCTGGGATGGTGCAGTGAGCGAAAAAAAGGTGATGGATCAAGCCCTGATCTGTTGACTGGATAGGAGTATTCTGCTTAATTCAGAAACTCTGTCCATCACCACCCCCTTTTCTGAATCATTTTGTCCACCATAAGCGTGGAAGGGTATACTCAGATGTGAGTCCTTTGCTCATTGCACCATCAGGATTCAAGCAAGCCGGGCCGAAGACGGCTGTAATGCCAGAAACCGGTCCCCGGTAGCTTGTTTCCTTCCCAGTATAAGAATTGGCTTGGTAGTTTGGTTTGCCCTGTTCCCTTGATGCACTGGGACAGGGACAGACTAATTTGCATGTAGCCAGGTTCTGAGCTGGGATGGTGCAGTGAGCTAAAAAAACGGTGATGGATCAAGCCCTGATCTGTTGACTGGATAGGAGTATTCTGCTTAATTCAGAAACTCTGTCCATCACCACCCCCTTTTCTGAATCATTTTGTCCACCATAAGCGTGGAAGGGTATACTCAGATGTGAGTCCCTTGCTCATTGCACCATCAGGATTCAAGCAAGCCGGTCCGAAGACGGCTGTAATGCCAGAAACCGGTCCCCGGTAGCTTGTTTCCTTCCCAGTATAAGAATTGGCTTGGTAGTTTGGTTTGCCCTGTTCCCTTGATGCACTGAACAGGGACAGACTAATTTGCATGTAGCCAGGTTCTGAGCTGGGATGGTGCAGTGAGCTAAAAAACGGTGATGGATCAAGCCCTGATCTGGTGACTGGATAGGAGTATTCTGCTTAATTCAGAAACTCTGTCCATCACCACCCCCTTTTCTGAATCATTTTGTCCACCATAAGTGTGGAAGGGTATACTCAGATGTGAGTCCCTTGCTCATTGCACCATCAGGATTCAAGCAAGCCGGGCCGAAGACGGCTGTAATGCCAGAAACCGGTCCCCGGTAGCTTGTTTCCTAACCAGTAAAAGAATTGGCTTGGTAGTTTGGTTTGCCCTGTTCCCTTGATGCACTGGGACAGGGACAGACTAATTTGCATGTAGCCAGGTTCTGAGCTGGGATGGTGCAGTGAGCTAAAAAACGGTGATGGATCAAGCCCTGATCTGTTGACTGGATAGGAGTATTCTGCTTAATTCAGAAACTCTGTCCATCACCACCCCCTTTTCTGAATCATTTTGTCCACCATAAGCGTGGAAGGGTATACTCAGATGTGAGTCCCTTGCTCATTGCACCATCAGGATTCAAGCAAGCCGGGCCGAAGACGGCTGTAATGCCAGAAACCGGTCCCCGGTAGCTTGTTTCCTTCCCAGTATAAGAATTGGCTTGGTAGTTTGGTTTGCCCTGTTCCCTTGATGCACTGGGACAGGGACAGACTAATTTGCATGTAGCCAGGTTCTGAGCTGGGATGGTGCAGTGAGCTAAAAAACGGTGATGGATCAAGCCCTGATCTGTTGACTGGATAGGAGTATTCTGCTTAATTCAGAAACTCTGTCCATCACCACCCCCTTTTCTGAATCATTTTGTCCACCATAAGCGTGGAAGGGTATACTCAGATGTGAGTCCCTTGCTCATTGCACCATCAGGATTCAAGCAAGCCGGGCCGAAGACGGCTGTAATGCCAGAAACCGGTCCCCGGTAGCTTGTTTCCTTCCCAGTATAAGAATTGGCTTGGTAGTTTGGTTTGCCCTGTTCCCTTGATGCACTGGGACAGGGACAGACTAATTTGCATGTAGCCAGGTTCTGAGCTGGGATGGTGCAGTGAGCTAAAAAACGGTGATGGATCAAGCCCTGATCTGTTGACTGGATAGGAGTATTCTGCTTAATTCAGAAACTTTGTCCATCACCACCCCCTTTTCTGAATCATTTTGTCCACCATAAGCGTGGAAGGGTATACTCAGATGTGAGTCCCTTGCTCATTGCACCATCAGGATTCAAGCAAGCCGGGCCGAAGACGGCTGTAATGCCAGAAACCGGTCCCCGGTAGCTTGTTTCCTTCCCAGTATAAGAATTGGCTTGGTAGTTTGGTTTGCCCTGTTCCCTTGATGCACTGGGACAGGGACAGACTAATTTGCATGTAGCCAGGTTCTGAGCTGGGATGGTGCAGTGAGCGAAAAAACGGTGATGGATCAAGCCCTGATCTGTTGACTGGATAGGAGTATTCTGCTTAATTCAGAAACTCTGTCCATCACCACCCCCTTTTCTGAATCATTTTGTCCACCATAAGCGTGGAAGGGTATACTCAGATGTGAGTCCTTTGCTCATTGCACCATCAGGATTCAAGCAAGCCGGGCCGAAGACGGCTGTAATGCCAGAAACCGGTCCCCGGTAGCTTGTTTCCTTCCCAGTATAAGAATTGGCTTGGTAGTTTGGTTTGCCCTGTTCCCTTGATGCACTGGGACAGGGACAGACTGATTTGCATGTAGCCAGGTTCTGAGCTGGGATGGTGCAGTGAGCTAAAAAACGGTGATGGATCAAGCCCTGATCTGTTGACTGGATAGGAGTATTCTGCTTAATTCAGAAACTCTGTCCATCACCACCCCCTTTTCTGAATCATTTTGTCCACCATAAGCGTGGAAGGGTATACTCAGATGTGAGTCCCTTGCTCATTGCACCATCAGGATTCAAGCAAGCCGGGCCGAAGACGGCTGTAATGCCAGAAACCGGTCCCCGGTAGCTTGTTTCCTTCCCAGTATAAGAATTGGCTTGGTAGTTTGGTTTGCCCTGTTCCCTTGATGCACTGGGACAGGGACAGACTAATTTGCATGTAGCCAGGTTCTGAGCTGGGATGGTGCAGTGAGCTAAAAAACGGTGATGGATCAAGCCCTGATCTGGTGACTGGATAGGAGTATTCTGCTTAATTCAGAAACTCTGTCCATCACCACCCCCTTTTCTGAATCATTTTGTCCACCATAAGCGTGGAAGGGTATACTCAGATGTGAGTCCCTTGCTCATTGCACCATCAGGATTCAAGCAAGCCGGGCCGAAGACGGCTGTAATGCCAGAAACCGGTCCCCGGTAGCTTGTTTCCTTCCCAGTATGAGAATTGGCTTGGTAGTTTGGTTTGCCCTGTACCCTTGATGCACTGGGACAGGGACAGACTAATTTGCATGTAGCCAGGTTCTGAGCTGGGATGGTGCAGTGAGCTAAAAAACGGTGATGGATCAAGCCCTGATCTGTTGACTGGATAGGAGTATTCTGCTTAATTCAGAAACTTTGTCCATCACCACCCCCTTTTCTGAATCATTTTGTCCACCATAAGCGTGGAAGGGTATACTCAGATGTGAGTCCCTTGCTCATTGCACCATCAGGATTCAAGCAAGCCGGGCCGAAGACGGCTGTAATGCCAGAAACCGGTCCCCGGTAGCTTGTTTCCTTCCCAGTATAAGAATTGGCTTGGTAGTTTGGTTTGCCCTGTTCCCTTGATGCACTGGGACAGGGACAGACTAATTTGCATGTAGCCAGGTTCTGAGCTGGGATGGTGCAGTGAGCGAAAAAACGGTGATGGATCAAGCCCTGATCTGTTGACTGGATAGGAGTATTCTGCTTAATTCAGAAACTCTGTCCATCACCACCCCCTTTTCTGAATCATTTTGTCCACCATAAGCGTGGAAGGGTATACTCAGATGTGAGTCCTTTGCTCATTGCACCATCAGGATTCAAGCAAGCCGGGCCGAAGACGGCTGTAATGCCAGAAACCGGTCCCCGGTAGCTTGTTTCCTTCCCAGTATAAGAATTGGCTTGGTAGTTTGGTTTGCCCTGTTCCCTTGATGCACTGGGACAGGGACAGACTAATTTGCATGTAGCCAGGTTCTGAGCTGGGATGGTGCAGTGAGCTAAAAAACGGTGATGGATCAAGCCCTGATCTGTTGACTGGATAGGAGTATTCTGCTTAATTCAGAAACTCTGTCCATCACCACCCCCTTTTCTGAATCATTTTGTCCACCATAAGCGTGGAAGGGTATACTCAGATGTGAGTCCCTTGCTCATTGCACCATCAGGATTCAAGCAAGCCGGGCCGAAGACGGCTGTAATGCCAGAAACCGGTCCCCGGTAGCTTGTTTCCTTCCCAGTATAAGAATTGGCTTGGTAGTTTGGTTTGCCCTGTTCCCTTGATGCACTGGGACAGGGACAGACTAATTTGCATGTAGCCAGGTTCTGAGCTGGGATGGTGCAGTGAGCTAAAAAACGGTGATGGATCAAGCCCTGATCTGTTGACTGGATAGGAGTATTCTGCTTAATTCAGAAACTCTGTCCATCACCACCCCCTTTTCTGAATCATTTTGTCCACCATAAGCGTGGAAGGGTATACTCAGATGTGAGTCCCTTGCTCATTGCACCATCAGGATTCAAGCAAGCCGGGCCGAAGACGGCTGTAATGCCAGAAACCGGTCCCCGGTAGCTTGTTTCCTTCCCAGTATAACAATTGGCTTGGTAGTTTGGTTTGCCCTGTTCCCTTGATGCACTGGGACAGGGACAGACTAATTTGCATGTAGCCAGGTTCTGAGCTGGGATGGTGCAGTGAGCTAAAAAACGGTGATGGATCAAGCCCTGATCTGTTGACTGGATAGGAGTATTCTGCTTAATTCAGAAACTCTGTCCATCACCACCCCCTTTTCTGAATCATTTTGTCCACCATAAGCGTGGAAGGGTATACTCAGATGTGAGTCCCTTGCTCATTGCACCATCAGGATTCAAGCAAGCCGGGCCGAAGACGGCTGTAATGCCAGAAACCGGTCCCCGGTAGCTTGTTTCCTTCCCAGTATAAGAATTGGCTTGGTAGTTTGGTTTGCCCTGTTCCCTTGATGCACTGGGACAGGGACAGACTAATTTGCATGTAGCCAGGTTCTGAGCTGGGATGGTGCAGTGAGCTAAAAAACGGTGATGGATCAAGCCCTGATCTGTTGACTGGATAGGAGTATTCTGCTTAATTCAGAAACTCTGTCCATCACCACCCCCTTTTCTGAATCATTTTGTCCACCATAAGCGTGGAAGGGTATACTCAGATGTGAGTCCCTTGCTCATTGCACCATCAGGATTCAAGCAAGCCGGGCCGAAGACGGCTGTAATGCCAGAAACCGGTCCCCGGTAGCTTGTTTCCTTCCCAGTATAAGAATTGGCTTGGTAGTTTGGTTTGCCCTGTTCCCTTGATGCACTGGGACAGGGACAGACTAATTTGCATGTAGCCAGGTTCTGAGCTGGGATGGTGCAGTGAGCTAAAAAACGGTGATGGATCAAGCCCTGATCTGTTGACTGGATAGGAGTATTCTGCTTAATTCAGAAACTCTGTCCATCACCACCCCCTTTTCTGAATCATTTTGTCCACCATAAGCGTGGAAGGGTATACTCAGATGTGAGTCCCTTGCTCATTGCACCATCAGGATTCAAGCAAGCCGGGCCGAAGACGGCTGTAATGCCAGAAACCGGTCCCCGGTAGCTTGTTTCCTTCCCAGTATAAGAATTGGCTTGGTAGTTTGGTTTGCCCTGTTCCCTTGATGCACTGGGACAGGGACAGACTAATTTGCATGTTGCCAGGTTCTGAGCTGGAATGGTGCAGTGAGCTAAAAAACGGTGATGGATCAAGCCCTGATCTGTTGACTGGATAGGAGTATTCTGCTTAATTCAGAAACTCTGTCCATCACCACCCCCTTTTCTGAATCATTTTGTCCACCATAAGCGTGGAAGGGTATACTCAGATGTGAGTCCCTTGCTCATTGCACCATCAGGATTCAAGCAAGCCGGGCCGAAGACGGCTGTAATGCCAGAAACCGGTCCCCGGTAGCTTGTTTCCTTCCCAGTATAAGAATTGGCTTGGTAGTTTGGTTTGCCCTGTTCCCTTGATGCACTGGGACAGGGACAGACTAATTTGCATGTAGCCAGGTTCTGAGCTGGGATGGTGCAGTGAGCTAAAGAACGGTGATGGATCAAGCCCTGATCTGTTGACTGGATAGGAGTATTCTGCTTAATTCAGAAACTCTGTCCATCACCACCCCCTTTTCTGAATCATTTTGTCCACCATAAGCGTGGAAGGGTATACTCAGATGTGAGTCCCTTGCTCATTGCACCATCAGGATTCAAGCAAGCCGGGCCGAAGACGGCTGTAATGCCAGAAACCGGTCCCCGGTAGCTTGTTTCCTTCCCAGTATAAGAATTGGCTTGGTAGTTTGGTTTGCACTGTTCCCTTGATGCACTGGGACAGGGACAGACTAATTTGCATGTTGCCAGGTTCTGAGCTGGGATGGTGCAGTGAGCTAAAAAACTGTGATGGATCAAGCCCTGATCTGTTGACTGGATAGGAGTATTCTGCTTAATTCAGAAACTCTGTCCATCACCACCCCCTTTTCTGAGTCATTTTGTCCACCATAAGCGTGGAAGGGTATACTCAGATGTGAGTCCCTTGCTCATTGCACCATCAGGATTCAAGCAAGCCGGGCCGAAGACGGCTGTAATGCCAGAAACCGGTCCCCGGTAGCTTGTTTCCTTCCCAGTATAAGAATTGGCTTGGTAGTTTGGTTTGCCCTGTTCCCTTGATGCACTGGGACAGGGACAGACTAATTTGCATGTAGCCAGGTTCTGAGCTGGGATGGTGCAGTGAGCTAAAAAACGGTGATGGATCAAGCCCTGATCTGTTGACTGGATAGGAGTATTCTGCTTAATTCAGAAACTCTGTCCATCACCACCCCCTTTTCTGAATCATTTTGTCCACCATAAGCGTGGAAGGGTATACTCAGATGTGAGTCCCTTGCTCATTGCACCATCAGGATTCAAGCAAGCCGGGCCGAAGACGGCTGTAATGCCAGAAACCGGTCCCCGGTAGCTTGTTTCCTTCCCAGTATAAGAATTGGCTTGGTAGTTTGGTTTGCCCTGTTCCCTTGATGCACTGGGACAGGGACAGACTAATTTGCATGTTGCCAGGTTCTGAGCTGGGATGGTGCAGTGAGCTAAAAAACGGTGATGGATCAAGCCCTGATCTGTTGACTGGATAGGAGTATTCTGCTTAATTCAGAAAATCTGTCCATCACCACCCCCTTTTCTGAATCATTTTGTCCACCATAAGCGTGGAAGGGTATACTCAGATGTGAAGATGTGAGTCCCTTGCTCATTGCACCATCAGGATTCAAGCAAGCCGGGCCGAAGACGGCTGTAATGCCAGAAACCGGTCCCCGGTAGCTTGTTTCCTTCCCAGTATAAGAATTGGCTTGGTAGTTTGGTTTGCCCTGTTCCCTTGATGCACTGAACAGGGACAGACTAATTTGCATGTAGCCAGGTTCTGAGCTGGGATGGTGCAGTGAGCTAAAAAACGGTGATGGATCAAGCCCTGATCTGGTGACTGGATAGGAGTATTCTGCTTAATTCAGAAACTCTGTCCATCACCACCCCCTTTTCTGAATCATTTTGTCCACCATAAGTGTGGAAGGGTATACTCAGATGTGAGTCCCTTGCTCATTGCACCATCAGGATTCAAGCAAGCCGGGCCGAAGACGGCTGTAATGCCAGAAACCGGTCCCCGGTAGCTTGTTTCCTAACCAGTAAAAGAATTGGCTTGGTAGTTTGGTTTGCCCTGTTCCCTTGATGCACTGGGACAGGGACAGACTAATTTGCATGTAGCCAGGTTCTGAGCTGGGATGGTGCAGTGAGCTAAAAAACGGTGATGGATCAAGCCCTGATCTGTTGACTGGATAGGAGTATTCTGCTTAATTCAGAAACTCTGTCCATCACCACCCCCTTTTCTGAATCATTTTGTCCACCATAAGCGTGGAAGGGTATACTCAGATGTGAGTCCCTTGCTCATTGCACCATCAGGATTCAAGCAAGCCGGGCCGAAGACGGCTGTAATGCCAGAAACCGGTCCCCGGTAGCTTGTTTCCTTCCCAGTATAAGAATTGGCTTGGTAGTTTGGTTTGCCCTGTTCCCTTGATGCACTGGGACAGGGACAGACTAATTTGCATGTAGCCAGGTTCTGAGCTGGGATGGTGCAGTGAGCTAAAAAACGGTGATGGATCAAGCCCTGATCTGTTGACTGGATAGGAGTATTCTGCTTAATTCAGAAACTCTGTCCATCACCACCCCCTTTTCTGAATCATTTTGTCCACCATAAGCGTGGAAGGGTATACTCAGATGTGAGTCCCTTGCTCATTGCACCATCAGGATTCAAGCAAGCCGGGCCGAAGACGGCTGTAATGCCAGAAACCGGTCCCCGGTAGCTTGTTTCCTTCCCAGTATAAGAATTGGCTTGGTAGTTTGGTTTGCCCTGTTCCCTTGATGCACTGGGACAGGGACAGACTAATTTGCATGTTGCCAGGTTCTGAGCTGGAATGGTGCAGTGAGCTAAAAAACGGTGATGGATCAAGCCCTGATCTGTTGACTGGATAGGAGTATTCTGCTTAATTCAGAAACTCTGTCCATCACCACCCCCTTTTCTGAATCATTTTGTCCACCATAAGCGTGGAAGGGTATACTCAGATGTGAGTCCCTTGCTCATTGCACCATCAGGATTCAAGCAAGCCGGGCCGAAGACGGCTGTAATGCCAGAAACCGGTCCCCGGTAGCTTGTTTCCTTCCCAGTATAAGAATTGGCTTGGTAGTTTGGTTTGCCCTGTTCCCTTGATGCACTGGGACAGGGACAGACTAATTTGCATGTAGCCAGGTTCTGAGCTGGGATGGTGCAGTGAGCTAAAGAACGGTGATGGATCAAGCCCTGATCTGTTGACTGGATAGGAGTATTCTGCTTAATTCAGAAACTCTGTCCATCACCACCCCCTTTTCTGAATCATTTTGTCCACCATAAGCGTGGAAGGGTATACTCAGATGTGAGTCCCTTGCTCATTGCACCATCAGGATTCAAGCAAGCCGGGCCGAAGACGGCTGTAATGCCAGAAACCGGTCCCCGGTAGCTTGTTTCCTTCCCAGTATAAGAATTGGCTTGGTAGTTTGGTTTGCACTGTTCCCTTGATGCACTGGGACAGGGACAGACTAATTTGCATGTTGCCAGGTTCTGAGCTGGGATGGTGCAGTGAGCTAAAAAACTGTGATGGATCAAGCCCTGATCTGTTGACTGGATAGGAGTATTCTGCTTAATTCAGAAACTCTGTCCATCACCACCCCCTTTTCTGAGTCATTTTGTCCACCATAAGCGTGGAAGGGTATACTCAGATGTGAGTCCCTTGCTCATTGCACCATCAGGATTCAAGCAAGCCGGGCCGAAGACGGCTGTAATGCCAGAAACCGGTCCCCGGTAGCTTGTTTCCTTCCCAGTATAAGAATTGGCTTGGTAGTTTGGTTTGCCCTGTTCCCTTGATGCACTGGGACAGGGACAGACTAATTTGCATGTAGCCAGGTTCTGAGCTGGGATGGTGCAGTGAGCTAAAAAACGGTGATGGATCAAGCCCTGATCTGTTGACTGGATAGGAGTATTCTGCTTAATTCAGAAAATCTGTCCATCACCACCCCCTTTTCTGAATCATTTTGTCCACCATAAGCGTGGAAGGGTATACTCAGATGTGAAGATGTGAGTCCCTTGCTCATTGCACCATCAGGATTCAAGCAAGCCGGGCCGAAGACGGCTGTAATGCCAGAAACCGGTCCCCGGTAGCTTGTTTCCTTCCCAGTATAAGAATTGGCTTTGTAGTTTGGTTTGCCCTGTTCCCTTGATGCACTGGGACAGGGACAGACTAATTTGCATGTAGCCAGGTTCTGAGCTGGGATGGTGCAGTGAGCTAAAAAACGGTGATGGATCAAGCCCTGATCTGTTGACTGGATAGGAGTATTCTGCTTAATTCAGAAACTCTGTCCATCACCACCCCCTTTTCTGAATCATTTTGTCCACCATAAGCGTGGAAGGGTATACTCAGATGTGAGTCCCTTGCTCATTGCACCATCAGGATTCAAGCAAGCCGGGCCGAAGACGGCTGTAATGCCAGAAACCGGTCCCCGGTAGCTTGTTTCCTTCCCAGTATAAGAATTGGCTTGGTAGTTTGGTTTGCCCTGTTCCCTTGATGCACTGGGACAGGGACAGACTAATTTGCATGTAGCCAGGTTCTGAGCTGGGATGGTGCAGTGAGCTAAAAAACGGTGATGGATCAAGCCCTGATCTGTTGACTGGATAGGAGTATTCTGCTTAATTCAGAAACTTTGTCCATCACCACCCCCTTTTCTGAATCATTTTGTCCACCATAAGCGTGGAAGGGTATACTCAGATGTGAGTCCCTTGCTCATTGCACCATCAGGATTCAAGCAAGCCGGGCCGAAGACGGCTGTAATGCCAGAAACCGGTCCCCGGTAGCTTGTTTCCTTCCCAGTATAAGAATTGGCTTGGTAGTTTGGTTTGCCCTGTTCCCTTGATGCACTGGGACAGGGACAGACTAATTTGCATGTAGCCAGGTTCTGAGCTGGGATGGTGCAGTGAGCTAAAAAACGGTGATGGATCAAGCCCTGATCTGTTGACTGGATAGGAGTATTCTGCTTAATTCAGAAACTCTGTCCATCACCACCCCCTTTTCTGAACCAGTGGGTCTACAGCACTGATTATCTCACCCACCTAAGTAGCCCTTAAAACAGACCCTCCAGCATTTTGCGACCTGTGAAATAATTGCAAAATCAGCTGAAGAGAACCATGACCGCATTATTTATCTTTTCCACAACAAAACACCATACAGCCCTGCAGGACACTACATTCACAGCTTGCATTCTCCGCATTCTCTGGCATGTGGATCCAGAGCAGCGCGTGACTCACAGAATGAAGGGGAAAGCAAGGCTGTTGAAAGAAAGACGAAAAAAAGAAGTAGTACTTCACTAGTAAAGTCTGTAAAGCGGCACAAATGCGTTTGAGTGTGAATTAAATCAATCTGGCCACGTTGTCTTGTTGTGTTTATTTTGATGGATTTTGGAAAAAATAGACTTTTTGTGTTTCTCTGTCCCGAGGCTGTACTTTGAAAGGGAAAAATATTCGAAAAGGATGACATTTTCAGAAAAGTGTTTTTCCCCTCTCTTTTGAATCCATTTTTCACCGGGAAATCAAAGAAGGAAAGGAGAAGAAAAAGATGGTAAGACAAGTTTAGTAAAGTCACGTTTTCAGCAGGTAAGGAGGAGCGAGACAGAGACAGAATGAGGGGACAGAGAAAGAGAGAGAGAGAGAGCAACAGTGACAAAATCGACAATGCCGGGCCCCGGGGGAAGCACAGTCGCAGACTAGTCTTCCCCCGGGGTCTTTTGCGCAGGGATAGGCTAGTCAGGGGAAGGGGAGGAGTTAGGAGGGGGGTATAAGGCACAGGGGAGGAAGGGAACTTCCTCTTCCTGTGCCTGGCATCATCGGGAGGGTTTAGCGAAGGGAGTCTTAGCGGTGCATTTGTGTAGATTAGTTAGGTTAGGCTGGGTGTTAATACCTGTGTCCAGCGTCGTGAGCTGCCTAACGGTGGCGGAGAGTAGGCACGCCTGAAGCGTGGGGTTACCAAGGAGGTTTCTGTGACGGCCTTTCCTCGTCGTGCGGTGCTGCTGCGGCTAGCGGTTCGCGGCGCATGCCTGAAGCATGAGCATCGAGATGTCCGGCGTGTCGGCCGAGGAGGTACGGGCGGCCCTGCTGCTGCTGGCCAGCGCGGGGCGAGAGGACTTACTGCAGCCAGGTGTGTTGGGACAGTCCTGGGTGGGCTGAACAAGGGCCACGCGCTCGGCCGGGGTCGCGGCGGCGGTCCTGGCCTGCCAGGACGACGCCCCAGCTGCGCAGGGGCCGGCAGTTGAGAGAGGGGGGGCGGAGCACCGAGTCACTCGCCGCGGGGCAGGAAACGCAAGAGACTGTCCCCGCGAGTCTTTCCCCCGCTCCAGTTCCTGCGGGGGGCTTCTGGGGCTGTGCCTAATGGGGGGGATCCCCCCCCCATGCGGCCTAAGACTGACCAGAGGGGCTTTGAGGAAGCTGAGGGGAGTAAGCTAAGTGTCTTGTCGGCTGGAGGTGCCCCTGGGTCTGTGGGGGCGGTCCCGGTGCCTGAAGGGGGAGTCCTGGGGGGGCCAAAGGTGGAAGAGCAGGCCCCTGTGGGTGAGGCAGATGATGTGGATGGGGGGCAGTGGGATGATGCCCCCATTGATCTGTCCACTAGTTCGAGGGCCAATACTCTGCCCCGGCGGGGCGGGGAGCGGCTGTGCCAGCAGAAAATAGAAGGGAACTGGTCTTGTCTGGGCCCCAGGTGGGGGTGGCGGAGGGGCTGCTCATTGGGCACATGCAGGGAGTTTTCTTGCCACCGGGTGGGGGTTTCAGGGGCTACTGCCCGCCCCGTCCCTCCCCATTTGGGGGGCCATGTCCTGGGAAGACAGGGCGCGGGAGGAGAGGCTTCTGCCGCAAATCCAGGAGGCCAGGTGGGCAGACCAGACGATGTCACGGGTGGGTGCTGTTTGCGGGCCTGAGATTGAGGGCCCGCCCACCCCGACCTCTGAGGAGGAACGGGAGGCGGAATTGGAAGAAGAGATGAGGCAGGCAAAGGGCAGGAAGACTGTAGTGGCAGGGTCTAAAGGCAAGGTTCAGGGTGCAGGGACGGCCGGGACGGCTTTGAGCCCCGATGATGCCGGGGCCCACTCAGGCTGGAGCGACCTGAGAGGCGGGAGGGGAACCAGGCCGGCGGCTGTCGGCAGAGCTCAAGGGGTGCCTGGCGGGGCGCAAGACGGCGCTGAGACGCCGTCCAGAAGCAGTAGGGCAGTCCGCGGCGGCTGTCCCTCCACCGCGGACATGGACTACGGCGTCGCGTGTGGATGGTACGCCTGGTGCGCCTGTTGGATTGCAAAAAGGTGTGAAGAGGGCGGTGAAAGACACGTGGAGTGCGCCTGGGGAGCTTGAGCCGGTGTTGGAATTGGATTATAGTGCGGAGAGTGATGAGCTCGAGGATGGGGAGGTGAGGGACGACAGTGACGGCCCGAGGGGTGAGGTGGACAACAGAGATGTTGGTGTTTTACAGGCCCAGAAGACGGTGAAAACCAAGGACAAGGCGGCGGCAGTCAAGGTGGCGGCCCCGCGCGGACGATCCCGGGACTTGGCGGCTACTGTCTCAGGTGAGGGTTCCGTGTGGGCTGCCTGGGATGGGGGGCCTAAGGAGGGTAGGAAGAAGGCTTGTCGGTCAATTGGGGTGGAGGAGGGGTCAGTCCGGGAGGCAAGGTGGCCAACGGGCGATCCACCTGTGGATGGTGAGGCGGTGGATGGTAAGTCGGTGGCTACGGCCGGGGTGCAGATGGACAAGGGGGACTGTAAGGAAGAGAAGGGTGACACGAAACTGCTGAAGAAGTTGCCCTACATGGGCTTGGCGATGCCCTTGGGGTCGCATTTGTCAGAGAAGGTCAGGTCCAAGATTTGGAAGCACAAGTATATGGACGTTTTTAAGCTTTTACACAGGGAGGTGCAGGCGAAGGAAGGGTCAAAGGAGGAAGAGTGGGAGCTAACTAGGAGGCCCGGGTCCTGATCACGATGGAGAACTGGACGTCGGCGTTTCTCATTTATGCCAGCATATATTGTGAGAAGTATTTGAATCGGGCAATTGCGCTATTGAAGTATATGGATATTATCCGAAAGGCGCAGATGCAGTTTGGGGGCTTTGCGTGGTTAAGCTACGACGAGGAGTTCAGGGCCAGAGTTAGCGCGAATACAGAGAAGAGTTGGGGGAAGTGGATCAGGAGCTCTGGATGTAGTGGATGGCGTCCACGCATTCTGCTGCCTCTACTCACATGGCTAGCGGCTTGCCCGTGCCGTATCGGTCCTTTCCACCGCGTCCCGCCCACGGCGGAGCGGGGGGGAGTGCGGTTCCCAGCACCATCACTTCCGGTCAGTCCGGCAAACAGGGAGGCTACACCACGGGGGCCTGTTGGAGCTACAACAGGGGGCACTGTTCGCGGTACCCCTGTCGGTTCAAGCATGAGTGCTCTAAGTGTGGAGGAAAGCATGCCCTTACCCAGTGCCTATCACTGGTCACCCCCTCTGAGCAATGGCGGAACACCAGGGGCAGGGGCCAGCCTGGACCGAAGGGCGCCTACACCGGTTAAGGTGGAGGCGATGGCCCCTTGGCTTTTGTGTTACCTGGACAGGGCGGCGGCCCTACAACTTTTTTGGGGTTACACAGAGGGCTTTAGGGTAGGCTACCAGGGTCCCAGGGTGCGCAGGTGGGCCGACAATTTGAAATCTGCGAAGGAACTACCTGACGTGGTGGCAGACAAGCTGAGGAAGGAAGTGGTTGAGGGGAGAGTGGCAGGCCCGTTTACTGACTGGCCTCTGGATGATCTGATCGTTTCTCCGCTGGGGTGGTGCCCAAGGAGGAGGGGGAGTTTCGTATGATTCATCACCTCTCGTGGCCCGAGGGCCAGTCAGTGAAAGATTTCATCGCGGAGGAAGATTCCTGGGTGCTTTACGCGTCGGTGGGTGACGCGATCCGTTTGGTGAGAGCGTGCGGTGCGGGGGCTGAGTTGGCGAAATGTGACATCAAGTCGGCTTTCCGGCTGCTGCCAATTCATCCGGTGGATTTCTCGCTCTTAGGCATGCAGTTTGGGGGGGCCATCTACGTGGACAAAGTGTTGCCCATGGGGTGTGTCATCTCCTGCGCCCTGTTTGAGCTCTTCAGTACGTTCCTGCAGTGGGCTGTTGTGCGTTTTAGTGGGTGCCGTGAGGTCACACACTATTTGGACGACTTCCTCTTTGTTGGCCAGGCAGGCTCCGGGGATTGCGGCAGGGCCCTGTCGCGGTTTCAGGAGCACACTTTCCATTTTGGAGTCCCGTTGGCGCCTGAGAAGACGGCGGGTCCCAGCTGCTGTCTGACGTTTCTTGGAATTGAGTTGGACTCTGTGCAGTGGCAGGCCCGCCTCCCCGCGGGCAAAGTGTCCGAGATCTTGGCACGTCTGGAATGGGCGATCGGGGAGAAGCGCATCTCGTTGAGGGCAGTGCAGAATTTGTTGGGTTTCTTGAACTTTGCGTGCCGGGTGGTCAGGGCAGGGTGGACGTTCTGCAGGCGGCTCGGCATGGCCATGTCGGGGGCAGTGCTTCCACACCACAGAGACAGGATTTCCATGGGAGTGCGGGCCGACTTGAGGACATGGCTGACATTCTTGGAGGACTTCAACGGGGTGTCACTGGACTTTCAGGACGACAGGGCGGTTTGGCAGTGTCAAATTTTCTCTGATGCAGCTGAGTCAACAGGGTTTGGCATCTTCTGGGATGGGCGGTGGTGTGCTGAAGGTTGGCCTGCTCAATGGATGAATCAAGGGAGAAGCATTGCTTTTCTGGAGTTCTTTCCTTTGCTGGTGGTGCTGGTGATTTGGGGGCAAGAGTTCCGGAACAGGTCTGTGCTGTTCCACGTTGACAACATGACAGTGGTGGAACTGGTGAACCGCCAGAGGGCCAGGGATCTGAGAGTGCTGCGTTTGCTGCGGAGATTCATGTTGGATTGCCTGCAGTTGAATGTGGTGTTCAGGGCCAAGCACGTCCCAGGGGCGAATAACGACATTGTGGATGCTTTGTCTCGTTCGCAGTGGCAGCGGTTCCGGGAGCTGGCACCGGGAGCGGATCAGTACAAGACCGAGCTGCCGGACGGCATCTGGGCATTGGGGGAGTGAGGATGATTGGCCTGGCGGAGCGTTGGGTTGCTGACACCACGAGGAGGACGTATCGGCTAGCTTGGTCTGAGTTTGGTGCTTTCATGAATTGGGATCAGGAGTCTTGTCTGGAGGATAGGACTGTGGTTGAGCAGGGTGTTCGGCGATTTGTGTTGAAGTGCATTGATAAGGGTTTGACTACGGCTATGATTTCTGGGAAACTGGCAGGAATATCCTTTTAATGTTCTTTGTTTCTGGGGTTTGATCCTGCAAAAGATGTTGTTTTGAGCAGGATGCTCAGAGGTTGGGGCAGGGAGCGCGGGGCTGGGGGGGGGGGAGTTGCGGGCGGCGATTACGTTTGAGTTGTTGGTTGGGGTATTGCCGGTGTGTTGCTATGATGCTTTTGAAGCCAGGATTTTTCGGCTGCGCATGGTGTGGATGTTTTTGGGGCTTTTCGTGTTTCCGAGTTGCTGGGTTCGAGAGCTAGTGCTGGCAGGCGGTATGAGGAGATACGTGTGGATGGTGGGCGCTTGAGGATCTGGCTTGGACGCTCTAAGACTGATCAGTTGGGGCGGGGCAAGTTGGTTTGGCTGTGTGAAGCTGGTGGGGGGGGGGTGTCCGGTGGCGGAGTGGAGATTGTTTGTGGGGGCCTCGCCTGTGTTGAGTGGGGAGATTTTCCGGCATGAGTCTGGAGCACGGGTGACCGCCGGCCAGTTGTTGGCAGTGTTGCGCATGGCTTTGCGACGTCTGGGGCTGGAGCCTGCTGGTTTTGGGACACACTCCTTTAGGATAGGGGCCGCGACAGCTGCGGCCCGGTTGGGGTGGTCCTGGGATAGGATCAGACAGATTGGGAGATGGAGGTCTTGTGGTTGTGAGAGGTATGTGCGGAAGTGAGCTGGGGGATCCAGTGGGGTGGACTGCGGGCGGGGTTGTGGTTTATTGATTTGTTTTAACATACCTTTCTCTCGTAGGTTGCGTGGGCGGACCGGGGAACAAGACTGTGACCTGGATTGTGGGGCACTCCTTCGTGCACTGGGCGTCCAAGTACGCAGAACAGCAGGTGTACGGCCGTAACCTGGGACTTAAAGAACACTTACACGAGGTGCGATGGTGGTGAAAAAGTGGTATGCGATGGAGGGCACTATTGCCTTGGCTCGCTAAGATGGTCCCGCAGAGAGGATGCCCGGACCTGTTAATTGTGCATTTGGGGGAAAACGATCTGGTGTAGCTGTCAGGTTTGGCGCTTTTACAGCTCATGCAGAGAGATCTGGAGGTATTGAAATCGAGGCTTGCAGGGTCCTGCATTGCCTGGACTGAATTGGTGCCCAGGAAAGTCTGGAGAGGGGCCATGAAACATGGGGCGATTGAGAAAGCACGAAGGAAGCTCAATAGGGCAATGAGACTTTTTTGCGGTGACAAAGACATTAAAGTGATCTCGCACACGGGCATTCGACTGGAGGAGCCTTTGCTTTTCAGGGACGACGTTGTGCACCTGTCTCGTATGGGGAACGCTTATTATATGATGGAGATGAGGGATCTGGTGAGCAGGTGGTGGAACGAGGCGATTTGGTGTTGCAGGGAGTGAGGTATGGAACAGGATGTGTGACCCTTAGGTTGCAGGGGGGGTGGGGCAGGGAACCGCTCTACAGGGGGTTCCCTGGTTGGCGGTACTTTGAAGGGAGAGGTGGGTCACGAGCGGGCACACCCATCCCTTCGGGGGGGAGTTTTGAATGGCAGCTAGAGGCATGACTGGAAGGTCACGAGGATCTGGCAGGATGACAGGTGATTGGATGCGCTTGGACCAGGATGAACTTTGCGAGCTAAGGAAATTAGTTTTTTCCTTAAGAGATAAGGTGGAATAAATTGTGTCTCATTAATAAATCATTGTCAACAGTTAATGCATAATCTACCTGTTGATAACATCTCCTTTATTGGCTCAGATTTCTTTGTGGTGGCATTTACTGGTAACATAGTCTTTAATTTTAGGTATGGTATTGTTTTTTCCTTGAATTTCCATCCATTCACTTTGAGTAATTACTCCCTCACTCATTACAATTGTGTCAACATGTGCAACAACACATTCTATGTCTTCTAAACATTCTTCTTCATTATCATTGGCCGTTAACCTAGAGAGAAATTCTCATTTTTAAATTAAATTCTTGTCGTTTTGCAATTAGTCTAGCCAATCTTGATGAAGCTGTACCATTGTCACTCCCGCAACCATTCATCATATAAATCAAAGGTGCATGATCAGTTATTATTTCAAACTCTTTTCCCCATAAGTACATTTAAAAATTTTCTACATGCTTATGTCTCACGTTCGATTGTACTGTAAAGATGTTCTGCATATTTCAATCTTACTGAGGTATATGCAGTGGTATACCCCTCACCGGCATTAACTGTAATCAAGTCCCGCCTATTTGCATCATATTGCTCTCTTAATTTCATCAAATGCGCAATCCTGTTCATTTGTCCAAACAAATTTCACTCCTCACTCCTTTCGTTAGACATTTGTGTAGAGGTTCTACTTTATCAGCATATCCTGAAATGAATCGCGAATAATACTCGCTAAGACCCATGAACGGTTTTCAAATGTCCTTATCACGAGGTCTAAGAGCATCCTTTATGGCTTTCACTAAATCGTTTTTCTGTTTAATACCTTCAGGTGTAAGTAAATGTCCTAAATAATCTGTGCTGCTCTGTAAAAATGTACATTTATTTTTTAACACAGTCATGCCTCTTTCTTTTAGTATGGCTTGCACAGTATTAAATCTCCCATTGTGTTCTTTTTCAGTTCTAACAAATATTAGTATGTCATCCGGAAACTTTTCTACTCCTTCCGCATCTTTAAATATTATATCCATTAATTTCTGAAAAACAATAGCGGAGGACGCTAGTACTAAAGTTAATCTCACATATCTGTATGCACCAAACAGAGTCAAAACTTTTTCTAAATCTTTAGAGCCCTCTGCTAACTTGATCTAGTGGTATGCTGACTTGAGATCAATCACTGAGTAAAACTTAGATCCTGAAGTGGATGCCAAAATCTCTCGAATCTTGGTAGAGGGTGGCAATCCACAACAATGTTTTTGTTAAGTGATCTCAAGTCAGCACAAAGTCTGATCTCACAGTTTTTCTTTTTTGTAACAACAATGGCGGAAACCCATTCCGAAGAATCAGTGCACTCAATCACACCTTCTTCACAAAGTTTGTATAGTAATTCTTTCAATTCCTTTCTCATTGAAAGAGGAACAGATCAAACCTTTTGTGTTATAGGTATTGCACCATCCTTAAGTTTGATTTTACGTTTGAGCCCTTTAACCCATACTATGTGTTCCTCAAAAACATCACTATTATTCTTTAAAACAATATCTAAATCTAGATTTACATTTGAAACTACAATACGATATTGCGAGCTCTCAGCCATGAAGAGATTTGTTTTAATCACCCTTCCTTTAATATTTATGGTATCTTCAAAGTACCCAACCATATCGATATCAAAATGCCCAAATGCTTTGGGGTTAACATTAGTATCCTGAAGGTCAACACTTTCCCAAGAATTGTAAAGTGCAGCATCAGAAATAATTGTTATGGGCGAACCTGAATCATCCATAACTTGTAGTTCAATTTTCCCTATCAGTACACTACGAAGTGGTGCTACTATTTTACCTACTGGTGCATCAGCAGTTAAAATAATATTTCACCATCAAACCCATTGATAGTATTAATTTTCAATTTAGTATTAAAGTTACTCTTTGTGTTTTTACAAGATGTCAAATGTCCTATTTTTTACATTTAATGCATCTCCTGCCAATTGCAGGACAACCCTGAAAATCTGCTAAGTGATTTTTTGATCCGCACCTGTAAAACATACAAGTTTTATCTTCATTTACTCTTCCACCTCTATTTCTTTTACATCCCCTTTGTTCAAATTTCTTCTTTTCCTGTAAGGCAAAAACATTAGTAAAATGTGTACTTTTATTTGATAATACTTTAGATGACAACATAGTGTTCAATTCCCTTAGCAATGTCAATCACTTCCTGTAAACTTAGATTTCTACATCCTAACTACCGTTCTTTGAAAAGCAATGAAACACGAAGTGGTCCCTGATGTAAATGTCCACCATCTCATTAAACTCACAATTAGTGGCAAGAATCCTTAAAGCCGCAAAGTATTCTTCAATATTTTCACTTTCGGTTTGCTTGCGCATCACAAATTTATGACTTCCTACCTTAATGTTTGGTTCTCTGAGAATTGCTCTTCCATACGCTTGACTGCCTCTTGATAATCATTCAAATGTATGAACTACCCAGGTGCATTTTCAAATTCTGGTCAGCCGTCAAATTTTTCTCGGCCATCATTTCCCAGCAACCTAAACATTATTGCTTTTTTTCTTTCTGCATTATTGTCTTTGCCAACTATTGCTATTAAGTAGCTCTTGAATGCCCTAAGCCAACTTTTCCAGTGCATTGGTGGTTTGTCAGGTTCCTTTAAAAAATTTGCTCATACACAAATTGTATTCCGCTGAGCCATTGTGCCTTTTTTCAACTCTGTGCTGTTATTTTGATCCACCATGGAATATTTAGTTGTAAAATAAGGTTTCCTGTTGTTTAAACTTTTTATTAATTTTGGTATTATTCTAAATAGAAAATCTCATTTATTGGCCTTATTTGTACTTATTTGTACTTCAAAACTTCCGCTTCATGAACTTAAATAATTTTTCCCTACTGATGTGTTTCTGTGGGAAGCTGGCTTCTTCACGCATGTTTAAACTGAAGTACCGACAATTTTCTCAATACAAAATGTCGGCACGTCAGCAGGCTGCGTACGTGCCCTTCTGGTAAGGTGTCTCAAGAGAGCAAACACCACAGGCCACTCAAGCGCAAAGATAATAATACGTTACAGAACAATGCGCTCTTTTGAAAATCTGAGGCTGTACGTCTCGAGCGGTCAACTAGCCCAAGGTAACCGTTTTTATTATTTACTTTCACACAGATCTTCGAACAGCAAAGTCAAATTTGCACCACATCTGCCACTAACCTTATGTTTTCTTTTTCACACGTCAAACCACAAGACTTTTCCTTTACTTTTCGACATGCAGCACTGTGTACAGTCTTCAAATATGCCTATTTTCCGTTTTGCTGTGATGGGCCTTTCTTTGTTCATAAAAAATCGTCACCAAATTTGTTATGACAGGAGAAGGAGGTGTGATAAAGATATTTATTAATGAAATAAATATCAAAACAGCACACACGCAGGTGGAAACCAGGCGTGCTGCTCTTGGCACAAATAAAGGTCGGAATCATGACAACATTCCAAAACGTCATAGAAGTACACGATTAAACATTCTATTTAATTACATGATAAAGCAGGTGACTACCATTTAAACTGTTTAGCATAATATATGAATAGCACTTAGAATAAACTACAAATAAACATGCTTTGACAATGCAAACTATACTATGTACAACAGCTTGGTTATGTGTAGGTGCCAAGCAGTTTTTTCTGGTACTCGTGGACATTGTGGGGGTGCATTTAAGAAATATTTCCATAAACCTGTCTCAGTCTGCTCCTAAAATACACAGGTGATACACCACCTTCCCAAGACAACTGACTGCTCTGTCTCTCTTCCACTATGTGTGCATGTCTGTCATTTCGTCTGTGCATAGTGGTACAAAGTTACAAATCTGCATTTAGATGGAGATATTCATTTATAATGTAAAGCCTGTAGCAAAAGCCTTAGATAAACTGGGCACACAACAGAGAAAAAACCTTTGTTTGTTCTCCAAATCATCACAGTTGACAATTTGTATAAAAATGCAGGCAGCAAGCCTCTGCTGCGGCTTTCATATTTCTTTAATATTATGTAGGTTATTCTGAGGTCACACAATAACAAACTCCCACTTAAAGACCCCTCGGCTGCAGAAGGTGAGCCGTACCTTCAGATGACGAACCTACCTGGCTAGATATTCTAAAAAAATTCAGGAGCTTAAGAAAAGATATGTAACCGCTCAACCTAAATAGAAATAGGTTAAATGAAAGACCCTGAAACCTTCAACTGTTAAAATCATCCCGTCTATGCCACATCAATCGTGTTGTCTTTTGCACATAGTGGGAATATCAAAACATGGTGTACTACGGAAGATGGCTCTGGGGATTGGAACCAGCTAGCCCCAAGTCAGCACAATGCCACCAAAAACAGGATGAGTAGCAACCCTGTGCTATTGTGCTTGGCTTATCCTATGATCCAGATTGACACCACAAAGGAGAATATAGCAAAGAAACAGTCTCAGACACACAAAGTAGAAGTGGAATACTCTATTAAAACAGGTTCCATTGATTTAAGGCTGAACAAGAATCATTAAAAGTAAAATAAAATTCCACAATAATACCGCAAAATTTCAATTTTTGTGCTGGAAAAGATCTATTTTTGTGCCGCAATATCCTGGGGGGTCTGACATGCCTAAGGCCTGCCTCTGCAGAGCCAGTGTGTGCAGTTTTAACATGCCATGTCTACCTGATATAAACCTTTTGCCATGCCCACTTTCCTTTTTAATACATGTAGGTAACCTCTACAGTAGTCTCTAGACAGCCCAGAGGGCAGGATGCAATGTATTTAAAAAGAAGGACATGTACGTTTAAGTTTTACATGTCCTGGCAATAAAAAACTCTTAAATCTGTGTTTCGCTTATGCAAGACCCATCTCTCCCATGGGATAACATTGGAGTTGCCCTATTACATTTTATGTGTCATTTCCAAATGGGAATAGGTGACTGGGTCATGTTTGGTGTCTCTGGAATCCTAATTTTAACCTTTGTTTGTTCTCCAAATCATCACAGTTGACAATTTGTATAAAAATGCAGGCAGCAAGCCTCTGCTGCGGCTTTCATATTTCTTTAATATTATGTAGGTTATTCTGAGGTCACACAATAACAAACTCCCACTAAAAGACCCCTCGGCTGCAGAAGGTGAGCCGTACCTTCAGATGACGAACCTACCTGGCTAGATATTCTAAAAAAATTCAGGAGCTTAAGAAAAGATATGTAACCGCTCAACCTAAATAGAAATAGGTTAAATGAAAGACCCTGAAACCTTCAACTGTTAAAATCATCCTGTCTATGCCACATCAATCGTGTTGTCTTTTGCACATAGTGGGAATATCAAAACATGGTGTACTACGGCAGATGGCTCTGGGGATTGGATCCAGCTAGGCCCAAGTCAGCACAATGCAACCAAAAACAGGATGAGTAGCAACCCTGTGCTATTGTTCTTGGCTTAGCCTATGATCCAGATTCACACCACAAAGGAGAATATAGCAAAGAAACAGTCTCAGACACACAAAGTAGAAGTGGAATACTCTACTAAAACAGTTTCCATTGATTTAAGGCTGAACAAGAATGATTAAAAGTAAAATAAAATTCCACAATAATGCCGCAAAATTTCAATTTTTGTGCTGGAAAAGGTCTATTTTTGTGCCGCAATATCCTGGGGGGTCTGACACGCCTAAGGCCTGCCTTTGCAGAGCCAGTGTGTGCAGTTTTAACATGCCATGTCTACCTGATATAAACCTTTTGCCATGCCCACTTTCCTTTTTAATACATGTAGGTAACCTCTACAGTAGTCTCTAGACAGCCCAGAGGGCAGGATGCAATGTATTTAAAAAGTAGGACATGTACGTTTAAGTTTTACATGTCCTGGCAATAAAAAACTCTTAAATCTGTGTTTCGCTAATGCAAGACCCATCTCTCCCATGGGATAACATTGGAGTTGCCCTATTACATTTTATGTGTCATTTCCAAATGGGAATAGGTGACTGGGTCATGTTTGGTGTCTCTGGAATCCTAATTTAAAATCCTAACTTATGGTGAAGTCGGATTTTAAATTACAATTCTGGATATGGCACTTTTAGGAAGTTGCCTTTTTTATGCATTAGCCATTTGGTGCCTGCAATCTGTCTCTGGCCAAATGACCGGGTTTAGTTGGTAGTTGGGCATTGTGTATTTGTACTAGTCAGCCACACACAATTGGTCCTTAGATGTGACTAGATTGGCCATCACTGGCAGGAGGGTAGGGAGGAGCTGTGCCCGGTCTTACTTACACCTGACTGTGTCTTGTCCCCACACAAAGGGTTGCATACCCACTGTAGTTAGTCTGAAGCCGGGGCAGGGAAGGTAGGGCATCTTTGCACTTCAAAGGTATGGCTCTAGAAGCTTCTCCCCACTTCAAAGGCACAATTGTGTATAAAAGAAGGACTTCAGACACCACCATTTCAGTACACTTCTAGACTTAGATATACTTTGCCAGGAAGAATGAATTGTGTAATACTACAAGGACTGCCAATCTCCTGGAATGCTGTTCTAAAGGAACTGCAGCCTTGCTGTGCTGACCTGCTGTCTGCGGCCCTCTTGCCTGGGGAAGACTGGATCAACTTCATATTGAACCCAGGACCCCAGAGTTACAATAGTATAAAATAGCAAATCTGCTGGCCTCCTGATCTGCGCTTCAACATAAAAGGCTCCCCAACAGCTCCTGCACCCGTCTTCAGTGAGTCTCTAACCCCCATGTGGTGCCTCTCAAGTCCTGGACCCTATGTGTGGCTCTAGAGTGCATTAAATCAAGCTTTTGTGCTCTCCATGACCATGAACGAGCCCATTTTGACCAGAACCATGTCGCCCAGTCCAAAAATCAGTGTGAGCTACTACTAGCCTGTCTCTAAGCTCAGCAGTATCGACAGCCCTCGGAGGGCCGTTAACCTGAATCTCCAGCTCACCCACTCCAAAAATCAGTGTGAGCCACTACCGTCTGCCTCTGTGCTCAGCAGTATTGACAGCCCTTGGAGGGATGTCAACCTGAAGCTCCAGCTCACCCAGCCACAATGCCTAGCTTGCTCTTCAGGACACGCTGACCACTGCCTGCGATACTCTCCTTGCTACCTGCAAACCTCTCCAATGTGGGACTCATGGCACAAAATTTGAGAAGGTAAAACTTCAGCTAGACTAATCTGGGACTGTATTTGACCCGTGCTCCATTGCGGTTGGCCTGAACTTTTGATTTTGACCCGATCCAGCGCAACCAGAGTCACAGTTGGTGCTTTCTGTTTCTAAGCACAAGTTTACAGCTTATTCTTCAAAAATTCTTAATATGTTCTCCTGATGGGATTTTTGTCTTTTTGGTCTTCTTTTATTTAATAAATTAAGTTCTATTGTTCTAACCTGTGTGGAATCTTTTTGTGTGATACTTGCTCTGAATTACTGTTAGAAGAGTTGCTCAAATACTTTATACATTGCCTCTAGGTTAAGGCTGACAGCTTGTTGTCAAGCTACCAGACGGTTAAGCACAGGTTAATTTGGGGTTTGCTTGTGCCTATCCCTTACAAGCATTGAGGTTGCTGCTTGACCAGGGCTCACACCTCAGTCAACCAGTAACCCAATTTATTACAGATAGAATGTCTGTGTTTGTAATTATAGTACATATGTCTAAGATGGCGTGTCAGTCTAGATCCAGAGTTGTGCTTCATAAATGACAGTTCAGAAAAGGGGGTGTGATGAACAGAGTGTCTGAATTAAGCAGACCACTCTTACCCAGTCCAAAGATCAGGACTTGATCCATCACCGTTATTTAGCTCACTGCACCATCGCAGCTCAGAACCTGGCTACATGCAAATTAGTCTGTCCCTGGCCCAGTGCATCATGGGAACAGGGCAGACCAGACTACAGAGCCAATTCTTCACTGGAAAGGAGACATGCTACCGGGGACCGGTTTCTGGCATTTCAGCCGTCGTCGGCCCGGCTTGCTTGAATCCTGATGGTGCAGTGAGCAAGGGACTCATGTCTGAGTATACCCTGCCACACCTATAGTGGCCAAAAACGATTCAGAAAAGGAGGTGGTGATGAACAGAGTGTCTGAATTAAGCAGACCACTCTTACCCAGTCCAAAGATCAGGGCTTGATCCATCACCGTTATTTAGCTCACTGCAGCATCCCAGCTCAGAACCTGGCTACATGCAAATTAGTCTGTCCCTGGCCCAGTGCATCATGGGAACAGGGCAGACCAGACTACCAAGCCAATTCTTCACTGGAAAGGAGACAAGCTACCGGGGACCGGTTTCTGGCATTTCAGCCGTCGTCGGCCCGGCTTGCTTGAATCCTGATGGTGCAGTGTGCAAGGGACTCACCTATAGTGGCCAAAAACGATTCAGAAAAGGGGGTGGTGATGAACAGAGTGTCTGAAATTTAGCAGACCACTCTTACCCAGTCCAAAGATCAGGGCTTGATCCATCACCGTTATTTAGCTCACTGCACCATCCCAGCTCAGAACCTGGCTACATGCAAATTAGTCTGTCCCTGGCCCAGTGCATCATGGGAACAGGGCAGACCAGACTACCAAGCCAATTTTTCACTGGAAAGGAGACAAGCTACCGGGGACCGGTTTCTGGCATTTCAGCCGTCGTCGGCCCGGCTTGCTTGAATCCTGATGGTGCAGTGAGCAAGGGACTCATGTCTGAGTATACCCTGCCACACCTATAGTGGCCAAAAACGATTCAGAAAAGGGGGTGATGATGAACAGAGTGTCTGAATTAAGCAGACTACTCTTACCCAGTCCAAAGATCAGGGCTTGATCCGTCACCAATATTTAGCTCACTGCACCATCCCAGCTCAGAACCTGGCTACATGCAAATTAGTCTGTCCCTGGCCCAGTGCATCATGGGAACAGGGCAGACCAGACTACCAAGCCAATTCTTCACTGGAAAGGAGACAAGCTACCGGGGACCGGTTTCTGGCATTTCAGCCGTCGTCGGCCCGGCTTGCTTGAATCCTGATGGTGCAGTGAGCAAGGGACTCATGTCTGAGTATACCCGCCACACCTATAGTGGCCAAAAACGATTCAGAAAAGGGGGTGGTGATGAACAGAGTGTCTGAATTAAGCAGACCACTCTTACCCAGTCCAAAGATCAGGGCTTGATCCATCACCGTTATTTAGCTCACTGCACCATCCCAGCTCAGAACCTGGCTACATGCAAATTAGTCTGTTCCTGGCCCAGTGCATCATGGGAACAGGGCAGACCAGACTACCAAGCCAATTCTTCACTGGAAAGGAGACAAGCTACCGGGGACCGGTTTCTGGCATTTCAGCCGTCGTCGGCCCGGCTTGCTTGAATCCTGATGGTGCAGTGAGCAAGGGACTCATGTCTGAGTATACCCTGCCGCACCTATAGTGGCCAAAAACGATTCAGAAAAGGGGGGTGGTGATGAACAGAGTGTCTGAATTAGGCAGACCACTCTTACCCAGTCCAAAGATCAGGGCTTGATCCATCACCGTTATTTATCTCACTGCACCATCCCAGCTCAGAACCTGGCTACATGCAAATTAGTCTGTCCCTGGCCCAGTGCATCATGGGAACAGGGCAGACCAGACTACCGTACCAAGCCAATTCTTCACTGGAAAGGAGACAAGCTACCGGGGACCGGTTTCTGGCATTTCAGCCATCGTCGGCCCGGCTTGCTTGAATCCTGATGGTGCAGTGAGCAAGGGACTCATGTTTAAGTATACTCTGCCACAGCTATAGTGGCCAAAAACGATTCAGAAAAGGGGGTGGTGATGAACAGAGTGTCTGAATTAAGCAGACCACTCTTACCCAGTCCAAAGATCAGGGCTTGATCCATCACCGTTATTTAGCTCACTGCACCATCCCAGCTCAGAACCTGGCTACATGCAAATTAGTCTGCCCCTGGCCCAGTGCATCATAGGAACAGGGCAGACCAGACTACCAAGCCAATTCTTCACTGGAAAGGAGACAAGCTACCGGGGACCAGTTTCTGGCATTTCAACCGTCGTCGGCCCGGCTTGCTTGAATCCTGATGGTGCAGTGAGCAAGGGACTCATGTCTGAGTATACCCTGCCACACCTATAGTGGCCAAAAACGATTCAGAAAAGGGGGGTGGTGATGAACAGAGTGTCTGAATTAGGCAGACCACTCTTACCCAGTCCAAAGATCAGGGCTTGATCCATCACCGTTATTTATCTCACTGCACCATCCCAGCTCAGAACCTGGCTACATGCAAATTAGTCTGTCCCTGGCCCAGTGCATCATGGGAACAGGGCAGACCAGACTACCAAGCCAATTCTTCACTGGAAAGGAGACAAGCTACCGGGGACCGGTTTCTGGCATTTCAGCCATCGTCGGCCCGGCTTGCTTGAATCCTGATGGTGCAGTGAGCAAGGGACTCATGTCTGAGTATACCCGCCACACCTATAGTGGCCAAAAACGATTCAGAAAAGGGGGTGATGATGAACAGAGTGTCTGAATTAGGCAGACCACTCTTACCCAGTCCAAAGATCAGGGCTTGATCCATCACCGTTATTTATCTCACTGCACCATCCCAGCTCAGAACCTGGCTACATGCAAATTAGTCTGTCCCTGGCCCAGTGCATCATGGCAACAGGGCAGACCAGACTACCAAGCCAATTCTTCACTGGAAAGGAGACAAGCTACCGGGGACCGGTTTCTGGCATTTCAGCCGTCGTCGGCCCGGCTTGCTTGAATCCTGATGGTGCAGTGAGAAAGGGACTCATGCCTGAGTATACCCTGCCACACCTATAGTGGCCAAAAACGATTCAGAAAAGGGGGTGATGATGAACAGAGTGTCTGAATTAGGCAGACCACTCTTACCCAGTCCAAAGATCAGGGCTTGATCCATCACCGTTATTTATCTCACTGCACCATCCCAGCTCAGAACCTGGCTACATGCAAATTAGTCTGTCCCTGGCCCAGTGCATCATGGGAACAGGGCAGACCAGACTACCAAGCCAATTCTTCACTGGAAAGGAGACAAGCTACCGGGGACCGGTTTCTGGCATTTCAGCCATCGTCGGCCCGGCTTGCTTGAATCCTGATGGTGCAGTGAGCAAGGGACTCATGTCTAAGTATACCCTGCCACAGCTATAGTGGCCAAAAACGATTCAGAAAAGGGGGTGGTGATGAACAGAGTGTCTGAATTAAGCAGACCACTCTTACCCAGTCCAAAGATCAGGGCTTGATCCATCACCGTTATTTAGCTCACTGCACCATCCCAGCTCAGAACCTGGCTACATGCAAATTAGTCTGCCCCTGGCCCAGTGCATCATGGGAACAGGGCAGACCAGACTACCAAGCCAATTCTTCACTGGAAAGGAGACAAGCTACCAGGGACCAGTTTCTGGCATTTCAGCCGTCGTCGGCCCGGCTTGCTTGAATCCTGATGGTGCAGTGAGCAAGGGACTCATGTCTGAGTATACCCTGCCACACCTATAGTGGCCAAAAACGATTCAGAAAAGGGGGGTGGTGATGAACAGAGTGTCTGAATTAGGCAGACCACTCTTACTCAGTGCAAAGATCAGGGCTTGATCCATCACCGTTATTTATCTCACTGCACCATCCCAGCTCAGAACCTGGCTACATGCAAATTAGTCTGTCCCTGGCCCAGTGCATCATGGGAACAGGGCAGACCAGACTACCAAGCCAATTCTTCACTGGAAAGGAGACAAGCTACCGGGGACCGGTTTCTGGCATTTCAGCCATCGCCGGCCCGGCTTGCTTGAATCCTGATGGTGCAGTGAGCAAGGGACTCATGTCTAAGTATACCCTGCCACAGCTATAGTGGCCAAAAACGATTCAGAAAAGGGGGTGGTGATGAACAGAGTGTCTGAATTAAGCAGACCACTCTTACCCAGTCCAAAGATCAGGGCTTGATCCATCACCGTTATTTAGCTCACTGCACCATCCCAGCTCAGAACCTGGCTACATGCAAATTAGTCTGCCCCTGGCCCAGTGCATCATGGGAACAGGGCAGACCAGACTACCAAGCCAATTCTTCACTGGAAAGGAGACAAGCTACCGGGGACCAGTTTCTGGCATTTCAGCCGTCGTCGGCCCGGCTTGCTTGAATCCTGATGGTGCAGTGAGCAAGGGACTCATGTCTGAGTATACCTTGCCACACCTATAGTGGCCAAAATCGATTCAGAATAGGGGGTGGTGATGAACAGAGTGTCTGAATTAAGCAGACCACTCTTACCCAGTCCAAAGATCAGGGCTTGATCCATCACCGTTATTTAGCTCACTGCACCATCCCAGATCAGAAACTGGCTACATGCAAATTAGTCTGTCCCTGGCCCAGTGCATCATGGGAACAGGGCAGACCAGACTACCAAGCCAGTTCTTCACTGGAAAGGAGACAAGCTACCGGGGACCGGTTTCTGGCATTTCAGCCGTCGTCTGCCCGGCTTGCTTGAATCCTGATGGTGCAGTGAGCAAGGGACTCATGTCTGAGTATACCCTGCCACACCTATAGTGGCCAAAAACGATTCAGAAAAGGGGGTGGAAGGGTATACTCAGATGTGAGTCCCTTGCTCATTGCACCATCAGGATTCAAGCAAGCAGGGCCGACGACGGCTGAAATGCCAGAAACCGGTCCCCGGAAGCTTGTTTCCTTCCCAGTATAAGAATTGGCTTGGTAGTTTGGTTTGCCCTGTTCCCATCATGCACTGGGACAGTAACAGACTAATTTGCATGTAGCCAGGTTCTGAGCTGGGATGGTGCAGTGAGCTAAAAAACGGTGATGGATCAAGCCCTGATCTTTGGACTGGGTAAGAGTGGTCTGCTTAATTCAGACACTCTGTTCATCACCACCCCCTTTTCTGAATAATTTTGTCCACCATAAGCGTGGAAGGGTATACTCAGATGTGAGTCCCTTGCTCATTGCACCATCAGGATTCAAGCAAGCCGGGCCGACGATGGCTGAAACGCCAGAAACCGGTCCCCGGAAGCTTGTTTCCTTCCCAGTATAAGAATTGGCTTGGTAGTTTGGTTTGCCCTGTTCCCATCATGCACTGGGACAGGAACAGCCTAATTTGCATGTAGCCAGGTTCTGAGCTGGCATGGTACAGTGAGCTAAAAACCGGTGATGGATCAAGCCCTGATCTTTGGACTGGGTAAGAGTGGTCTGCTTAATTCAGACACTCTGTTCATCACCACCCCCTTTTCTGAATCATTTTGTCCACCATAAGCGTGGAAGGGTATACTCAGATGTGAGTGCCTTGCTCATTGCACCATCAGGATTCAAGCAAGCCGGGCCGACGACAGCTGAAATGCCAGAAACCGGTCCCCGGAAGCTTGTTTCCTTCCCAGTATAAGAATTGGCTTGGTAGTTTGGTTTGCCCTGTTCCCATCATGCACTGGGACAGGAACAGACTAATTTGCATGTAGCCAGGTTCTGAGCTGGGTTGGTGCAGTGAGCTAAAAAACGGTGATGGATCAAGCCCTGATCTTTGGACTGGGTAAGAGTGGTCTGCTTAATTCAGACACTCTGTTCATCACCACCCCCTTTTCTGAATAATTTTGTCCACCATAAGCGTGGAAGGGTATACTCAGATGTGAGTCCCTTGCTCATTGCACCATCAGGATTCAAGCAAGCCGGGCCGACGACGGCTGAAATGCCAGAAATCGGTCCCCGGAAGCTTGTTTCCTTCCCAGTATAAGAATTGGCTTGGTAGTTTGGTTTGCCCTGTTCCCATCATGCACTGGGACAGGAACAGACTCATTTGCATGTAGCCAGGTTCTGAGCTGGGATGGTTCAGTGAGCTAAAACACAGTGATGAAGCAAGGCCCTGATCTTTGGACTGGGTAAGAGTTGTCTGCTTAATTCAGACACTCTGTTCATCACCACCCCCTTTTCTGATTCATAAATTACAGTGGCACACCCACAAGGGAGGGTTGGGTAACCTTAACTGCGAAGTGTGCTGCCTAGCAAAGCAGCTACATTGGTTACAGAGGTGGCTAAGCACCCACAGCAATGCAGAAATAGATGATCAACAAGTTGCATTTCCTGGAGGCACGATATTGGGGTGGTTGCTGTGCTTACCCACACTGGCTTAATCACTCCTATCATAAGTAGCTGGGAACTGATGGTATTGCTACATAAGGTTAGTAAGTGGGACTACACAATATTCTCCAGGTATCCCAAAAGATCAAGGAGGAGCAGTAATTCATGCTCCAGGCCTTTTGCGCCTCTCAGCATAAAAGCAGTACTGACTGGCATGTATCGTCAGGGGTGGCATACCACTGTTGTGCTGCTCAAGACTGTGCTTTTCATGTATGTCACCCTCAGACAGATAGGTGTCTCTGCATCCAACCCTTTCTTTTTAATCACTTTCACAATACCCCAGTGTTGATGAACAGCGGTGTCAGCAATAACACATCAATGAGTAGGTAGTGTCTGGTGCAAGTAAAAGCAATAGGGAAGGTCAAAGGAACAAAGTGCAATTGCTGTGTCCACATTACATCATACATTGCTCCAGAAACACTTGCTTCCTTTATGTCACCGGTGGTAATTAGATGGGCCATTAGCAAGCCCTGCTCCAGCTTGTTTACCTACTCTCAGCAGGACCCAACACAGATAACTGAGGACTTAAGCATTCCCCAGTTATCTATGGTGGGTCCCAACATTTCTCGAGGGAGTCTGGAGCAGCTAGCAACAGCCTTCTAATAAGGCAAATGAATAAAGCGCCAAAAGTGGTGGTAAGAATATCATCAGCAAAATTATTGTCTGGCAGAAATATTGTGCCCTAAATTTTGCAAGCAAAAAGAATCTTCACAATTAGTATAGATTCCTACTATGAATTCCACTGGAACAAAGTTTTTCTAAATGAAATTTAAGGCTGAATATTGCTGTCAGACAGAATGTTATTTACACTATCCTAGTAACACACCTATGATGGTCAGATTCCTTCCTGCCATTCCAGCAGCATGTGATTCATTTTTGTCACACTTAAGAAATTAGATATCCTGGTAGGAAACCACAGCCCCTCCTGCGTTCCTGCTCTCACCGACGCCCATTAATAATAAGCGTGGCTCAAGCAGCAATTGCTGTGGCAACTTAAAGCAAGTAGCTGCAATTAGGTGGACCAAGGGACAAATTATGTTGCCCAGCTTCCTTCAAGTTCAAGTTCTTGTATTTATAGAGCGCACAACTCACCCAGAGGGTCTCAAGGCGCTAGGGGAAGGGGTTAATTATTTGTCGAAAAGCCAGGTTTTAAGTTCTTTTCTGAAGGAGATGTGATTTTGAGTAAGGCGGAGGTGGGTGGGGAGCGAGTTCCAGGTCTTGGCAGCCAGGAAGAAGAAGGATCTGCCACCCATGGTGGATTTTCGGATGCGCGGGACTGCGGCGAGGGCAAGATTGGACGATCTAAGTTGGCGGGTGGGTTTGCAGAAGGACAGTCGAGTGTTGAGGCATTCGGGTCCTAGATTGTAGAGGGCTTTGTGTGCGTGGGTGAGAAGGCGGAAAGTAATTCTTTTGTTAACGGGAAGCCAGTGGAGGTCTTTTAGATGTCCGGTGATGTGATCTTGGTGCGGCATGTCTAATATGAGTCTTGCTGACACGTTTTGGATGCGCTGGAGTTTTTTCAGTAATTTTGCTGTGATTCCAGCGTAAAGTGTGTTACCATAATCCAGTCGACTCGTGACCAGTGCGTGGGTGACAGTCTTTCTTGTCTCGAGGGGGATCCAGCGGAAGATCTTTTTGAGAATGCGAAGTACGTTGAAGCAGGAGGACGAGACGGCGTTGACTTGTCTGGACATCGAGAGGGAGGAGTCTAGGATGAAGCCAAGGTTAAGTGCATGGTCTGTGGGTGTGGGTGCTGCGCCCAGCGCTGAAGGCCACCAGGAGTCGTCCCAAGCTGAGGGGGAAGATCCTAGGATGAGTACTTCCGTTTTGTCTGAGTTGAGTTTTAGGCGGCTATGTTACATCCATTCAGCTACTTCTTTCATGCCTTCGTGAAGATTGGTTTTGGCAGTGTTGGGGTCTTTGGTGAGGGAGAGGATCAGCTGGGTGTCGTCGGCGTAAGAGATGATGTTGAGGTTGTGATGGCACACGATGGAGGCGAGGGGACTCATGTAGACGTTGAAGAGGGTGGGACTGAGTGAGGATCCTTGAGGTACGCCGCAGATGACTTCGGTGGCCTCTGAGTAGAATGGGGGAAGTCGGACTCTTTGCGTTCTTCCAGCGAGGAATGAGATGATCCAGTCCAAGGCTTTTCCTTGTATGTCGGTCGCTGCGATGAGGGCGGTTTCGGTGCTGTGTTTGGCTCGAAACCCGGATTGAGATGGATCAAGGGAGTTGTTGGAATCGAGGAAGGCGGGGAGCTGGCTGTTGACGGCTTTCTCAATGACTTTAGCCAGGAATGGGAGGAGGGATATGGGACGGTAGTTTTTAAGTTCAGAGGGGTCTGCTGTGGGTTTCTTCAGAAGGGCGCTGAGTTCGGCGTGTTTCCAGCTTTTAGGAAAGGTGGCAGAGTTGAACGAGCAGTTGATGACATCCCGGAGGTGGGGTGCGATGATGGAGTCAGCTTTGTTGAAGATGTGGTGGGGGCATCGGTCGGTGGGCGAGCCAGAGTGGATTGAGTTCATGAGGCGAATGGTGTCTTCAGTGGTAATTGGGTTCCAGGCGTTGAGGATGTTAGTTGTCGGAGTAGGAACTGAAGGGGGTGGGGAGGGTTGGTCGCTGGGGGAATTTTCGAAGCTGTTGTGGATGTCGGCAATTTTGTTGTAGAAGAAGGAGGATAACGCGTCGCAGAGGTCTTGGGAGGGAGTGATGTCGTTGGATGCTGCGGTGGGGTTGGTGAATTCTTTGATGATGTTGAAGAGTTCCTTGCTGTTATGATTGTTGTTGTCGAGACGGTCCTTGAATGCTGATTTCTTAGCGGATCGGATCAATTGGTGGTGTTTGCGGGTGGCTGACTTGAGGGAGGCCATGTTGTCTGGGGTAGGGTTTTTTCTCTATATCTTCTCCAGATTGCGGCATAGCTTCTTGGATTTTTTAAGGTCGTCATTGAACCAGGGGGCCTTTTTGCTGGTTGAATTGATCTGGTGCTTTTTCAGGGGTGCTAATTCGTCAGCGCTGTGGGTGATCCATAGCTTGAGTTTGGTGGCCGCCTGGTTTGGGTCCAGTGAGAGGCTGGGGGGGGTTTAGGTTGAGTGAAGTGAAGAGTTGGTCGGAGGTGATTTTGTGCCAGTTTCTCCTTGGAATAGGTTGAGGGCGATTGTGGGTTAGGGAGGTTTTGTAGCTGAAGTGAACCTAGCTGTGGTCCGTCCAGTGGAGAGCTGTGGTGCAAACGAAGGAGATGTGCTTGCTGGATGTGAAGATAGGGTCGAGCGTGTGTCCGGCTACATGGGTGGGGGTGTCCATAAGTTGTTTGAGTCCCAGATTGTCCAGGTTGTCCAGAAGGGTGGTGGTGTTGCTGTTGTGTTTGTTTTCAAGGTGGTAGTTGAGGTCTCCTAGAAGAATGTAGTTCTCGGAGGCTAGGGCATGTGGGCTGACGAAGTCCGTGATGTCATTGCTGAATTTGGTGCGGGTACCTGGAGGTCTGTAGATGAGGGTGCCTCTCAGTGTGGTCCTGGGGTCGGTGTGGATCTGGAAGTGGAGGTGTTCGGCGGTTGCAAGGTTATCGTCGGAGCTGGTTGTGATTTTATGTTGTTCTTGTGGATGATGGCGATGCCTCCTCCTGTTTGATTGGTGCGGTCTTTGCGGATAATCTTGTAAGTGTCCGGTAAGGCAATGGCGATGTCGGGAGCTGATGATGTGTTCATCCAAGTTTCAGTAAGGAAGGCGACGTCAGGTGACGTAGAGTCGATTAGGTCCCAGAGTTCTGTTGCGTGTCTGTGGATCGAGCGGGTGTTGAGCAGGAAGCAATTTAGGCGGTTTGAGTCGGAGTTGTGTTTGGAGGACGTGGAGTTGGTGAGGGTCCTGAAGCAGTTGAATTTGCAGGAGAGGCAGGGGAATGGGCCGTGAGTACGTCCTGGGGTGGCTTCGCAGCATTGTGGAGAGTGTCCGGGGTTGAGGGCGAGGAGAGTAGCGGCGTCATATGTGATTTTTGTGGGTTGGGAGCGGCGGGGGGCGGGGGGTTTGGCGCTGGGCGCGGTCCAGGCGCGGACGGGCGTAGACGGGCTTACCTTTGGCGCACCTTAGGCGCGGCTGGGGCGCGACCGCTGCGCGTGACTGCTGCGCGTAGGTCCTTCTGACATAAGTGGAGAAGTGGAGGGGGGCGGAGCGTGGGAGGGGGAGCTGGGAGGCGGTAGCGTAGGGGGAGGGACGGGCTGCAGGCACAACAAAATGGTGGAAGCAACAACAACAAGGACAACAGGACGCTATGGGCGCAAACAATCAGGCTGCAATTGTGCTTAGGGGCCAATGTGACTAGTGCGATCTAGCGGTGGACCACACAATATTGATGAAATCACTGAGCAAAGTAATGCGGAGCACTATGCCACAGACCGGCATCTGAGTCAGTATCAATTAAGTTTATGGCAGTGGGGGAGAGGCAGCACTACGCACACAGGTCAGTTAAAGTAATCTAACCACTGAAAGCAATGCGAAGTGACAATCAGCAGCGCTATGCACACAGGTCGATTTAAAATATTATACAACACTGAAAGCAATGCGAAGTGACAATCAGCAGCGCTATGCACACAGGTCAAATTAAAATATTATAAAACACTGAAAGCAATGCGAAGTGACAATAAGCAGCGCTATGCACACAGGATGAATAAAATATTGAATGGCAGTGTGGACAGGCAGCGCTACGATACCACTATAGCGCTTGCAGGTCGGGAGGTAGGCAGGAGCGACCGCTTCACACGGAGTTAGGCAAAGGTACTCAAAAGACCCTTTGGAACATAGGGTGGGACCTGGACACTTAAGAATTTCTGGATGCCTACTTTTGTGCTCAATGATTTTCTCAAAAAGTTCACGAGATCCTTTCAGGGTGAAGTTCATGGAAGCAACAACCTTATCATTACAACATGTTATGCTGTCACCACTAGAGAGACATAAATACAAAAGGGAGGGCACAGTTGAAGGATCTGGAAACCGCTCAATGGTGGGCGCCAAAGTGCACTCCTTATTAGCTAACTGAGCATAGAGGGCTGGGTTGTCCTTGACTACAGTTACCAAATAGGTCATTTAGCTCAAGGCCATGAAGACACTATTTCTACCACTGTTAGCAGGTTTTCAGATGGGCCATAATGGCACTGTCATGAGTAGATACTAGGGACAAAGTCGTATTTAAGACTTTGAAGTCTCTAAGACCAAGAGCGTTGAATTAGGCTCCACTGGATATCTCGAGCTAGCGCTGGTGTTAGAACAATAGGGCACTGCAAAAAGACCTCAGTGCTGGGCAAGTTTGTCAACATACAGTCACCCTGTGGAGTGGTCTAGGAAGACGAAATAACAGTATTAGTATATAGTGGAAATAGTAAATGAACTGACCTACCTCTGTTTGACGAATTAAGGAAATTCCTGATGAAGAATTGCCATAAAGAGGTCAAAAAATGTAATATTATAATTATATAGATGGAACTTTCAAGTTGTAGCTGAAAGGAATTATATATATATATGTATGTATATATATATATCATTTTTTTTTCCAACAGTCGCTCCTTCTGACTGCTCGGGTCCCGTGGGAATTGGCACACACACCGGCGGAGCACGCCAGTAGTTAAATCCACAAAAAGTCACAGCAATATCATGCGCTCTCAGAAACTCGAGGGTCCACCAGGTTTTAAGTCCAAGGGTGTTTATTCAACATGTTTAGGCTTACTCGGAAGCCTTGCTCACCTAAATGAAAAAGTGCTCGGGACAAACTAATGAAGCATTCAGCTTGTTGGTCAAATGCATTCTGCATGTACAGTTAGTTTTTCACACGTGTGGATAATTTGCCTCGCTTTATTTAATGTTTACAGGACGGGGCATGTTACGCTTAAGTGTATTATACTGCTATAAGAAAGCACACATGAATATGCAATTATCATATATTATATATAATGTATATAATGAATCTCTATCACTGTATTAAGACCGAATTTCCCATTACTAAATAGCTTCCACATTTGTGCTGCATTACATTCAGTTACAGTCCCTCGTTTGTGTCTGCATACAAGCTGAATCCTTTATTAGTTTGTCCCGAGCACTTTTTCATTTACGTGAGCAAAGCTTCTGAGTAAGCCGAAACATGTTGTTAAATGAATAAACATCCTTGGACTTAAAATCTGGTGGACCCTCGAGTTTCTGAGAGCGCACAATATTGCTGTGTGTGAATGTAGGTGTGTGTGTGTGTGTGTGTGGCTGTGTGTGTGTGTGTGATGTGAGCAAGCCCAGTGTGGTGGGCGAAATTCGTCATCCTGTCATGCAACAAATAAAAAAAATCTAATAGAGCACAAATCGTGGAGTCTGTTTCCCGTATTTAAGAGGCAGAGCATTGGGAACCAACTTGGATATATATACATATATATATATATATTACCTACTCGCTATCGCCAGTAGGTAGTTATAGTTAGGACCTAGTTTCCATAGGAAATCTACAACATTCTATTTGGAATAACTTTGGCGCCGGTGGACGAATCTTTGTGAATTTCTCCAAGAAAATGGCCTGCTCGGTTCCGCTCCCTCCCTGAAAGTTTGGGGGTGATTTGTCAAGCGAGGGCCGAGAAAAAAGTGGGGTCCCAAAACGTGTTTTCCCCATGCAATTTTCCATAGGGACATTTAACCAGGGCTACAGCCCGAACGGCTAAACGGAATTACACGAAATTTGGCAGAGAGGTAGAGTTCGGTTCGCAGATTGTGCTTTTTGTTAAATTGTGTAAATCCGTTCAGTAGTTTCTAAGAAAATTACAAGTAAAATTATAGCGATATCTAGAGACGGAGTCCAGCACGCGTATGGAAATTCGTTCAATTACGAGAGCGAGCTGCATGCTGATTGGCTGTGAACTGTCTGCCAACACTCAAAACCAGGAAGTGTTGGCAGCCATCTTGTGCCTCGGTAGAACCGAGTCACAAGAAAACAGTAAAACAAAGTTGAGAAATAAGGGAAGGGGGCAGGCTAGAAACATTCTGAACCTCTAGGCTTACTCAGGGGGTCGTACATAGATGTTTAGGCTCAATTTTTATATTTTTTAAAATAAAAAACGGCGGGGTACTCGTACAGTACTTGTACGCGGTGAAAAAGGTGAAAAAAAACTAGAAGTCCGTTTTCTTCATCAGGTCCCAGGGGGGGCAAATTACGGGGGCAATTTCTTTGCATAATGGGGGCTTGTAAGGTGCCACGAGCACTGGGGAACGGCACTCCTCTGGTTTTATTTTGAAGTATCCGGGGGGGTTACGGTCCTACTCCCCGCAGCCTCCGGGAGCGGCACCCCTCGGGTCTTTTTAAAAAAAGAATATGTTTTGCGCTCTCTCTCTCTCCCCGTAGACGTCGCGGGGAACACCACCTTTCAAGGGCAGTAATATGTAAAATGACCTTCCAGCTCCGGGTACCTACATTGTCTGGGGTTTTTTATTAATGTTGGGATGGTGGACTTGATAATATGTCCTTGTTAATTCCCATAGAAGTGCATGTTCTTCTATTTGGAAACTGTGGGAAATAACAAGGCCCTATTATCAAGCTCATTATCGCCATTTTATCGGCAGTTTCCTGCCAATAAAACTGCGATAATTTTAACACTGGTCCTTGATAATATGCACCTAAGTTTACTGGTCAAAAAAAAGAGCAATGGGCCATATTTTCAACAAAAGGCGAAACATTATCGCCGCTTTTATCAGCAGGAAACTGCTGATAAAGCGGCGATAATGGGCTTGATAATATGCCCTTGTGAATAACCATAGCAGCCCAGGTTAGCATGAGAACCTGGGCTGCTATGGGAGTTTACAAGGGCCTATTATCAAGCCCATTATCGTCGCTTTATCTGCAGTTTCCTGCCGATAAAAGCGGCTATAATGTATCGCCTTTTGTTGATAATATGCCCCTTAATTTCTATTATAGTATGTAAAACTTTCCTTTTTTTTGTGTAGCAGTTGTACTCTCTACGCATGCGCAGCCTCGTTTCGAAGTGCACGTTTTTTTCTTTAAGTTCAAGAAGCAAACCTTTCTTTATTTCAGGTAGTAAATTTGTCGCTTTCTTTTCCTGGGTCGTGTGTGTCATCCGCTGCTACTTTTGTAATATATTAATAATCATATTTTTTCTATATTTATTTGAAAGGTAGTGTCGAGGCACCAAACATTGATTACGTACTCCGTCCACCGCCATTTTAGTAGTCTTTCACCGTTATTTTTATTATATCTATCACTTAGAACTCAGTAGTTCTCTCTCTCTCTCCCCGTACACGTCGCGGGGAACGCCACCTTTCTAGGGCAGTAATATGTAAAATGACCTTCCAGCTCCGGGTACTTGATTTGTCTGGGGTTTTTTATTAATGTTGGGAGGGTGGGCTTGATAATACGTCCTTGTTAATTCCCATAGAAGGCTATGTTGTGGTGTTAACATGGGCTTCTATGGGAAATAACAAGGCCGTATTATCAAGCTCATTATCGCCGTTTTATCAGCAGTTTCCTGCCAATAAAACAGCGATAATTTAAACACCGGTCCTTGATAATATGAACCTAAGTTTACTGGTCAAAAAAAAGAGCAATGGGCCATATTATCAACAAAAGGCGATACATTATCGCCGCTTTTATCGGCAGGAAACTGCGGATAAAGCGGCAATAATGGGCTTGATAATATGCCCTTGTGAAAAACCATAGCAGTCCAGGTTAACATCAGAACCTGGGCTGCTATGGGAATTTACAAGGGCCTATTATCAAGCCCATTATCGCCGCTTTATCTGCAGTTTCCTGCTGATAAAAGCGGTGATAATGTATCGCCTTTTGTTGATAATATGCCCCTTTATTTCTATTATAGTATGTAAAACTTTCCTTTTTTTTGTGTAGCAGCTGTACTCTCTACGCATGCGCAGCCTCGTTTCGAAGCCCATGTTTTTTCTTTTTCTTCAAGTTCAACAAGCAAACCTTTCTTTATTTCAGGTAGTAAATTTGACGCTTTCTTTTCCCGGGTCGTGTGTGTCATTCGTTGCTGTACTTTTGTAATATATTAATAATCATATTTTTTCTATATTTATTTGAAAGGTAGTGTCAAGGCGCCAAACGTTGATTACGTACTCCGTCCACCGCCATTTTAGTAGTTTTTCCTCGTTATTTTTAATATATCTGTTACTTAGAACTCAGTAGTTTTCAATCCTAGTTTTAAATATCTTACTATAGTATTTCAACATTATTTTTATTGTGGACCGTCATACCCCTCCCCCACAAAATAAAAGAAGTATGTAGTTTTTTTAATTAACTTTTATTAAATCAATAAATGTAAACAAAACTGAATTATAACTATATTAGAAGCAACTAGAAAAATAACTTTAACAACAAACAATATTATAAACAAATTGTTAAATGGACTCCAAAAGATATCCGATTGGTAATCTGCAAAACAAAAAAGAAAATTAGAGTTTAGAATTATGTAGATGTGAGTACATGAGCTTAAGCATTACGAGTTTTGGTAACTCTACAGTTTTACGTGTGCAGTATGCCTTGTACATTTCAGTTCCGTTATACTGCCGCGTTCAAGTGGTGTCTATATGGAAGTGGCTACTGCGTTACTGATGCCCGTTAGGCCGACTTATTTCTAATGCATTGCTATGAAGGCTATGGAAATCTAGGCCTCTGTGCTTACCGTTGTATAAACCTTGCGGCCACACATTTCAGGCAGTTAAATTCACAACTTGTTTTGAACAATTCTTCTACACGTCCAAGCAGACAGCAGTGTCTATAAGTTTAGGGGAAAAAGAGAAATGATGTCACAGAGAGTGAGAGAGAGAAAGAGAGAGAAAACAACATTAAAACTTTGTCGCAGAGTCTGGAGTTGAGATTTTTTCTTGAAAAGTCAGACGTAGATTTACAAGCTCCTGGCGTCACATTACCCATGTTAAAAGTGACTCAAAAGTGGCGTAATAAGGTTGTGGATCTGTTTGTCAGACTGTTGTAACCTATCTGTTGTCACTGCTCGGAGGTAATTATAGATTTTACAGAGAAGCTGCTGTACACTACGCACTCTGCGCCATAATATCAAGCCTGGGCGACTAAATTATCGCCACTTTATCGGCAGGAAAGTGCCGCTAAAGTGGCGATAATGGGTCTGATAATATGCTCCATGGAATTCCAATCGAAGCTCATGTTAGATGTGAAGGACATCTAACATGAGCTTCGATTGGAATTCCATAGAGCATATTATCAAACCCATTATCGCCACTTTAGTGGCACTTTCCTGCCGAGAAAGTGGCGATAATTTTGTCGCCAAGGCTTGATAATATGGCCCTGTCTCCTTTCACAAATAAAGGTAACACTACAGTTTAACGAGTGGCGTGTACCTGGTACATTTCACTTGTTATAGTGCTGCGTTCAAGTGGTGTCTATATGGAAGTGCCTACTGCGTTACTGGCGCAAAAGTGGTATAACGGCATTGTAAATATGCTGATTTATTTCTAATGCATTGCTATGATGGCATAGTATATGTAGGCTGCTGTGCTTACCTTGTATAAACAGTGCGGCCACCGGAGTTCACCACTCGACTTGAACTCTGCTTCTATACGTCAAAGTATATTCAATACGTTGCAGACAATTCCATTGCTGTTGATCGATAGGCCGTGGTTGCTTCTGAAGGTTGTTTGCTGAAGGAAACAAAAGGACATTTTGATTAGTCAATCGTAAACTTGAGTTGCGTGAATATATTCCGGACATTTCAGCGATTATAAAAATGTTACTGCTATTGGGAAAAAAAATTAAATATGTAAATAAATAAATTAAATAGGAGTCCGGTCATCTAACATATTAAGTCGCATTTTTGTGTGTAGTCCGCTAAAACCCTTTGACTCCTTCTGATGCATACTCAAGTGTCACTGCTCACCTTTTGTGGAAACGAGTTTCTTCATGATGTAGTCGCGATCTTCAACAAAGAAGTCTCATACGTGTTGCCGAGTCTTGATACCTCTATGGCTCACGACATACTCGTGCTCCCATCATCATCATCATCGCAGGTTCTTCACCCACTCAGTGCTTCGGGCACCAGTATCTCAGTGACCAAAGAGGCCACTCATGTGGTAGTGGGCCCTTTGCTCGGTGCTTTGGGAACAACTCTAAAATGGCGTACAACACGTGTGCTCTGTCTTTTTTATAGATAGGGTCACGTGTATAGTGAGTGATGGACTGAATGGGTGTGGTGTGGGTGTATACCAGTCATGAGGGAGTGTGTGTGTCAATCTGACAACTAGACCTGCAACTAAGAAATCACTACAATGGAAGTTTTGGCCTTGTACTTTTGTTGTGTTTTCCTAGTAGCGTACGAGTGGCCTTCTTTTTTCTATGTGATGTTATAGAGTCCTATTTGACCTATTTTGTGACGCATTTTATTGTACAATGCGTTTGAAAAACTAATTGTGGTAGGGTGTTTTTTAAATTAAACTGTGTACTCTTTGTTGAGTGTTGAAATATATATATTTTTTTCTATTTTGTATTCTATCATAATTGTGCTGACTTTTCCGCTTTACCGTGCAGTACTATATTATTTTATAAAATGTATAACAAACTGTTGAAATCATGTTTGAAATTAGAATGGAAGCATGTAAGCTGCTCTCTGTGAGGAATAGCAATGCCTGCTCCCGCAGGAAGTGGGGAGCCGGCTGGGATCGTGAAGGCCTTGCGGCTGTTCCCACGGTCCGCAACGTTAGATTTGAGCCCCGGGGGATGGGGTCCTCGGGAATCCTCACTGTAAGCATCTTGAAGAGAGGTCTGGATGCACTATGAAGGTCTCTGTAAATGAAGTGGCAGTTTGAAAAGTGAGATGTTTTCTAAAATGGTGGGCAACATGCAGTTTTGAAAAAGAAAAGGATTGATTAGTTGTTCGAGAACATTCTGCACTAAGCTACGATGAATGTTTCTATGTTTTAAAAGGCTGATTTTTATTGGTTAAGAATAAGTGTTAGCAAAGAACATTACATAAAATAATCTGGTATATTCTCAAGTGAAGCATACTTGCTGTTTTAATTTGCAACAATGTATGATTAACTTTTCACCTGTGTGCTGAATTAGGTGTTCCCTGAAGTGTTTCTATGGTAACTGGCAGATTGTGGAATGGAGGAAGGGTTGAAAGTTTTGTCAGTTGGAAAGGGTGCAAAAGTTCAAGCAATATAAATGTGTTTCGTTTTGAATTTAACGTGGGAATAAATGTGATTTTTTATTTATTTGTATATGTGTGTAGATTGAGTGTGTAGTTTGATCGGAAAAGTTTGCTATTTGCTATAGGACTGCCTGATCCCGTAGGACTGCTTAGGGGGATTTACAATGATATCCAAGTTCAAAATCTTTGATGGCCTTTGTTGAGCCTTTGATGGCCCTGCTGAGCACCTTCTCCGAGGGTCGGCTCTTGTAGTGTTATAGGGTGCCTATTCGTGGGAAAGCAGATTGTTTTTTGTCTGAGAGAGCAGCAGGCTCAGCTCCAGGAATTTTTATTTGGGTGGGCCAAGGGCGCATTCGGGTGGGCCACTGCGGGCCCAATTTGTCGCTTCTGGAGGTAGCCTACAAGCCCTAGATTACAACATATGTACTTGCAAACAGGCAGCATGAGACAACGGATTGTTTCTGTGTGTACCCAGAGCATGTGGAGAGTTATTTGAAAGTAAGACCAATGTCAGGACCTAACTGCAAACCCTCAAATTCCAGCTGGTTAGGCAGTAAGAGCAATGTCTGGACCTAACTGCAAACCCTCGAATTCCAGCTCCCTGGCTTCAACACAAGTACTTGAATGCTAAGCATATTATGAAGCATTCAAGATTAAGGAAGTCCCTATTACTACACGAAAGCCTTGACACCATTGCACTAGAAAGGCTGGCAATTTACTTGTTGCAATTTGCCCAACACTTATTTCTCTGCACAAATGTAACTTTATAAATTTTATTTTCTTGTCATTTTTTTGCAAAGTACTTTCATAGATAAACATTCTTGAAAACCAGTAACACATTTGAAAAAAGAGAAAGGAGTATTTTTGAAAACTGCCAGCAGTATTCACACCGACCATTTCAAAACTGCCAGTTCCAATCAGAGGTAATCTTCTATTGTTCTTTGAAAACTCCCTTACTAACTCATACATACATAGGTTTGTGGTGAGCTCTTTCTCATGTGCTAAAATAGTCAAATTCTGTTTCCAATCACAATTCATTGTGCGTCGGAAAGGTTTGAGGACGCGGGATAGGTTTGAAAGGGGAACATCCTTTTTGACGCGGATGTTACCCCGCAGTACTTTTACAACACGTCCGTTACAACCCAAGTCGTAACCACGACTTGCGCTGGAGGGCGGTAGAGGATAAAGAATAGTATATTTACTATTCCAACACCTTCCCTAGTATCCACGGGGACTGGTGTTAGAATAGTAAATCATACTATTCACTATCAGCGCCCCCCAACGCAAGTCGTTGTAACAACTTGCGTTGTCAAAGACGCGTTGTAAAAGCACGCGTTGTGACGGTATGCGTCGTACCGTCATGCATCCGTTTGAAAACGAGCTCTCACAGGCTGCGGTTGAAACCCCTATAACCAGCGCAGATACATACATTTCATGAAGTGCTGGGAAAGCTTCAGCATAATCACGTACCAGTTCACAAATGTTGGCAACATCTGCACCATCTGGGACTTTCTTTTGTAACAATGGTTTTGAAACAGTTAGTTCTGCTGCAAGAGTCACTTAAGGTTTGAGCCAGATTCCTGGTTCAGCTCAAGGTCCTCTTTGATCCTCGTGCTCCAAAACAAGCCTAGCTTTCATTTGGCTTCTGCCTGCTGCCCAGGCTGTAATGTCATATGCCAAGTATGAACGGTAAAGCATTAATTTGTAATGCAAAACAGGAGAGTGAGACACCTATCTATTGACTGAATTGCACAATGTGAAACTACAAAATCTGGGATCAATCCTGACTTCCATGCTTGACCCAATTGTGTGATCCGAGCCAATTCTTTATTTCCAAGATCCTCCTTTATTCATCATCACATAAGAGTGCACCTACAAATACATGCGTTCTAGCTGTGCACCATAGAGAACACATTTTCTGTTTAATTTACTATACTATAATAATGCTTCTTCTGCACTAAGAATCTAAGCCACAAGTAGGTCACACATAACAGCTGGCCTTTTAGTTCAGATTTGATTAATACAGAAATGGCACTGGAGGCAAGAATCCTAGTTGATGTGCACAGAGTGAACTGTGAGTGAGGTTTAACATGTGAGTATTTAAAAGTTAAAAAACAGTAGGGCAATAATCAGCCTGGAGGCAGTTTCCAAGACGGCAAAGCAGGAGTACTACAAGTCACCATTTAAATGTAATGTAAAGGACTTTAGTGATTATTAATGCAGAATTAGCAGGGCTGCAAATCAGGACTAAGATGCATTGTAAGAGCTCAAGAATCCAGAAGTGCAGGAGCTCTATTTTTGTAGTACTTATTCGCCACAGAGAAGTGTAGTACTCTCTATTCAGAGTAACTATTTGCTCCTGAGAACATGCAGTAATCTCTTTCCGGAGAACCTATTTGCTCCTTAGAAGTGCTAGTACTCTCTATGCAGAGAACCTATTTCCTCCAGAGAAGGGATGTTACCCCTCTGGAAAATCTCTTCAACATTTAAGAAAGGACCTTTTTAATTTTGAAGAGATTTCACAGGCGGTATGCTGTACAATTTACAGTGCAAACTTTCAGTTCTCGGCTTGTTGCCAGAGTCTTTGAAGCAAGCCAAATGGATTGCTCAACTGCCTCGGCTCTTCCTGTTAATTTGTTGTCCCACCCACCCTTAGAGATGGGCCCATATATCTAGCAAGGCCTACTTCAGGGCCCTTCTTTATCTCTCCTTAGTCTTACAAGGCCCAGTAAAATGCATTATTTTGCAAATCTTTCTAATCGTTAACACTCTCAAAAAGTGTTTCGTTCCCCATGTAAGGTCCCTTTGATGGGAAGAGGAGGTTTCTGAGGTGGGAGTATCAGGCAAATAACACTACTCAGCCTCCCTCGTTGCCAGCCTTAAGAGAGAATCTCTCTTCATTAATACATCCAGCTGACCCACACTCTGCAGCACACTCCCTTCAAGGCCTGATTATCAATTTTCTACCATCCCTCTACCGTGCACCTTATCTCACAGCTAAGCTTGATCTCCAGCCCCATATCAGCCACCACCCGGCTTCATTTTCCTTATTCCCACTAAATAAACATTAGGAAAATCACCTTCAAACTCAAAACTGTGAATATAACAGTAAATATAATTAGCACACACTTTAAAAATAAGTTACACTGTGGCCCTAATGACCCAACTGCTAATTAAATAAGCAAAAACATAAAGGCCATTACAGGGTCTATTTTAGCGCTGGTGCGAAAGTATTTATTGGTGTCCAACCACTGACCTCTTTCTCGGTAGACACCTTTACTACCACCCTCCAACAGTGCACTTAATCTCTCCAAAGTCCCTCCCCATGACCTCCTGTTCAGAAGTCCTCACAAATACCCTCCACCAGCGCCCCTCATTGCTCCATAGCCCTTTCCCCCATTAACCTCCTCCTCTGATTCCCTCACTGCCACACTCCTCCTCAGACTTCCTCCCTACCACCATCCACTAGTGTCCCTCATCCCTCCGTAGCCCCTTCCGCATTGACCTCCTCCTCTGATTTCCTCACTGTTACCCTCTACCAGTGCCCCTCATCGCTCCAAAGTGCCGCCCCCTCATGACCTCCTCGGCGGATTCCCTCATTGCCACCCTCCTCCCAGACTCTGCCACTACCAACAGTGCCCCTCATCACTCCAAAGCCCCCATGACCTTCCCCTCATGACCTCCTCCTCAGACTTCCTCCCTACAACCCACCACCAGTGCCCCTCATTGCTCCAAAGCCCCTCCCCCTCATTGCTCCATAGCCCCTCCCCATGACCTCCTCCTCAGAGTCCCACCCTCCTCCTCAGAATCCCTCCCTACCACCCTCCACAAGTGCCTCTCATCACTCCAAAGCCCCTCCCCCATGACCTCCTCCTCAGATTCCCTCACAAACAACCTCCACCAGTGCCCCTTATCTCTCCGTATCTCCACCGCCCAGGACCTCCTCCTCGGATTACCTCATTGCCACCCTCCACCAGTGCCCCTCATCTCTCCAATGCCCCACCCCCATGATGTCCCCCTCAGGTTCCCTAATTGCCACCCTCCAACAGTGCCCATCATCTCTCCGTAGCCCCTCTCTCATATGCATTTTATTTGTTGTATAGCACTACTCATAGTGTAGGCTGTCACAGTACTGTACATCACACACACTATGCAGGGACAATGATTCATAAAAATATGCAAATCAGCCAATAGGGAATGTCACATGAGGATTACCAGGTGTAGGAATCACATGTCATCCATGCTGCCTGGGAATATGTTTTAAGAGGGTTGGGTCTGGAGAAGCACACATACAGGATTTAAAGCATACCCCAGTGGTTTGCTTTACTGATTAGAATGTATATCTGGCCAAACTCTTTTTTGCAACATTAGAATAATGAGACTTGGAAAATTCGAACTAACTAGCAATACAAAAACAAACAAAAAAAATCTAATTATACCATTCTAGTTTGAATGCAGGTCCTTTATGACAGTCCATTGGTCACTGTCCTATGTTAGGATTGTAACTTCTGAACTGCAAATAATCAAAGGATCCCTGTAACAAAGGCAGTAACCCACTGAGCTATCCATGTTAACTGCAGTTTCTCTGCATTTAAAAACTACAAACAGACAAAAGATTGCTCGCCAGCAGTATATTAAACCCCAGAGTTATCTGGACATTTAGTTGCTGTGCATCCTTGGCAGAACAAGACTTGAATGATAATAATACGATTTAAACAAACGATTCAAATGAGGTATACGCGGCACACAAAGATTGTGTCTTGCTCACAGGTTTAAAAACACAACAATAGCCACACAGTCTCTTACCTGCTAATTACGAACTCTGCACAGCCCGATCTGATAAACAGCTCAAGGGTTCAGGAAGGTCAGGAAAATGAATCGGCAGAAACAAACTCCTCTTCACCAGCTGAAAAGAATGAAGTATCCACGCAGCAGGACGGTACACAAATCCAGTGCCAACGAAAGGATTTGTCCCTTTCGCCATGCCCCAATTGTACCTGCACGAGTGGGCGGAGACAAAGCCCACCTTTCCAATAGGAGATACGTGATTGGGGGTGCGAGCCCAGGCCCAATCACACAACTCCTAAAGAAAGAAGAAAAATAACGTTCAGAGAATGTTTTAAATTGCAGTGGCCATTTTCTGCTGGCCTTGCTGACGTCACTGCCAGGGCCCAGGTTTATGTTTGGGTGGGCCTGGCCCACCCGGCCCACCCGCTAGAACCGGGCCTGGAGAGCAGTATGTAAGGTAGTTTCTCTGACCAAAAGCAATTCCGGCTCCCGAATGATGCAGGGAGGCGGCTGGTACCGTGGTGGATTTGGGGCTCTACCTACGGTCTTGAACGTTATATTTGAGCCTTGGTGGATGGGGTGTCCGGTGATTGTAAAAAATGAGTGATGTATGCTATTTTTTTTTTTTACGGTATATTTATTGTGCGTGTACAGTGTGAATTTTGAAAGTTGTTCCATAAGCGTACGTAAGCAAGAAAAATGAATTAAAAATAAATCTTTTACAGAGATTTATCAAGTTTATGTGTGTATATCTTTGTTGCTTGTAATGAGACGTTTTTGCTTTATTGGTACTTATAAGCAAGTGCTTATCCATAGTCTAATTTTGTTGAGGAGCAGTGTTTTATACAGTGCTAAACTTTTGACCTCTGTTGACAGTTGACTTTTGCATGATCTATTGGGGGTAGGGTGGAAAGTTATGTCAGTTGGAAAGATTTGGAATGGTAAATCAATAGAAATGCGTGTTTTGTTTTGAATTAATGTGTGCAGGATTTTAATTGGTTATTTATATTTATGTATGTGTAAAATGAGAGGGGAAAATTTTCCATTTGACGGTTCTGCTGCAAACACGGAACTAGAGAGATTCTGTATAAGAATATCCACTGTGTGAGTGGTATTCTTCTTAATTTACAAATCAATTTGGAATCATTAAGGAATTATGAGGTATACCAAGAAAGGCGATAATATTATTGCCGCTTTATGGGTAGAAAACTGCCGATAAAGCGGCGATAATGTTATCACTTGTCTTGATAATATGCCCCTATATTTGGTGTCTTGTCTGTGTTTTTTCATTCGATTTTTTCCAGCATCTTTGGTGAATTGTGCTTAATGCTCACATTAGTTGCCGGTGTACTTGTATTAATTTGTTTACTTAAATATGGATGCACATCTTGCAACAGACGACAATATTTCTCGGTTGTTGCTGGTCCGCAACCAATTGCTTAGTTACTATGGAGCGCTGCCTCTTGCAACGTTGACTGCAGCTTATGGATTATCGTTTCGATTCTCCTTTTTCACATGCGTTCAACCTGTGTACCATTGCCTGAGCTGTGATTTCGACTGGGCCCTGGATTTGTGTCTTTGTAGTACGGGGTCTCCCAACGCGGATTATGACCAGCTGATGAGCTCCTTAGTGGTTCATGATCTGCTCTGTTCTGGCGGCGGGATTATGGCCGTAGCAGCAACACATGGAATAATGGGACATTGGAATGTTTTTGCAGCGGCGCATGACTTCTTGGCACGCAGTTACATTGAAGATGACCCGAGTTTTCCTCCGATGGTGATAGAGGCTCCGGTCGTTGAGGAACATGTATGTTCATTCCCACTATTGAATTGGATGGCTGAATTTTTTTTAGATGAGAACAATGACTTCCTGTTGGAGGCTGTTGCTACGTACTGTGCTTATACGCTGGTGGAATAAGACTGTTTGATTTTTCTTCCTATTCTTTATTATTTAGTTACTGCTTTTAATAAAAGATCAAATAATTTTTTTTGCAAAATTGAACTTGACTCTGCTTTTTAGGCTTGAAGTCTGCGTTCGTAATTTGCCCACGTTTATATTATTAGCATGGGTTTTTTAGAAGCTTAAATGCCATTTTTGTTTTCCTGCTCTGGTTTGTACACAACACGCACTTGCAATATTGTTTAGAGAAGGCTGAGTATTTTGCTTCATATGAGAATAATTTGATATACTACATTTGTAGACTGTCTCGCTACTTTAGTGTGTATAGTGAGAGCATGAAACATCAAGGTTATGTTGGATACTGTGTGTTATTCGGAATGATGTTCGCACGTTCGAGTAATAAGAGATATGCAGCTGTGGCATCTCTTATACTTGCGCATTTAGTAATGAAGTGTGCAGGCATGATTACACACAGTTTGAGAACATTCGTATCTTGACAGTTTGTGTAGAACTCAATGTGATCCACTACTGCTGAGTAACAGAGGTATGGGTCTGCCTATGTAGTCGTATGTGATCTTCTGTAGTTATAAACTAACCTGCTAAGTAGGGAGGGTGAAATTTAGGTATATTTTAAATCTGTTCCCCTTTTGCATTATAGAATGCTTTCTCCCTTTGTATTTTATGGAATAGTAACAATGCTGACAACTTTGTTTCTGATAATATGTTTGCTTGTAATATGTAAGGTACTGGGCTTGAGATTACGGTGTTAGAAATAAACATTTCAAAGTTGCAGGTGTGTTTATTAAGTGCTTGTTTTGGACTTGTGTAAGAATGTAATGAAAGAGTGCTCTACCTTACCTGAGGTAACCTAAGTCGCATGTTGTGGGTTGACTAATAATTGGTGTTTTTGCTATAGGAGGAGGAACCAATGAGTCACTGATTGCTAGTTTGTTAGGGGGTTAGGGTACTAAGGTGGGGTTTGGAACACCGTAATTCACTGAGGTCGTACGTCTTTATGCAGAGTTGTGTGTACGAACAGAATCACTGCAACAGTAGTTACAACAAAAAGGCTTGATAAAGGCCTTGAGTTTGAATCAAAATATGAAATTGAAGAATAATTGATAAGTGCAGCCAAGAAAGGGAGCAAGTGTGCACATTTCATAGTGCCTTCGGCCGGGGTAGTTGTTATAATAAAAAGCGTTGATAAAGGGCCTGTAGTTTGAATTTGAATTAAAGAAGAATGATTGATAACCCCCAGCCAAGAAAGGCAGCAAGTAGGTGTGTGTATGTGTGGATGATGTGTTGATTGAGCAGAAGATGAATAAGGTGAAAAATAAGAAAGGCTGCAGACATGCAAACTTTGTACTTCTTTGTAAGGGAAGTGCCTGTTTAGTTTTCCTGTGCGTATATATATATGTACATCCACTTTCCTCCAAGAAGAAAGAAAAGACCAACTTAAGGGGAGACGTTTGGAGGCACCTTTAATCAGGAAACAGATGGCAAATTGAAGTCCAGGTACACCCGCTCTGGCGAATGCATTTCGGCGTGGTTTGCCTTCTTCAGCGCCGTGGGTGTTGCTTTCAAAGTGCAGGTGAGTTATTTCAGACTTTATATGTTCCGCCCCTTCCTGCTACTGTGGGGATTGCTCCACCCCCATGGGTGAAATACCAAAAAAACGCCTTGACCTCCTTGTGGACACATAATGTTCAGCGCCTACAGGTCCCAGCATGCTCCTTTCTATGCTGGCAGGAAATGCGTTAGGTGGAGCAATCTACGTTGAGCCCCAATGTCCAGCCGTCCCAACTTCAGGTGCCCCCTCGAGTCCCCAACCGCAACAACCTCTTTCACTCAGGGAAATAAAGCGGGGGCAAGGCTAATCATACCTCGCCCAGCGTGATGTCAGATGACACCTACACCGCTCCCAATCCATCCGAGTTCTGGAGGTGAGCCTTGCTTGTTCCTGTACCCAGGAAAGGAAAGCACCGAAGTGGAACCAGTGAGAAGCAAAAGCCGCTTGCGCTGCGGGAGCCTTTTAAACGCGTCACTGGGAGTCGCGTTGCAAATGTACATCCACTTTCCTCCAAGAAGAAAGAAAAGACCAACTTAAGGGGAGACGTTTGGAGGCACCTTTAATCAGGAAACAGATGGCAAATTGAAGTCCAGGTACACCCGCTCTGGCGAATGCATTTCGGCGTGGTTTGCCTTCTTCAGCGCCGTGGGTGTTGCTTTCAAAGTGCAGGTGAGTTATTTCAGACTTTATATGTTCCGCCCCTTCCTGCTACTGTGGGGATTGCTCCACCCCCATGGGTGAAATACCAAAAAAATGCCTTGACCTCCTTGTGGACACATAATGTTCAGCGCCTACAGGTCCCAGCATGCTCCTTTCTATGCTGGCAGGAAATGCGTTAGGTGGAGCAATCTACGTTGAGCCCCAATGTCCAGCCGTCCCAACTTCAGGTGCCCCCTCGAGTCCCCAACCGCAACAACCTCTTTCACTCAGGGAAATAAAGCGGGGGCAAGGCTAATCATACCTCGCCCAGCGTGATGTCAGATGACACCTACACCGCTCCCAATCCATCCGAGTTCTGGAGGTGAGCCTTGCTTGTTCCTGTACCCAGGAAAGGAAAGCACCGAAGTGGAACCAGTGAGAAGCAAAAGCCGCTTGCGCTGCGGGAGCCTTTTAAACGCGTCACTGGGAGTCGCGTTGCAAATGTACATCCACTTTCCTCCAAGAAGAAAGAAAAGACCAACTTAAGGGGAGACATTTGGAGGCACCTTTAATCAGGAAACAGATGGCAAATTGAAGTCCAGGTACACCCGCTCTGGCGAATGCATTTCGGCGTGGTTTGCCTTCTTCAGCGCCGTGGGTGTTGCTTTCAAAGTGCAGGTGAGTTATTTCAGACTTTATATGTTCCGCCCCTTCCTGCTACTGTGGGGATTGCTCCACCCCCATGGGTGAAATACCAAAAAAACGCCTTGACCTCCTTGTGGACACATAATGTTCAGTTTGAATCAAAATATGAAATTGAAGAATAATTGATAAGTGCAGCCAAGAAAGGGAGCAAGTGTGCACATTTCATAGTGCCTTCGGCCGGGGTAGTTGTTATAATAAAAAGCGTTGATAAAGGGCCTGTAGTTTGAATTTGAATTAAAGAAGAATGATTGATAACCCCCAGCCAAGAAAGGCAGCAAGTAGGTGTGTGTATGTGTGGATGATGTGTTGATTGAGCAGAAGATGAATAAGGTGAAAAATAAGAAAGGCTGCAGACATGCAAACTTTGTACTTCTTTGTAAGGGAAGTGCCTGTTTAGTTTTCCTGTGCGTATATATATATATATATATATATATATATATATATATATATATATATATATATATTATATATATATATATATATATTACCTACTGGCAGTCGCCAGTAGGTATATATAGTTAGGACCTAGTTTCCATAGGAAATCCGCAACATTCTATTGGGAATAACTTTGGCGCCGGTTGATCAATCTATGTGAATTTCTCAAAGAAGATGGCGCGTTATGCTCCACTCCTTCCACGAAAGTTTCGGGGGGATTCGTGAAGCGGGGGCCGAGAAAAAAGGGGGGTCCCAAAACGTGTTTTCCCCATGCAATTTTCCATAGGACCTTTAGACACGGCTACAGCCTGAACGGCTGAACGAAATTACAAGAAATTTGGCAAAATGGTAGAGTCTGATTCGCAGATCACGCTTTTGCTTAAATGGTATAAATCCCTCCAGTAGTTGCTGAGAAAATTAAAGTTGAAATCAATTATATATCTATAAGCGCGCATAGTGCGAGCACCGTGCGCGCACCGTGTAAGCACCCCGCGATTTTTAAAAAAAAAAATAATAATTTTTAGGGGCCTTGGGGGTCCTTGTGGGACCCCCTGAGCAGGCCTAGAGGGTCAGGGTGCTTCTACCCTGCCCCCTTTTCGAGTTCTACACATTTGTTTTCCTGCTTTCCTGTGCCTTAGTCTACTGAGGCACAAGATGGCTGCCAACTGTTTCTGTTTTGGAGTGTTGATAGACAGTAGCAGCCAATCAGCATGCCTTCCAGAGAAAGTTGCATGCTCATTGGCTGTCAACACTACAAACCAGGAAGTGTTGGCATCCATCTTGTGCTAGGTAGACCGAGGCACAAAAGAAGCAGAGCTCACAGCCCACACAGCTCTCACAGCCCACACAGCTCTCACAGCCCACACAGCTCTCACAGCCAACACAGCTCTCACAGCCCACACAGCCCTCACAGCCCACACAGCCCACACAGCCCTCACAGCCCACACAGCTCTCACAGCCAACACAGCCCATACAGTTCTCACAGCCCACACAGCTCTCACAGCCCACATGGCTCACACTCTCACAGCCCAAACAGCTCTCACAGCTCTCACAGCCCACAGAGACCTCACAGCCCACACAGTCCTCACAGCCCACACAGCTCTCACATCCCACACAACTCTCACAGCCCACACAGCTCTCACAGCCCGCCTAGGTAGACCGAGGCACAAAAGAAGCAGAGCTCACAGCCCACACAGCTCTCACAGCCCACACAGCTCTCACAGCCCACACAGCCCTCACAGCCCACACAGCCCTCACAGCCCTCACAGCACACACAGCACACACAGCTCTCACAGCCAATACAGTTCTCACAGCCCCACAGGTCTCACAGCCCACACAGCTCTCACAGGCCTCACAGCCCACACAGCCCTCACAGCCCACACAGCTCTCACAGCCCACACAGCTCTCACAGCCTTCACAGCCCACACAGCCCACACTCTCACAGCCCAAACAGCTCTCATAGCCCAGACAGCTCTCACAGCCCAAACAGCTCCCACAGCCCACACAGCTCTGGCAAAGATAATACCAGCAGAGAACAAGCACTGGCAAAGACAATAACGGCAGCAAACAAACACTGGCAAAGACAATAACGGCAGAAAAAAAAGGCAAAGACAATAACAGCAGCAAAAAAAAAACACGGACAAAGGCAATACCAGCAGCGAACCAACACTGGCAAAAATAATACAATCAGGGGGGCAGGGGCACAAAAAACGGCACAATCAGGGGACAGAAGGCCCGACAAACGGCACAATCAGTGGGTAGAAGGCAAGAAAAAACGGCACAATTAGTGGGCAGAAGGCAACAAATACGGCACAATCAGAGAGCAGAAGGCAAAAAATACAGCACAATTAGGGTGCAGAAGGCAAGAAATATGGCACAATCAGGGTGCATGAGGCAGGAAATACGGCATATTCAGGGGGGCAGAAGCCAAGAAATACGGCACAATCAGGGGGGCAGAAGGCAAGAAATACGGCCCAATCAGAGAGCATCTTGCTCCGGTCCAAAAATCGGATCCCTAGGGCTGCTCAGGTGGTCCCACAAGGATATTAACATATTTAAACGTTATCCTCTAATAGAATTTGCATTTTCAAAACCTTGCAAATTCACTGAAAAAACCATAGGTTTCAGGCCTTATTCAGGTAGGAATTGGCATTTAAAAAACCTTTGAAATTCACTGAAAAAACCATAGGTTTTAGGCCTTATATAGTTAGGAATTAACATATAAAAAACCATTGAAATTCACTGAAAAAACCATAGGTTTTAGGCCTTATATAGTTAGGAATTAGCATTTAAAAAACCTTGAAAATTCACTGAAAAAACCATAGGTTTCAGGCCCTATATAGTTAGGAATTAACATATAAAAAACCACTGAAATTGCTCCTATATAGTTAGTTGAACTAACTATATATTTCGCGCATTCGCAATCCACTGCTGATGATGTCACATATTACATCATTCATGACATGGTCAGTGACATCACTGATGACATCACTGATGACATCTCAAATGACATCACTGATGACATCACTGATTACATCATCCAGTGTCTGTGTGTTTTTGTAAAGTTTAAATATGTTTTACATATTGAAGAATGAGTGGATGTATAAGAGTATGGATGAAGGATTTGATTGTATAAGTGAGTAAGTATGTGTTAGTATATCTGTGAAAATGTAAGCTGTTCTGTGTTTAACTGTATAGATGAGAAATCAAAGTGTGATTGATTCTTTTCAGGACTGACTAGGTGTGTGAGTAACTCCATGGATGAGTGGCAGTGTGTGAGTGTCTGCATAGGTGTATGAGTGCATATGATAGTGTTGTAATAATGAGTGACTGTATGTACGAGTGATTGTATGGCTGAATGAGTGAATGTGTGTGTAGACGTAGGAATCAGTGAGTGTGTATGTAGTAACTGGTATTCGTGTGTCAATGGTTTCAAAAATGATACTCTGTATTTAACACTAGGTGTAACAGAGGTTATATTAGAGTGTAAGGAGGAGCATTGTATTATCACATGAAGTATATCATCAGTGGTGTGATCATTGATGTCAAATTAGATGTCATCAGTGATGTCATCAGTGATGTCATTTGAGATGTCAACAGTGATGTCATCAGTGATGTCACTGACCATGTCATGAATGATGTAATATGTGGCATCATCAGCAGTGGATTGCGAATGCGCAAAATATATAGTTAGTTCAACTAAATATATAGGAGCAATTTCAGTGTTTTTTTTATATGTTAATTCCTAACTATATAGGGCCTGAAACCTATGGTTTTTTCAGTGAATATATATATATATATATATATATATATATATATATATATATATATATATATATATATATATATATATATATATATATATATATATATATATATATATATATATATATATATATATTCAGTTACATTTTTGGATACTGAGTTATATATATGAAATGGACGATTAGAGACCAAAATTTACCGCAAAGCCACTGCAGGTAACAGCATTTTACATGCGGCCAGTGCACACCCCACACACCTTGTTTCCAGTATCCCCTACGGGGAGATGCTGTGCATGAGACGTGTGTGCAGCAATCCCATTGATCTGGAGAAGGCTCAACTTGAAAGCAAAATTCGTTTCCTTGAAAGGGGCTACACAGAACAGCTAATTGAGAAGGCCAGAATTAAATCCATGGTCAGAACCAGAGAGGATCTCCTTACTAAAAACATCAATAGAGATCTACCTGCACTAGAGCCAGATGTAAGCATTAGGAAGACAAAGGAAACTTAAAGCTTCAGAATAATCACTGGTTACAGTAAGCAACATAGAGAGATCTACAAAATTGCAAACAGGAATTGGCCTATTGTGACGAGTGACCCAATTATTGGTGCCACTTTACCTAAGAGGGTGTCGTTAAAATACAGTAGGGCGCCCTCCCTCAGAGACCAAATAGTGGATACTAATCCTGAGCCAATTGAGAGAACTAGTTGGTGGCTGAACAACAAGGGATTCTTCAGGTGTAAAACCTGTAAGGCATGCAACCATGGGGTTAATGTTAAAACTTACACTGATGGGTTTAGTGGCCTAAGACATCCCATAACTCAGGTTTTAACATGTAAAACGGAGTTCGCAATATATGTTTTGCAATGCCCCTGTCCGCTGAAATACGTGGGGAGTACCAAGCTACCGGTACATAAACGTATTTTCCAGCATTTAAGGGCCATCACAAATGGAGATAATACGTACCCGGTAGCGAGGCACTTTCGTGACTGTCATAAGAGTGTGAATGAATACCACATTGCAATATTTTGTTATTGATGCAGTCAAGGCCAGTAGGCGTGGTGGGGACAGAGAGGCCAAACTGAGGAGGTTAGAAACCCGATACATCCTCTTACTCGACACCAAAACCCCAAGGGGGCTGAATATGACTGAGGACATGTACACGTGCCTCCCATAAGTAACCCCACCTTACATTAGGCCATCTCCTCTGTTGTTTCTTTGATCCCTACGCAGGTAACGATAACTTGAGCACCCTACTAAGAGGTTTTCCCGGCTGGAAAAACTACATTATTCTATATAGGTTGGGGATTCAGTAACAGTTTGAACAACTATCAGTTGTATATACCTTGATATTTTCTGAAGGAGGTCTTTAATATGCCCATGCTGCTGCTGTTTACATGAGTAATGTCTGTTGAAAGAAGGGCATACATCATCTTTTAGACTATGAGGGTCCTTATTCCCTATTAGTTGTACTTTAAGATGATTGATTTACATTTTTATTCACACTAATTAATTTTTTCACTTTATGGACAATCAAAGTGGGTTATTTAAAGAGACATCTTATAGGACTATATGAATTTGGGCTTTTACAACAATTATAAATTGTGATGTAAATATGAGGAATTTTTTACGTGATTTTTATCTACATTATGATAATAACACTGTTGCAGTTTTTAACGTTCTTTTTATCCACTAGAAATGTTATTTATACATAATAGGCAATGAGTGAAACTTGTAATATTTGCACAGCTCCATTACTATTTGCACTTTTGACTGTCATTATGATCATGACTGGCTATTTGCACATTTGCGTATTTTACACAAGATTCCAAGGAGATATATATCCTAAGGATAAAATATTTGCACTCTTGCGTGATTTGCACTTAGTCCGAGGAACTAGCACTTTAGTTTCACTGTTTTGCTGTCTAGTAGGATATATCATTATTTGAATAGGATGTTTTCTGCGTTGTAAGTCAAGTCAAGTCAAGTCAAAGAATTTATATAGCGCACTACATACCCATAGGGTCTCAAGGCGCTTAGGGAGGGGAGGAGGATTACTTGTCAAATATCCATGTTTTAAGTTGCTTTCTGAATGCTAGGTGGTTCTGGGTAAGGCGAAGGTAAGTGGGGAGTGAGTTCCATGTTTTAGCTGCCAGGTATGAGAAGGATCTGCCTCCCATGGTGGTCTTGTTGATGCTAGGTACAGTGGCGAGGGCTTGGTTGGAAGAACGTAGTTGGCGGGAGGGGGTGTAGAAGGACAGTCGTGAGTTGAGGCATTCTGGTCCGATGTCGTAGAGTGATTTGTGTGCGTGGGTTAGCAGTCGGAAAGTGATCCTCTTATTGACGGGTAGCCAGTGGAGGTCTTTCAGGTGACCAGAGATGTGTTCGTTACGCAGGATGTCTAATATGATCCTGGCTGAGGCGTTTTGGATTCGTTGGAGTTTCTTCTGGAGTTTAGCGGTAGTACCTGCGTAGAGGGTGTTTCTGTAGTCCAGTCGGCTCGTGACCAGAGCATGGGTGACTGTTTTTCTGGTTTCGGTGGGGATCCAGCAAAATGTTTTTTTGAGCATGCGAAGAATGTTGAAGCAGGATGAGGATACGGCGCTGACTTGTCTGTTCATTGAGAGTGAAGAGTCCAGGATAACGCCTAGGTTCCGTGCGTGGTCTGTCGGGATGGGTGCTTTTCCAAGGGCTTCCGGCCACCAGGAGTCGTCCCATGCAGAGGGGGATGTACCTAAGATGAGGACTTCTGTTTTATCTGAGTTCAGTTTCAGACGGCTGTGTTTCATCCATTCGGCAACTTCTTTCATTCCTTCGTGTAGGTTAGTTTTGGCGGTGCTGGGGTCATTGGTGAGAGAGAGGATCAGTTGAGTGTCATCCGCGTAGGAGATGATGTTGAGATTGTGTTGGCGAGCGATGGCCGCAAGGGGGCTCATGTATACGTTGAAGAGGGTGGGACTGAGTGATGATCCTTGTGGTACGCCACAGATGACTTCAGTGGCCTCGGACTTGAATGGTGGAAGGCGGACTCTCTGGGTTCTTCCGGTGAGGAACGAGGTGATCCATTCAAGTGCTTTTCCTTGTATTCCGATGTTTCTGAGGCGTTGTAAAAGGGTGCTGTGGCAGACTGTGTCGAAGGCTGCAGAGAGGTCGAGGAGGATGAGGGCGACTGTGTCTCCATTGTCCAGTAGAGTTCGAATGTCGTCTGTTGCTGCGATGAGGGCGGTCTCAGTGCTGTGTTTTGCTCTGAAGCCAGATTGTGAGGAGTCGAGGGATTTGTTGGCTTCGAGGAAAGCGGCGAGCTGGTTGTTGACAGCTTTCTCGATGACTTTGGCCGGGAAAGGAAGGAGCGAATTTTTGAGTTCGGTGGGGTCCGCTGTGGGTTTTTTCAGAAGGGCGGTGAGTTCAGCGTGTTTCCAGCTTTCCGGGAAGGTGGCGGAGTTGAAGGAGCAGTTGATGACGTCTCGGAGGTGCGGTGCTATGATGGAGTCTGCTTTGTTGAAGATGTGGTGAGGGCATGGGTCTGTGGGGGATCCTGAGTGGATGGAGTTCATCAGGCGGATGGTGTCCTCAGTGGAGATTGGGTTCCAGTCGTTAAGGGTGTTCGAGGGGGGAGAGTGTTCAGCATATGGTTGGGTGGGTTGGTCTCCGGGTTGGTTGTCGAAGCTGTTGTGGATGTCTGCAATTTTGTTGTGGAAGAATAGAGCCAGGGAGTCGCAGAGGGCTTGAGAGGGGGTGATGTCGTTGGAGTTGGCCGAGGGGTTGGTGAATTCCTTGACGATGTTGAAAAGTTCCTTGCTGTTGTGGGCGTTGTTGTCTAGTCGATCCTTGAATGCTGTTTTCTTGGCCTTTCGGATTAGTTGGTGGTGTATGCGGGTGGCGTTTTTGAAGGCGTCCTTGGTGCTGGTTGTTGGGTCTTTTTTCCAGGCCTTCTCAAGGGAGCGGCAGAGTTTCTTGGATTTCTTAAGATCATCATTGAACCATGAGGCCTTCTTGCAGCCAGGTTTGCTTTGACGTTTTTTCAGTGGTGCTAGGATGTCGGCGGTGTTGGATAACCATAGGGTGAAGTTGGCGGCGGCTTGGTCTGGGTTAGAAGAGTGGGCTGGGGTGTTTAAGAGAAGCGATGAGAAGATCTGGTCGATGGTGATTTTGTTCCAGTATCTTTGCAGAGTTGGTTGGAGGTGGTTGGTGGGTTTCGGCTTGTTGTAGGTGAAGTGAATGCAGCTGTGGTCAGTCCAGAGGAGATCCGTAGTGTGGCTGAAGGAGACATGATTGTTACTATGATTGTTGTACTTACCACATTGATTGGTACTGAGTACAAAAAGGTATTTTACAGTGATTTGTTTTTGCAAATTGCCCAGATAGTCCTTAATGTGTTGTCTTTCTAATTTAGACACACAAAACACAGTATTTAACTGTGATTGGTTTACATTATTTTATATTGTGTTTAATTTTGCAATAATGTCAATACTAACTCGTGCAATGTCTCTGCTGGTAAATTTAAACCACAGTATTTTGCCCATATCTATTCCCAGCCCTCACACATGACGCTGTAACAACCAATTACTGGCACTTTAAATGAGCGTTTTTTTATTGTGAATGTTGTCATGTGAGCAAGGCTCCTCGGAGCCGAAACGTCATGCGGCTGAATTTGCACTAATAAACCATCAGCACTTACCTGGTCTGTGTCCGTGCTATCCCTTCCTGTGCGAGAGTACGGCACGCTGGGTGGAGACGCGGTATTCTGGATATATATATATATATATTGACTGAAAAAAACATAGGTTTCCCATACGTTATAGTTAGGAATTAGCATTTAAAAAAACTTAGAAATTCACTGAAAAAAACATAGGTTTCACACATGTTATAGTTAGGAATTAGCATTTAAAAAACCTTGCAAATTTACTGAAAAAACAAAGGTTTCACACATGTTATAATTAGCTGGACATTTCACTCATCCAAAACCATTTAAATTCCCCCGTTATAGTTAGATGACGTCACATATTACATCACTCATGACATGGTCAGTGACATCACTCATGACATCACTGATGACATCTCAAATGACATCAGTGATGACATCACTGATGACATCCTTGTGAAAGAGTGACAGACCTCCTCTCAGCATAATAGCGTAATATGTGATGTCATGAGTGATGTCACTGACCATGTCATGAGTGATGTAATATGTGACGTCATCAGCAGTGCATTGCGGGCGTGCGAGTTATAGTTAGCTGAACTAACTATAACGGGGGAATTTCAATGGTTTGTATGAGTGAAATGTCCAGCTAACTATAGCATGTGTGAAACCTCTGGTTTTTTCAGTAAATTAGCAAGGTTTTTTAAAAGCTAATTCCTAACTATAACATGTGTGAAACCTATGGTTTTTTCAGTGAATTTCTAAGCTTTTTTAAATGCTAATTCCTAACTGTAACGTGTGTGAAACCTATGTTTTTTCAGTGAATATATATATATATATATTTATATGTGACCAAGACCACGGACGTGGCCGAAAATGCGTTGTCCCTGTCTGCCTGGAAAATAAATCTTACCTGCTGAAATTGACTGTGTGGGCTCGTTGATATCTGTTTCGCCGGATCTCTATCCCTGGGGGAAAAAAAAAATATGGCTAGTAACCGTAATAACCTGGGATCCAACAATGTCAGGATGATAACATCGTACAGTGTGGAAGCAGGCAAGATACGAGAGACACTGAGAAAACATTGGCATATTGTGAAGAGTGACCCAACTATAGGAAAATTGATCAATAGACAACCACAGCTGACCTACAGGAAGGCACGCTCCTTAAAAGATATGCTAGTAAAGAGTTATTTTGAGGGTCCAGTCAAGAAAAAGAATTGGCTGAAAGAGCAGAAAGGTTTTTACAAATGTGGCAAATGTAAGGCCTGTGCCACCAGTAAAAATGTGAAATCCTACCCCCTCCTTACTGGCAAGAGCGAAAACATTGGGAAATTCATGAATTGTAACACTGACCATTGTGTGTATGTGATTGCCTGTCCATGTGCGAAGTTCTATATTGGGAGTACCATCTTCCCAATAAAGAAAAGAATTTTGGAACACATGAGGGCATTCAAAAATGTTGATATGTCTTATGCTACTGCACGTCACTGGTTGCGTTTCCACAATAGTGATGTTAACCAATTTTCCTTTTTTGGCATTGACAGAGTTCCAGTGAATCCCAGAGGGGGTAACCGTCTCAAACAGCTACGTGTCCTGGAATCCCGGTACATCATCCGTCTGGATTCAAGAAACCCCTTTGGTTTGAACGAGGATGAGGAGTTATACGTGCATATTGGCTGAGAACCTTATGTTAAGCCGGAAGATCTGCCTTGACACTGCACATGATCCTCATCCCCCCTTTACTGCTTCCCTGACCCCCTCGCCCCAGCTCTTGTGTTTGCGACGTCCTACTCACAGTCCCATCCAGAGAGGGCTCTCTCTGCTGACGGGTATACAGTTGGAAGCTTCACATCTAAGCTTAGATTTAACGCCAACCTCAGGACCACTTCGGTCCAGCACATGGGCGAGCTCATACTAGAGAGCATCCCATCACTATCACCACTAGGATGACAGTTTCCCCGACTCCCCCACAGGCACATCCTTACTCCACAATTGTATTTGCACAATCACACCCAAATTGACTGTTGTTATATGCCTGGCTAGGCGAACTACAGTCAGTACAGGGTTCACGCTTTGTATAACTCACGGTGCTGAAAGACGCATTTTGGCACCTTGTCACCCTTTAATTCTTTTAATTTTGCTACCTCTCCGGAGTGGCTCTTTCAATGCTGGAGCACTCCATTACTCAAAATGTGAAGGACCCCCCGCCTTGGGACACGTATTTCTAATTAGACTACAATATAGCTATTGTTAATCAATAGATAGATTGATTGGCCACATGGCCGAGAGTCAAAACTGACCTCTCACTTTACCATCTGACTATTAAATTTTAAGGTTTAAACTAGAGCAGGATGGACATGAGGTGGTGCCAACATATGGACTCTAAAAGGATTCTGGAAAGGGGCGACCACTCGGTCCCCCCGAACGTATGGTAGGGGGCCCGGATCCCCCCGGGAAACCATTTTGGGCGGGGGGCGTGTCACGGCTGGTATGCCCGAAGTGGCGTAGCCGGGGCGCGCCTTTTCCTGCCCAGGAGGGGTTGTCCTAGACACCTACACCGTTGGCCACGCCCAGTAGGCGTACCGGAGGAGGGTACACGCCCTCCCGAAGAGGAATAAAGAGAGCAGGAATCCGAAGAAGCATCCTCTTGTTCCTATGCTTGGAAGCTGCACCCACTCGTTGCACGTGAGCCCTCGACGGAACAAGGAGCAATTTTGAGAACTTGTAATTTTTGTGTTTCTCTTTCAGGACTTCGAGCCTAAGGGTCCAGGACCGTGTTGAGCAACGGGGATCGAATATCCGTTAACAATGCCTGGCAAGAAGGCGGGAAATAAGTCCGGGACTGATCAGATGCTTCGCATGCTGATAAAAGATATGGCGAGTATGAAGAAGCAGATGGCAGCGATGAACAATACGGGTAAACCGAAGAAGGTTATAGGCCCGGCATTGCCGGGAGTTGTCCCCGCGGGGAGGGGGAAAAGGGTCAGGAATAGGACGGCGGGGGAGGAGGTCCCGGTTCCCGAGTTACCCCCGGCAAGCCCGGTCATTCCAGTCGAGGCTCCGGTACCGATCCCAGACGCGGGTCAACCGATTCCGGTTGTTGTTACGCCCGCCAGCGAGGAGGACATGCCTCCTGAATTAGCCGCCCAGTTGGCCGCATGGCTTAGCAGAAAAACAGGGGGTGCTACGGCACCGGGAGACACGGCCGAAGAGGCCAAGTTACTAATGCAGCAGTTGCGGCAGTCGCGAGATGCCGCGAAGGCGAATCTCCCTCTTGTCCCCCCACAGGTGACCTCGGAAGGACCGGCAGCTGGCATCGAAAAGACAGCGGGAACAGCAATGGAGCCGGGTAAGCAGGCATTGCCAATGGCAAGGGAGGGGTCTTTGCCCTCAAGACGGGAGAAGGTGGTCCAACATATACCGTTGGCCACGAAAGAATTGATATGGGCTGATAAGTACGTGAATATGTTTTCCCTGCTGACTGACCATCGCGAGATGGAGTATGTTAAGACACAGAAGGATTTGTGGCACCCGAGTGTATGGCGAGCCAAAATGGCGGGATTCAGGGTTGATGAGACAATCTCAAATTGGGCCAAGGCCTTTGCGATGTTTTCTGCAATTATTGGGGAACGTAAGCCCGAGGTTTTGCCCGAATTGTCCTGCTATCAGGCACGAATAATGGATTTTTATGAAACGTATGAGGGCGATGAGTGGATGGGTTACGATATGAAGTTTCGTAAGGCCAAGGAGTACGATTCATCTCTGACATGGGATTGTCTCGACTCGATCTCTTGGCAGAAGCAGCTCCTACCGGGCGCGACAAAGTCGTCCTCACTTGGAGGGAAAGGGTCGGGGCCTTCCCGCCATCAGCCTGTGGCGCCCTTTCGAGCGGGCCCCGTTGGCGACCACCAACCAAGGAATGGTGGGAATGGGGGTAAGAAAGGGGTCTGTTGGAACTTTAACAGGGGCAATTGCACAAGGCCACAAGGGACATGTAAGTTCAGACATGTGTGTGCAGGTTGCGGAAATTCTTCACACCCCGAGAGTTCGTGCAGAGCCAAGAATGGTGGTACGGGGGGTAGAGGAGGGGCCAAACAGGTCTGAGGGGGACCATTGTGTACCGCTACCTACCCCCGTAGATATCATGGCAATGATCCCCTGGCTAAACGAATACCCTGATCATGTCTCCGCTGGGGTGTTGAGGAACGGCTTCTTATATGGTTTCCACATCCCGGCGGGGGATTTTCGTGGGGAACCACTTTGTAGAAACCAACTGTCTGCTCAGCATAATCCAGCGGTGGTTGAGAAGAAGATTGCAAAGGAGGTTGCCCTTGGCCGGGTTGCTGGCCCATATAGGCACCCGCCAGTAACTAATTTCATCTGTTCCGAGGGGTCTTTCGGTGAACGATGCGATTGACCCGGGAGTTTGTTCGGTGCAGTACGCATCCTTCGATGATGCCGTCGCCATGTTGAATCGCCTGGGGCCCGGAGCGCTGATGGCGAAGTCAGATATCGAGTCAGCATTCCGGTTGCTCCTGGTACACCTACGGGATCAGCGTCTGTTAGCTTTTGTGTTCCAGGGCCATTACTACATGGATAGATGTATGCCAATGGGTTGCTCCATCTCTTGTGCTTATTTTGAGAAATTCAGTTGTTTTCTGGAATGGGCGTTCACCAAAGCCACTGGCCAAACCCAGGTTATGCATTACCTAGATGATTTTTTGTTCTTGGGGGCAGCCGGCGACACAAAATGTGCGCAGGCGTTACAGGAATTTTGCACTCTCATGAAGGGGTTCGGGGTGCCATTGGCACTAGGTAAGACGGTTGGACCATCTACTTCACTCGAGTTTCTTGGAATCGAGCTCGATTCTGTGGAGGGATGTTTCCGTTTGCCAGTGGGGAAAGTAGCGAAGTTCAGGGCTTCCCTGGAACTGTGCATTAGCAATGAGAAAGTCACTCTCCATCAGTTACAACAAGTAGTGGGCCAGCTTAACTTTGCCCTAAGAGTGATACCAATGGCCCGCCCCTTTTCCCGCTCTATTGCACAAGCCATGGTTGGTCTCAAGGAAGGACACCACCGCACGAGACTGTCTGCAGAGGTTCGCCAGGACATGCGCATATGGTTGGCATTTCTGGCGGATTTCAACGGTCGAGTGGTGTGGAACAAGCCGCCAGCGTCCTCGGACGAGCTGGGTTTGTGGACCGACTCGGCGGGGAGCGTGGGATTTGGCGCCATCTTTTGTAATCGATGGTCGGCACAAACATGGCCGACGTGGTGGCACACCAGCGGTCTCACAGGTAACATTGGGTTTCTCGAGTTGTTCCCCATTTTTGTGGCTCTGAAGGCATGGCCGGATGAGTTCCGAGATCGCTCTGTGGTGTTTTGGTCCGATAATATGACTGTAGTTGAGTGCATAAATAATCAGGCAGCACGCTGCAAGTGGATATTGAGATTACTGAAGGAAATTGTACTACTTTGCATGAGACTGAACGTACAATTCAGGGCGAAGCATGTGCCAGGTGTACTGAACCAGGCGGCTGATGCACTCTCTCGTTCACACATGCAGGCTTTCAGGGGTTATCTACCTTCCGCGGACCTAGCGGCGGCACCATTTCCCGAAGCACTCTGGCTACTCTGTGCCCCGGATTACAAGACCTCGTGGCAGCAAGCTTAGCCCCAGGACAAGGAAGGCATACGAAGGAGCGTTTCGTTCCTATTGTGCATTTTTGGGTCCGGCAGGGGGGGACAATTGGGGTCAGGAGGATTATGTCCTGAAGTTTCTAGTAGCACTGCACAGTGAAGGCCGATCAGCGGCAACGGCCAATAGGCACTGGGCCGCCATTTCATTCATGGCGCAGGCGCATGGCATCAAGGACCCGACATCGTCCTTTTTGGTAAAGAAAGCCCTTCGTGGTTGGCAACGCCTCGAGGGTCGTAGAGTAGACGAGAGGCGCCCGATTGGGTTAGAAAGGTTGTCCCTGCTAATGTCGATACTCCCCACGACGTGTTCCTCCCAGTTCGAGGCAGTACTGTTCCGGGCCGCTTTTGCATTAGCGTTCCATGGGGCTATGCGGGTGAGCGAGCTGGTTGCAAGAAATAAGAAAGATGTGGAGGGAGGTCTGTGTCGGGATCACATTCTAATTAAGGATGATTCAATGGTGGTCACAATAACCAGGTCCAAGACCGACCAGAGTGCTATGGGAGACAGTATTATTGTCCAGCGCATGCGAGGGTCCCCCATGTGCCCGGTGAAGTGCGTTGAGGAATATTTGACGCGAAGGGCGGATACATGGGGGGGAAGCCTGCTGAGACACATCGACGCCACCCCACTGACGAGGTTTCAGTTTCAGAGGGTGCTAACAATGGCAATCGCAGCGGCGGGCTTGGACCCGGGCGATTTCGGGATCCATTCCTTTAGGATAGGGGCTGCTACAGAGGCTACAGCCAGGGGTCAGAGTGTTGAGAAGGTGAAACAACTGGGACGATGGTCCTCGAACTGTTATAAAAGGTATGTGCGGTTGCACATGTTGTGAAGTCAATTTCATGCACTCACGCTTCTTGTCTTCTGTTTGGTTTACAGTTTCGCGATCATGCTATGCGGGGCGGACTGTGCAGTCGACCCGGCACCTGGGGACCAGCGGTCAGAGATCACCGGCTGATGAAAGAGTGGTGTGGGTCGTGGGCCACTCATACGTGAGGCGGGCCGGGGACGTATTCAAAGCAGGTGACGTGACTCACGCAGCTGGGGAATACGGGTACAGGGTGACCTTCTACGGAAGGGGCGGGCTCTGTATTGACCAGTTTCAATGTTTTGTCGAGGAACTGTTAGGGCGGCAGAGGTCACCGCCGTCTGTAATCATAGTACACCTGGGGGGCAATGACTTGGTGACACTCGGTCGGCGAGTACTACTCTAGGGAGTTCTGTCTACTGTTAGCTGGCTGGCGAGAAGGATCCCGGGGTGCACGATAGCATGGTCCCACATGATTCCCAGGAAGGTGTGGCGGGGGGGCCTCTCTGTGTCAGCGCTGAACCATTCAGTGAAAAAGGTCAATAACAAACTTGGTAGGTTGTTTCGCTCGGCGCAGTTGCACTGTATTCCGCACGGATGTATTCGGGGGGATCACATGTATCTCGATGATGGGGTCCATTTGTCCCGGGAGGGGAATGTCTTACTCATAGGAGACTTCATAGCATGGTTAAGGGGTTTGTAAAAGCATGACCTTTAGTAGGAGTTTGTGGGGGGGCCGGATAGCCGGTCAACTATCCGGCCTGTGGCGGTAAGGTCATGATCGGTGAGCAGTAATTTCAAGGTCCCTAGAGGGGGGGCGCCACCCACTATGGATGTGAGCGCCCGGGGGGAGGCGGCCATTGGCCCCTCACACGGGGAGGCGGCACCCACTAAGTATGGGTCACCTAAGGGAAGACGGCCATAGGCCCCTTCCAGGGGAGGAGGCGGCTAAGATGCCCCTCCTACGAATTTCCCGGGGCCCGGATATCCGCGACGGCGGATGTGATAGACAGTGTGGGGTGGGAGGGGGGTCCACGCTACCTTCTTACAGACACCTCACACGAGTCCTCGGACGACCCTTAAGATGGCATCGAGTTGAAATAGGGGGCCCCCGCAAGACAAGGGAAATTGGAGTTGGCACAGAGGTACAGTCCTCTGCGCGCCCGCCCTCACATCGTGAGGGGGAGAGTTCTGGTAGTAGGGATCTGACACCGGCTGCGACCTTGCCGTTGGCCCGTAATGCTAGGATGTACAATTTTAATTTAGAAAGTATGCATTTGCAGGATGTTAGACTCGGCTAGGAAAACCTTTGTACTAGAGATTTGTTAAGGTTAGCCAAAGAACATGTCTTCATCGAAATGTAATAAATGAAAATTGTACATGATATGAAACTGTTATTTTAATGTTTTAATTTTGTTTCATATTTTAATAAATACGGCCGGAAGGGTAACTCCCTTCCGCCTTCCAAAGGTTCAGAACTGCGTCCGTCTTCCCATCCTTGGGGATTGTGTTGGGAGGGGGTGACAGGCATCCCCGCCATATTGAAAGGGGCGACCACTCGGTCCCCCCGAACGTATGGTAGGGGGCCCGGATCCCCCCGGGAAACCATTTTGGGCGGGGGCGTGTCACGGCTGGTATGCCCGAAGTGGCGTAGCCGGGGCGCGCCTTTTCCCTCCCAGGAGGGGTTGTCCTAGACACCTACACCGTTGGCCACGCCCAGTAGGCGTACCGGAGGAGGGTACACGCCCTCCCGAAGAGGAATAAAGAGAGCAGGAATCCGAAGAAGCATCCTCTTGTTCCTATGCTTGGAAGCTGCACCCACTCGTTGCACGTGAGCCCTCGACGGAACAAGGAGCAATTTTGACCCACCCACCAGCCCCTTATGGCAACGTTAGTACTGCAATAAAGTGATTTGCTTTGATAACATCGTTTTCCCTTGTGAGGCGGTTAATAACATGGCAATGTTAGTACTGCAATAAAGTGATTTGCTTGATAACATCTTCTTACCTGGTTTAGCAGATGATAACGGTCTAAGTTTAATGATGTGATAAAATGTCTAGTAGTAGAGTCAAATATTGCAATGTACAGTATAATTTTCTCCCTTAGTAGGTAAACAAATGTCGTATTTATTTTTTGGTCGGGCGGTAAGGTCATGATCGGTGAGCAGTAATTTCAAGGTCCCTAGAGGGGGGGCGCCACCCACTATGGATGGGAGCGCCCGGGGGGAGGCGGCCATTGGCCCCTCACACGGGGAGGCGGCACCCACTAAGTATGGGTCGCCTAAGGGAAGACGGCCATAGGCCCCTTCCAGGAGAGGAGGCGGCTAAGATGCCCCTCCTACGAATTTCCCGGGGCCCGGATATCCGTGACGGCGGATGTGATAGACAGTGTGGGGTGGGAGGGGGGTCCACGGTACCTTCTTACAGACACCTCACACGAGTCCTCGGACGACCCTTAAGATGGCGTCGAGTTAAAATAGGGGGCCCCCTCAAGACAAGGGAAATTGGAGTTGGCACAGAGGTACAGTCCTCTGCGCGCCCGTCCTCACATCGTGAGGGGGAGAGTTCTGGTAGTAGGGATCTGACACCGGTTGCGACCTTGCCGTTGGCCCGTAATGCTAGGATGTACAATTTTAATTTAGAAAGTATGCATTTGCAGGATGTTAGACTCGGTTAGGAAAACCTTTGTACTAGAGATTTGTTAAGGTTAGCCAAAGAACATGTCTTCATCGAAATGTAATAAATGAAAATTGTACATAATATGAAACTGTTATTTTAATGTTTTAATTTTGTTTCATATTTTAATAAATACGGCTGGAAGGGTAACTCCCTTCCGCCTTCCAAAAGTTCAGAACTGCGTCCGTCTTCCCATCCTTGGGGATTGTGTTGGGAGGGGGTGACAGGCATCCCGGCCATATGGGAATCATAGGCCACTTGGCCATCACTATTATTATTTTTATTGTTATTATCATTACTGTTATTATCTAACCTTGTTACCTTGGATTGAATGATATATCAATGTGACCTGTGAAATATGATAATATGAAATGCACCTAAATAATGTTTGTGTATTTATTTAATTATTCAATCATTTACAATATTTGATTCCTGTAGTGTTTAAATTGTGAAACCATGTACCACAAAGTCTGTCTTCCACCTCATTTGTAGTTTCATGAATTGTAGTCCTTGTTTCATCTGTGGTCCTTCCTCAGTTTCCTCCACTATCCTTGTGCACTTTTTTATAAAATGGTGATTGTGTGTTTATGTGGCCGGCTTACGAAGAAGACCGTCTGGTTGAAACGCGTCGCCAATAAACGCAATTTTCTACACGGACCCTGGTGTTCGAGTCTTTTTGTTGTTCCTGGGAACGTACTTGCTGTGGGAGCCCTTTCGTACATATGTAAATATATATATATATATATATTTTTTTTAAAGAAATCTTTTTTTCAAAAAGCTCGTTTTGAATTATTTTTTTTAATTTTTAGCAACAAGTGAAAAGTGATGACAAGAATATGGTGATGCACTTTGGCTGGAGCAATCAACTGCCCATAGGGTGCTAAGGGTGAAGAGTCTTAAAAAGGGCTAAAGCCCGTCCCCCAACTCCTTGTTAAAAACAAACAACTAGACTGATAAACCTTGGTTTGATCATTAATTATGTCCCACATCTCACGCCATTTTACATTTCCTTCAGCACCCCAATTTTAAATCTATGATAGTGTATATATTTGTAACATATTTTTGTTAATGTAAAGATCCATGCTTTTTGCATTACAGACTTTATTTGCACATCCCCATGATGTTATATCTACTGTCACATTTCATCTTTTAAAAATCCCTCAGTTACACAGTTTCTATAAAATATATAGCACCAATTTTCCACCTTACAAAAAACGGATATAAAGTGCAATGAAATTGCATTAAAGTGCAGAATTTAAATAAGGGCCATGTGCCTATTGCCCAGGAAAAATGACATACATATTTAGTGTCTCATTGCAAAATATTGTTTTCCATAGAGTTAGATTTATCATGTTTAGAGGTGAGATGTGGCTGTTTGATACAGGATACTTTAATGCAAATAATTACTTAGGCTAAGTACTGCTTCTCAGACTAAGATGCAAATAACAATATAGCAGCATAATTCTGGTAAATGTAAAGGACCACACTTCTGATATAACAAGATTTTTTGCACTTCTGTTTTAAGTGTGCCGCGATTTAACAGATGCAACATCACGTTGTGTTTATCACCACACTGGTCTTTCAAGATCTCCTAATCAGATAATTCTTCGAAAAGACATATCACCAGTTTTCTAGTTTACTAGTTTTCTGGTTAGCAAAAAGAATATACATTCCAGTAAAACTATGTCAAGGAGCAATCGGTCGTTAAAGTGGCATGTCCCTACTGACAAGTTAATTACGTTAAGGAGCAGTTGCTTGTTAAAGTGACAAGTGCCTATTGACAAGTTAAAATGGCGTGCATTCAATATCTCTCTGCTAAATAACGTCGTCCAAAGAGCTAGATCTGCCAAGTTGTGTATATGTACAAAGTAATGTGAACTAGTTCTAAGTTGTAACACAGGGGTGTACATAGCATTATAGTTCATTTTATGGAAGTGCACATTGCAATGTAAACCAAAACTTAATATAGGGCTCTCACATATACTAATCCATTCAGATGCCAGGAACGGTCCATTAAGTGCTTTAAATTTAGGAATCTCCATAGTCGTTGTGCAAAAGTATTTGAAGAATAATGTGAGTGTTATACTAAACTTCAGATCTGTAATCCTCCTGATACTTTCTGTGTTAAGTTCACAAAAGTAAGGCAACTTGTGCCTTATTCTTCTAAAACACAAACTTACACTGAAGGAGAAAATATTCTCCAATCCAGCGCCTGCTTACTAATCCTTTGCTACAGGAGTTCTATTTACGTGTGCACTGGATCAAACTTACACTCCTTTGAGAGGTTCTAATATTCATTTTTGGAGAATGGATACTATACCATATATCTTAAAGGAGGCCCAAGTTTGTCATTTAGCAATAGTAAAATTATTCATGCATGGACTATTCTTACCTGAATTATTTCGATTAATTTGATTAATAAAATGATCAGATCCAAAGAGGGGAAACGTATATAACATTAGCCCTGCAGTTTTCTCATAGACAAATAGCAATTTCCTGATTCCTAAACTAAACATCTTATCCGCCCACAGTATGTAAATACAGATATGTGTTCATTTTTCACATACATGGACCTCATAATTTTCTCATCTCTAGACTGTAATGACAAGCACTCTCAAGATTAAAACCTTAAAAAAGCAGTAGAAAACATTTAGCGTTCAAGAAAAGTGTGAGGGATGGGGAGAGAACAAGAAATAATTATTTTAAATGTACATATAATTTAGCATCTGAATTCAAGCCCCAATGGAACCTCTGTGTCCATGAGGATGATCCATTTAGATTCAGATCTTCTTAAAGCTGGTTCTCGATCACCCCCTTTAAGTCCTTTGCTGACATGATGGATGCCTAATAACATAAGGCTGATTTATCTCCTTCATGATCTTACCATATATACTTGACCATGGCATAAGTAAAGTCTTGATTTGTAATTGCCCATGAATATTGTAAAATGCATAACTTTGATTTATTGACAGTGCTGCCAAAGTACTTCCTACCACAGCTGCATTCTAATACTGTGGCTCTGGAATTAAGTTTTCATTTTGGCCAAACAAACAGGCTTTACATTTTAGACACCGCCACAACCCTTCGTGGTGATTTGTAAGTCAGTTGGAATTGTTGTTAATGGGGTTGTCATGAAGCTGCTGGTAAGATTATCTCCTAATGATGCAGTCTTTTTGTTTGTGATCATGGGGTGATCTGGCAATATCTCATTCAGTGGCTCATCCAACCCTACTAGTGGCCAATTTCTTTGTAACACATTTTAATCTGAAAACTTGAAGAGTTGTATTTCATTATATATCTAATGTCCACTTCTTGCTTTGCATTTCTTGAGATGGTATATCGGGGATCAACAGTTCATCTCTTTATTGTGTCCATGGTCTTTTGCGTGCATCATCTAGTATGGACTTTGGGTAACCTCTAGCTAGGATCTTTTGCACATATCATAAGCCTGTATTTTAAATTCAGTGCCCTTTGAGCAATTTCGTCTAGCCCTTAGGAGTTCATTAAAAGGTATACTCCATTTAAGTGCCTGTGGGTGTCCACTGTTGGCATGAAGTAGATTGTTGCAGCTTGTAAGCTTCTTGTGTATCCGAGTACATACCTTATCATCTTGAATATAGAATCCTATATCTAGGTAGTTTATTTCAGTAGCAATGAACTAATGGGTAAATCTACGTTTTTGTGGATTGTCCTCCAAAGATTTAATGACGTTTTTTAGATCTTGCTCACCTCTTTCCCGTATCAGGAATAAATTGTCTCTAAATCATACCCTTAGGATCACATGCTCCAGAGCCTCCATGTATTTGCAGACCATATTTTCTCTCCCTCCCAATGGCCCATTTTGAGGTTGGTTTAAATGATGGCAAATTATTTACCCATTGCTGTCATAGATCTTAAAAAATACCTACATGCATTCATGCCATCTGTGTGTTCTATTGATGTATGCAGTGAAACAAAACCAATCGTTGCCATGAGATATCCCTTCTCCCAAGGAATTCCATGAATTTGATTTTAGAAAATCCACTGAGTCTCTTATGTAAGATGGTAGTGTAAGTTCATGTGGAAAGAGAAAGATGTCCATAAATCTAGATATATTCTCCAGCATCCAATGGCACTGACTATTTGTCTACCGGGCTTGGTAAATGATGTCTTTGTGCACTTTCGGCAAGAAATATATAGTAGGTTGAATCAGGTGATCATTTTCAAGTATCGATATTCTTGGGCGGTCGGGGCTTGCAGTGCTGCGGAATGGCCGTTCTATGAGCGAGCTCCGCTGGCCGGGACAATATCCTGTTATTAATCCTCACAATGGAGAACTGCTGCGGTGTCTATCACCACTCCTGAGACTACGGAACGGTACAGGACCCTATTGCTGGTGTCCCCACGGATAGGGTGTGCTGTGCGCCAGCGTTATGGGGCAGTCTGCTGTACCGCAGATTAACTGCTGGCCTCTCTTCCCCATCGTGGCCGGGCCGCCCTGTAAATTGAGGCTGCGGATGGGCCTTGGGCTCTGTGCGGATCGCGCAGCTTTGAGGCTCCTACCTACGTTCCACCGGTGGAATTGGGGCTAAGTCGGTGCCTGCACCCAATTGGTGAGCTGCGGAGTGTTCGGAGGCGGCAGCACAACACTCGTGGAGCTACGAGGCACGATTTCCCAGAGGCCGCGGCCCCCATCTTGTGGGAAAGGCATCGGCGCCCGGAGGTGAGTGGAGGTTGATCTGCTGGAGTGATTGTGCTGCGCTGCTCCCACCATTACCTGCTCAGAGGATGTGCTCCGGTTGGTGAAGGCAGCGCCGAAGGGAGAAAATTAGAGAGAGCTGCCTCTTTTGTGGTGCAGTTCCCACCGAGACTCACTTTCACTTACATCGGGCCCACCCCGCCATCTATACACCACGTTATTAGGGCTCAGAGCCTGGTGGCGCCTGGATTAGCCCTAATTGTAAAATACAAGGATGTTATAGCGCTCTAGGCCTGCTGGACATGTGTGCGTGCAGCTGGTGAGGCAAGAATGGATTATCGCATCGTCAGAGGGCAGCAACCGCAGTCCATTGCGCTTCCTGGTAATCTGCACCCCTGCCCAAGAAGCTGCATAAATCGCATTACACATATACTTGTGATAAGGGTGGGCCAAATACTGTCCCACCTGCGTTGATTCTGTTGCACTGCCCTAGGTGACTACAGGCAGGCATTGTGGGGTGTGATGCTGGATTGATGAACGGTGAGGCCCGGTGCCCTGGATTTGCTTTGCCACATCGCATACAACTGCAGGCCATTGTGCAGATCTAGCCTGTGGGCAAACAGCGATTTGCTCTGAGGAACTCCTGCGTTTTTGCCACAATGGGCATACAGGATGCCAAGCAGCCCAAACTAACCTTTGAAAAAACGCTCTACGAGACACACGGAAACAGATTCGGATGCACAAGGGGATGGCCAACACGAACCACTGCCGGAAGATCACGGGGAAGATCTGCGGACCCTCATGTCAGAGATGCGCTCAAGCCTGCGTAACATAGACACTAAACTGTACACTTTGACTGCGCAATTGGACTCAGTTAAGACACAAGTGGCTACACATGAGATCCGACTGGATTGTCTTGAAAATCGGCACACTGAGTTCCATGAATTCCAGGTGGACACTAAAGAGCAACTGTTACACATGGATAAATTACTGGGCATCATCAGAGCCAAAAATGATGATTTGGTGGCAAGGTCTAGGCGAAATAACCTCCGCATAACAGGCATTCTGGAGACCAACGCCACTTCCAAAATGGAGACCTTTGTCACTGACCTCCTACATGAACTCTTCGACCCTCATTTGTCAACAGTGTTCGTGGTGGAGAGGGTGCGCAGGTCTCTGGGGCCGAATCCTCCTGTTGGGCCACACCTAGACCAATCCTGGCCAAATTGTTGAACTATTAGGACAGAGATATTATTTTGCGCTTGGCTAGAGAAAAAGGACAAATTTCTCATAAAGTTAATACTATTTCATTCTACCCCAACTTCACACCAGCGGTACATGCAGCACGGCGGGAATTCCTCCCCGCCAAGCGCATTTTTATGCAGGCGCAGGTCCCTTACTCCCTGCTCTATCCCGCCAAGCTGAAGGTTTCACATGATGGCACTGCTCACTATTCCACAGATGCGAAATCCGCCTTGAAATTCGCCAAACATGTAGGTGGGAAAAACGCAAAGAACTCAGGAGCTGCCATGGGCACTTTCATGGGTAATCTCAGTGAAAACGACTAACATCATCCCTAACCTCTGCTCAACCTAACCAAATGCCGTACTGAGGCAGGAAGGAAACAATCATGAATACCTGACTCTACATGTGTAGGCCATTTTGCACCTTCAAGTTGTTATGAGATGTTTTGTGACCCTGCAGGCTGGGAATAATTATGAGACCTCTGCCTGTCTATATTAACTGCATGCTTCTCTACAGTACTCCCGGGCACCCTGTGAAAACAGGGAAGCTCGCCTGTGCTACCTCGCTCTCATGGGAAATAACCCGCTCTTGATTTGTGTTTTCTTGTGTTTAAGGTTTGGGGTGGGTACTTTACAACCTGATTGGGGGGTTGTAGTGGGTGGTGGGTGGGGGATGTTTTGTTGTTTACAGCCAGAAAGCTTGTGCATTGTAGGCCAGGAAATGTGACTGCTATTGGGTACCAACGCGTTATCTTTGATAGTATTGCGGTTATGAGTATTGTATGCCAAACTGCATACTAATACAATAAACTTTCTCACATGGAATATAAGGGGGTTAAAAGATAATAGGAAAGCCAGGCTAGTACATGCCTATTTATCCAGGCACAACATTGATCTATGTTTTTTGCAGGAAACACATCAAAATATCAAACCATCGCAAAGACTGAGACATAGTAGGTGGAGTGTGTATTCATCTATCTACTCCAACTATGCTCGTGGTGTGGCGGTATTGATAAGGAGGGGAGTGGATTTGGAGGGAGAAAAGCACAGTGGTTGATCCAGAGGGGAGGTGTCTTCTCACACATGGCAGACTGGATGGCGTATCCTTAGTTTTAGTAGCGATATACCGCCCTTATGTGGATTCACCAGAGTTCTTTCGTAGCGGGTGGTCTCAGATGAGATCAACTGGTTTTAGCACGATATTATGTGGTGGGGATTTTTATGCTATATTAGATGATGTGATGGACAGACAAGGTGCGGCTCGCTCCCTACACCCCAATGCCAGCAGTGCCCTAGAAGCTATTATATCTAATAGTGAGTTACTTGATGTCTGGAGTAGTCGCCATCCCTTACTCAGGGAGGGGACGTGCATTTCTAGCCACCATAGTGCCTGGTTTCGACTAGACTGCTGGTTGATTTCACAAGATATAGCAACCTGGACATTTGAGGTTCGGCACTTGTCACGCTCTCTATCAGACAATGCCCCCTGTCTGCTTAAGTTACAACTTCCTGATGTGCCCCCCGTGCTTTCACTTGGTGCCTTCCCCCACATGCTCTCCTAGATGAGGCTTTCAAGGAAGAAATCCGTGCGGATATTACGGACTACTTTACTATTAATGCTGGCTCAGTAGACACTGAGGCCTCCCTGTGGGAGGTGTTTAAAGTTGTTATTAGAGGTCAGTGTATTGCCAGGCAAGCAGGAGTATTGAAGGCTATAAGGGGCACACTCACTTCATTAGAAGCCAGATAAAAGTCCTGGAAAACTAGTTTTGTTCCACAAATGAGCCAGGTACCGCTGCCCTTTTGAAAACTAAACTGTTGGAATTTGCCGAAGAGTTCCAACCTGAGGTCAAATTCCTGGGTAAATATGCGGAGACGCGTAGATATAGCGAGGGTGACAGATTGGGTCGCACACTGGCTGGTTTAATCCGTCCATCTAGATCGGCTATGCTTATACACAAACTCAATACCACAAGTAGTGATGTCATTAGGGGACAGACAGACATTTTAGACCCCTTCTCAACATTTTATTCCAATCTCTACACTGCTACCCAATAGGCGTGCCCAGAGGGGATGCAATAATTTTTGGATTCAATTGCACTAGCCTGGTTCCATAATGGCCATAGGGAATATATGGACCTCTCCATCACGGTGGAGGATGTTGCACAGGTTATAAAGAGCCTGCCACTCAACCAGGCCCGAGGCCTGACTACCTCTTTCTTTAAGACATATGGAGTGGAGTTGGCGCCAAGGCTCTAAAGGAGGGTGTCCTACCCCAGTCCATGAGACAGGCAATAATTATCACCCTGTTAAAACCTGGGAAGTCAGAAACAGAGATGGACTCATATCGGCCACTTTCTTCGATAAACGTGGATGTTAACATTTTCCTAAGTTGATTGCAAATAGATTACAACCCATGCTCCCTATGATTGCACTCCCAGATCAATCGGGATCATTCCTGGGAGGTCGACTGCCCACAACTTGCAAACAATTTTCTCAGCACTGCATTATGTCCATCCATGGTGGTGAGTTGCAGAAGAGGGCTGGCATCCCTTTGATTTATGCTCCTTCCATCCCACTGACGTGTAATCCCATTCTGCCCTGTATTCAGGATGGTGTCAGTAAGACATTAAGCCACGTCATGAACCTGCACACATTTGCAGGTTTATATCCTGATGACACGTTTAGGCCCCTCCCCAGAAGCAGGTGCAGATCAAGTGACACCATTTGCTGTGCTCTTCATAAATGACAAACTGGGTGCAGCATGCCGTGCCCTATGGGACGGTTTCCCTGCAGCTCCACCATCGCTCCCAGCCTTAGAGAATGTATTGAAATCTCCTCCCCCCCCCCCGCAAGCTTGTCACACGTTTATATACCCAAATGCAAAACACAAACCCAGTGGGATTTCTGCTGTGGGCAGCTTACTGAACTTTCTCCAAATTATAGGCCACGTCTAATCTATTTTAAATATTTGCATAGATAATACAGGACGTCTGTGAGCCTATGTCGTATGAAGCTTCGGGAAGACGAGGGCTGCTGGCGCTGCAGATACACTCCGGCTTCTTTCTTACATTTTGCAAGGGAATGCCCACCGATAGCCGAATTCTGGCTGGAAATATTTGCGGCAGGAAACCAAATAATTGGCAGAACGGATGATCCTTCTGGGCCTCCTGGGGTATGTAAAAAACACACCACCGGCACATTGTAAGCTACACACACTCCTCTTACTCTATGCCAAAAGACAGGTTGCAATCCGTTGGGGAAGGAAGAGGGCACCATCAAGCAAGGATTGGTTGAATTATGTTACACATGGCCACACACAGCTGAGCACTTTTTGGGAACTTATGCCCCAGACCTCGAGACCCCGTAACATATGGGAACCGTTTCTGGCTTGGGCCCGAAATTGGCCTGAGTCTCCTACACTTGCAAACAACGACAATGGCTAGATGTGATATGTGCCTTTGTTTTGCTTGTACCTGCTACCGTTGTTATATATTCTTTTGAACTCCCAGTGCCCATAAGATGGTCTTATTTGCATATTTAGAGAATATACCCTCCACGGCATATACAGACCTTATGTATTAAATGTTCAAGATTTATGCTCGTAATTTTGGAAGCTGTACACTATCTGCAGAGATGTATGCATGGGAGACTCATCCAATAGATCTTTTTTGTGCTATTCCCTTAACTTCGGATGGTAAATCTTAGCATGTTCATCTGCTGGATCATTGCTTAGTTGTTGATAATTATCTTTATTACAGATGTGTCTCTTTGCCGCCTTAATGTACTGGGTGCAATATATCAAAATATGTCCTCTTCTGTCCGAGGACTTCACTATTCTTCTTTCATCTTGAATATTTCTTAGAGCAATCCATTCATCTTTTGTCATATTTGTACGATGTCTAATATCTCAATTTTTTTATTCTTTAGGTCTGTAACACAGATTTTATTTAACTTCTATCATATTTTCTTGGAATGTGTCGATTTTATTACCATCTGGTAATTGGGGTCAGAATTTTTAATTTCATTTGCATTGACTTGTTACAGTGGCATCTACTGTAATTCCTATCGACTCACAGAATTCCTTATCTGAGAAAGCTCCCCTTTCTAATCCATTAGGTACACCTATTGATTCCTTTTCGATGTCTGAGGTGGCTCACATCTGCCATTGTGACTGGGGAGATGTTTGGTTTTAATGCCAGCATCACTCTCTTGTTCTTGATTCAAATTTTTTTTATTTGAGGTTTTCTGAGTATTTTATACAAGTCTATCCTTGCATTTGGCAAGTCCATGCAATTTATAGGGCAGGAGGTCAAGCCCTTATTTAATAGCTTGAGATGTTTGTGTTCCAATTTTAGGATAGGTTGATGACACGATCTTTGTCAAATGTGATTATTCCTTTTTGTTGTTTCCTCTTTTGCTTCTTCCTTTTGGACCTTCTGGTTTGCTTGAATTTGTGCTGGTCTGCATTTAGTATAGCCGCCTCTCCCCTGAGAAATGATCAGCCGGGGGAGGAGGGATGGGTTATCGTCCCCCAAGCTCACCTTTGAGCTTTAGAGACTTGATAGTGCCATTTACTTTTCTAGTACTTTGTCTATTGTTTGTCTGTTATGTAAGGTGTCAAATCTTCTTGCAAAGGTGTAAACCGTAAACCCTCCCAGTATCATCATCCACACTATCTCAAACAAATTCTTCGATTGTACTTCTTTATCATGTTTCTCTATCTTTTTTCCCTTTCACTTAATGTTTTTATTATTTTCCCCTTTGGATTTGCCTGCTTCCTTGGCTTGCTCTATCTCTCTAATTGTTGATGCTGATTTTTCGAGTTTGCGTTCCGCATGAACAATTAGAGTATTCATCAGCTTCATTGAGCATTCCACAGTGTCATGCTGCCACGGTTTGAGCTAGTCTGGTCCATTTCACTAAAGGTGGAAAATACAAAAATCGTCAGTCCCCTTGGGACTCGTGCAACCTCATTGTATTTTTTTCAAGTGGTCATCTCCCACCATTTTATCACTTCCATGATGCTTGCCTGTTCTAGATCTTAAATCAATTTACTTGGCATGGGACTGACGTTTCCCAGTGGGGTTTCTAGGTTTATTGCTGTTTCATTGTTTTCTTCAAACAATGTTTGGCTTCCACTCTTTTCATGAATCTATTTGCCATGGTTATTATTTATTGGGTTGTAGCAACGTTGTAACAACTGATTGTAACAACTGATGTTGCAACTTCTTTTCTTATTTCTTTTTTTTTTGTTCAAATCATTTTTATTAAGCAATCAATCAGAAAATAAGGAAAGAAAAGCAAATGTACAAACATTAATGCAATACAGTCATGTCAGCACACTTTAGTGGTCAAAGAAATATAAGTTAACACAGAGAATGATCCAGAGCCACACCGTCATCACTGAATAAAATTTTGACACTCATACAGATAGTATTGATACTTGAGGTGACAATATATACAGTAGACTGTCAAATGACTGATTATGGGAATCACAGTTGTCGATCAGCAATACGATAATACAATACAACATCCTTGTGATCACAGTGTGGGTTCTGATTAACAATCAGTTCTCAAAATTATACAATGTATAAGCAACCGTCGTGCTAATGCGCCTATCAGTATAAGAAACAGGTTGTGCAACCAGAATGGGCTCAACAAACAATGTGCAGGAACTTCCTGTTAAAATATGATCATGTATCCACCAAGTGATGGATCCACTATGGTGGTTTAAAGTAAAGGGAGGCTGCGTCCAGCGAGGACCAGAGTCTCTTGCTGGTAGCTTGCCACGGGGAAGAGTTCAGGGCCGGATTGTCCACTCCTCTGATACAAGCCAACCACTCCTTCCAGGCAATGAAAGAGACCTCGGAAGCTGCCTTCCAGTGACAAAGAACGACCTTGCATGCCAAGGTGAGGAGCAGGTCCAGGAGTTGGCGGTCGTGGTCTCTTACTAACAAAGGGTCAATGGCCCCCAGAATTATGTAGATGAATTCTTCTTTTCTTATTTCAAACAAAAAACGAGCCTGTGAGTTATACACCTGGCCCGATGGGACATGTGAGAAGGTGGCCTGATATGCAGTGCTCACTATTCTAGTGAACACTATGTATCAGTCCAGCAACCCTTATTGATGATTGGTTGTAAGTCAACCTTATAGACCAGCTATCCTAGTAGCGTGGATACGAGCAGTCTAAGGCTAAAGACTCGAGAGGGCGTGTTAAGCCAGCTGTTTACCACACATATACCCCTTGAATACCAAGTGAAAGGACACCACACAAGTGTTATGAAAATAAACAGATATTTATTAAGAATCACAACAGCCCTGTACTCTTTATGAGGACAGGGTACTAAGCACAAACCAAAACTCTTACAAAAATACTTAAGTTAGCACAGTATACACAAATGCCCGAGGGGCACGGAAAACCATATACTCTGAAAGTGGAATGCGAAATTACTAGCAGGTAAGTACAGTACTAATAGGCTTTGGAATCGCTAGGACTTGACTATAGAATCGTTAGATTACTTCTAGGAGACCCAGGGGACTCGGGTGCCGTGTGTGCACTCTCACGCGAGATGCGGGACAAAGTCTATGGTAGCTAGAAATTAGAAAGTTAGTGTTCTCGGGCGAACCCGACCTGGTAGGGAGAAAACGAAAGTAGATTCTGACCCTTGGATAGTGAGGCTATGCTGGGGCACCGAAATGCCGAAGTTACCTAGCCCAGGGGCTGCAGCTGCATAGGTCTGAAAAGACGTCGGGAATCCTCGTAGACGGACCAGGAGCCGGAAGAAAAGATGCTGGCCGGTGACCAGTGAAGAAAGTTCAGTTGGATCCAAGCCTGGATCTCGAAGATAGATGACACCTGAAAGCAGAGGGGACCAAGTTCGAGACTACTAGCCAGTAGTCAGTGGGCACCAGGAGGGCACCGGATGGTAGCCACCTCGACAAGGTGAGTGGGTGACGCTTGACTCGAAGATCTCACGGACCAGGAGGCGTTGTCGGCGACCAGGATGGAGGATCGAGCTGTCCCACGAAGATAGAAGCTGTCGGCGTCGCTGGACCCAGGATTGGGCAACAAAGCCTTGGCAAATTCAAGCCCACGCGGTGGACCTAAAATGGCGTCTGGAGTGGACCAGGAGGGTCCGGGGTGCCTCTCTTGAAGAAGGAAGCAAAGGCCAGCCTGGAGCAACCAGACCAGCAGTCGTGAAGTCGTTGGGCGTCGTTCAGAGGGCCACAAGCCAGCCGGCTAGTAGCCAAACAACGCGGTGCACAGCAAACAGCAGAAGGGCCCCACGCAGATCGTGGAGATGCAGGGGGGCTGATCTTGGGTGCTGGAGCTGCGCAGGGTCGGGGCTTCTCGGACCCCAAAGCACTCACCAGTGGAGGACACGGTGGGCTTGCAGTAAAGATGTCGTGCAGTCTTGGCGATCGTCGGTCCCTCGAGGTCTCGTCGCACTCACGGTTCTCAGCTTGGCTGTAGAGGTGAGTAGAGGTCAGAGGTGCCAGGGAAGCCGGGTCTCGTCGAGCTGGGTCGTCGGATTCGTGATGAAGGACTTGCAGCAGACCGCAGTGTTCTTTAGGATGGTGCCCGCTTGATGCAGGGTGACTACTCCTTAGCCACAAGGGAGAATCTTGAAGAAGAAATCGTGAAGTCCTTTCGAAGAAAGTGGTATCTTGATTCCAAAGATGATCTAATTTTAACAGGGGGCCCGCTCCCATCTTTATACTAAAAAAGGGGGCTGACCCGGTGACTAGGTCCTGCCTATGGGTGGGACTAGGTGGGGGGTGGTTACACCCCTCAGCCATGCCGGACTTCCCCAGGCCAGGGGCTGGTGTGCCCCTGGAACTGGTTCAGACCGGCCTATGCGTAGTGAGCATCGGGGTGCCACTCAGCAGTCACCTTCCTGTAAAGCCCTGCCTACCCAGGATACACAAAACCCTGTCTGGGACGGTGCTAGCACCGCCCCTGACAGGAAACCCTTTGTCCAGGCTCCCCTCGCTGGAAGGACTCCCAGCTGTAGGGGGTCAGACTTGTGTCTGTGGTGGCAGCATCCATTTTGTGGAGCTGAGGCTTCAGTTAACTTTAACCGGGGTTCACAGTTACATACATGTCGTGTCCCTCTAGAAGGGTGGAATGCTAACCCCGTCGCCAGAATTGGCGAGGGGTTAGTATTCCAATTCGTATGACACCTTACTCGACATGTTTTGATAAAGCAATACCAAAGATAGCATTTAACCGCGAGGATTATAATGCACTTAAGAGTATATGGTATGCGATATCATGGAGCAGCTATTAGGACGTGATTCCGCAAGCTGCAGACAGGCTCAGCTCATGCCAGAGCACCATCTCACACGATTCCAAGCACTCTGCCTTCAGGATTGTCAAGGCCTGCCATAGGAGTGACTGATAGGAATCTGTGTGTCCATTTTAGGGTTAGGTATAGGTATACTACACCTACAGCAAAGGGTGATTACACGACTTTGCCCCAGCTGTCATGCAGCCAGTTGTGTCAAATTTAGGAGGCCAGCCAGGGGTGGCACAATACGTGCTGCAGCCCCTGGTAGCCCTGGGTACACCTATGCCCTGAGTTACAGAGTCTGATAAGGTGGCCCAGTACCAATTGGTAGATGCACCTAGGGTACATGAGGTAATTTAGAAAGAGAACAGCCAGGCTGTGGGTCTGATTGGCAGGCCCACAGCCAGAGAAAGTCGTAAACCAGTGAAACAAAAGCAAAAAATCTGGGTGATCATAGGATTGCAGACCCTACTCTCCTACATGACCCCCCCCCAAACTTTGGGACAATAAGCTAACCTTGACCAGGTGAGTCTTCTTGTTCTAAGTGGAAATATCTGGAGAGCCCATCGGCATTGCCATGATCAGTACCAGGTCTATGTTCCACTGTAAAGTCCATCCCCTGTAGGGAAATGGACCACCTAAGCAGTTTGGGGTTTTCACCCTTCATCTGATTTAGCCACAAGAGGGGCTTATGGTCGGTCTGAATCTTGAAGTGAGTGCCAAACAAGTATGGCCTCAGCTTCTTCAGGGCCCAAACCACAGCAAAGGCCTCCCTCTCAATAGCTGACCAATTCTTCTCTCTGGGGGTCAGCCTTCTGCTTATAAAAGCAATGGGCTGATCCTGACCATCAAAATTCAGTTGAGAAAGAACAGCTCCCACACCCAACTCAGAAGCATCTGTTTGGACAATGAATGGTTTGGAGTAGTCTGGACTCTTAAGGATAGGTGCTGTGCACATGGCCTGCTTTAGGTCATCGAATGCTTTTTGACAGCCTGCTGTCCACTGAACCTTTTTTGGCATTTTCTTACTTGTCAGTTCATTTAATGGTGTCACAATGGAACCATAGTTCCTGACAAATTTTCTGTAGTATCCAGTCAGGCCCAAGAAAGCTCGAACCTGAGTCTGGGTGGTTGGAGGAGCCCAGTCCCTGATTGACTGTATTTTGCTCTCCAGTGGCTGAACCTGGCCTCCACCTACAAGGTGGCCCAGGTATACAACCTGTGTCTGCCCTATCTGGCACTTGGTGGCCTTGATAGTGAGGCCTGCTGCTTGCAGAGCCTCTAACACTTTCCTCAGGTGGACCAGGTGATCCTCCCAGGTGGAGCTAAAGACAGCAATATCATCTAGATATGCTGCACAGAAGTCATCCAGCCCAGTAAGGACTTGATTCACCAACCTTTGGAAGGTGGCAGGTGCATTTTTCAGACCAAAGGGCATTACCACAAATTGATAATGCCCACCAGGGGTTGAAAATGCTGTTTTGGGTTTGGCATCCTCAGCTAACCTGATTTGCCAATACCCAGCTGTTAAGTCAAATGTACTTAAGTAGTTGGCAGAAGCCAATCTATCTATAAGTTCATCTGCCCTTGGTATTGGATGGGCATCAGTCTTAGTGACTGCATTGAGACCCCTGTAGTCTACGCAAAACCTCATCTCTCTCTTACCATCTTGGGTGTGAGGCTTTGGCACTAGAACTACTGGACTAGCCCAAGGGCTATCTGAGGGTTCAATGACTCCCAATTCCAACATTTTCTGCACTTCAGTTTTTATGCAGTCTCTAACATGATCAGGCTGCCTGTAGATTTTACTCTTGACTGGCAGGCTGTCACCAGTGTCAACCTCATGGGTACACCAATTGGTCTGACTGGGTGTCAGAGAGAACATATGTCTGAAAGACTGAAGAACCTGTTTACAGTCTTTCTGCTGATGTTCAGAGAGGCTGCCACAAAAGACAACACCATCTACTGACCCATCATCAGGATTCTGAGTGAGCAGGTCTGGGAGAGGGTCACTCTCTTCCTCCTGTCCCTCATCTATGGCCATGAGCAAGCTCATGTCCTTCCTGTCGACATATGCTTTGAGCCTGTTGACATGGAGTACCCTATGGGGACTCCTGGGAGTTCCAAGGTCCACCAGGTAGGTGACCTCTCCCTTTTGCTCAAGGATTGTGTGGGGCCCAGACCATTTGTCTTTGAGTGCTGCTGGGGCCACTGGCTCCAGCACCCACACCTTCTGTCCAGGCTGATAAACAGTCAGGACAGCCTTTTGGTCATGCCAAGCTTTTTGAAGTTCTTGACTGGCCTTAAGGTTTTCTGATGCCTTCTCCATATACTCAGCCATCCTGGAGCGGAGACCAAGTACATAGTCCATTATGTTGGTTGCAGGCTTTTTGAGAGGTCTCTCCCATCCTTCCTTCACCAAACACAAGGGGCCTCTCACAGGATGCCCATACAAAAGTTCAAAAGGGCTGTAGCCAACCCCCTTTTGTGGGACCTCTCTGTAAGCAAACAGAAGGCAGGGCATCAGGACATCCCATCTACGCCTGAGTGTTTCAGGTAGTCCATGAATCATCCCTTTTAGGGTCCTGTTGAACCTTTCAACAAGCCCATTGCATTGTGGGTGATAGGGTGTAGTGAATTTGTAATTGACACCACACTCCTTCCACATAGCAGTTAAATAGCTTGACATGAAGTTTGCACCTCTGTCAGAGACAACCTCCTTAGGGAAGCCCACTCTGGAGAATACTCCAACCAGGGCCCTTGCCACCACAGGGGCTGTGGTGGTCCTAAGTGGAATAGCTTCAGGGTACCTGGTGGCATGATCCACTACCACCAGTATAAACTTGTGCCCTGATGCTGTCTGGGGTTCCATTGGACCAACAATGTCAATCCCCACTCTTTCAAAGGGCACCCCCACCACAGGCATTGGTATAAGGGGGGCCTTTGTTGTGCCACCTGACTTACCACTGGCTTGGCAAGTGACACAGGAGCGACAAAACTCCTTGGTATCCTCATTCATGTGAGGCCAGTGAAAGTGTGAGACAAGCCTGTCCCAAGTCTTTGTCTGGCCTAAGTGTCCTGCTAAGGGAATCTCATGGGCCAAGGTAAGTAGGAAACCTCTCTGAGACAAGGGTACAACCAGCCTCCTGGTCATGCCAGGCTTGGGGTCTCTTGACTCAGTGTACAGGAGTCCATCTTCCCAGTATACCTTGTGGGTACCTGTGGCGTTCCCAGCAGCCTCAGCAGCAGCCTGCTGTCTGAGGGGTTCAAGAGAAGGGCAGCCTAACTGGTCCTTCCCCAGGTCTTCCCTTGAGGGTCCCCCTGAACCCAAGAATTCAACTTGATCAAGTTCAAACTCTCTAGGCTCAGTTTCCCTCAACTCCTGCAGGTCAGCCTCCTCTGAGACTTGATCCACAACCTGGGGCAAGGGGGAAGGCACAGCCTTAACCCTACTGCTCTTTTTCTTGGAAGGTGTCTGGTCCATTGTTCCAGGATCCAGCACCTGTTCAGTGGGGCATCTTCTGGCCTGTGACCTAGTCACAGCAAACACATGTGCTGGCAAACCTAACATTTCCAGATGAGTCCTCTGCTCCACTTCTGACCATTGTGATGACTCCAAATCATTGCCCAACAAACAATCCACTGGGAGGTCTGAACTAACTACAACCTTCTTTTGGCCAGTTACCCCTCCCCAGGAGAAAGCTACAATTGCCATACTATGATTGGTAGTGACATTGCTTGCATTGGTCACCAGGAATTCTGTACCTGGCATGATCTGTCCAGGGTCCACAAAGCTAGGTGTCACCATTGTGACACTGGCACAAGTGTCCCTATAGGCCTGAGCCATCTTTCCATTAATGAAAGGTGTCTGTCTGTATTTGCCCAAAGTATTGGGACTTATATCAGGGGACATATCCACATCCCCTGTACAAACAAGGACAGCCTGAGTGAGTGTACCAACTAAGTTGTCACCCCCCTCAGAACCCAGGGTTAACCCTACTAAACCCTTGGGAGGTGCACTACCACTGCTGGCTGTACTAGGGGGCACAGGTGCCTTAGGGGCTGCAGTGGCAGGAGTCTGCCCTCCTCCTTTCTTGGTGCACTCACTAAACCAGTGAGTTTTACTTTTGCAGTATTGGCACCACCTTTTAGATTGGCCTTCTTTCTTCTTTTGGGGAGCCTGACCCCCACCCTCTTTGGGTTGTTGGGGACCTGTCGAAGACTTCTGGTCATTTTGTTCCCCCTTAGAATCTTTACCCTTCTGGTCTGCTTTCTTCTGACCACCTTGATTCTGGCCCTGGTTCTGTTTAACTCTTGTTCTAACCCATCTGTCTGCCTTCTTTCCCAATTCTTGGGGAGAGGTCAGATCTGAGTCAACAAGATGCTGATGCAACAACTGGTTCTGACAATTGTTTAAAATTTGCTCTCTCATCATCAAATTGTACAATCCTTTATAATCAGTAACCTTACTGCCCAGCAACCAGCCCTCAAAAGCCTTAGTGGCACAATCTACAAAGTCAGCCCAATCTTGAGACTGAGTTTTCTGGGTATCCCTGAACAGCACCCTGTACTGCTCAGTGGTTAGGCCAAACCCATCAACCAGTGCATTTTTCAAGACTTGGTAATCATTAGCATCCTCCACCCTTGTGGTGAGGAGCTTGTCTCTTCCTTTACCCTCAAAGGAGAGCCACAAGATAGCTGCCCACTGACTTGGGGGAACACCTTGCACAGTGCAGGCCCTCTCCAAAGCAGTAATCCATTTGTGGATGTCATCCCCTTGTTTAAAGGGGGGCACTATCTTACCAAGGTGTTTTGTATCAAAACTCCTTTCCCTATTGCTAGGTACAATGCTGCCACCAGTGGGGACTGTCCCACTCAATTGTTGCTCTCTAGCAAAGGCAAGCCTCTCTTTGGCCAGGGCAAGTTCTTCCCTTTCAATCCTCAGATTGGCTGCCTTTTCCTTAGCTTCATACATTCTCCTCTGGGGAGATGTCATTCCCCTTTGAGAGGAACGTTGAGAGCCATTGGTATGAAGGGATCTGATAGAGCCTCTTGATAGAGATCTATCTCGTCCATTCCCAATGTTAAGCTGACCTGAGAGTGGCCCCAAGGGTCCCCTAGTGCCCATCTCATGTCTGCTTAAGTTGGACCTGGTTAGTCTGCTGACTTCTACCTGTTCCTTTTCTGCCTCATCCCCTGATACCACATCATCATCCTCATCATCAGCATCATCTGCTTCCTGAAGAGGATGGTCCTGGGCATCAAAGGGACCCTGTAAGGAGGGCATGTTGCCATCTGAATTAGAAGGGTCTGGGTTACCAGCCCTCCTTGCATCATGAGTCTCTAAGAGACCAATCAGAAAGGCAGTTGTGGGGTTAGACCCCTGCTTAATCTTCCTAGAGGTACACACTTGTCGTAACTCATGGAAGCTAAGCGCAGTATATCTTGAAGGGATGACCTGTGGAGGGTCAACTGACACAAGGGGAACCTCAGTGTTTCCTCCTTTGTCCGACATACTGTTTCTAGTGTGGTGTAAGTGATGCACCTACCTACACTATGTGTTTACCTACTGATCCCTTGCTAAGAGTTGCAGCCAAGGTGTGCTAAGCCTTGAGGAGCTACAACAGCTGGTTCAGTAGAACTCAGAGTATTCTAAGCTTTAGTTATGTGTACCTAACAGTACTTATGTGATCTTTCAACAAGATATTCTTAGGATACGTGTGGTAAAACAACAGCAAGCTCAAATCCCAACCGCTGCTCACCAATGTGAGAAGGTGGCCTGATATGCAGTGCTCACTATTCTAGTGAACACTATGTATCAGTCCAGCAACCCTTATTGATGATTGGTTGTAAGTCAACCTTATAGACCAGCTATCCTAGTAGCGTGGATACGAGCAGTCTAAGGCTAAAGACTCGAGAGGGCGTGTTAAGCCAGCTGTTTACCACACATATACCCCTTGAATACCAAGTGAAAGGACACCACACAAGTGTTATGAAAATAAACAGATATTTATTAAGAATCACAACAGCCCTGTACTCTTTATGAGGACAGGGTACTAAGCACAAACCAAAACTCTTACAAAAATACTTAAGTTAGCACAGTATACACAAATGCCCGAGGGGCACGGAAAACCATATACTCTGAAAGTGGAATGCGAAATTACTAGCAGGTAAGTACAGTACTAATAGGCTTTGGAATCGCTAGGACTTGACTATAGAATCGTTAGATTACTTCTAGGAGACCCAGGGGACTCGGGTGCCGTGTGTGCACTCTCACGCGAGATGCGGGACAAAGTCTATGGTAGCTAGAAATTAGAAAGTTAGTGTTCTCGGGCGAACCCGACCTGGTAGGGAGAAAACGAAAGTAGATTCTGACCCTTGGATAGTGAGGCTATGCTGGGGCACCGAAATGCCGAAGTTACCTAGCCCAGGGGCTGCAGCTGCATAGGTCTGAAAAGACGTCGGGAATCCTCGTAGACGGACCAGGAGCCGGAAGAAAAGATGCTGGCCGGTGACCAGTGAAGAAAGTTCAGTTGGATCCAAGCCTGGATCTCGAAGATAGATGACACCTGAAAGCAGAGGGGACCAAGTTCGAGACTACTAGCCAGTAGTCAGTGGGCACCAGGAGGGCACCGGATGGTAGCCACCTCGACAAGGTGAGTGGGTGACGCTTGACTCGAAGATCTCACGGACCAGGAGGCGTTGTCGGCGACCAGGATGGAGGATCGAGCTGTCCCACGAAGATAGAAGCTGTCGGCGTCGCTGGACCCAGGATTGGGCAACAAAGCCTTGGCAAATTCAAGCCCACGCGGTGGACCTAAAATGGCGTCTGGAGTGGACCAGGAGGGTCCGGGGTGCCTCTCTTGAAGAAGGAAGCAAAGGCCAGCCTGGAGCAACCAGACCAGCAGTCGTGAAGTCGTTGGGCGTCGTTCAGAGGGCCACAAGCCAGCCGGCTAGTAGCCAAACAACGCGGTGCACAGCAAACAGCAGAAGGGCCCCACGCAGATCGTGGAGATGCAGGGGGGCTGATCTTGGGTGCTGGAGCTGCGCAGGGTCGGGGCTTCTCGGACCCCAAAGCACTCACCAGTGGAGGACACGGTGGGCTTGCAGTAAAGATGTCGTGCAGTCTTGGCGATCGTCGGTCCCTCGAGGTCTCGTCGCACTCACGGTTCTCAGCTTGGCTGTAGAGGTGAGTAGAGGTCAGAGGTGCCAGGGAAGCCGGGTCTCGTCGAGCTGGGTCGTCGGATTCGTGATGAAGGACTTGCAGCAGACCGCAGTGTTCTTTAGGATGGTGCCCGCTTGATGCAGGGTGACTACTCCTTAGCCACAAGGGAGAATCTTGAAGAAGAAATCGTGAAGTCCTTTCGAAGAAAGTGGTATCTTGATTCCAAAGATGATCTAATTTTAACAGGGGGCCCGCTCCCATCTTTATACTAAAAAAGGGGGCTGACCCGGTGACTAGGTCCTGCCTATGGGTGGGACTAGGTGGGGGGTGGTTACACCCCTCAGCCATGCCGGACTTCCCCAGGCCAGGGGCTGGTGTGCCCCTGGAACTGGTTCAGACCGGCCTATGCGTAGTGAGCACCGGGGTGCCACTCAGCAGTCACCTTCCTGTAAAGCCCTGCCTACCCAGGATACACAAAACCCTGTCTGGGACGGTGCTAGCACCGCCCCTGACAGGAAACCCTTTGTCCAGGCTCCCCTCGCTGGAAGGACTCCCAGCTGTAGGGGGTCAGACTTGTGTCTGTGGTGGCAGCATCCATTTTGTGGAGCTGAGGCTTCAGTTAACTTTAACCGGGGTTCACAGTTACATACATGTCGTGTCCCTCTAGAAGGGTGGAATGCTAACCCCGTCGCCAGAATTGGCGAGGGGTTAGTATTCCAATTCGTATGACACCTTACTCGACATGTTTTGATAAAGCAATACCAAAGATAGCATTTAACCGCGAGGATTATAATGCACTTAAGAGTATATGGTATGCGATATCATGGAGCAGCTATTAGGACGTGATTCCGCAAGCTGCAGACAGGCTCAGCTCATGCCAGAGCACCATCTCACACGATTCCAAGCACTCTGCCTTCAGGATTGTCAAGGCCTGCCATAGGAGTGACTGATAGGAATCTGTGTGTCCATTTTAGGGTTAGGTATAGGTATACTACACCTACAGCAAAGGGTGATTACACGACTTTGCCCCAGCTGTCATGCAGCCAGTTGTGTCAAATTTAGGAGGCCAGCCAGGGGTGGCACAATACGTGCTGCAGCCCCTGGTAGCCCTGGGTACACCTATGCCCTGAGTTACAGAGTCTGATAAGGTGGCCCAGTACCAATTGGTAGATGCACCTAGGGTACATGAGGTAATTTAGAAAGAGAACAGCCAGGCTGTGGGTCTGATTGGCAGGCCCACAGCCAGAGAAAGTCGTAAACCAGTGAAACAAAAGCAAAAAATCTGGGTGATCATAGGATTGCAGACCCTACTCTCCTACAGGACAGACTAACACAGTTTATTCATATCATCCTTCAGTAAATACAAATGTCCTCGAGAAAACCATAGGTTGCAAAAGACATAAAACTGGGAGAAAAGATCTGGTTGCTAATTTTTTTCTATTGCCTAAAGAGGCAACTAAAAAGGATTGGCCAAAGTGGACTAAGGTACATAGGCGGCGAAAATGCTTTAGGAACAGACACATGCAAAAGCAACAATTGATGGACAGAATACAGAGCAATGTCATACATTCACCTCAGATCTGGGCCTAAATCCATCGTTTTTTGCTCACCATGCCATTCCAGTTTGGACCCAGCCATATGAAAATCAGTCTTGACCCTGCACCCAATGGGAATAGTCCAGCCCGAGCTGCCAGGCCAGGTCCTCCCTAAACTGGAAACAAGCATCCTAGGACTGATTTCGGGCTTTCAGCCCTCATCAGCCAGGATAGCTTGACTCCAGTGCCTTGGAGACCACCGGACCCACGTCTGGGCATACCCGTCCCAATCGGGGTGACAAATGCAAAAATAATAATTGATGGACAGAATGCAGACCAATGTCATACATTCACCCCAGTACAGGGATCTGGGCCTGAATCCATTGCAAATCAGTCTTGATCCTGTGCCCAATGGGAACAGGCCAGCCCGAACTGCCAGGCCAGGTCCTCCCTGGACTGGAAACAAGCATTTTAGGACCGGTCTCAGACTTTCAGCCCTTATCAGCCAGGATAGCTTGACTCCAGTGGCATGGAGAGCACGGGACTCACGTATGGGCATACCAGTCCCACTCGGGATGACAAATGTAAAAGCAACAATTGATGGACAGAATGCAGAACAATGTCATACAGTCACCGCATTACAGAGATCTAGGCCTAAATCCATTGTTTTATTGCTCACCACCCCATTCCAGTTTGAGCCCAGCCGTATGCAAATCAGTCTTGACCCTGCGCCCAATGGGAACAGTCCAGCCTGAAATGCCGGTCCAGGTCCTCCCTGGACTGGCAGCAAGCATCCTAGGACCGGTTTCGGGCTTTCAGCCCTCATCAGCGAGGATAGGTTGACTCCAGTGGCATGGAGAGCACGGGACCCACGTCTGGGCATACCATTCCCACTCGGGGTGACAAATGCAAAAGCAACAATTGATGGACAGAATGCAGAACAATGTCATACATTTACCCCAGTACAGAGATCTGGGCCTAAATATATTGTTTTTTGCTCACCATGCCATTCCAGTTTGGACCTAGTCATATGCAAATCACTCTTGACCCTGTGCCCAATGGGAACAGTCCAGCCCGAACTGCCAGGCTAGGTCCTTCCTGCACTGGAAACAAGCATCCTAGGACCAGTTTCGGGCTTTCAGCCCTCATCAGCCAGGCTAGTTTGACTCCAGTGGCTTGGAGAGCACGAGACTCAATTATGGGCATACCCGTCCCACTCGGGATGACAAATGCAAAAACAACAATTGATGGACAGAATGCAGACCAATGTCATACATTCCCCCAGTATAGAGATCTGGGCCTAAATCCATTGTTTTTTTGCTCACCATGCAATTCCAGTTTGGACCCAGCCATTTGCAAATAGTCTAGTCTAGTCTGGATATTTGTATTGCGCAGACATATCACATCCCGTGAGGGAGTCTCATGGCGCATGCGGACAATCCCAGAAAAATAGAGTGGTGAATGATCCTGAAAAGAGAAGGCCTAGCTAAAAAGCCATGTTTTCAACAACTTTCGAAAACTCATGTGTTCGATAGTTGCACGGATGTTTAGAGGAAGTTTGTTTCATAGGAGTGGTGCCATGTAGGAAAACGCACGTCCACCATTTCTAGCTGTTTGAACTCTAGATGGCGTGAGTTGGAACTTAGAGCTAGATCTCAGTTCTCGGCCAGGCTGGTACCATGTCAATTTTCGGTTCCAGTATTTTGGTCCTGTGCCGTGCATATGTTTATGAACCAGACACATGGTTTTAAAAATGGCTCTTTTTTTTAAAGGGAGCCAGTGTAGGCTTTTTAGGCATGGCAGGGAGGGGGATCCTTTTAGTAGTCCCAGAATCAAACGAGCAGCAGTGTTTTGAACAACTTGTAATTTCTTGATATGGCACTCATTTATGGCAAGCAGAAGGGAGTTACCATAATCTAACCTATTTATTATGAGGCCCTGAACTAGAACTCTGCATGCTTCTTTTGGTATCCATTTGAAAGCTCTGCGTAAGCTTCGCATGATACCAAAACAGGTCCCAACAGTGTGGTTTACATGGTCCTTCATGGATAATTTATTATCCATGTGGATTCCAAGGTTGCGGACGGATTCTTTTGGGACAGGGCATTCCCCCATTTCCGAGGGCCACCAGTCCTGGATCCAGTGTGCACTGGCTTGGCCAAATGTCATTATTTCAGATTTTGCACCATTCAGTTGTAGGTGATTCAGACTCATCCAGTTTTTTACCTCTATTAATAAATCAGTCTTGACCTTGCGCCCAATGGGAACAGTCCAGCCCGAACTGCCCGGCCAGGTCCTCCCTGGTTTGGCAGTTCGGTCTGGACTATTCCCATGAGGCACAGGGTCAAGACTGATTTGCATATGGCTGGGTTCCAACTGGGATGGCAAAGTGGTCAAAAGAACAATGGATTTAACCTAGATCTCTTGACTGGGGGACAATGTTTGAATCATTCAGCATTCCATCCATCATTTGTTACAGTTACACTTTGGAACAGACACCGCAGTACTTAGGTGGAGCTTCCAGATTGTTCTCTGTTCGTGCTTTGTTCAGCATACTCCAGTCCCTCTGCAGCAAGAGAGAATGCCACACTAGTCTGACATCAGAAAGCTGGTGCACATGAGTTCTGGAAGTACAGGAGTGCATTCTTACTCCTTCCTGTGAGGAGGCTTCTGGGGTAACATCTGCATCATCATACATTAATCCGGTCGTCCTTTTAAGAGCTTCTTTACTTATTACATACTATGGGGCATATTACCAACAACTAGCGATAATTATCGCTATGTTGGTTTAGCGGCGATATTTTTATCGCCGAGCTGCGGCGATTTTTACCGCTTAGGAACCTTGCTATTATCAAGGTTTATCTCCTAAGCGATAAAAATCGGCCGAAATGCATAAATATCGCTGAAAAGTCAGCGATATTCATGCATTACCGAGCTAATGCTCTTAGCCATGTTATCCACCTACCATTGGATAACATGGCTAAGAACTGCTATGGGGCAGGTGTTAGCTTTTGGAGATATTCGCGCTTAGCGCGAATATCTCCAAAAGTTGGTAATAGGAGATAGCGATGTTAGCGACTATTTCCAGTCGCTAACATCTTGGCACGCCCACTTTGCATGTCATTAGTGATAAATATCACTGACATGCAAAGCGGGGCCCAAGATGGTCGCTATCTCCTACTAGCTGTCGCTAACTGGTGTTAGCGACAGCTAGGTAATAGGGAGATAATTTTATCTCCGCTTTCTTGGCTTTTAAAGCCAAAAAAGCGGAGACAAACCCCCTTGATAATATGCCCCTATGTTCGTTAGTCGGGAAGATCGCCCCCATCTTTTTAATGCGAAAAGTCTGTCCATCGGATGCAGTCAACAAAGGCAGCTGGACAGTGGTGGACTGAATGTCTTGACCTTATCATTTCCAGCAAAAATCGTTTTACTTAATAGTGGCGAAATCAGATGTTTGTTTGTTCGGCGAATAATGCTAAATCTAAATTCCGGAAGTCTCCAATAAAGCTGCCTTAAATGATTTACTTAACTTAGAGGGGGCACCAAACAACACATTTGCTATAGTAGGGCGCTTAAAAAGAGGCGTCAATGGCAACGAGGGAGTTTTCTGTGAGGTACACAAAGAAGGAATCTTTAATGGCAACCAGTGAAAACATGAAAACAGCTTACAACAAATCACCCAGTTGCTTATAATTCTCCCCTATAAATAGATGAAACGTTCCAAACAGAATGACTAACTTCAGACGCATAAATTGTGTTTCTGTCTTATCTTTGGTTTCCAAGGAAACATCTCAATATTTTCTTGACACTTCACAAAAAGCCTGCTGTATTTCCTTTCAGCCTCTCATGTGTGAATTCGGCATCATCTTAAAATGTCACTTTTGCATTCGCTAATTACGCTCCTTTGATTTTCTACGTGATTCAAATGGACATTAAAAGAAAATAATTTGCATATGACGGAGATTAAAAGCTTTTTCAGGGTCAAATTACACATGATTAGCGAAGAGTCAGGAGACGTTCAGCCTTTAAATAAGGTGGGAGAGTCGCAAGGGACAGCATGAAAAACAAAAATGGATACACTGAAAGCATACACACCTTGAATCGTGTACATTTGCAGATGCAGTTAGATAATTATGTGTAAATGTAATCATCTACATTGTGAGGAATTTTGCTCCACAGCTGCAAAATAATGAATATATTGACTCATCATTTCACAGGAAAATGCAAGTTATCTGAGTGATTCATATTTTCAGTAACGAATTTTGTCATATCAGTGTTTCAATGGATGACTGCAAAGACCTCGAATGTGCACTGGCATATGAAGAGCTTCTCTACAGGAGTGCAGTCAGGGCGGCAGCCACAGATGGGTGCAAATCATGTACAAAGTCCTGGTGCTCTTCGGGGCAGCGGGTGGCATAGAAAACGTGGAAGGGTAGATTGGGGGAATATAATGGCAAGCGGTACATCTGTGAGCACATTAGGCCAGTAATTCTGGTGAAAGCTTCGTAGAACGTAAAGACTAATTTACAGAGTGGATGAGGTTTCGCTCCAAGATATTTTGCCGAAGGTTTGTAAGAATACTATGCCTGCAAAACTGGTCACAACTTTGGATAATGTAAGCACTACTGGACAGAAGGATTCGGCGGCTGTGCCCCAAAAATGTATTTAGAAATGTATCTACAAATGACGCATTTGTGAACACATCAGGTAAGAAATACTAGTCAAAAATTTGGTATATAAAAATACTACTTTTCAGGAAACAAACAAGCAATTGCCTGCAGCCCACTGCTCCTCTTTGGGGAAAAAATACATATATATGGATATATATATAGAGAGAGACAGAGAGAGAGAGAGAAAGAGAAAGAGAGAGAGTTTCCTACCTCCCAATTACTTGTTTCCCCTCTCACTTAAGTATTACACATATATACATCTGTAGTGCAGCTCTGTGCGAACATTATACATTTTAAGAAAGGATTTACAAACATAAATTTTTTACATACATATGTACCAGCCTCCCTAAAGAGGGAGCGGTATGGGGGAGGAAAAGGGGATCCTTATCCATCTGCCTGCCTAAAGATGGAATTACGCAATAGTTAGGCAGAGGGTGGGGAGTCCAGATTGGTTACATTTCATATATTCAACTTTTTCTCTAACTGGGAGGCTCTCTCAGATTAGGCTGTAGTTCAAAGTTGTTTCACTGAAGGCCACTTGTGACCGAAAGATTAAAATATTGTAGGTAGCTTGTCTCTCCCAGTCTTTCTCAGTGACCTAGTCTATAGTTTGTGTCTCTTTTCATACATACAAATCTCAAGGTCACCGTCTTTCCTGGGGCTTTCTAGGGTTCACTTGGAGACTTTACAGACGTTTGTTATAATGTTTTTGGGGGCTGGAAAAAAACCTGGATTTTCTGGTCCTTTAGAGTCAGCAAGGTCCTGCAGAGTTGGTATCTTCCCGAGATGAAGCACATAGGGAGACCAAATTCTGCAGCTCACTCTTGGGCTTAGATGATGCCTAATTTCTAAAGCATCAGTTAAGTGAGTCCAGACAACAGACTTGGGTGCTGTGTCCTGGGTTGCCACCTTCTAATCACCTGGGTCAGCTAATTTTAACTGGATATTTCTGAGGAAGTCATATTGTGACGTTTTGGTTCAAAGGATGTACCCTTTACGGTTATATGTTTCTGAGGTGGACCACACAATGGACCACACAAAGGTTGGCCTGCAAAGAACCCTAACCGCACTAAATCATTTCAACAGAATCAATAACCTGACAGTAAACCAAGGAAAGACCAAGGTTGTCATCTTCGGGACCTACCACCAGAAAAAGAAAGCGCAATGGCAAATGGGCAACTTGCATATTAATACAGCAGAGTCATACAACTACCTGGGGGTCTGGCTGACGGAACAGGCAAACGCGTAGGCTCACTTGAAACACCAGAATACTAAGGCCAACATGGTGATACATCCACTCAAGCAATTAAACCACCACTTGATCAGCCCGACTGCCGGCCCAATACTGAAAGTTCTAAAAGCGAAACTTCTAATAGCAAATAGTTATGGGCACCTTGCTTTCCTCGGGTCACAGCACGCTAGCTTTAATTCAATACAATCTAAAGCAAATTCCGAGGTCAGCAAGGAATGCAAGGCTAAGGCTGGAATTAGGCTTGGCAAGGCCCGATTTGATGTGCCAGGGAGACTTTATAAAACTTTATCTCAGGATTTTAAGGGACCCAGCGAATTCAATAAAACACCAACTGAGATCCATCTTTGAAGAGCCACGCACACTCTGGGACATCGCCCTGCACAAAGCAATCAAAGCATTGAACATAGTGGAGGAGAGCATATTGAGGCCGAAATTCCAATGATCACCTGGAAAAGAGCTATAAATAAAAAAGTGGGCGAAATTTCATTCGATCTCGATTGCAAATCCCTCCGCTCAAGTCCACACCTAGACCCGCTGAATAGCTCCTACATGGTAAACAAAGTTCAGGCTTACCTAAGTGACGCTCTCGCTCCATCAACCCGAAGTAAAATACTGTCCATGAGATTAATCTCTCTAGGAATTGCGGATTTCAATCCGGCATGGGCCCAAAGGGGAGATGCCACAAATTTCAGACTTTGCCCATATAAGAAGGAAACGTAGATACACCTCTTATGCTGCTGCCCAAATCTCAAAGACGATCGAAGAAGACTACTGCGCCCAATCTGTGATATCTATGGAATAAAATCCTGTAGCGAAGCGTCAGCAATGTGCTTTTCCAAGGCTAGCACAATGACTCTAGCAAGACTGGGGAATTTGATCGACAGCATCAGGCTTGTCTTAAAAAAGGCAAATGAACGAAACAAAACTCTGGAGCAATGTATTATAAACCCAAGGAACGATGGCGAGGTGGCCTCGTAAGTGCATTGATGCTTCTCCATACTTCTAGCATCCACCCCAGGAAAGAGCCATACAGAAATACGTACCCATGGTCAATGGACATCTGCCACAGTTGCACTATGTCATCCATCACCATAGAACAATGTGGGCTGTGGGATTGCCATAAATCCCTACCTCCGCATCCACAAACCCTGGGGAAGGCTGATTGTGGTGGAACTGGGGAGGGGCGGCAAACTTCTTTTATAAGAAAATTATTTTTTTTAAATGTTTTTTTACTCACGGTTTTAGCTGTAACATGATGACTGTTTTTACTGTAATGATTTTAATTAATTTTACAGTTAACAATAAATACATGTTTCTGAGGTCACAGCTGCATCAGGACATTCTGAACTGTTTATCTTTTCCACCATTACTGTAATGTTGGTTACAATGTTTTGTTTTGTCCTATTAATAAATGAAGCTCATACTTTTTACACAAGACTACAATCGTTTTAATAAATGTTTGAAATCACAATTTGTATCTCTCTTGGGCATTCCTGACTAACAACGAAAGGGTAGATCTGTTTCCGTGATTGCCCTGGGGAAGTAGAGAGGTCATGCTCTGAGGTTGCAGAGGACATCTTGTACCCTTGCAAGATTAGGGGTTCAGATGGGTCACTGTAAGCTAGCTAGGAATTGGGACAACATATTCTGATATATGTGGACTCAGTTCCCATATTCTGATGGTTATGTTGTTCGGATACAGAGTCCTACTTAATTCGTAGGAATGGTATGACATGGCGCCACCGATTTCTAGGTCAGATACTTACTTATTGGATCCCCTGAGTAGTTCTTGCGAGTCCCCAAGGACCCTATGTACCTCATATGGAAACATCTGTGGTGTTGGGGATTAACCTCCCCAGGTAAATAGGAAAGCCCTATTTCTGCCTGAAGGTTGTTGATGCCTGAACCCTTTAAAAAGGATCACAATTGACTAAGTAAAATATCTATCTATTGTTTCCACGACTCTAAAGATCAGTTTTATTCTTGGGGAAACAACGTTGTCATGTTTATGCGGTTGTCAGAAACGAATCCCTTCTTGTGAATTCGAGAACGTTTCTAGTGACCTCTGAGCTAGCTGGCACTCACAATTAAGTCTAATATATTCGATAGAGACCTAGTCGACCTAAGTCCTACGTCAAATCTATAGGATATATTATTCCAATGCGCAGAGCCTATTGGGAATATAGGAACTACACTAAACCACTATAGTGTTTTCTCTTCTTTGAATTCCATTCATAAAATATGGCACAAGCATCAATTGTTCCTATTAATTGCAGACAAGCTGTAACAACAATTTTACAACAACAAGGACTACCTCTTGCAGGGGGGGAGGTTACGTTTGTGGTTGAGGCCCACAAAGCATGTGAAACAAAGGTATTCTATTCATGGGTCACTCTTCCTGTAGCAGATGCCAATACACAAATATTTCAAACAGGCACTACAGCAGCAATACCAGTCCAATATAGGGCTTACAAAGAGTTCGAAATAACAATAATATTGAAGGAACATCAGAATTGATTCTAATGGGTGCCCTACCACATCCACTAAACAATGTAAGACTGGGTCCCCTCAGCAAAGAGGGAGCACCTGACCAGTCCTAGGCTGCTATACACCACACCCAATTTTAGCACGATTGAATGTTGCAGACCTCCGTGCTCTTTTCACAAGTCTAGTTAGACTGTGCAGACAATTAACATAGTTCATTATGGGAACAATACCAGCAACCCAATGGAGGGCTGTTCAATCTGTTTAGCCACATTTAGCCACACCTGCCATAAGCCCAGTAACTATCAACACAATTATGGGTAAAGTTCTTCCCAGACGGGAGGAAGTTTCATTCTGGACTCCACAAAAACAAGCCAAAAACAAGCCAGCTTGGAGCAGTGTTTCCCTACACAGGGCCCCAAGACAAACAAAGAATTCTCACAATGTGCCTACCAATACCCCAGTGGATGAATTTGCTACCTGAGGCACTGGACACTGTCTTTGCTGCAATAAATACATTAACAGAGGTTACACCATCTATCTCTATTTTAATGAAAGTGCTAAAACAGTGCTAAAACAGAGGGAAATTCGATAGTGGAAAGGAAAAAACTTGACAGTCCTTAACACCTAGAGTATTAGTTTCAGGTTGTAGTTTGGCCTATCACTTGTATGGAGTCCAGAGAGTTTTAAATAATCTGCCTAGAAGATTGTTGGGCGGCTGGACCCCCTATGAGGTCCTATTCAGCGTCCAGATGTAAATTCCTGACAATCTTGGCACAGTGGTTGCAGATACGCCTTTTGACATCAATGAACATTTTTCTGTCTTATAGGCACTACTTCGGAGGTGAGCGCTCAAATGAGACTAAATGTTCTGCCACTGAAGAAGTGAAGGAGCAACCAGCAACTCCTGGATGGAATCCTAAAATTTTAGATCTAGTTTGAGAGAAGATTACCAACAAGGAGTTTGGCCCATCATACTAAGCAACCGTGTAGCTTTGCAGGCACCAGAACTGGGATTTTGCCACCACTTGTTGGTTGTAGAATCTCATCAAACCATACCATGTGGCCAGTCCTACACAGTAGAACCTCAGTCTTCATGAGAAGCAACCTGTCTCCTCTCACTACCTTACAGGTAATAACTCTACAAGCATTAAATACAGAAATTGCTACTCCCCAGCTGGGGACATTAGATTCAGAAGTTTTACTTACTATTTCCTGTTACTACTGCTAAGAGGGGAAGCACATCTTATGTGAATTCCCAGCCTTCATGCTATTCCTAACAATGACGTTATTTATCATCAAGCCCCTCTGGAAGTGTCTACTAGTTCTACTCTACCCTCAGAATCTGTCCTCCATCGCCATCTAGGATTAACCTAAAAACTGAAATATTGACATGTGGTGATTGGAAAAATTATGACACACACTGCGCCTGACCTGAAGATGTGGGACGGCATCCAAAAGTATCTAAGGAAGTTTGAAACCTTGGAGTTACCATGGACTCCAAGTTATTAATTAACTCTGAAACACATCTTACACAACCTTGGATTTTCACACAAGGTCCAGGCTACTATCTCTCTACCATGGATCATCTTTATCTACTATGAAAATAATACAACAGATTCAGAACTCTGCTGCCAGACTACTCCTACATTAAAGCCCATATCTCCCCTGCATTGAGGATCCTACATTGGTTGCTGGTTGCCAGAAGATCCACCTTCAAGCTGCTTTGTATCACTCACAGAGTAATACATGGAACAGGACCAATTTTCATCAGGAAAAAAATCAGCAAATACATTAAACAAAGGAAACTTTGCTCTAGTTTGGCACCTCGCCTCAAAATCCTACCATACAAGAAAAAACCATAGGTGGTACATCTTTCTCTGTTTAGGCAGCCACACTATGGATTTCATTACCCCAAGAATAAGATCAATGGATAATTATCTTATCTTTAGAAGACTACTCAAAAGATGGCTCTTTTCCACCATAGTCTAACACTAATGTACAGCATATCCCTGTGTATGTAAAGATGTATTATTTGATTACATGTATGCATTTGGATATGTGTATTTCTTTGTTCAGAAATGTATAATAACTTTGTTTTTTTATAAAATATACAGATATTGTTCAAGTCTGCATTAGATACAATACAGAAGGACATGTCTATCCTCCAGCATGGACAAAGTCAGCTGAGATCGATAATGCAACTTTGTTTGAAATTGCAGATTTTAAAGTCAAATTGAGTGGCATGGAAATATCTGAATGCAACTGATTTATTTTTGCCTTACAATTTAACACTCACACAAATAATAATGGCTAAAATAGATGCAACTTACACATGGTTAAATCTAGAGCATTTAGAAAAATTGACCTTCACAGTAGCTGAAACACAGTTAGCCATATGGCTGATACATGGATTTCATTACCAATTTCAATGTTTCATTTTACATCTTGTTTGAAACACTTTTAACTAGGCAGATATGCTGAGGGACAAATTTGTTAATGAAAATAGGCTTTTAGCCTTTGATTACAGATGTCCGAGGGGGGGAAACTGAAGTGTGTTTCAGCGGAAGTGAATGTAAAACTTAATTTGGTTAGTCATTAGTCTGCAAAGAGGAAACACTCCATGGCACGTGGAAAGTGCCCTTGGCGAATTTGGCATGTTATCTGAAGGGCATACCTGATGCCTTAATCCAGCCAGAATTCAGATTACTTTCAAATGGAAGTTATTTGATGCTCAACCACCAAGGCTGTTGTGAGATGAAACAGGGAGTACCATATGTGGTGATGGTTTCCAGGGACGTGTCGAGTTGTAATAATGTGTTGTTCCCACCTGCACACACAGTCAGGGAATGGCCTTCAATTGCTATTTTTAACCTTAACTTTGATAAGGTAAACTGACTGAAAGCCTTATTGTTTCAAAAGAATATTGCTCTTACATGTGCTAGAGAGACACTCGATCTCCAAGTTGCAAGGTCTTCCTAAAGAATATATTCACTCCTGCGGACAAATCAGCCACTATATTTTGGTGAATGTGTGCACCGCATATTTAATGCTTAAAATACCCAGGGAGTGCAGCACTATTTTAAAGCGATTAGGTCTAGCTTTGTTAGCACAGCCCAGATTGAATTCGGAGTGAGTCTATCCTTTATATACTCTTCAAATACCAGTGTATTTGGAGTCATGATGTTATTCCTGATTGTTAGAATGTTGGTCCTATTTTGTTTACTCCACAATGGATGTTCCACCTCGATGCCAAATGGTGATGGAACTATCCCACATTCTGCTGTGTTGTGTATGCACGATACAGTACTTTGGCAGGTCTTTACTTCATGAACTGATTTACAACCGGTCTTTGTCCCTAAGACCCAGTGCTCAATTTGAGGCTATGGTTTCCAGTGCTTGTCACAAGTACCTAATTGTCAACATCAGCACTTTGCCACATGGGGGCCCTATCTAATTTAGAGATGATGACAACAACAGTTGTTTAGTAATTAAATGTACAGTGAAAAACTACTAATCTCTGCTGCCTACGCCATTCTTATAGCTTTGGGGCCCTGGAATAGTCTGAATTGTCACACTTGTAGGACTGTGGTAGTTAGTAGTTGCAATGGTAAGGTCACTGGCAGCACTTGCTGGGGTAATGGGTGGTGCAAGCTGCACTGGCCTCCTGAAAAGGGCCCTGGGCCTTATTGTTCTACAACTTGAGCACTGTCTAGACCTATATGGATACATTGCATACAGCCCGTGTTCCACTGTCTATTGTGCACTTTTGAGATTGCACTCGATCTATGATGTGAAGAGCAACTGGTTCAATCTACGGGTACATCCGTTAATGTGTAATTTTCTGTGTTGTCCTATGAGGCTACCTTTCCTACACAGTGCTTGGTATAAGCCATTCCTGGATGCTTCAGCTTCTGGGTTTCTGGATTCTGACTCATCCACTGCAGGTACAGACTTAGAAGAATCGATCTACTACAGAAAGGGGCTGAGATCAGCCCCTTCAAGAAAAAAATCAAACTTTATTCCCATGATGCCCAAGGACGCTGTTGACACTTTTCACAATTGTGTAGTGGCAGATAACAAAAAACTATTTTTACAGATATAAATTAAAAATGCCAAAAAAAAGAAACATATACAACAACAAAAAGCAGGAATATGCTAACCTGATGAAAAAACTTGGAGATAACAACGAGAATATAATCAAAAAAATCTGATAAGGGTGGCAACCTAGTAATCTGGCCTAAGGAAGATTATCAAAAACAAAAGAGGAAGTATAGAGGCAGTGATAGAATCACCCTCCTAAAAAATCTTATGTAAACAAAGAGATTCTATCAACGTGTGATGATGATGTTTTTATTTTGATTTTGATTTTGATGTTTTACAGTGAAAAAAGTTCTCTCTTATACAATGGAAAGATGAGAGCATTTGTGTGCTTTTTAAAATACCCCTCACATGCTTCATCAGGAGGGTCTTCCCGTCCCTCTACGGGGGCGGGGCGTGCTACGACCTACGGACTACGCGGGAGCACTAGATATTCGTGACAAAGGCTATGTGATAGTGCAGAGGTGTCAGTGAAGTGTAGGGACCTAACTAGTGAGAGTGAAAAAAATTAAAAAATAAAAAATTCCCTGGCTAGTAGAAAAAATAATTTATTCACTTCTCTGGCTGGGAATATTAAGAAGGGGGTTTTGTGGTAGAGCAATTAGCTTACAACCTGGTCAACATGTTTCGTAGGCAGTCCCCTACTGCCTACTCATCAGGACCTTCTACTGGTCCCTACTAGGAGATGCTCGGTTTATAAAATGGTAAGCCTATTGTCCTACAAACTGACAGCAAAAATAGGCTGCTAGTTTGGACTACGGGGCATGAGCTGGCCCCATTGAAACATAGTGATATCTCAATTCTTTCGTCAAAAATATTGACCTATTGCGGTCTCTGTAAAAGAAAATGGAAAAAGAGACAAAGCACAATGAATATACTCGTATTGGATACTTATGCTCATAATTTGGTATCCACAATGACACTGATTGTAGGCAAGATCATATACATGAAGCACACACTACAGGCTTCATATTAAGCATGGGCGGAAAATCCGTTTCGCTCGCGGATTTTGCGGATTTTCGGTAAATTCGCAATCCGCGAGATTCGCGAATCTCCCGCAAAATCCGCGAGCAGCGGATTTTATGGCTTGCTCGCACTGTTCGCGTGAGTTCGCGGCTTCCCAGTACAACTTCGCGCCCCGCGAATAAGCGCTAAATTGCAGAAATACGATCTTAGCAAAACTGAAACTACTTACCAGGTTCAAAAGTTCAGGCTCATCATTAGTAGCCATTTCCTGTAGTGCTTCCTGAGGGGCCCCTCCAGAGTTCAGTTGCCAGTTGCAACTATTATGTGACCCTGCTCTGAACCTCAGAATAGTTACACATATGCCACAAAGGTCCTGAATTACAGCTAAGGGAGACAAGCAGGAGCCAGGCTGGAAGTTCAAATCCATTAATCAGCCCCTAATTCATTATTGTCAGTTGGGGCAGGGCAGGTGTTGTAACTAATTTTGCAACAATGAAAGCACTTAGCAAGTGCAAAAGATCACTAATCAGGAAGCACTAAGGAAGCAGGTGCCAGCTAAAAAAATATTCTGTGACACATTAATCAGCCCCAAATTAATTCAGGTCACTTGAGGCAGGGAAGGTGTGCTTTGCTTTGCCACAATAATGTACACTGACTGGACAACCAGAGGGTGCTGTGATGAAACAGAGGGTGGCATGGGTGGGCCAGAGGGTGGCATGAGTAGTCAGAGAGTGGCAGTGGTGACAGAGAGTGGCAGTGATGAAGAAGAGTGTCCCAAACAGGCTGGACACGTAGAAACAACAAGTTCGCAAAACTTGCGACCCGACAGGTAAGTTCGCGTTTGCGAAATTGTACAAAACCCTCGCGAACTGGCAGAAACCCGCGCGAACACAAAAAAAAAATCCGCAAATTTGCGAGAATTCGCGGATTTTGCGGATTGCGAGTTCGCAAATCCGCAAAATTCGCGAACGCGAGATTCGCAAAATTCGCCCATGCTTACTTCATATGTGAGGGGGTGGAATAGTGTCACTCCCCTGATTGATCAGTTCGTTAGCCTCATTATTGTGTGGGCTATGTCATCTCTGAATACACACACACTCGTCACTCAATGCAGACAAACAGCACTTCTAAAAAGGAAAGGTTCCTAGGAGACCGAATACACTCTCAATAAAAAACAATGCACATCTTAGCTTTGTGCGTAAAGTCCCCCGGGCAAAATAAAGATGTGAATACATACTCGTTGAACACAAGTTTCATGCCCCATGAGCCGGCAGACGAAGGGTTATCCGTTCGGTAGACTGTAAAAGAAAACCGCACCCTTTCATGAATCACGGAACCCTCCGTAAATAGTTTGTTGCCTCCAAGACCAAAATTGTTAGAGGCTCGTGGTCAGAGTCTATTACTTACATATACCGCTTGAGTTCAATGCCTCGTTCCTACCCCTGTGCCGCTCCGTGGATTACTGATGTCTTGCTCTTCGCGGCATTTAAAACAAACAGGTTGCATTGTCATCCAGTGCGTCTCGTGTGATTCAGACGCTAGACTGCTAACCCAAGATGGCCGCCTGCTGTGGCACAACGGGCGAAAGAGGAAGTGGGTTTCCGGGGAGTCCTTCTTCTGAATTAATAACCTGTAACTTAAATTTTTATTCCAAAAACCAAATGAAAGACTTCTTCTGAATTAATAACCTGTAAAATAATTTCTCATTCCAAAAACCAAATGAGAGGCTAAAGTTGTTTACCAAGTTTTGAAAAACGGGGATTTTTTTGTAAGTAAACGCGTTGTGTTTCAAAAATCTATGAATGCACATAATTCGTATTTGAAAAACAGGGTTTTTTTGTAAGTAAACGCTTTGTATTTCAAAAATCTATGAATGCACATAATTCGTATTTTGTGTATTGAAAAGAAGAGACATTTGTATACTCATGCCAGCTGATGACATTGCACCCCTGTATACCAGAAATAGTGGGTTGATTCGAAAAAACCCCGGGAGAATCTTAGCGTCAGAGAGTGAGATAATGCTGCACCGTGATTAAATATGAGGCAATGGTGGTGACACACGAGTCCTACATGTGACGGTATTTTTGTAAAGAGACCTAGAGATATCGCTTACACACCACTTTGGTTGTCTGTAAAATTGGTATTGTGAGGTTGCCCCTACATCGGAATTGGAGGGGGGCAAAGCGAAACATAGTTCAATTACAACGCTTATTTTTGCACATGTGTTTGGCACAGGGAGGACTTTCTGGGACAGGCATTAGGGAGTCACTAGGGACTTTTTCATCTGACTAGCTGGAGGGCGATTTCGACTCTGATCACAGTTGGCCCCAGGGTATTTCATCGTTCAGGCCATTTTTATTGGATTTGATTCGAAAAACCCACCGTTGTTCTTTTTCGAGAAGGTAATTCTCATTATCCACCTGTTCTATGACAGTCCAAGAGATGTCTTCAGGTTTGTGACCCTTCTCTATGAAGTGGTTGGTAAGTTTAGTGCAGGTTTTTTTGCACTTTATGGTACTTTTGTGCTCACCTATTCTGATCTTCACAGCCCTGCTTGTCATGCCGACATACTCAAGTTTGCACGGGCAGGTGGTTAGGTACACAACATTGAGACTGTTGCAGTTGCTGAAGCCTCTCTGTTCCCATTTCGTTCCATTGTTAAAAGTCAGTGTCTTGCTCTTTCTGGCTAGGCAACATACCTTGCACCCTCCACATGGATAGTGTCCTTGTACAAAGTTGGGATTTCTAGATTGGTTGATTCTTTCTGTTTTAGGTCTGGTATGCACCAGGATGTCTTTAACACTTTGCGCTTTTTTGTGAGAGAAGATAGGTTTCGGTATCTCTAAACCTCCGCTATTCAGAATTTTCCAGTTCTTTGTGATGATTTTGGTTACTTGATCTGAACTTGTATTATAAGTGGTAACACAGATGGGTCTCCGTTCTTCTTCCTTCGATGTCTTGTCCTCAAGGAGGCTTTCTCTGCAGCTGTTTCTAGCCCTCTTATAAGCTTGATCAATGATTTTGCTAGGGTACCTTCGAGTTTCCAATTTCTTTCTTAGGTCTTTTGACTGTTGTTTAAAATTGTCAATTTCTGTGCAGTTCCTCCGAAGGCGCAGGAACTGGCCATATGGTAGATTGTCCCGTAAGTGTTTCGGGTGGAAGCTCTGATACATGAGCAGACAGTTTTTTGAAGTGCTCTTGAAATGGATTTTCGTCGTCAAAAAGGGTGCAGTTTTCTTTCACAGTCTACCGAACGGATAACCCTTCGTCTGCCGGCTCATGGGGCATGAAACTTGTGTTCAACGAGTATGTATTAACATCTTTATTTTGCCCGGGTGACTTTACGCACAAAGCTAAGATGTGCATTGTTTTTTATCGAGAGTGTATTCGGTCTCCTAGGAATCTTTCCTTTTTAGAAGTGCTGTTTGTCTGCATTGAGTGACGAGTGTGTGTGTATTCACAGATGACATAGCCCACACAATAATGAGGCTAACGAACTGATCAATCAGGGGAGTGACACTATTCCACCCCTCACATATGAAGCCTGTAGTGTGTGCTTCATGTATATGATCTTGCCTACAATCAGTGGCATTGTGGATACCAAATTATGAGCATAAGTATCCAATACGAGTATATTCATTGTGCTTTGTCTCTTTTTCCATTTTCTTTTACAGAGACCGCAATAGGTGAATATTTTTGACGAAAGAATTGAGATATCACTATGTTTCAATGGGGCCAGCTCATGCCCTGTAGTCCAAACTAGCAGCCTATTTTTGCTGTCAGTTTGTAGGACAATAGGCTTACCATCTTATAAACCGAGCATCTCCTAGTAGGGACCAGTAGAAGGTCCTGATGAGTAGGCAGTAGGGGACTGCCTACGAAACATGTTGACCAGGTAGTAAGCTAATTGCTCTACCACAAAACCCCTTCTTAATATTCCCAGCCAGAGAAGTGAATAAATTATTTTTTCTACTAGCCAGGGAATTTTTAATTTTTTTATTTTTTTCACTCTCACTAGTTAGGTCCCTACACTTCACTGACACCTCTGCACTATCACATAGCCTTTGTCACGAATATCTAGTGCTCCCGCGTAGTCCGTAGGTCGTAGCACGCCCCGCCCCGTAGAGGGACGGGAAGACCCCCATGATGAAGCATGACACTACTGGATTTTTTTAGTGTGTGAGGGGTATTTTAAAAAGCACACAAATGCTCTCATCTTTCCATTGTATAAGAGAGAGCTTTTTTCACTGTAACACATCAAAATAAAAATAAAAATAAAAATATCATCATCACACGTTGATAGAATCTCTTTGTTTACCTAAGGAAGATTATATCAGAGAGGCCAAGAGACAATTGAACGACTGCGTGTTATGAGAAAACAAGTCATAAGGACTACATGAAGGCCACTGATATGTTGAAAAAACAGCTTATACAATGGCGCAGGGAAGGACTTATCTCTCAAGATGAATTCAGATCTATGAATAATGAAAGTCCTGTACTGCCAATATTATATTTGATACCCAAAGTTCATAAAGCTGTTTCTCCCATTCAAGGTAGACCTATTATTTCCGCCATACGCAGTGTGGCGGAACAGGTTGGTCAGTATATAGATTTTTTCCTGCAAGATTGGGTTAAAATGTTGCCTAGCTATGTGAAAGACACTGTGGATTTTTTATCCAAAACAAAGAACTTACCATGGTCTGATGAAATGTTACTAATATCATTAGATATAGAATCGCTTTACACTAGTATTGATCATAGAGTGGGTCTGAGAGCAGTGAAATATTTTTTAGAACAAAGACCCAGCGAATTCTATCAACACAATAAAGCCATCATCAGCCTAATTAATTGGTGTCTTAACAATAATTATTTCCTTTTTGGCAAAGATCTGTTTAGAAAGCTTAGAGGCGTGGCCATGGGAGCCTGTTTCTCCCCCAGTTACGCGTGCTTGAACGTGGGCTGGTGGGAGGAACAGGTATTGGAAAAAGAACACAGGGCTTATTTTGAGAATAACATAGTGTGCTTCCTTAGGTACATTGACTATATTTTTATTGCATGGAAAGGAAGTGAAGTGGAAGCATTAAAATGTATTGATGCTATTAATAATAACAATCTGAATCTCCACTTTACATCCCACATTGATAAAACCATGATAGAATTTCTGGACGTCAAGTTGTACATAAAAGATAATAGAGTTGAAAGCAGTCTATTTAGGAAGCCCACTGCTGGAAATGTTACACTCCTTGCAACCAGCTCCCATCCCAAGCATCTTATTGCCAGTATCCCCTATGGGGAACTACTACGCTTAAAAAAAATCTGCAGCGTAGATAGCGACTTTGAAATCTGCGCAAAAGAACTATTGAAAAGACTCAAGGTCTGTGGCTATACTGATAAGATGCTCAATAATGCCATGTCCAAAGCCAAAACAAGATCTATAGACAGCCTATTGCCTAATATATCAGGAGACAATGTTCAGCCTCTAGAACTCAGTGCTCCAAAAGCAGACACTCTAGATAACCAAGGTCCTAGTCTTATCACTGCCTATAGTGAAAATGAACGGAAGATCAGATCCATTTTGAATAAAAACTGGGCTATTGTACTTACTGATCCGGTTTTACGTACCAGCTTACCGTTGAGCCCTACTATTACATTTAGCAGAGCTAGGAATATGGGTTCTATTCTGGACCAACCGAGTCCTGAGATTAGAATCAATACTATCTGGTTAAAACCCACTCCACTCTTTCGCAAATGTTCTTCGTGCAGAACGAGTAAATTTGGGGTAAACAAAAGTGAATATCACATGCCTTTTAGTACCACTGCAAGTAAAATAGTGGGAAGTTTCAATTGTAAAACCGAATTTGCTGTGTATGTCCTCACGTGCTCCTGCGGCTTGAATTACATCGCAAGCACCAAGCTGCAGGTGCACTTGAGGATTTTACAGCATCTTCGAGCAATCCTGCACAGTGACCCCACTTATCCAGTGGCTCGTCACTTCAAGCAAGTCCATAATAACAATGTGAATTGTTTGCAGTACTTTGTGGTGGCCTCTGTACCTAAACAATGCAGAGGTGGAAACAGAGAACTACTACTAAGACAACTGGAGACTAGGCTCATTCTCGAATTCGATAGTAAATGTCCTAACGGTCTTAACAACTCTGAGGATATGTACACCTTTCTCTAGTTGTCAGTTTTGTTAGACTTGTTTTCGGGTTTTGGTAAATAAAATGAAATAAAATATAATAAGGGATCTGTTCAAAGCACTTTAATAGGCTTAGATGAGGGGAGAAACCCTTATAACCTGTGCACTGCGATAAAATTTGAAGAAAAAGTATTTCATTGGAGCACACCTTTCCATTGCCCTCTTCTGTAGATGAGATGTTGTATGTATTCAAAGGGAGTTTTAAATGTAATTCCTCGTCAGCATGATATATAATTTTAAAATGTTGTTATGCTGTTGTTTTGAACACACAAAACACCATTGCACTATGTTTTTACTATGAATTAATTGTTTTTTATACTATAGAATCCAATCAATATGAAATTTATTAGTATAGTGTTTTATCTGCTTGTATTTATTTATTCATATTGTTTCATAACAGAACATGTTATTTATTTCTCTAAATTTTAGATATCTTATCAGCACTGTTTTGCACATATTTTCTATTGCTGCTAAGCATAGTTTTGCACATCGGTTATAAAAAATGCTTGGTATTTTTTATTCCATGTTCACAATCTCCACGGATTTAACCGGGAATATATGGAGCCCTTGAATTTTTGTTTTTGCATTGGTTTAATTTACGCATGCATTCATGCTGAAATGGTACAAATGTTACACAAACTCAAGGGTATATGTTGTTATATAGTGTAACATAAGAATTCTACACTATAGTAAGCGGACGATATGCTATCACATAAAAACAGAAAAATAGATGAAATTGTGATAATTTTAGATCGTGGATATCAGTCTGCTTTTGAGTTCGATGAACATGTGACTATACCATGTGATTATGGGCGGAGATGTAGCAGCATTGAAAAATGGCGAATTCACACACAGTCTCTATGTGATCAAGGGCTGTTGCCAGCCCGAAACACGTCAAAATCTGCCGTAGCTGTTCTGGATGTGAAGGTTAAATAAACCACTTGCCTGAATCAAGTGGACTGTCTCTCCTTCTTCGCCGCTGCGGTGGAAGTGGTAGGAGTTGCAGTCGTTTGGATATCTATATCTATATCTATATCTATATATATATATATATATATATATATATATATATATAGATATAGATATATATATATATATATATATATATCCCAACAATGTATTCCAAAGAAACACGATAAAGCCGCCACTCCAGTCCCTTTTGTTTGTTTAGACACAGTTAATTTATTCTTAAATCCATTATCAGCGTTTCACAGCACAAACCAACGCGTTTCGGTAGCTCCCCACTACCTTGATCACGATTGCTGACCCTCTGTTCGCTGATTGTATTTTAAAACCGGGAGAACTCACCCACATGTGACACATGATCAATCTGGTTTCCATATCCCTGTTAGGAATTCTGGGATATGTAGTTCCATTTAATTTCATGCAACATTCCACTATGACTCTTTCGTTTTTAAACACTCATGATTGGTTTAAGGTTAATTCAACATTTCATTCACGAAACTAATACATTGCGTGCTAACAGTCATTTGCTGATGTGAAACTTCACTCATGCAAGGTTATTCCATATTCGCAATCGTGAATCAATTGAGTTAATTTACATAAGCATTTTATTCATGACATATTAATTTGAGTGCTAACAGTTATTTACTGTTTTGGTCCTTTACACAAGTGATTAGATAGTATTTTAGGGATGGTTCCTGATCATTTTGTTTGATGCAAAGGTTCTTTTTCTGCCCTCCAGTGGGCTTACATTGTCATTTGTCCCTTCCATTCTATGTGTCTTTTCCAAGATGGACCTAGTTATATGTAGGTATCTGGAAACAGTGTGTGGAGTTTTTTTGAGAAGTTCATGTTTCAATCCTTTATATATGTACATACAGTTCTTCCGACTGATTCAGTCCAAAAGGAGTCATTGTTCGAAAGTTCAATATATGACACGACTCTTTTTGGCACAGCAATTTTTCCCAATGGCCACCTCTTTCTGATAGAGACATGGTTTCCAGTCCGAGAAATTTCAATAATTTCCAATTACCGTTGTGATGTGTCTCCATATGTTTAGCCACTGCGTTTCCTCTGTCCTTATTCACAGTGGCCCGCACGTGTTCCAGTATGCGTTTTTTTAATTCACAAATCGTACTTCCTACATAGCGAAGTTGGCAGGGACATTCTATCATGTAGATGGTATATTGACTCTTGCAGGTTATTAGTTCCCTTATTTTCCAGATTTTTTTGTTTGCCATCGTTATTTCTTTAGTCGGTTTGGCGATTTCGCACACTTTACAGTTGTAGCATTTTGTGAATCCAGTGGTTTTTAACCATGTGGTTTTGTTCTTTCTGCTGATGAAATGGCTGTGTATTAATTGATCCTTTAAGTTTTTAGCTCTCCTGTATGTTACCACAGGATGATTACCCATTTTCTGACCAATTATCGGATCAAGTTGTAGAATTCTCCAATTCTTTCTCAAGATTTGTGTTATTTGTCTTGATTCCTGACTGTAGTCCAGGATTAGTCTGATCGGTTCTTCAGAAGTTTTCACTTCGGGTTTAGGTTTCAGGCATTCTGATCTCTGTTTTTGGTTAGCCCTCTCCCAACATTTGCCTATCAATTTTTTTCCATATTTTCTTTTTTGAAAACGCTTGATAGTGCCTGCACTGTGCTTCTCCCATTCAGTTTCCTCACTACAGATGCGTTCTATCCGGAGGAACTCTTCGTATGGTATACTTGAGATTAGGGCAGGTTGATGGAAGCTTGTGGCTTGAAGAGTGGCATTGGTTGCCGTGGCTTTCCGGTGTAGAGTTGTTTCTACACGGTTATTCCTCACGTAGACCTCAGTGTCCAAAAATGTTATTCGCTCTTTCCTTTTCACAAAAGTAAATCTGAGCCCTGGAGTACTGTTGTTTAGAATCTCAAAATATTGACCTATTTTTGTTTCACTCCCATTCCACACAATGAATAGATCGTCAATAAATCTCTTCCATGTTACAATGTGTTGGGAGAATTTTGAGTTTTGTCTGCACCATGCCACCTCCTCCTCCCACCAGCCCATAGCTATGCAAGCATAGCTCGGGCTGAAAGAAAAGCCCATAGCAGCTCCGTTCCGTTGGTGATGAAGTTGATCCCCAAATAAAAAGATATTATTGGTCAACACTAAAGAAATCATTTCTAATAACATCTCATTATGTTCTTTATAATGTATGTTTCGTTTTAAGTAGTGTTGAGAGGCCTGCAAACCTAACTCATTGTCAATATTGGTGTATAGGGCGATGACATCCATTGATATCAGGAGATAATGATTCTGCCACTCCAAGTTGGTTAACATGCACAAAAAGTCTGTGGTATCTTTAATGTATGATCTTAATTTTTCAACATATGGTTTCAGAAAGTGATCGATAAAGTTTGCCATCGGTTCCATTAATGAGCCCTTCGCTGACACACTAGGTCTCCCTGGTGGTCTAGTGGGATCTTTATGTATTTTCGGCAGAAAATACATGGTTGCTGTGCGTGGGAAATCTACAGTTAGATATTTCTTTTCATCAAAGTCAATTACATTTTTCCTTTCCCAATTAGTTAATTTTTGATCAATGTCTCTTTTGATTGTATCAAGTGGATTTTTTGGTAGTTGTTCATAATATAGGGGGTTTGTTAGTGACTCATTGCTTCTGTAGTGTATAGTTCTTCATCCCATAACACCACATTGCCCCCTTTGTCCGCCATTTTGATTTCCATCCCTTGGTCATTGATTAACATGGATAAGGCCTCTCGTTCTTGTTGGGATAGATTGTCTTTACAGTTAGTTTTCGTAATGTTGTACAATTCATGTATTACCGCCTCCTGGAAGATGTCAATTTGTTTGCCTGGTATTAATTGTGGATAGAATTTCGATTTTGCCTTTAATTTGCTTGTTCCTGCCCCTAACTGGGGTATCACAGTTTCTAGATGTATTTCCTGTTCCTCCTCCACATCCAGGTTTAAGAGTGCAAGGTAACCATCTGCATCTTTCACACTCAATTTCGAAGTTGGATGCAAGGGAGTTCTATTTATTTTAGGTTTATTCTTTTTCTCCATGAAGTGTTTCGCCAACTTTATTTTTCGTATGTACAAATAGAAGTCAATTCTAGTTTGTGACATGTCCATTTGTTGCGTCAGACGAAAATTAATGTCTCTTTTTAATAGGGATGTTTCTGCTGGTGATATGTCTCTTTGTGATAAATTGACTACTTGTAATTCTTCATTCATTTCCCACGCCTCTGTTTCATACCTCTCGTTTCTGTACCAATCTTTTCGTTTGATGTGTTTTCTTCTCCAGCCTCTTCTTGTTGTCGTTGTTGGTTTCTTGGTCTTTGTTGCCATGATCTCGCTCTTCCTCTTCCCCGTTGTTGCTTTTGCGCACCCTGATCCTGTTCCCACTGACGTTGTTGTCCCCTAAAAAAAACCTTTGGGCATCATCCTTTATCAGATCTTCTTCAGTTGGTTCATTGGATGTGAGAGAAGATAAGCTAGTGGAAGAGGCTGTTATCATTCCCACATGTTTTTTGAAAGGATCGAATTTGCGCACAAAAGTGAAGATTCTTCCCTCGGAGTAGTCATTAGCATCCCTTACAAATTTATTGTGTTTTCTTAGTCTCACAGTTTCTTCATGTCTGTCAATTTGTTTCTCTAAATCCTCCTTGAATTTCGTCATTTCTTGATTTTATTTTAATGCGTCAAGTTCTTTTTCTACCTCTTTTAGCTGTTCCTTTATTTTTTCCAAGGCAATTTCAATGTGTTTGACTAATATTTTTATCAAACCTAGCGATTAATTTAATATGAATTCACCCCATTCCTGTTATAGATCATTTGTGACATCTTGTTGACTAGGCATTAACATGATTCTTAGCCCTCTAGGGACTCTTTCCGCTTCCAAATACTTCTGTAAGACAATCAGTTCCCAAGATTTGTTTATTTCCATTTTGTGGAACTTTTCCCAGAGTCTTATTTTACTTTTTGTGCCGTTTTTGATGGTCTCATTTTGTTTGTTTGGAACTTTCTCCATGTTTCCTTTTTCAAACATATGTGACACATGTTCTTTTCTTTTTGCTTCTCGTTTCTCCATATCTTAAGCTGTGTTTTTTCCGCTGTCTGGATGTATTTTTACTTTCTTGTGCTGTCTAAAACATGACTGTTGGCTTTAATCCGATGTCAAAGAAATGTCACTGAAATCGCTTATTTCTTGAATTGTTTGTTTTGCAAGGTTTTATTCTTTTTCCTGCCTTGCCCTCCAGTTTTAGCGTTATGACATTCTTGTGCGGAGATGAGCCACTACATGACCAACCGGCTTTCTAATCAGCCATCTGTTTTCAGTCAGTCCCAAGGATTAATTGCAGAGACAAACGATGTTTCCAGAGAGAGAAAAATAGGGGGATCCCTTCTTACCTCGGACGTACTCTCCGGGCAGCGTGGGTCCCATTTAACTCCACTCCGGTTCTCCGCTCACTTTGGGTTCATTTTGTTGCATTCGGTGAGCACCACGGACGTTTTAAATAAACAACAAGTTGGTTCCTGATGCCTTCCGTCACTGGCGCTGCTTGTAGGTGCGTAGCTTTTGCGGTTGAACCACACCGCTTTTAATCCCAACAATGTATTCAAAAGAAACACGATAAAGCCGCCACTCCAGTCACTTTTGTTTGTTTAAACACAGTTAATTTATTCTTAAATCCATTATCAGCAGTTTCACAGCACAAACCAACGCGTTTCGGTAGCTCCCCACTACCTTGATCACGGTTGCTGACCCTCTGTTCGCTGATTGTATTTTAAAACCGGGAGATCCCACCCACATGTGACACATGATCAATCTGGTTTCCCTATCCCTGTTAGGAATTCTGGGATATGTAGTTCCATTTAATTTCATGCAACATCCCACCATGACTATTTCGTTTTTAAACACACATGATTGGTTTAAGGTTAATTCAACATTTCATTCACAAAACTAATACATTGCGTGCTAACAGTAATTTGCTGATGTGAAACTTCACTCATGCAAGGTTATTCCATATTTGCAATCGTGAATCAATTGAGTTAATTTACATAAGCATTTTATTCATGACATATTAATTTGAGTGCTAACAGTTATTTACTGTTTTGGTCCTTTACACAAGTGATTAGATAGTATTTTAGGGATCGTTCCTGATCATTTTGTTTGATGCAAATGTTTTTTTTAACATACAGGCGAGCTAAAAACTTAAAGGATCAATTAATACACAGCCATTTCATCAGCAGAAAGAACAAAACCACATGGTTAAAAACCACTGGATTCACAAAATGCTACAACTGTAAAGTGTGCGAAATCGCCAAACCGACTAAAGAAATAACGATGGCAAACAAAAAAATCTGGAAAATAAGGGAACTAATAACCTGCAAGAGTCAGTATACCATCTACATGATAGAATGTCCGAAACGCGTCGAGGAGAGCATTTGCTCTGCACTTTTTACATTAAATTTCCCACTGCCCTTATCTGATGGTGTGATGGCGTTTTACTTCTGAGCCTAATCTATGCGACTGAGAAGAGGTCTGCGCCTGCTGGGTTACCGCTTCGAAAGCAGTCAGGAGTGCTGTTTCGATATATATATATATATATATGTGATCAAGGCTACCGTGACGTAGCCGAAACGCGTCATGCTGGCAACGACGAGAGAATAAACAACCTTTGAATTGCAACTCTAGCGCTGTGGAGTGGTCTGTACCTGTGGCTTTCTTTGTTTATGGAACGCTTTTCCTTGAGTAAGAACGGAGCAGGAACTTGAATCGTATATATATATGTATATATATATATATATATATATATATATATATATATATATATATATATATATATATATATATATATATATTCCTTTACAGAATTAGAAATAAACAATTCTGTGCACAGTGTTTTAATTGGAAACTCTACTGCCTCGAAAGCCCCGGGCTCCGAAAGGGTCCAAGTTAAAGTGTTCAAGGATGTAATCGAATTATGGGCACGAGTTACTACAAATGTTTTTAACGCGGTGGGTAGTGGGTTTATTCCTCAAACTTGGACCAATTCTATTATCATTCCTATTTTTAAAAAAGGAGATAGGGACCCCAGGTGTTACCACTGGATATCTCTCCTGGACTTCTTGGCCCAAACTTTAGGGTGGGTGAGTTTAGATAGACTGGGCGACTGGATGGCTGAGAATTGTGTCTTAACTGATGCTCAATATGGCTTTAGGAAGGACATAGGTACCGCGGAGCAAAGTATTAATCTCAATCTTATAGTCAGCAAATATACACTAGAAAAGCAGGGATGTATCCATCCCTGTTTCGCAGATCTTTCTAGGGCCTTTGATCTAGTGACCCACACAATTCTTTGGAAAACCTTTATTGATATAGGCACCCTAATGTATATAGTGGCTCATCTTTCATAAATGTATTCATCAATGTTGTCAAACAGAAGATTTGGGCTGGGGGGAGAATGTACCACTAGGTTCAGTGTTAAAAGAGGGATAAGACGGGGTATGCTGACAGGCATGACTCCCCTTTGGCGGGGCACGCACCACTGGCCCATCTCCACTTTAACCGGCTTCCATAGATAGGATACTATAGGAATATCTACATTAGGAGATGTGATGTGTGGGCCCACGCTTAAATCCTTTCAGAGGCTGCAGGAGGAGTTTGACCTACACAAGTCCCAGTTCCATAAGTATCTTCAGCTCCGCCACGCCTTGTTCCCCCTAATAAAGTACCTTAAGTCCTTACCAAAATTCCACCCACTAGAGGGCAGATTGTTAATGGGGGATTTGGGAGGACACAAAATCCGCCAACTATATCAAACCCTGACAACGCACTCCAAGACAAACGTACACCGGACTAGGGCAGCGTGGGAGGTTGGACTTACCGGCCCTCACTTACGATGACTGGACTGAGGCCCTTGCCAGCCCCAGGAATGCTGTTGTCTCCTCTAGGTACAGGTTGATTCAGTTTAAGTATCTTTGCAGAGTATATTATACCCGCCTTCGCTGTTGGAAGATGGAGCTATTGAGTCCCCTACTTGCCTCAGTTGTAATTCTGACTATGGGTCCTTCCTCCACCCGGTCTGGAGCTGCACTGCACTACAACACTTTTGGTCAGAGGTGTTGTCCTGTCGGGTGGCGGGTGTTATGTCGGGACCTCCCGGCGGATCCTTGACTAATACTTCTTTATGGCACGGAAGACATCGGGGGAAACAGGTACAAGAGGCACCTTCTATTCCTGGGCATCACCTTAGCCAAGCGCGACATTGCACAGCATTGGAAGTCTTCCTCTCCCCCCCGGGGTGGCGGCTTGGACAACAGTCCTGAGTAAATGTATGTCGGCTGAAGTGGCGGTGTTTCAAGCACGGGGAAACATGGGAAGATTAGGGCCAAGTGGGCTAAATATCGGGGTATTGACCTATCCATTCTTTCACAGTCAGCGAGTCCAGACCCTATTGAAAGACTAATAATCAATGACTCCCCAATCTCATGTGCTCATTTGCTGTGGCTGTGGACATATTTTTGTGGTCGTGTATGTATTTCTTGTTCCATGTTGGAATTGTGGTGCAGGGTTGGGGGGAGGGGAGAGGGGTGGGATGTAGGATCGAATGATTCGCAGATCATCTGGCAATGTCATCTCCGATATCTTTTGTATTTCCATTTCGTCATTTGTTTGTATGCCGCTTACCCGGGTTCGCCCACTGGGTGTTATAAACTCAATAAAATTTGTTGTTAAAAAAAAGAGAGATAAGACAGTGATGCATGATGGACCCAACCTTTTATTCTTTTTAAATAAACAGGATTGATAAAGAGCTCCAAGCATCAGCTACAGATGCACCTAGAACTGGATCCCGTAATAGTCCGGTGCTTATATATACGAAATTGCTTAAAATGTTATCTTTCTAAGACTTTTACCATGTGTGTGTCAAAGAGGCAGAGCCAAAAAGAAAACACACTTAGGGGGTCATTAGGATGGCGGGTGGACTTTGTCTACCCGCCATCCTTTCGGGGAACGGGACCGCCCGCTGATGCTGCGGAGGTCCCGGGGCGGGCATTGTGCCCGCCCCACCACAATGCCAGGAAGGTATGGCATGCAGTGCCGCCATGTTGTGCAGGGAACTGCGGGGGGGTACCATAGGTACCCCCATGTTCACCCTCCACCTCCCTAAATCCCAGGGGGCCCGTTACGGGCCACCAATGGTGAAAACCGCCTGCCTTTCAACCCAGCAGGCATGCTAATATGGATGGCGGTGTCTCCCAGACACCGCCACCATGTTAGCACCTTTTCCGCCCGGTGGACTCTGCGACCGGGCGGAAAACCGGCGGACGGTCTTTTCATCTGCCGGGGTCCCACCCGCCATGATAATGTGGCGGGGGGGTAAATTGAGAGCGGGCGGAGGTTTTTCACGGGCGGATCCGCCCGCAATACTAATGGACCCCTTAGTCAGTGGTCACAAACTACTAGAAGTTGAACATTTCCTTTTTAGGTATACTTTTTTCAAGTTGTGGCTCCTGGAACGCTCACTTAGAATTACAGAAATTAAAGTTTGGAAGATCTATCTAGGCCTTGTTCAGGTTTGCATAAAAAGTTGGCAATAAGCCATCTAAGAAATGCTCCAACTCTATAGGAACAAATGTATTCCAATAGCTACGTATGGAGCAACTCCTTAGAGGGCAAGTGGGAATACCATGCTCAGGGAAAATTGTTTCTAGGCTACGTTTTTTTCTGTACCGCGTACTATACCTTCTATAAATACTCATAGTGAATTTGGTATAACTTCTTTTTGTTTAAATTTCTTTTATTGATTTTGAACACAGACAAAATTACGAACAAGCCAGTGTGCTCTATGGTCATCGGGATGCAACCCCGCAATGGTATTGATGTGTTCGGCCAATCAGAAGAAGAAACATCCCCCCACCCTCCCAACCCTCCTCCTCCCTGGGAAAGAACACATCATCATAAAATGAGAGCATGAAGAGCAATCTGGGAAAGGACCAAATGGAGTAAGCTAGATAGTGGAAGCATTGGGGGCAGTCAGTCTAGGGGGGTCTGCAAGTCGCAGTAGTCGCAGGTATTTGGGGCACGTAAGCTCAGTGTACTCTGGTGTCAATATTGTGAGGAAGGGCGCCCACAGATCATGAAAAGAAGCCCCTGGATGAGTAAAGAAGAGAGAAATCCTTTCCTTAGCCAATATGGCCCACAACCTATTAAGCCATCCTAAGCGTGTGGGCCAGTCTTGGTGCCCCAGTGAGTCAAAACGTTTTGTACCGCCGAACCTAGGGCGAGAGCCATCTGTTTACCCCTCCGAGATTTGAGGGGAAAAGTAATGTTGTTAGGGAGGCCCAGAAGAACAGAAACCGGGAATCTGGGTGTCAAAGGGGGAATCAACATCATCAAGGATCTGCTGCCAATATTCCCACAGAGAAGGGCACTCCCACAGCAGATGGTTAAGGGTGCCCAGTGAACCACAGGCTCGCCAGCACTGCAGGCTTCGAAAAGGGTTACCTCTATGGAGTGTCACAGGAGTTAAGTACCAATAAGTGGGCAGTTTAGTAGCCGTCTCAATAGAGGCCACATTGTCGGAGCACTGGTGTCCAAGGACAAACCCGGACTGATCCGGGTCAATCAGCCCAGGGAGATGATGAGGGAGTCTGGTTGCCAGGATACCAGTAAAGATCTTTAAATCCACGTTGAGAAGGGATATAGGCCGATAGGAACCACAAAGGTGCTTATCTTTACTGGGTTTAGGAATCACCGTTATCAACGCTTCTAGCATGGAAGGCGGGAGGGAGGAAGCCGGGGTAGACCCGATCGAGTTAAAAACCCATACCAGTAGTAGGGCTAGCACTGCGCAAAACTTTTTATAAAAAACGGAGGGGAACCCATCCGGGCCTGGCTACTTATTGAGTTTCAAATGGGAGATTTCAGAGATGACCTTCTCCAACCGGATAGGGGCCGTAAGCTCGTCTGCTTGATTAGATAAAAGTTTAGCCGTGGTGACTACCCGGAGGTAGCAGGCTGGGGCATTCTCCGGCAGGGATTGAGCCGCATATAGAGTCTCGTAGAATTGCCGAAACTCACCTACAATCTCAGGGTTGATATCATGGTCCCTTCCTTGCTGGTCCCGTATCGTAGTGACTCAGGAAGCTTGTCGCTGTGCCCAGTGTCGATTGGCGAGAAGGCGCCAGCATCTACCACCTCCCCAGGTAAAATGCATGTTTCAGGTGGAGGGCTGCGTACTCAGCCCGGTCAATGTCCAGTCCTGCTAGTTGTGCCCTGGCTGCCTTAAGTAACTTCCAAACTCTGGGCGCCCCTGTCCTCTGGTCAATGCATTCCAACTCGGCCTCCTCCCTCGTTACGTGCTCCCGTTTCTCACTCCTGTCTTTGTTATCGGCTGCCGCAATGCCAAGAAACTCCCCACGAAGCACTGCTTTTGATGCTTTCCATAAAGTTGTCACAGGGATAGCTGGGGAGTCATTAAGGTCTAAGTAATCAGTCATGCACTTTTGGATTTGCTGTATTACCGAGGGACGCTGTAACATGGTCTCAAGGAAGCGCTAGAATTGGCAAGTAGTTCGCCGGTAGTATAGAGACTGGGATATCCTCACAGTTCAGATAAGGGGCTGGGAAGAATCTCTACATCTCGTGTCTGTTGCGTCGGGGAGTCAGAGGTGAAGACATAGTCAATTCTGGCACACGTCTTGTGAGGATGTGAGTAGAAGGTGTATTCCTGGCACCCTGGGTGGCGCAATCTCCAAATGTCAGTAAGGCCCGCCTCTGCCAGAAGCCGCCTTCCATCTCCAGAGAGGGACTCAGCTGGTCCCTAATGCTGCTCTGACCAGTCTGTCCATCCAAGGCCAGGTTAAAATCCCCCCCAGAAGCACCGCCTTCTCTGGGAGACCAGTGAGGTCATGTATTACCCCCCTAATAAAGCTCTCTTGCCCTCCGTTGGGAACGTACACTGTAGCAATTGTGAATGTGTGGGTGCCTAGGGTAACAGTGTGTGCCAGAAGTCTCCCGCTAATCTCGGCCTGTTTGCTACCAATTTTGCCCGTGAATTTAACAGAAACCAAAATTGCTACCTCAGCTGTCGTGGAGGTATTAGAGAAGAACATCTGATAGTAAAACGCCCGGGACCTCAATCTGTGCGTATCAGTGGGTAGCAGATGCTTTCTTGGAGCAGGCAGATATGAGCATCAGACTGCTGGAAGTAAGACAAAATGCTTGCCGCTTGGAAGGATTGTTCAGCCCCTTGACATAAAGGGACACAATATTAATGTCAGAAACCATCAAAGAAAGTCCCTGTGTGTGCTACAAAAGAATGCTCCTAGACCTGCAAAGGGGAGAGAAGGTGGAAGTAATGGTTATCACCAGCCCTGCAGAATTAGGAAGAGGAGAGAATTTAAAGACCCACAACAAAAAACTGACAACTGGAAACATGTACTTGCAAAGTCCACAAAAGTACCGGGCAACCTGCCCTGTGGAGAGGCGTAAGATGGATAGCGGGAGCTCACCGTCGGCCCCACCCTGCACAGGGCCCGCCAAGGAGATCAAAGTGAAACCCAGTAAGATTGTGAACAACAGCACCTCAGCTCATGTTTTTCAGTCTGCAGTGTTCGAGTCTTCTGACAAGGATTGTAAGACGGCCGTGCGTTCCTTGGCAATGGTCGCCGGGTCCGGACGCAGCCCCACAGGAGAGCTCCCAACCCTCTGCCATCGCGTGGGATCAGCTCTTTGCCCAGCTGAGGAAGCTCGCTCCAGAGTAGTGTGGTCATCTCCTGGAAAATGAAGAAGTGATGAAGCCTCCTTAAAAGAACAGACCTGGCGGAGTTTGCCCTCCCATTTAAAAATAAGCCTGAACGGGTGGCCCCAGGAGTAGGAGATGTACTTTGATCATAAGAACACTGCGACAGTATGGAATTCCCACCGTTTCTGCAGAGTAGATGATGCCAAATCCTGAAAGAGGAGAGGTCTGCAGAAGCGGAATTCAATAGGATGTTTGGCCCGCGCCTCCCGCAAGATGGGTTCTTTAAGCTTAAAATCATGGACACATGTTAGAATGTCGGGAGGGGGCGGTCACTGGTCTCCTGAGCCTAACAGGATGTGTCCGGTCAAGTTGGATCTCTTGATCTGAAGGGCCTCCTAGGATATGGCGGAACAGATCCACAATGAAGGCCTCGATGTCCTGGTCTTCCGTCTCCTGAGGCACCACTTGGATCCTTATGTTGTTCCAGCGGGAACGGTTCTGAAGATCCTCTGCGTGAGTTTGGAGTTCCAGGTGCTGATCTCTGAGTCTCAGGACCTCCTGTTGAAGCTGGGACACCTCCTCATCACGGGAGGCTGTTTGGTTCTGCAGCTCGTCGACCCTCTCCCCCATCGAGTCAATATCTTGGCGCATCTCACGGATCTCTGCCGTCTAGTCCCTTTTCATGGTCTGAAATTCTCTCGTGAGATTTGCAAAGAGAGATTCCAGGACACTACGCGTGACTGGCCCCTCCGGGTCATCCGAGCCACATCTCGCCATTGTGTCGCCATGCACTGACATCACCACAGCACCCCCGAACCCCAGTCTTGAGCAGAAGAGCCTTAACAGATCTGTCTTTTCTGGATTTGTTCGTGGCCATCTTAGAGCAGGTGCCTACATATGACGACAATGAGGAAGTGGCGAGCGTCCGATGGGGCGCACCCCCAGGGAATTGATGGGTCTCTCCTCCGGGAAGATCTCCCGTATGTCGCCGCCAAGTGAACTTCACAGGGCCAGGGACTGACTTCTTGGTGGGCTGACAATAGTAGCTAGTCCTCCGTACTGGCAGCTCGGCAAATCTGCGCTGCCCCGGCCCTACGGTGTGCCACTGCCTGCGTCTCTAGATGGGGGTGCGTCTGCAGTATCACCCTCTTACCTCAGGGCCCCCTGGTGTGGCAGCAGTTGGATATGTGCTGGGGTATGCGTGTAGCAGCCCCACCAGCCACACACTTTCCTCCACGTCGCTGGGGCCCAATGCGTCTCTGCCCCCAAGCAGGGCCACTCACCCGCGTGGTGTGGGGCGCATTGCTCCTGGCGCTGAAGGGCAGGCCTCCATCCGTGGGGGGAAAGCAATTAGGGAGTCCGTGTCTGTCGAGGGGGTGTGTCTACAGAATCGCCCTCTCGCCTCAAGGGCCCCCCAGTGTGGCAGCAGTTGGAGATGTGCTTGGGTATGCATGTGATGGCTCCCTCAGCCACACGCACTAATCCAGGTTGCTGAGGCCCAGTGCGTCCCTGCCCCCCCCCAGCAGAGTCTCTCACCCATGAGGTGTGTGGCGCGTTGTTCCTGGCACTGAATGGCAGGCCTCCACCCATGGCGGGACAGTAACCCGGGAGTCAGGCGCGGGATCAGCGCAGTGTGCCCCATTCCGGGGAGTTCCGGCAAGGGTGCAGGCAGTCCTCGTGGCTCGCTGTAGCACTGGAGGCACAGTGCTGTCAGTGTCACCCTGGGGCCGGTCACCGCTGCTGCTCAGCTCACCTGTGTAGGCTGATGGAAGTTGCTTCCGTCGGCCTCAGGCCCATGCCGCTATTGCGCTGCCACTGCCGGAGTCGCGCACCATTGCTCCTGCGCTCCTGCTGGTAGCGGGGCACCGAGGCCACACAATCCCCCCGGTCTCAGGCACCAGTACGTGGGGGACCTCCAGCAAGCCTCGAATGGGGGCAAGGCCGCTCTCACGCTCCCCTCCGCGCAACTGCGAGAAAGGCCGCAGAATGCGCCCGGCCGGGCGCAGCACCAATCTCATGAGCTGGACGCCAGTAGCATTCTAAATTCGAGGCAAACAGCACCGCAGTAAATCCTGGGCCCTAACAGGGTCCGAAAATGCTTCTGGGGGTCCACCACTATTCGTAGCTATGCAGGCAGGGCCCAGGCCAGGGGTTGGAGCAATGAGCAGGAACGTCCTACTCGGTCGCCATCTTGGCCACGTCCCCCTACGTATAACTTTTGTTGAAAAAATAATTGCTTTCAGTGTGATATCAGGCTGGTACAACATTTGAAGCAAATCAGGCACAACATTTTTAAGAGAATGACTGTCTTGCTTTTGAGCTCTATAACAAAATTCCCTGGCTGGCCCATTTTCATAGGTTAATGTAGGAAATGTATGTGGACCTCAGAATTAGGAACCCAGCAAATATTTTACAGTTTTGTAAGAAGAACATTAAAGCTAATATTATGAACAAGGGAGTAGCTAATACAGAAAAAAAGAGAAGGCAGAAAGTTTCAGTTACAAAATGGGCCTATACAACCTGGGCTGCAGGGACACCTTGTAATGGGTTCTGATGTCCCAAAAAGATTTTATCTTACTAGGTTCCATCTAAGTTTTGTGCACTCTCTTGTAGCCATTCCAAAAAGAGATGTGTGGTTCAATCGACTCCTTAGATGCCCGTGTGACGGAGTTTCAGTTCAAACATCAATGCACTTTATCCTATTCTGTAGATTTTACAGTACACTCAGGAAACGCTTTTTGCGCCCAGTCTTACAATTTTTTATAGCACACCAGGAAGCTTCTTGGTTTTTAAGTAGACTTAAGTTTGAACCTATTTATTTTACTATTTTATTATTTATTAGGGGTGCTATAACAGACAGGAAAACACTCTTTTCGTATGATAAATTGGTATATGAATAGTTTATTCGAAAATGCTGTTTATTTATTTATAAAGTTTTATATAGTGCAAACTTGATCCCGAAGGATATCAGAGCACTGTACAATTTGAGGTAAAGGTAACAAATCAGAATTATTATATGCTTTTTATTATATGTCTTTTATTGCTAGACTTTATCTATGTGAGAAGACATTTTTATGAATGCATGTCACCATGTTTGCTTTTATGATTATCAAATTTGAAATTGAATAAAGCTGATTTGAATTGAATTGACCAAAGTTTCCATAAGAAAATAGTTTTTTGTTTTGCCAATAACTTTGGCGCCGCTTGACAAATCGTCACGAATGTTTTTTTAAACATCCCTTTTTTTTGGTTCCGCTGCTGTGTTGAAAGTTACTTAGTGATCCATCAACTGGGTGCCGAGAAAAAAGGGTGACCCAAAATGTGTTTTCCCCATGGTATGTCTATGGGGATTTTTCATGTTTTGAACACGACTACAGCCCAACCCAACTTTGGCAGACAGCTAGATGTTGGTCCAGAAAGCATGTTTTTTATGATTTGGTTTAAATCTGTTTAGTAGTTTCAGAGATATTTAGGTTTGAAAAAATATAGAAGTCTAGGATGTGATTCCTTGTAGTGGACTCGTGGATCCTTCTGAAATTTGAATGGCTGCCAACACTTCAACCAGGAAGTGTTGGCAGTCATCTTGGGACTCGGCTTGAAGCTGAGCCCAAGAAAAAAACAAGCATTGGAAATGCAATAGGTCTCGCAGTAGGAAAGTTTGAGCTATAGGTGTTAATTATTTTTTTGTTTTTTATTTATGTGTTGTTTTTTCTAAATAGCTAAATTAATAGCTTTCTTCTTTACAAAGCCAATAGGTATAATTTTTGTAAATGTGACACCTCTAGCATTTGTAAAGCAACATGTTTTGTATTAACGGGACTTATATGTGACTTATATGTATTGATATAAAAAAAATCAATGGCTTTAAAAAACAATTAATAATTAATACGTAAATAAAATGGATTTTATTTTATATTGCCAATAGCTTCAAGTTTATTAAATATATTTAGTGAAGATGCTGTGGTTGCGCTGAGTGAGGGTGAGTGAGGGTGAGGGTGAGTGAGGGGTTGAGGGTGAGTGAGGGTGAGGGGTTGAGGGTGAGTGAGGGTGAGTGAGGGTGAGGGGGTGAGGGGTTGAGGGTGAGGGGTTGAGGGTGAGTGAGGGTGAGGGTGAGGGGTTGAGGGTGAGTGAGGGTGAGGTGTTGAGGGTGAGTGAGGGTGAGGGTGAGTGAGGGTGAGGTGTTGAGGGTGAGTGAGGGTGAGGGTGAGGCGTTGAGGGTGAGTGAGGGTGAGTGAGAGTGAGGGTGAGTGAGGGTGAGGGGTTGAGGGTGAGTGAGGGTGAGGGGTTGTGGGTGAGTGAGGGTGAGTGAGGGTGAGGTTTGAGGGGGAGTGTTCGAGGGTGAGGGGTTGAGGGTGAGGGGTTGAGGGTGAGGGGTTGAGGGTGAGTGAGGGTGAGGTGTTGAGGGTGAGTGAGTGTGAGGGTGAGTGAGGGTGAGGTGTTGAGGGTGAGTGAGGGTGAGTGAGGGTGAGTTTTTGAGGGTGAGTGAGGGTGAGGGTGAGGCTGAGGGGTTGAGGGTGAGTGAGGGTGATTGAGAGTGAGGGTGTGTGAGGGGTTGAGGGTGAGGTGTTGCGGGTAAGTGAGGGTGAGGGGTTGAGGGTGAGTGAGGGTGAGGGGTTGAGGGTGAGTGAGGGTGAGGTGTTGAGGGTGAGTGAGGGTGAGTGAGGCTGAGTGAGGGTGAGGGGTTGAGGGGGAGGGGTCGAGGGTGAGGTGTTGAGGGTGAGGGAGGGTGAGGTGTTGAGGGTGAGTGAGGGTGAGGGGTTGAGGGTGAGTGAGGGTGAGGTTGAGTGAGGGTGAGGGGTTGAGGGTGAGTTTTTGAGGGTGAGTGAGGGTGAGGGTGAGGTTGAGGGGTTGAGGGTGAGTGAGGGTGAGTGAGAGTAAGGGTGAGTGAGTTGTTGAGGGTGAGGCGTTGAGGGTGAGTGAGGGTGAGTGTTGAGGGTGAGTGAGGGTGAGGGGTTGAGGGTGAGTGAGGGTGAGGGTGAGTGAGAGTGAGTGAGGGCGAGTGAGGGTGAGTGAGGGTGAGTGATGGTGAGGTTGTGGGGTTGAGGGTGAGTGAGGGTGAGCGGTTGAGGGTGAGTGTGGGTGAGGTGTTGAGGGTGAGCGAGGGTGAGGGTGAGGGTGATGGATTGAGGGTGAGGTGTTGAGGGTGAGTGAGGGTGAAGGTGAGTGAGGGTGAGAGTGAGGTGTTGATTGTGTGTGAGGGTTAGGAGTTGAGGGTGAGTGAGGGTGAGGGTGAGTGAGGATGAGATGTTGAGGGTGGCTGAGGGTGAGTGTTGTTGAGGGTGAGTGAGGGTGAGGGTGAGTGAGGGTGAGGGTGAGTGAGGGTGGGTGAGGGTGAGTGAGGGTGAGTGAGGGTGATGGTGAGGTGTTGCGGGTGAGTGAGGGTGAGGGGTTGAGGTTGAGTGAGGGTGAGTGAGGGTGTGGGGTTGAGGGTGAGTGAGGGTGAGGGTGAGTGAGGGTGAGGGTGAGTGAGGGTGAGAGTGAGTGAGGGTGTGTTTGACGGTGATTGTGGGTGAGTGAGGGTGAGTGAGTGTGAGAGTGAGTGAGGGTGAGGGGTTGAGGGTGAGTGAGGGTGAGTGAGGGTGAGGGTGAGTGAAGGTGAGGGTGAGGTGTTGAGGGTGAGTGAGGGTGAGTGAGGGTGAGGGTGAGCTGTTGAGGGTGAGTGAGGGTGAGTGATTGTGAGGGTGAGTGAGGTTGATTGATTGTGAGGGGTTGAGGGTGAGTGAGGGTGAGGGTGAGTGAGGGTGAGGTGTTGAGGGTGAGGGGCTGAGGGTGAGTGAGGGTGAGGTGTTGAGGTTGAGTGAGGGTGAGGTGTTGAGGGTGAGTGAGGGTGAGGTGTTGAGGGTGAGTGAGGATGAGTGAGAGTGAGGGTGAGTGAGGGGTTGAGGGTGAGGTGTTGAGGGTGAGTGAGGGTGAAGGGTTGAGGGTGAGTGAGGGTGAGGTGTTGAGGGTGAGTGAGGGTGAGGGTGGGTGAGCGTTAGTGAGTGAGTTGTTGAGGGTGAGGGGTTGAGGGTGAGTGAGGTTGAGGGTGAGTGAGGGTGAGGTGTTGAGGGTGAGTGAGGGTGAGGGTGAGTGAGGGTGAGCATTAGAAAAGTTGGAGCTATTGGTTCTGTAAATGACAAATCTTTTATTTATTTGTTGGTTTTTAAAATAGCTAAATTGATAGCTTTGTTATTTACAACGTCAATAGTTTTAACTTTTGCGAATGTGACACGTATAGCATTTGGAATGCAACATGTTTTGTATTTACGTTACTTAGATTGCAGTTCTGGTCGTTAGGCCACATCTCTAGAGAGCAGGAGAGTGCAGCAGAGGAGAGACGCACAGCAATGCAATAGGTCTGGCATTAGGAAATTTTGAGTTATTGGTATTGTAAGGGACATTTTTTTTGATTTATGGGTTTTGTTTTGAAAGTAGCGAAATTAATAGATTTGTTATTCACAATGCCAATAGTTTCATGTTTCGCAAATGTGACACCTATTGTAACACAATATGTGTTGTAGCACTGAGTGGTGTGAGGGTGAGGGGTGTGATCTAACTATGGCATATTAGAGGGGGTGAAACGAGAACAAAGGCAGAGAGGAAAGGAGAAATACAGAGGGAGTGAAAGAGTGTATAAGGAAACGAGACCGGCGCAGACATCAGAGAATAATAAAAGACACAGAGGAAGAGAAAGGAAGGAAACAAGGCGAACAAGCAGTGTAACAAGAGGCTTCCTTTCAAGTTGGGTGGGGGGAGCGTGGGGGGGGGCAAGGGAGCGAGCGAGTGGGAGGGAACGAGGGGCGAGCGCTGTGAGCGCTGGCTGCACAGGACAAAACGAGAATGAGCGGTGGGGTGGGGGGTGCAAGGGAAAGTAAATGCTCACACATAGAAACGAAAAGAAATGCGCGGCGCTCATGAAAGAGCTCTGCGCCAAGCTAAATTATGTTAAAGTGTCTTCAAAGTTAACAAGACACACAGCTGCATCCATTTAGATAGGAGCAGCGATGGTGCAGGGAGAGATTAGGTGCAGGGCATGAAATGATCACAAAAGCCTACGGAGTCTTCCGGGATCCCAGGGGTTAATTACCATTGCAGCAGTGGCTTCAAAGCGGCTGATCACCGTGGCTGTTGCAGCTGAAGAGATGATCCCCGGGAGAAGCTGATGATGAAGGGGCAGTCTCCTTAACCTGGCAGCGGGGAAGGGGGGTGCGTTAACCAGGCAGCCTGTTTTAAGTGGTGGAAGTGAGGGCACCCTACGGACAAATGCATTGTCCAAACTGCAAGGGAAGCTGAAGAGACTGGACCGGGTCGCAGATGAACTCCTTAACCTGGCAGCAGGGGTGGGAGAGGAGTTCCATAGGTAGCCTGTGTGTGGTGGTGGGATGGAGAGCACCCTTCGGGGAGATGGGGCTTTTAAGTTGAAAGCACGGCGAACAAGCAGTGTAACAAGAGGCTTCCTTTCAAGTTGGGTGGGGGGAGCGTGGGGGGGGGGCAAGGGAGCGAGCGAGTGGGAGGGAACGAGGGGCGAGCCCTGTGAGCGCTGGCTGCACAGGACAAAACGAGAATGAGCGGTGGGGTGGGGGGTGCAAGGGAAAGTAAATGCTCACACATAGAAACGAAAAGAAAATGTGCGGCGCTCATGAAAGAGCTCTGCGCCAAGCTAAATTATGTTAAAGTGTCTTCAAAGTTAACAAGACGCACAGCTGCATCCATTTAGATAGGAGCAGCGATGGTGCAGGGAGAGATTAGGTGCAGGGCATGAAATGATCACAAAAGCCTACGGAGTCTTCCGGGATCCCAGGGGTTAATTACCATTGCAGCAGTGGCTTCAAAGCGGCTGATCACCGTGGCTGTTGCAGCTGAAGAGATGATCCCCGGGAGAAGCTGATGATGAAGGGGCAGTCTCCTTAACCTGGCAGCGGGGAAGGGGGGTGCGTTAACCAGGCAGCCTGTTTTAAGTGGTGGAAGTGAGGGCACCCTACGGACAAATGCATTGTCCAAACTGCAAGGGAAGCTGAAGAGACTGGACCGGGTCGCAGATGAACTCCTTAACCTGGCAGCAGGGGTGGGAGAGGAGTTCCATAGGTAGCCTGTGTGTGGTGGTGGGATGGAGAGCACCCTTCGGGGAGATGGGGCTTTTAAGTTGAAAGCACGGCGCTCGTAAAATGGGCGCCGCGCTGAATAGTGTGAAGGTCACCGCAGTGAACGAAATATTACTTATGCAAAGCGTCAGCGCTATCATCGGTTGATAATGTGGGGGTGGGGGGGGGAGGGTGTCTACATGGAATATTTTACTACGCGACATGGCAGGCAGGGGAGGGGGCGGAGCGGGGGTGTGGGAGGAGTGCGGGAACAGACGGCGAGGGGAGGAGAGTAGGAGGAGGAGAGTAGGGGAGGCACGGCCTAGCGGCCGTGCAATCAAGAAGTGAGGGGGCGGAGCTGGGGGAGGCTGTGAGAGAGAGTAGGCAAGGCAGGCGGCTGGGGGCATGTGCACGCGCATTTAAGCTCAATGCGCATGCGCATTGAGCTTAAATTTCTCGTGCACTGCAAGGAATCGCCACGATTCCTTGCAAGTTGGATAAAGAGTGGATAAGCCACCATAGACTCGCAAGCTCGATGCGCATGGGCATCGACAGGCGAGACCTAATTAAACGTGAAAGGAAATGGGCAGGGTAGAAATACCCTGACCCTCTAGGTCTCTTGGGGTGGGGGTCCCACAGTGATGTTAATGATGTCACTGACCATGTCATGAGTGACATAAAATGTGACGTCATAAGCAGTGCATTGCGGGGGTCTAAGTTATAGGTAGCTCATGTAAATATAACTCCTGAATTTTACTGGTTTTGTATGAGTAAAATCTGAGCCTAACTATAACATCCCTGTAACCTTTGTTTTTTTTCAGTGACTATATATATATGAAGAACGCTCCTTGCAAGACAGACTAGTTACCTCCACCAGTCAGGGTTGGTGCTTGGAGTGGTACAAGTTCTGTTTCAAGATCCCAAAAGGTGATGTGTCAGCAGGTCCAGATACAAAAGACTTGCACTCTGGAGGTAACTTCCAAAGCAAAAGAGATTTATTGGTGGAAACGCATTTTGACAGTACAATCTTCCTCACGGCCATGTCTGGACTTGCTGACACATTGCTATATATATCTATCTATCTATATATATATATAGATATATATATATATATATATATATATATATATATATATATATATATATATATATATATATATAGATAGATAGATATATATATATATAGATATATATATATATATATATATATATATATATCCACCAAACGCAGGCGCTACAAAAAACGCTGCACGGACCACACCAAACTCACTTGAACTGGTCTCTTTATTTAAAAGATAAATGGCAGACGCGTTTCGAGTCTAGCGACTCTTTCTCCATGCCTTTGCTGCTTTGCCTGTGGGTTCGTTGTGATTTTTAAAAACGTAGCTTCTGAGACACTGAAAAAGGACAACAAGTCCGTTGATCCCTGTTAAAGACACAGTCATTTTAGGATTTTCACAGGTGGTGCCGTGTTTCCAACAATAGAACAAAGGTCAGTACTTTTGCACGTCTTGAGGGTTGTAAGTAACTGCAAATAAAGTCAATAAGAAGTTCCCTCTGTTCAGAGTTTGTTTTCTCCCAATATACACCTCCGGGACTCAATTCCCCATAATGCATCATGACTGTTCTTTAAAGTTATAAGGGGTTCCAATGTCGATTTTGGTAAAACCGCTCACAGTTCTGAAGCATACCGAGTGCAATCTTGCTTTTAAAAGGACATTTCCATACCTCGGTTATGCTGAACCAGCTTGGTTTCACGACCACAGTGCTTCCATGCAGCTTTTAACTCTCCTTCAAACTTGGTTTGCTTCAAGTGTGTCGTGCTGAGGAAAATTCCTCCGCAAACCCTGGCTGCTCGGAAAATGTTCATACACCAAGTCGGGGCGGGCCTCACTCGGTGGCCCTTCCATCTCGAGCTCCGTTTCTGGACGTTTTCAGCAGTCGGAGGGCACTCCTTAAAGGAAGCTTCTTGCTTCATGTCACAATGTCCTGACAGATGGGGGTGCCTCTTCCTCACGGGTCTGGGTCCGTTACTGAGATGTGTCAGTCATCTCTGTAAATCCACCAAACGCAGGCGCTACAAAAAACGCTGCACGGACCACACCAAACTCACTTGAACTGGTCTCTTTATTTAAAAGATAAATGGCAGACGCGTTTCGAGTCTAGCGACTCTTTCTCCATGCCTTTGCTGCTTTGCCTGTGGGTTCGTTGTGATTTTTAAAAACGTAGCTTCTGAGACACTGAAAAAGGACAACAAGTCCGTTGATCCCTGTTAAAGACACAGTCATTTTAGGATTTTCACAGGTGGTGCCGTGTTTCCAACAATAGAACAAAGGTCAGTACTTTTGCACGTCTTGAGGGTTGTAAGTAACTGCAAATAAAGTCAATAAGAAGTTCCCTCTGTTCAGAGTTTGTTTTCTCCCAATATACACCTCCGGGACTCAATTCCCCATAATGCATCATGACTGTTCTTTAAAGTTATAAGGGGTTCCAATGTCGATTTTGGTAAAACCGCTCACAGTTCTGAAGCATACCGAGTGCAATCTTGCTTTTAAAAGGACATTTCCATACCTCGGTTATGCTGAACCAGCTTGGTTTCACGACCACAGTGCTTCCATGCAGCTTTTAACTCTCCTTCAAACTTGGTTTGCTTCAAGTGTGTCGTGCTGAGGAAAATTCCTCCGCAAACCCTGGCTGCTCGGAAAATGTTCATACACCAAGTCGGGGCGGGCCTCACTCGGTGGCCCTTCCATCTCGAGCTCCGTTTCTGGACGTTTTCAGCAGTCGGAGGGCACTCCTTAAAGGAAGCTTCTTGCTTCATGTCACAATGTCCTGACAGATGGGGGTGCCTCTTCCTCACGGGTCTGGGTCCGTTACTGAGATGTGTCAGTCATCTCTGTAAATCCACCAAACGCAGGCGCTACAAAAAACGCTGCACGGACCACACCAAACTCACTTGAACTGGTCTCTTTATTTAAAAGATAAATGGCAGACGCGTTTCGAGTCTAGCGACTCTTTCTCCATGCCTTTGCTGCTTTGCCTGTGGGTTCGTTGTGATTTTTAAAAACGTAGCTTCTGAGACACTGAAAAAGGACAACAAGTCCGTTGATCCCTGTTAAAGACACAGTCATTTTAGGATTTTCACAGGTGGTGCCGTGTTTCCAACAATAGAACAAAGGTCAGTACTTTTGCACGTCTTGAGGGTTGTAAGTAACTGCAAATAAAGTCAATAAGAAGTTCCCTCTGTTCAGAGTTTGTTTTCTCCCAATATACACCTCCGGGACTCAATTCCCCATAATGCATCATGACTGTTCTTTAAAGTTATAAGGGGTTCCAATGTCGATTTTGGTAAAACCGCTCACAGTTCTGAAGCATACCGAGTGCAATCTTGCTTTTAAAAGGACATTTCCATACCTCGGTTATGCTGAACCAGCTTGGTTTCACGACCACAGTGCTTCCATGCAGCTTTTAACTCTCCTTCAAACTTGGTTTGCTTCAAGTGTGTCGTGCTGAGGAAAATTCCTCCGCAAACCCTGGCTGCTCGGAAAATGTTCATACACCAAGTCGGGGCGGGCCTCACTCGGTGGCCCTTCCATCTCGAGCTCCGTTTCTGGACGTTTTCAGCAGTCGGAGGGCACTCCTTAAAGGAAGCTTCTTGCTTCATGTCACAATGTCCTGACAGATGGGGGTGCCTCTTCCTCACGGGTCTGGGTCCGTTACTGAGATGTGTCAGTCATCTCTGTAAATCCACCAAACGCAGGCGCTACAAAAAACGCTGCACGGACCACACCAAACTCACTTGAACTGGTCTCTTTATTTAAAAGATAAATGGCAGACGCGTTTCGAGTCTAGCGACTCTTTCTCCATGCCTTTGCTGCTTTGCCTGTGGGTTCGTTGTGATTTTTAAAAACGTAGCTTCTGAGACACTGAAAAAGGACAACAAGTCCGTTGATCCCTGTTAAAGACACAGTCATTTTAGGATTTTCACAGGTGGTGCCGTGTTTCCAACAATAGAACAAAGGTCAGTACTTTTGCACGTCTTGAGGGTTGTAAGTAACTGCAAATAAAGTCAATAAGAAGTTCCCTCTGTTCAGAGTTTGTTTTCTCCCAATATACACCTCCGGGACTCAATTCCCCATAATGCATCATGACTGTTCTTTAAAGTTATAAGGGGTTCCAATGTCGATTTTGGTAAAACCGCTCACAGTTCTGAAGCATACCGAGTGCAATCTTGCTTTTAAAAGGACATTTCCATACCTCGGTTATGCTGAACCAGCTTGGTTTCACGACCACAGTGCTTCCATGCAGCTTTTAACTCTCCTTCAAACTTGGTTTGCTTCAAGTGTGTCGTGCTGAGGAAAATTCCTCCGCAAACCCTGGCTGCTCGGAAAATGTTCATACACCAAGTCGGGGCGGGCCTCACTCGGTGGCCCTTCCATCTCGAGCTCCGTTTCTGGACGTTTTCAGCAGTCGGAGGGCACTCCTTAAAGGAAGCTTCTTGCTTCATGTCACAATGTCCTGACAGATGGGGGTGCCTCTTCCTCACGGGTCTGGGTCCGTTACTGAGATGTGTCAGTCATCTCTGTAAATCCACCAAACGCAGGCGCTACAAAAAACGCTGCACGGACCACACCAAACTCACTTGAACTGGTCTCTTTATTTAAAAGATAAATGGCAGACGCGTTTCGAGTCTAGCGACTCTTTCTCCATGCCTTTGCTGCTTTGCCTGTGGGTTCGTTGTGATTTTTAAAAACGTAGCTTCTGAGACACTGAAAAAGGACAACAAGTCCGTTGATCCCTGTTAAAGACACAGTCATTTTAGGATTTTCACAGGTGGTGCCGTGTTTCCAACAATAGAACAAAGGTCAGTACTTTTGCACGTCTTGAGGGTTGTAAGTAACTGCAAATAAAGTCAATAAGAAGTTCCCTCTGTTCAGAGTTTGTTTTCTCCCAATATACACCTCCGGGACTCAATTCCCCATAATGCATCATGACTGTTCTTTAAAGTTATAAGGGGTTCCAATGTCGATTTTGGTAAAACCGCTCACAGTTCTGAAGCATACCGAGTGCAATCTTGCTTTTAAAAGGACATTTCCATACCTCGGTTATGCTGAACCAGCTTGGTTTCACGACCACAGTGCTTCCATGCAGCTTTTAACTCTCCTTCAAACTTGGTTTGCTTCAAGTGTGTCGTGCTGAGGAAAATTCCTCCGCAAACCCTGGCTGCTCGGAAAATGTTCATACACCAAGTCGGGGCGGGCCTCACTCGGTGGCCCTTCCATCTCGAGCTCCGTTTCTGGACGTTTTCAGCAGTCGGAGGGCACTCCTTAAAGGAAGCTTCTTGCTTCATGTCACAATGTCCTGACAGATGGGGGTGCCTCTTCCTCACGGGTCTGGGTCCGTTACTGAGATGTGTCAGTCATCTCTGTAAATCCACCAAACGCAGGCGCTACAAAAAACGCTGCACGGACCACACCAAACTCACTTGAACTGGTCTCTTTATTTAAAAGATAAATGGCAGACGCGTTTCGAGTCTAGCGACTCTTTCTCCATGCCTTTGCTGCTTTGCCTGTGGGTTCGTTGTGATTTTTAAAAACGTAGCTTCTGAGACACTGAAAAAGGACAACAAGTCCGTTGATCCCTGTTAAAGACACAGTCATTTTAGGATTTTCACAGGTGGTGCCGTGTTTCCAACAATAGAACAAAGGTCAGTACTTTTGCACAGAGGGAACTTCTTATTGACTTTATTTGCAGTTACTTACAACCCTCAAGACGTGCAAAAGTACTGACCTTTGTTCTATTGTTGGAAACACGGCACCACCTGTGAAAATCCTAAAATGACTGTGTCTTTAACAGGGATCAACGGACTTGTTGTCCTTTTTCAGTGTCTCAGAAGCTACGTTTTTAAAAATCACAACGAACCCACAGGCAAAGCAGCAAAGGCATGGAGAAAGAGTCGCTAGACTCGAAACGCGTCTGCCATTTATCTTTTAAATAAAGAGACCAGTTCAAGTGAGTTTGGTGTGGTCCGTGCAGCGTTTTTTGTAGCGCCTGCGTTTGGTGGATTTACAGAGATGACTGACACATCTCAGTAACGGACCCAGACCCGTGAGGAAGAGGCACCCCCATCTGTCAGGACATTGTGACATGAAGCAAGAAGCTTCCTTTAAGGAGTGCCCTCCGACTGCTGAAAACGTCCAGAAACGGAGCTCGAGATGGAAGGGCCACCGAGTGAGGCCCGCCCCGACTTGGTGTATGAACATTTTCCGAGCAGCCAGGGTTTGCGGAGGAATTTTCCTCAGCACGACACACTTGAAGCAAACCAAGTTTGAAGGAGAGTTAAAAGCTGCATGGAAGCACTGTGGTCGTGAAACCAAGCTGGTTCAGCATAACCGAGGTATGGAAATGTCCTTTTAAAAGCAAGATTGCACTCGGTATGCTTCAGAACTGTGAGCGGTTTTACCAAAATCGACATTGGAACCCCTTATAACTTTAAAGAACAGTCATGATGCATTATGGGGAATTGAGTCCCGGAGGTGTATATTGGGAGAAAACAAACTCTGAACAGAGGGAACTTCTTATTGACTTTATTTGCAGTTACTTACAACCCTCAAGACGTGCAAAAGTACTGACCTTTGTTCTATTGTTGGAAACACGGCACCACCTGTGAAAATCCTAAAATGACTGTGTCTTTAACAGGGATCAACGGACTTGTTGTCCTTTTTCAGTGTCTCAGAAGCTACGTTTTTAAAAATCACAACGAACCCACAGGCAAAGCAGCAAAGGCATGGAGAAAGAGTCGCTAGACTCGAAACGCGTCTGCCATTTATCTTTTAAATAAAGAGACCAGTTCAAGTGAGTTTTTTGTAGCGCCTGCGTTTGGTGGATTTACAGAGATGACTGACACATCTCAGTAACGGACCCAGACCCGTGAGGAAGAGGCACCCCCATCTGTCAGGACATTGTGATATATATATATATATATATATATTCACTGAAAAAACCATAGGTTTGACACCAGTTAAAGTTAGCTGGAAATTTTACTGACATAAAACCATTGCAATTCCCACGTTATAGTTAGTTGGACTCCCTAAAACTTGCACGTGTAATGCACTGCTGATGACATCACATATTACATCACTCATGACATGGTCAGTGACATCACTCATGAGATCACTGATGACACCATCCAGTAAATGTGTGTCTTTCTGAAAAATAAATATGTTTTATATATGTATATGTAAAGGTCGATGGAAGAATAAATGTTTAAATAAGTGTCTTAATGGAAGTTTTAAAAAAAAAAAAAATGATTGGTTAACTGGCTTATTAAGTGTATTTTAGTGAATACATATATTAGCGAGTATTGTTTAAATATTTAAATGTTTGTATCAGTGTTTCACTTTGTGTATAAGTGGCTGCATGGGTTGGTGAGTAGCTACATGTGTGTGTATATGGGTTATTAGATGTTTTTTTTTAGTATCAGTATGAGTGTCTGTATGGTTTGGTGGGGGTATTACTTAGTACATAGATGCATCAATGACTGACTCACTGTTTGTATGTGTTTGGAAGACGGCATATGTGCAGGACTGTATGGATGGATGAGTGTGTATATGTGTGTGTTAGTAAGTGAATGACTGTCTCACTAGTGTCTTTATCAGTAACTACATCTGTTTTAATCTAGTATATGTGAGTATTGATGTATATAAGTGAGTATATGTGAGAGTGAGAGATTGAAAGAGTTCTTGTTTAAATAAGTATGTGTTTCTATAAGTGATTGTTTAAGAGAGTAAGTATGTGTAAGTTTCCTTAGAAGTAAGGTGGTAGTGTGTGTATAGCTGTATATGCAAATAAATGGATGTTCAATAGTTTATTTGCATGTGTGAGTATGTGGGTGAGCAACTTTTGGAAGACTGTTGGTGTGTTACAGGATGTATAGGTGTATCACTACATATGATGAGTGAGTATATGTATGAGTGACTATATAGAACTGTTGGTGAATGAGTGGATGTGTATATAAATGGTGGAATTACTGAATTGGTTGTTGTAACTGGTATGGGTATCTCCACTTTTTTGAAAATTTTAGTTTCTATTTTTTAATATGTGTTTCAAGGGTTACTTTACAGTGAAAGGAGGTCTGTCACTCTGTCACAAGGATGGTGTCATCAGTGATGTCATGAGTGATGTCACTGACCATGTCATGAGTGATGTAATATGTGATGTCATCAGCAGTGCATTACACGCGCAAGTTATAGTGAGTCCAACTAACTATAACATGGGAATTTCAATGGTTTTACGTCAGTAAAATTTCCAGCTAACTATAACTGGTGTGAAACCTATGGTTTTTTCAGTAAATTTAATAGGTTTTTTAAATGCTAATTCCTAACTATAACTGGTGTGAAACCTATGGTTTTTTCAGTGAATTTCAATGGTTTTTTAATAGCATTTCTTTATAGGTATAAAAAGTAAAAAAATGTATAACGAATTTTATATTGTATAATTATGTAATTATTTTTTTTATTTTTTGCCCCTGAGAGCTCCCGGGGCGCGTACCGGTGAACGCACGGGTAAGGGCAGTGCTTTGGCGCGCCCCGGGGCAAGTACCGGTGAGCGTCCCGTTAGCGCTATTCTCGCGTACAAAAAAAACATTGTGACGTTTCGCGTAACCGCGTGATGCATCATATGACGCACTGCGTAAGCGCACCTGGGAGCACGCGAGCGCATACGATCGCGCAACGTCCTGACGCGCTTATGCTACGCGCCCCCGAGCGCGCTCCGGGGCGTGACTATGGGCGCGGCCCGGGGCGCATAGCGTAAGCGCGTCGGGTTATGTGACCTGAAATTAAAACTTTTTGTTGGTTCATTTCACTTTTGGTTTCCTAATGATGTAAGGCCAGGTCATGTGACCTAAAAATAACACTTTTCATTGGTTAAGAACAGTTTTCTTTTCCAAATGATGAAAGACCCCACCTTTTTTCCTCATTCTACCTTTGTGCTTTGAGAGAGGTAGACCTGCAGTTATTTCAGTAGAAAATGGCTACATTAGCTGCAGCTGCTGGAAGTCTGGACCACCACCACCACCACTACCACCACAAGGACCACCACAACTTCACAGTGGTGGAGATCAAGAAGAAGAGGAGGATGAGGAGGAGAGGAGATTCGTCTGAGAGGACAATATTACCTACAAACCTAAAGAGCACATCATCTGGCAGTTTTTTTCAATCCCCAACGACAAAAAAAAGTAAATGCGCCTAAGGCAACCTTCTTAATATGTCATCAGGAGCTGTCAAGGGGGAATCCCAACAAAAAATACTCCTTAGGCAACCACACCATGATCAGACATATGCAACGGAAGCATCCAAATAACTATGCTAGGGCAGAGGTCAGGGAACTGGCCAGAAACCCTGTCCAATCTTCTGCCAGCACCTCCCAAACTAATGTTTCCACCCCATCGGGACCGGAAGTTAGGGAGATGTGCTCCACCATACAAACAAAGTTTTCCAATTTTAAAATGGTTTGTATTTTTTGTGGACAAACAATATGCTATGGAGAGAAATGCATCACACTTATTAACCGTGCTTGGGATAACCACAAGTGCCCAAGGAAACATTAATTTTTTCCGCTTTTTTTTTGCTCCTGTGGAGCCCTTTAGAATTCCCTGTTTTTTGTTTCTCCCCTTAAAAAATACAAAAAATGTTCAGAAAAGTAAAAAAAAACAAAAAAAAATTAAAAAAACAATAAAAATAATATAAAACAACAAAAATAATTAAAAAAACAGTTCTTTTCAGAACTACCTCTAATGTATAAAAAAAAGCAACTTTTTTGGGAAACTCTGTCATGCTTTTTTCTCCACGGTACGCTCCCCGGTACGCGTACCGGGGCACGTACCGGTCGCTCCCCCTGCGAAAATCGATTTTTTTTTTGTTTGTTTTCAGCCCCAGGACCCTTTTATGTCCCCAACATCAAACCTAGGGGGTCAGGGGTGGTCTACCCTGCCCCTTTTGGTTATTTCCCCCTTTGTTTTTGGCCCCTCTTGTGTCTCTATCCTACCGAGACACAAGATGGCGGCCGCTCCGGACTGTTTCGAATGTTTACAGACACCCGAGAGCCAATCAGCTTTGCGTGCGCAGATCACGTGGCTCGCCGGTGCGCGTACCGGGGCGCGCTTATAGATATATATATTTGTTTTAACCTAAATTACTCAAAAACCACTGGAGCACATATCTTGAGACATAGCAAAGGCAGTCCCTACAATTTTGCCAAGTTTGGTGGAAATCCATTCAGCCGTTCGGGCTAAAAGTGAGTTCGACCGCCCTATGGAAATTAACATGGGAAAACACGTTTTGGGACCCCCTTTTATGCGAGCTTGACGAATCCCCCCCACATTTTCAGGGAAGGAGCGGAGCAGAGCGGGCCACCTTCTTTGAGAAATTCGCGAAGATTCGTCCACCAGCCCCAAAATTATTCCCAATAGAATGTTGCGGATTTCCTATGGAAAGTAGATCCTAAATATACTAGATATATATATATATATATATATATATATATATATATATATATTACCTACTTGCGGTCGTCAGTAGATAGTTATAGTTAGGACCTATTATCCATAGGAAACGTGCAACATTCTATTTGAAATAACTTTGGTGCCGATTGACAAATCTTCGTGAAATTTTTCAAACTTTTGGCCAGCTCCGGTCCGTTCCTACCGTATAAGTTTAACGATGATTCATACAGTGGGGGCTGAGAAAAAAGGGCCGAGAAAAAAGGGGGGTCCCACAATGCGTTTTCCCCATGCAATTTCCCATAGGACCTTTAGCCACAGCTACAACCCGAACTGCTGAACGGAATTACACCAAATTTGGCAAAGAGGTAGTCCTTGGTTCCTTCAGGAGTCCGGATCGGTCGAACACCCCAGATCCGGCTCGATCACAGTGCTTTCCGACCCAGATCGGAATCTGCCTCTAAGTATGGAGTTTTTGAACTTTAAAAAATTCCTATAAAATCAGCAGAACTACGAATTCCTATTTACTCACCTGTTATCAGGAGTGACCTCAGTGCTGGTTCTTTGAGCCCAGTACTGATCCTGAAAAGTAATTCTAACCATACTTACCAGTAACTTATATTTCCTTCCATAGGAATCCATTGTGTCTATTTTCACAAACTAAATATATTCCTTAAAAATTGCCTGCATGACTTGAACGCATTCTTTCGACTGTTTACAGGAGATGCACCCAGGCTGGAACCAAGATCCACCACTGAGTAAGAAAAAGTAACGGTATTACTACTTACCTGCTAAGTGACTTTCATCCCTAGGATAACATTGGTGATTCTATGTGAAAAAGTTTCTAAGTGTCATCTTTTAAAATACAATAACATTCTTTAAAAATCACTACTGTAACCAAAACGCTTTTACACAACTGTTTACAGGTGATGTCTCAGGGCTGAATTTAGAATCCAGTCCTGTGGTTAGAAATGTAATCCCCAAAAAAGTAATTGCATTTAACTAGAAATTCAAATTGACCTCAATGTTGTATTGTGTTTGAAATTGAGTTGCCCATTGCAACAACAGTAACTACTGTACTTAAAAGTCTATTGCCTTTTTGCAAAGTATTTAAACTAAAGTAATTCATTCTGAGAAAGTATATTTTGTAATGTAATGTATAATGTAATTAAAAAAATGTCTAAAAATAAACTGTTTAAAAAAATGTATTAAAAAAATAAAAAGAACAATAAATACATTTAAAAATTAAATTGTCATTTACAAAGCCTTTGAAATTCGTGGCGTGTTTTAAGTTGGGGGATTAAGTCCCCTAGAATCCTGAGGTCCTCTGGCAGCCAACTAGCCCACCAGGTACCTCCAGTAAGTGCTACAGAGCTGTGTTGCAGAGAGGTGTAAAAGGGGCTTGGCCTCAATACACCTTTCTGCAAAGCAGCTCCCTGGTGCATAATGGAGCTACCTGGTGGGCTAGTTGGCCGCCAGGGGACCACAGGATTCAAGGGGACTTAATCCCCCAACTTAAAACACACCACGGGGTGCATTTCCACAGTGGTGAAGGTAGGGCGCGGGGCCTAAAGTGATATGTGTGCAAACACACCCTGTGGCGTGTTTTAAATTGGGAAATTAATTCCTCTTCAATCCAGAGGTCCCCTAGGAGTCAACTAGTTGTACTAACTATAACTTGCGCACCTGCAATCCACTGCTGATGATGTCACATATTACGCAGGGTTCATCCCTGTCACCCCTTCTTTTTAACCTTTACCTCACCCCCTTGATCCTCTCCCTCCGCGGTAGGAATGTCACTGCATTTAACTATGCAGATGACATTCAGCTCGTCTTCAATCTCGACTCCTCGGACGAAGCGGCTCAAGATTTCCAGTCCACCCTTTGTCATATCAGTAATTGGATGAGCACTCACCATCTTAAACTCAATCCCGACAAGACGGAGCTCGTTCTTGTCGGCGGCCCATCCAATCCTTGGAATTCCACCTTCTGGCCCCTTTCCCTCGGCCCCCCCCACCCTGCTGACAAAGTGAAAAGCCTTGGGGTTTACATCTCCCAAGACCTCTCTATGAAGCACCAGGTCAGTGCTACTGTGTCCTCCTGCTTTTTTCAGCTCCGGAAGATCCGGAAAATAGCCCACTTTTTGACCACTGAAGCCCTCACCTTGCCACTGCTGGCTTTAGTCATCTCTCGGATCGACTGCGCCAATGCCCTGTACGCTGGCATCCCACAATATCAAATCAACAGATTGCAGCTGATTCAGAATCAGGCAGCTCGCCTTATCTACCTCCAACCAAAACATCACCACGTCCGCCCTCTCCTCAAGGCCCTCCACTGGCTTCCCGTTTCGGAGCGCTGCAAGTTCAAACTTGGCTGCCTGATTCATAAATCTTTGGCCGGCACCGGTCCCTCCTTTATTTCCTCTCTTTTGCACCCTTATAACCCCTCCAGGAACCTTCGTTCCTCTCATCTTGCGCTCCTTTAGACACCCCGTTTCAGGCGCAAAAAACACGGAGGTCTCAGATTCTCCTTTTTGGCACCCTCATTCTGGAACTCCCTGCCGCTGGAACGGAGACTCTCTTCCTCTCACCTTCACTTCAGGTCTCTCCTAAAAACCCACCTCTTCCATAGCATTTACTCATAAGTTCTTCCCTCCTCGCCTTCTGCCTCTCACCGAATAAAGTGAACAGCGCCAAGAAACCGTCCGGTGAATGCCGCGCTTTATAAGTAATTTTTACATTACATTACATTACATTGCACATCATTCATGACATGGTCAGTGACATCACTGATGACATCACTGATGACAGGCTTTGTACACCGGTTCGTCTCTTACAGATGCATCAATAATGGAGTAAACAAACCCAATGCATTTCGAGCCTATGAGGCTCTTCATCAGGGGTTTCTGTCCTGTTACAGAAACCCCTGATGAAGAGCCTGATAAAGCATACATTTGGTGAAGAAAAGTTGAATAATAAAAAATACAGATGTAATCCTACTGTCTCCGGAGTGATGAATTAAGTCGAAAAAGGAAAAGGAAAAATAAGGAATAGAATTAAGGTATCAATGGACTACTTGAGGAGTACTTTGATTAATTGGATACACTTGGTTGATGAATCCCATTTCCGGCAGTGCATCAGCGAGGAGCGCGAAACACGTGCCCAGGCTTTGTTCAATGTTACAATACTGTGGTAGAGGCAAACCACGGTTCACTGTTTGCACGCACTTAGAAGGAGATTTTCAAGAATGGTTTCGATCAAAAGGAAAGGAGTGCACTCTCACACTCGTATTGGCTTTTGCACTTTTAGAAAGTTGGCATTTTATTGATTTAGGCATTTGGTGCCTGCTGCCTGTCTCTGGACACATTTCTGTGGTGGGTGACAGTTGGCCTTTGTGTATACCTCTTGAACAGCCACACATAATGAAGCTTAGGTCAATTTGATGGGCAATCCTGGCAGGATGAGCGGGAGGAGCTGGATCCAGCCTCACACCAGAATAGGCTGTGTTCTGTCCCCACACAAAGGGCTGCATACAACCCTGTAGTGAGTCTGGACAGGAATGGCGGGACCTTTGTGCCCTTCAAAGGCCTGTCTTTGAAGTCTCTCCACTTTAAAGGCCCAACTGTGAAGACTCTGTAAGGAAGAAAGACTGATGTGCTGCTCAGGGGACTGTCACTCTGCTGGACAGCTGTTTTGCTGAACTACTGCCTCGCGGTGTTGACCTGCTACCTGCTGCCCTCTTAGTTGGGTGAGGGGACTGGACCTGCATCACTTGAACCCAGAGTAACTCCAAGAGCTAGCTGGCTGACCTCCTGATCTGAAGTCTGAGGGCCATAAAAGACTTACAACCAACCTGCTTATGCACATAAGACTCTGCATTCCGACCGAGTTCGCCGAAACGCGTCTAGTTTTTGCACTTGCAGATCACTCTGTAAATTGAAAAATAAAAATACCTGCAACTGAAGAGCAAAGAAAGTGTCAGTTTCTCATTTTTTGCCGCAAGCATCTGGGAGTTTTAACGCAATATATATATATATATATATATATATATATATATATATATATATATATATATATATAACCTATTGGCGGTCGCCAGTAGGTATATATAGTTAGGATTTTTTCTCTATGGGATTTTTGAAAATTCTATGACTAATAACTTTGGCGTTTGTGGACGGAATTGGCTGAAATTTTCAGGAAAATGGTACATTTTGTTTCCGAGCAGCCCCTGACAATTTGGGGGGGTTTCATCAAGGGGGGGCCGAGAAAAATGGGGGGTCCCAAAACGCGTTTTTCCCATGTTAATTTCCATAGGGCGGTTGGCCTCACTTTTAGCTCGAACGGCTGAATGGATTTGCACGAAACTTGGCAAAATTGTAGGGACTGTTAGCCCGATGTGCCTTTGCTAGGTCTCAATATATGTGCTCCAGTGGATTTTGAGTAATTTAGGTTCAAAAAAAGATATATATCTGGGCGGAGCCTAACCACACATCTGATCTGATTGGCTGTCAGCACTTCATCCAAGAAGTGTTGGCAGCCATCTTGGGACCAATATACATGATAGCACCTCATTAAAAAGCATTGTAGTTAATAGAGGGTTTTAGGACTTTAGTTACATTATAAATCATTTGTTGATGGTACCATACTCGTTTTAGGAATTGTGGTGGGTTCTAAGGTGATTTTACCATGTGAAAAAACCTTCTGCTGTGATATCATGAATATTGTTTGAAAGAAAACTAATATCTCATGATTTTCCCACAGTGGTTTGGAAGGGGATCTATAAGCTAAACTGAAAGCATATTTTCTGTAAATTCACATTATCTTTCTCAGTCATGTGAAAATGAAGTCTGACATTCTCAGTAAAACATGTACATCCAATAAGGACAGAGACTGTCAGTTGATTCCTTTGTGTTCTACTGCAGCCTCCTAGAGTGTTCTAAAGAACAACTAGAGCGCTAACAGTCCTACTTATTACAAAGGTATGGCACACCTGAAGCCATCTTGATTGGAATAAAGTGGTAACTCTTAAAACATTTAATTTAAAAAGAAACAACATGAGGGGGTATATTTTGCCATAGAAAGTATGATTAGTGCTGCAGAATGAAAAATTAGGGCACATTTTGAGTGACTTCTCAAATCCTTTTCTATTTCATTAAAACATTCTGACATGCAGTCTCCCAAAATGGCCACCAGAGACAAAAGAGCCCAAATGTAGCCCAAATATCACCCAGATGTAGCCCAAGTATAGCCCAATGACAGAATGTCCCAGAGTGTTCTAAAGAACAACTAGAGCGCTAACAGTCCTACTTATTACAAAGGTATGGCACACCTGAAGCCATCTTGATTGGAATAAAGTGGTAACTCTTAAAACATTTAATTTAAAAAGAAACAACATGAGGGGGTATATTTTGCCATAGAAAGTATGATTAGTGCTGCAGAATGAAAAATTAGGGCACATTTTGAGTGACTTCTCAAATCCTTTTCTATTTCATTAAAACATTCTGACATGCAGTCTCCCAAAATGGCCACCAAAGACAAAAGAGCCCAAATGTAGCCCAAATATCACCCAGATGTAGCCCAAGTATAGCCCAATGACAGAATGTCCCAGAGTGTTCTAAAGAACAACTAGAGCGCTAACAGTCCTACTTATTACAAAGGTATAGCACACCTGGAGCCATCGTGATGGGAATAAAGTGGTAACTCTTAAAACATTTAATTTAAAAAGGAACAAAATGAGGGGGTATATTATGCAATAGAAGGTATTATTAGTGCTGCAGAAAGAAAAATTAGGGCACATTTTGAGTGACTTTTCAAATCCTCTTCTATTTCATTAAAAAATTCTGACATGCAGTCTCCCAAAATGGCCACCAGAGACAAAAGAGCCCAAATGTAGCCCAAATATCACCCAGATGTAGCCCAAGTATAGCCCAATGACAGAATGTCACAGAGTGTTCTAAAGAACAACTAGAGCGCTAACAGTCCTACTTATTACAAAGGTATGGCACACCTGAAGCCATCTTGATTGGAATAAAGTGGTAACTCTTAAAATATTTAATTAAAAAGGAACAAAATGAGGGGGTATATTTTGCCATATGAATTATGATTAGTGCTGCAGAAAGAAAAATTAGGGCACATTTTGAGTGACTTCTCAAACCCTCTTCAATTTCATTAAAAAATTCTGACATACAGTCTCCCAAGATGGCCACCAGAGACAAAAGAGCCTAAATGTAGCCCAAATATCACCCAGATGTACCCCAAGTATAGCCCAATGACAGAATGTCCCAGAGTGTTCTAAAGAACAACTAGAGCGCTAACAGTCTTACTTATGACAAAAGTATGGCACACCAGAAGCCATCTTGATTAATGAAGTGGTAAGTCTGAAAACACTCAATTTAAAAAGGAACAACATGAGGGGGTTAATTTTGCCATAGAAAGTATGCTTAGTGCTTCAGAAAGAAAAATTAGGGATCATTTTGAGTGACTTCTCAAATCCTCTTCTATTTCATTAAAAAAATTCTGACATGCAGACTGAAACATGCACTTTGAATACCAGCAGCAGACATCCCTGGTGAGCAGTAGCTTTACTACAGTGATCTAATGTGCAACTAGAGTGCTAACATTCAGAATTTATGGCAAATGTGTGACACATCTGAATGCCTTCTTGATGGAACCAAAGTAAACAAGCATTGAAAATGCAATAGATCTCGCCCTCGTTTAAGTTAAAGCCATTCTGTTTGTAATGAGGTGGCTTTTTAGCTTTGCTTTTATTAGTGTTTTTTCAACTTTCATGTAAATAACATGCATCTGTATGCATATAAGTATATGTATGCATGCATTTATGTTTGTATTTATATAGATATACAGATGATATATGTTTATATATGTATGTATATATATATATTCACTGAAAAAACCATAGGCTATAGACCATATATAGTTAGGAATTAGCATTTACAAAACCTTGAAAATTCACTGAAAAAACCATAGGTTATAGACCATATATAGTTAGGAATTAGCATTTACAAAACCTTGAAAATTCACTGAAAAAACCATAGGTTATAGACCATATATAGTTAGGAATTCGCATTTACAAAACCTTATTTTACTCAGACAAAACCATTGAAATTCCATATATAGTTAGTTGCACTAACTATATATCGCGCACCCGCAATCCACTGCTGATGATGTCACATATTACATCATTCATGACATGGTCAGTGACATCACTGATGACATCACTGATGACATCTCAAATGACATCACTGATGACATCACTGATGACAACATCCAGTGACTGTATGTTTCTGTAAAGTTAAAATATGTCTTACATATTGAAGAATGAGTGGATGTATAAGTGTCTGGATGAAGGATTTAGTAGGTGCATGACTGACTGTATGAGTGAGTGATTAAATGTGTCTCACTGAGTGCATGGGTTAGTGACTAAACTGTCTTAATTTGTGCATCATTATGTCTGTTGTTCTGTAAACTGTTGCATGTGTTGATAAGTAGCTATATGAGTAACTATATGGGTTATTGATTGGTTGCCCAAGTATTTGTATGGGAGACTGAGTGTGTGTGTGGGTGGCTGGGAGGTGTATGACCCTGTGCATAGATGTGTGAGCAGTTGATTCACTAGATGTATGGTTTCAAAAGTGCATGTGGAAACAGCTGTATGGGCGGTTGACTGTGTGCATGAGTGTATTGGTGAGTGAATGGATATCTCAGTGCTACATGTCAAAGTAAGTACATATGTAAAACACAGTACATGTGAGAGTTGACATATATAAATAACTGTGCATAAGAGCCAGTGAATGTGTGAGTGGCTGTATGGATCATTGTGAACTTGTATCAGGGATTGTATAAGAGAGTAAATATGTGTTAGTATATGTTTGAATAAGTAAAGTTTGTATAACTGTATAGTTGAGGAAATGGAGGTGTGATTGATTCTTTGCATGACTGACTAGGTGTGTGAGTAACTCCATGGATGAGTGACAGTCTGTGAGTGTCTGTTTACACTGATTGTATCTAAGGTTATATTAGAGTCTGAAGAGGTTCATCGTATTATCACATGAATGATATCATCAGTGATGTGATCAGAAATGTCAAATGAGATGTCATCAGTGATGTCATCAGTGATGTCATTTGAGATGTCATCAGTGATGTCATTTGAGATGTCATCAGTGATGTCACTGACCATGTCATGAATGATGTAATATGTGACATCATCAGCAGTGGATTGCGGGTGCGCGATATATAGTTAGTGCAACTAACTATATATGGAATTTCAATGGTTTTGTCTGAGTAAAATAAGGTTTTGTAAATGCGAATTCCTAACTATATATGGTCTATAACCTATGGTTTTTTCAGTGAATATATATATATATATATATATATATATATATATTGCCAGTTCACATCCTTTGAGAAACCGGGACCCTCGGACTGCGGTGCAAACCAGGGTCAAAGGCACCCTGTTTGTATTCTCCTTCACCACACGCTGACAAACGTGTAAATGCACTCGACCTCCAGACAATATTCACCAATGAATTAGGCCATCCAGCAAAGTTCAGGCAACACCTTGCTCCACGCTGACAGCAGCCACCCAAAGTCACTCATACGCAGTATCCCCTTTGGGGAGTTTCTCCGGGCTCGGAGAAACTGTAGTAGAGATGAGGATTTCGTAAAGGAAGGTGACATAATGAAGGAACGTTTCAAAGAGCAAGGCTACAACCCACAGGTTATTCAAGCAGCTTTTTCAAAGGCTAGGAACATCAGTCATGACTCTTTATTGGTACCCAAGACCGACATACCTGAGGAGCAGGAAGCTATCAGGTTTATCTCTACTTAACACGCTAGCTCGTGGCAGGTACAAAAAAGCTTCAAGAAAAACTGGAACGTGTTACTCACTGAACAGACACTCAAAGAAGTTCTAGGTAGCAACCCTAGCATCACCTATCGGAAGGCTGATTCTCTCAAAGACAAGCTGAGCAAGAATGAGATTAAGACCATACCTAAGAAAACCCAGGAAATAAAGGGCTTTTTTACTTGTTTAAAATGTAAAGCTTGTAAGTTCAGCAACAACGTCAAATCAGTCTACTACCCCATAGAAGACAGAGAGAAACCAATTATACAACATCTTAACTGCCTCTCTGATCATGTCATATATGTATTGGTGTGTCCATGTGCAAAAAAGTATGTAGGGAGCACCATGTTCCCTGCGAAAAAACGGATTCTTGAACACATGAGGGCGATTGATAACAAGGACCAGAGTTCGCCAGTCGCCCGGCACTTTGAAGAAAAACATAAAAGCAATCGCAATCTTTTAAAGTTTTTTGTGATTGACAAAGTTTCAGGCATGAGGAGGGGTGGTGACAGAATCCGTAGGTTGCGCCAGTTGGAGAGCAAATATATTCTTGACCTCGACACACGAATCCCAGGAGGCTTGAATTCTGAAGAAGAACTTAAATGGTACTTAGGAGAGTAAAGTGTAGAGTATGCTGCCTGCATTGTAGTTCAGCTATATATAATGCATCGTGTGATATGTTGAACTCCTAGTAATGATTCTAATGTTTTTAATCACTTCACAGTATAATTGTTTCTTAATTGACACTAGTATTTTATGGCCGCTTGTTAATGGCATCAACAGCTCTGATGTGCCGTTCTTGTTGTTTTTTTAGGTGACACATAGCTGTGGAGAGTAGACCGGTCAGAAGAACTGATTACCCCATGGGTCATGCTTAGAATTTTCCCACTTGGGAGTTAAAGACTGTATATATAACATATGGTGATATAATTAATTTGAAATTTGAGTAGGAAATTTAATTTGTACATGACTGCTTTTGTAGATATGTGACGTAATTCGCATTTATGTTCCCCATGGGTCTTTGTGAATAATCTCATTTCCCACTTGGGAATGTGTAAGCCGGTATAGAGTGTCATCCATAAGCCTCTGAATATCATACGCTTTCCTCATATATGTATGTTTGTTGTCGTGTTATGATTAACTATGACAACATGGAGGATTCCATTTAGTTCACCCACTTGGGGTCTTGTTTAAATTTCATTTTGATGAATGATTGCAAGAACAAATCAGGCGTATGGTTATGTTTTTCTGTCGATTGGGCACATCATCATGAACAAATGACCATGCCAAGATGGCCGCTGTGTTTTTACTTTGAGCACTAAGTCTGTTGTTTATGTTTACACTTGAAGTTTTGGAAAACTTTATTTAATGTTCACCTTTGTGTTTACTATTCACCCGTGACCAAGGCGAGTTGTCGCTGAAACGCGTTGGGGGTTTAGTTCTATGAACTGTGTTCCATGCTGGAATAAAGAATACACTTACGAACTTTGCTGGATGGCCTAATTCATTGGTGAATATTGTCTGGAGGTCGAGTGCATTTACACGTTTGTCAGCGTGTGGTGAAGGAGAATATATATATATATATATATATATATATATATATATATATATATATATATATATATATATATTCTCCTTCACCACACGCTGACAAACGTGTAAATGCACTCGACCTCCAGACAATATTCACCAATGAATTAGGCCATCCAGCAAAGTTCGTAAGTGTATTCTTTATTCCAGCATGGAATATATATATATATATATATAAATATGTGTATATATATATGTGTGTATATATATATACATATATACATATATGTATATATATATGATATAGGTCTATCAAGTAGTGCTGGACCCTTGGAAGTGGGCCTAAGGTGCTTCTCCAGCTGAACCGACGCATTCTCTGCTGAGCGATGCATCTGGGACCGACGTATTGCCTTTGGAACTAACATTGCCCAACACTTTCCCCCGTACAAGTTCCTCGCCGCTCTAATCGACAGCAGCCTCGATGGCAAACATCTGCATTACATCTTTATAGCTCATTGGAACCGATGCATCGTCTCCACTGTGTCTCACCTCCTCGACACCGGTCTTTGCATCACAAGACCCATCAACAGGATTCTTGACGCCGATGCATCAGGACCTCACACCGCAGCCTCATCGCACTTCAGAACCGAAGCATTGCCCCAGCTGCATGAAGCCTCTTTGAGGCGGCTTAACGCAAGCAATCTGCAGCCAGTATTAAGGTACTTTTGTTCAGCAGGCCTAACCGGGTACATGTAGCCGGCCTACGCTGTATCGCGGTCTGCCTGAACTTTGGACTTTGTTCGGGTCTGGTGCGACCAGATATCCCCAATAGAGCTTTTTGCTTTCAGGTGCTGTTTTTCACTATAAACTTATAAAATCAACATCCCAAGTTCTACTTAATGGATTTTTGTTGTTTGGTCTTGTTTTAGTTATTAAATTAAGTTCTATTTCTCTAACCTTATGTGGAAAAATATTCACATATTTACTGTTTGACGGTTGCATAAAAACTTTACACATTGCCTTTAAAGTTAAGCCTGACTGCTCTGCGCCAAGCTACCAGACAGTGAGCACAAGTTCATTTAGGGTGTGCTTGCATCTTACCCTGACTGGGATTGTGGTGATTTTTTGACCAGAGCTTGACCCCAGTGAACCAGTAACCCAATTATAGCATTTGTGGAACATATATGGAGTCAAGTGTAAAGCCTGTCATCGCACTTGAGTATAGTGTCATCTGAGTGATTAGTGTCTCCTCCAGAAACTGTGGTATATCTGATCTTTCTGTAACACTCTCATTTTCAAGAACCATTGATCCTCTAACAGTTTATCATCATTAGATAATGCATAACATTTTCTTGCCCACAATTCTCTGATTCTTTTTCTAGCCCCATTTAGATCAGCTAGGCGGTTCAATGTCCCTAATGTTAAGATTTCCCATAATGTCTTGTATCTGACTTCTAGATTTCAATTTAGATTTTGCTAAGGTAAAATTCTTTACCAATTTTAATTCCTAATAAATTTATTAACATCAACCCTTGTTTGTAAATATATAAATGATGTTTCCAAGCAAAAAGAGAGCCCAAAATTAAGCAATTATGTCTCGACAACAGTTAAATCCCTGTTGCCAATTTGATGTCAATGTTCACACCCTCTGATTCCTTTTCCTGCATTTCTGGGTCTGCACTCCACCTCCTGCACTGGCCTCCCCTGTGGTGGTTTAATGTGTATTCTTTCTTTTTACCATTGTTTATTTTGCACTATCTATTTTTTCAACCTCAAAAAGCTGTACTCCTTCAAATTAGTTGGTGCTGTATCAGTTCCTTAGTTGTACCATGCTCATCCGCATCTGTCTCTGGCCCAGAGCTCACATCAGAACTTAAATCCATATGTATCCATTCCTGTTTCAGCCAGTCTATTTCTATGGTATGTTCTTTACGCAAGAGTATGAAACATCTAGCAAATGTGTATACTTGTCCATTTTTATAGCTCCTTTTGGCCTCGTATTATAAAACTGTCTTTTGTTTGCTCAATACCTCCTCTTTCGCCAGTCATAATCCCACTTCTCTTTCAAACGTCTCAATTATAGTTTGTTCTTTATATCCTTTACATTCATCACTTAATCTTGCTATTTCTTTGTGAATCTCCTTTCTATCAATGTTGGCATATTTTATCAAAATTAATATTTTATGAAAATCACCAGCATCTATTTTGAGGCCAATGTATTTTTCTTGGCCCATTCAACAAGCGTGAACAGTTTTATTCTCTCATTACTAGGTACCAGTAAAATGCGGAGACCTCCGGGGACCTGACCTACATCCACATACTTTTGTAAGAAAGTGCTTTCCTACCACTTGACCATTTTGTATTTCATCAATTTCTTCAATCTGTATAATTACATTTTGCCATACTCCCTATTTAGTAATCGATCTTGGTCTTGTAAGAGCACAGGGGCCTTGAATCCTGGCACCTTTACTACGAGCGATATTCTGGTTTTAATCCTGACACTGGGCAGCTGAATTAAATGTAGCATTATAGCTGACCCCAAAGCCAGTTTTAATTTTACTTTTACTCACTCACAATATAGCACTGCACTGTTTTTCAGTCCACACAGAGCCTTCATGCGGTTTTATTATACCCACTTTCCATTTGAAAAACATCCCTGAGCTCCTCCCTCACAGCCAGGGGGCTGTAGCAAACGTGAGGAATAGGTTCCCACGTGAGGAGGTACCCCTATGATGAAGCATGACACCACTGGTGTGTGAGGGGAATTATCCTTAAAAAGGGAATCCCCAGTTTACACACTTAGTTATCCTGAGTCACATCCTAGACCTTCCTAGACCTGGGGCTTCTTTAGTGATGTGTGAATCGATCTTGTGTTACCTGCATGGGAATCTGTCTCTCCATTTTATCTGAAAAAAGTATAAAAGCCTCTTTTGCCCAGCACCACCTGGTGAATTTCAGTGTTTTTTTTAGTTTTTAAATGGGCGTGGAATATTACAGTGAATTTCTAGTTTTTTTTTAAACCTAGGTTAAAAACGTACTACCTTCCTCATGTATAATTCAAGTTTAACTTTTGTTTTTTTGTGAATTTTTATTGCCTTTTTTTAATCATAAAATAATATTTTATTACAATACATTTTCCTGTGGCCGGGCCCTGTGCACAACCTCTTCCAAGTGTCCACCCCTGGAAGGTCACCAACCCTGTTGCATCACACCCTAACCCTGTGCACGGCTGATGGTCGGGTACGGGCTTGCATGCAACCTCCTCTGTGCAGCCAACCATCCACAGACCCCTACACTAAGGCTTTTTAAGGCCACAAGGAGAGAACTGCACTGGGTCCCAGGCAACTGCTGAGGGACCGTGACAACCCACAATCATTTGTTTTTGTAATTTTTTGCCCAGGGAGGGTCCCTATGACCCCCTTCATAAGGGCTAGGGTGTGCGGTCTTATAATGGTTTTTACTTTTTTTGGGACTCTGGGCTGATTCCCTGGGTTTGTACAGGGGCAGCTAAAATTTTTCTTATTGCCGCCAGCCAAACATCTTGTTCAGTCACATGGATGTCACACAGCATCAGTCAATCAGAAAGCATGTTTTGGCTTTTTTCAAGCAGGAGACCCGCGGCAACAGATATCACTATTTTTTAAACTTTAAATGGCTGGCCAGATTTGCACCAATTCACAAAACGATTCAGAGAAGGGGGTGGTGATGAACAGAGTGTCTGAATTAAGCAGACCACTCTTACCCAGTCCAAAGATCAGGGCTTGATCCATCACCGGTATTTATCTCACTGCACCATCCCAGCTCAGAACTTGGCTATATGCAAATCAGTCTGTCCCTGGCCCAGTGCATCATGGGAACAGGGCAGACTAAACTACCAAGCCAATTCTTCACCAGAAAGGAGGCAAGCTACCGGGGACCTGTTTCTGGCATTTCAGCCGTCTTCGGCCCGGCTTGCTTGAATCCTGATGGTGCAGTGAGAAAGGGACTCATGTCTGAGTATACCCTGCCACACCTATAGTGGCCAAAAACGATTCAGAAAAGGGGGTGGTGATGAACAGAGTGTCTGAATTAAGCAGACCACTCTTACCCAGTCCAAAGATCAGGGCTTGATCCATCACCGTTATTTATCTCACTGCACCATCCCAGCTCAGAACCTGGCTATATGCAAATCAGTCTGTCCCTGGCCCAGTGCATCATGGGAACAAAGCAGACTAAACTACCAAGCCAATTCTTCACCAGAAAGGAGGCAAGCTACCGGGGACCGGTTTCTGGCATTTCAGCCGTCTTCGGCCCGGCTTGCTTGAATCCTGATGGTGCAGTGAGAAAGGGACTCATGTCTGAGTATACCCTGCCACACCTATAGTGGCCAAAAACGATTCAGAAAAGGGGGTGGTGATGAACAGAGTGTCTGAATTAAGCAGACCACTCTTACCCAGTCCAAAGATCAGGGCTTGATCCATCACCATTATTTGTCTGACTGCACCATCCCAGCTCAGAACCTGGCTATATGCAAATCAGTCTGTCCCTGGCCCAGTGCATCATGGGAACAGGGCAGACTAAACTACCAAGCCAATTCTTCACCAGAAAGGAGGCAAGCTACCGGGGACCGGTTTCTGGCATTTCAGCCGTCTTCGGCCCGGCTTGCTTGAATCCTGATGGTGCAGTGAGAAAGGGACTCATGTCTGAGTATACCCTGCCACAACTATAGTGGCCAAAAACGATTCAAAAAAGGGGGTGGTGATGAACAGAGTGTCTGAATTAAGCAGACCACTCTTACCCAGTCCAAAGATCAGGGCTTGATCCATCACCGTTATTTATCTCACTGCACCATCCCAGCTCAGAACCTGGCTATATGCAAATCAGTCTGTCCCTGGCCCAGTGCATCATGGGAACAGGGCAGACTAAACTACCAAGCCAATTCTTCACCAGAAAGGAGGCAAGCTACCGGGGACCGGTTTCTGGCATTTCAGCCGTCTTCGGCCCGGCTTGCTTGAATCCTGATGGTGCAGTGAGAAAGGGACTCATGTCTGAGTATACCCTGCCACACCTATAGTGGCCAAAAACGATTCAGAAAAGGGGGTGGTGATGAACAGAGTGTCTGAATTAAGCAGACCACTCTTACCCAGTCCAAAGATCAGGGCTTGATCCATCACCGTTATTTATCTCACTGCACCATCCCAGCTCAGAACCTGGCTATATGCAAATCAGTCTGTCCCTGGCCCAGTGCATCATGGGAACAGGGCAGACTAAACTACCAAGCCAATTCTTCACCAGAAAGGAGGCAAGCTACCGGGGACCGGTTTCTGGCATTTCAGCCGTCTTCGGCCCGGCTTGCTTGAATCCTGATGGTGCAGTGAGAAAGGGACTCATGTCTGAGTATACCCTGCCACACCTATAGTGGCCAAAAACGATTCAGAAAAGGGGGTGGTGATGAATTCACAAAAAGCACACTTTCGGTATCTAGCTTTCTCCCAAACATACAGTCATTTTATTTCCATCACTGTTCATTTTTACCTATGGAATGTGAATGGTGGAAAAATGTTGTGGGACTCCCTCTATTTCTAGGCCCCTGCTTGATGGATCACCCTGAAACTTTCTTGGAAAGGGCTGAGGTGAATGAACTTTTTTGGAATATTTTATGAAGATTCATCAAATGGCGTAAAAATTATTACTAAAACAAAAACTCTTCCTATGGAGAATCATGCTCACTTATAATTACACAGCGGCACCGCCAGTGTGTATTATAAATATATAAATATATATTCACAAAAAAACATAGGTTTCAGGGACGGTATAGTTAGTTGGACATTTGACTCATATAAAACCAGAGAAATTCACCTATTATAGTCAGTTGAGCTAACTATAACTCGCGCTCACGCAATGCAATGTCATGAGTGATGTCATTTGAGATGTCATCAGTGATGTCACTGACCTTTGTCATGAGTGGTGTAATATGTGACATCATCAGCAGTGCATTGTGGGCGCACGAGTTATAGTTAGTTCAACTAACTAACTAACTATAACGGGAAAATTTCTCTGGTTTTATAAGTGTACATTTCAAAGGTTTTTCAAATCTTAATTCCTAACTATAACGTCTGTAAAACCTATGTTTTTTTCAGTGAATTTCAAAGCTTTTTTAAATATTAATTTCATATTTTAATATTTATAAAAACTAGATTTTTTCTGGGTTTTTTGTAATATTTTGGAACTCTATTATTAACTTTAAAAATAATGTAATGTTTTAGATCTTTAAAAAAAAAATTGATTTTTTTGGGGGGGGGGAGAAAACTGGAGTGTACCAAGCTCCATCAGCACACGAATCCTATCCGCCATATTGCTAAACTTGTAAATGATGCGCATTTCGTATCCGACGGGTTAGTGGCACTGCGTCCCGCGTAACATCATATACGTATGAGGTCGCGCCAGCTGCTACTTTGGTATGCGACGGTACGCAGTACCTAGCCACGCGCTATGTCATGTACGTATGGGGTTGCGCCCGCTGCGCGTTACATATGAGACGAGTGCACGCTGCCAGGCCGTGTTATGTCATAGACTTATGGTGTCGCACCAGGTACGCCATTCCCTCATTTTTTTTTCATGTCCCGAAACTATATCTAAATAAGTTTAAAGTGTCTATGAAAGCAAGTGATAATATAAAATATTTTAAACATTTGTATATTTTTAACTGTAATAAACTTATATTATGGTAAATATATTTTCTCAAAATCGCGTCGGGTGCAGCCTCCTTGCGCGCTCTGTGCGCGATTGCCATGTGACCTTAAAAAAAAGCATTTGTTTGGTTCATAACATTTCCCATTGTAACAGTTGGAGGACCCCACCCAATTTAGTCATTCTCTCTACAGCGTTTGATGAGAGACACCTCTTCTGCTTAGAGAGCGATTTTGAATTTTTTTTGCTGTGTACACATATCTTATACTACACACAACATGCAACGATCATCTTGATCAATATTCATGGTTTGTACAGTAGCCTTCCACGTGTGATAGCCATCCATCTGAAACGTTACATCAAAAAACAAAATTGGTGGCTCGAAGGGGTATCATCAGCCATGGGCAGAGTGCACATCCTAGATCACATATGACAAACAGTAAAGAGTTATGTGTAGATTTGTGTTGCTGTATGCTCTATTGTCAGGCTTTACCAGTATAGTAGTGTGTCATATGTGAGACTTTCAGATTCACGTTTGACATGCATTGCTTGACTGTAAAGCGTTATCACTGTGTATGATGTAGCCTCAATGCTGATCCTCCCTCCATCCGAGCACATTCACGTTTGTGAGCTTCGCGATAGCAATACTTTCAATAATACTGCACACCATTGACATACGTGTCTGCGCATATCCACAAGCTTGACAACAACATGTGATGTTGGCCATTCAATGTTTTCTGACAGCATCTCATTAGCAATAGTTGCCGCCCTCCCGGTACATGCTACATTAATGTAAATTACAGATTGTGCGACGTCAAAACTGCAACAGGGACACATACATAAGTACACTTCCTGGCCAGGCAGGAACTGAACAACGCCCAGGTCCCCAGAATAATTATTCACACCCCTACGCTGGCCTGGCGTATGCAAGCCCAGTCCACTTTGTGTACGTATAAACAGGATAACGACGACGCCACATGTCCCAGTTCTTCCACATTGCCTCAGTTGATATAGCCGCATCCACCTCGCATATCACAATGCGCAATAAAAAAAAGGCATCCATGAGGTGTACACCATCCTCACAATCCAAACTCGATTTGCATTGTGAACCCTGCTGGCCGTTGTGTTTGGACACACAACAATGACAGCAGGGGAGCATTGGGGCCTGGGTGCACAGGGGCTGCAATTGAGTGCAGTGCTGCGGGAGGGGTGGGGTGCATCAGCTTGGGTGCGCAGGTGCGAACAAGCGATGTTGCTGTGCATGATGATGTGATCTCTGACATCATTCAGTCACATCTCTGTCTCATTTTAAGAACCTTGTGGACAGTACTGTAGGCCTGAGCCAGCAGGCTGCACTGCCCTACAGACATGTGGCGTTGGCTTTTAGGGCACTGTAGTGAGCCGATTACTAAGTGTACCTGCACACAGGCTTGCGCCACTGCATTACACGTGCACATTATGCTACTAGCATGCACTCTGTTCTTTTGTACGTGAACGCTGGCATAACATATTATTATTTAACCCTGTGTTTTCTTGTACACTCCGACTCCTCTTTGAACCACGATTACCACTAACAGTTGGTAGATCGTACTTCAAGAAGGAAGGATGCACTCAACTGTTAAGCTTGAACTAAACCTTGATTTACCTCAAGACGTTTCCAGCATTGTATTATTTCTCCCTTTTCAGACACTGAGTTGGTTGTGCCAAAATGGGCAGAGCTGGTGCTCAGCCCGTGATGATGCTCTGGGCATTCTGATGCCTCCCATCGGGGTATCAAGACTTCGTCCCCAACCAGTGACCTGCTGTGCTACACAGAAAGAGGCACCCCGGAGTTGGAGCTCACACCGGCACGTCGTTGGACACACCGGTGGTGGAAGGTGAGCAGTGAAGCCTCGGTTCACAGGAGTTGCAATTAAGCACAGTGCGGGGGAAGGGGCTGTGGTGCAGCAGCCTGGGGGCACAGGTGCAGGCAAGCGATGTTGCCGTAGATAATAATGCAATCTCCGGCCTCATTCATATCTCTGTTTCATTTTAGGGACTTGCTGGACCGCACTCTTTCTCACGGACCCCAGCATGCCAGACACACGGGTGACAGGAGGTGAACAGTGAGGGCTGGGTGCAGTAAGCAGACGCTCTGTCTTCTCCTCCCTCTGTTCTCTTGACTCTCCCTCCCCTTCTCCCTTCCACCCACTCGCTCTCTGTCCCATTCTCACTTTCTTCCTTTCATTTTGACTACCTTTCTTTTTCTCTTGGACATGGCACACATACTTATGGTTCTTTTTTGTCTTGTAGGTTTTGTACGCTGCCTCCGGAGGAGTCCCACCCACTTATTTCATGTTATACTGTTGCTTCTTCCAATAAAGTTGCATTTCCATTTATGTGTGTTGTTTTAAAAAGGTTATTTTTTTTACCAATAAATAAGTGAGTGTATGGGTCTTCTTTTTCTGACAACACTTGTCTGCAGTTTAACGTGAAAATCGGCAGTTGATAGGAGGTTATGAGGGAAAACATTTGTAATTTTGCGGGCACCTACCAAATATAAACCAACATATGAGTGCATCACTTTATATCACCATGAGTACTGCCCGTGTAATTACAGAACTGATATGGCACTACGTAGGGCGATGAGGCTTCAGAGACTGGTGAGGCCCACCCTGCATATTTAAGTAAAGCCCTGGAGGGTGGCAATCCCCGGACTTGAGTTGGCCTTGAAGCTCCCTGAACAATTAGTAAACAATACCCGGGGAGGTGGCGATCCCCTAGGCTGCAAAACGTCTCTGTGCCCTCCCGTGCCTAATTTACATGTGAGATTAAGGTCCCCAGTGCTGCAGAGATCCGCAATATAATAATAGGATTGGCCCCGGAACATTACCCACCAGGGGGCTCATTTAAATGAACGGGTGAGACCCCGCTTCATTTTTGTTTCAATTTTTACCATCCGGATCCGCTTTATTGAAGCCATACAAGGTTTTCCTCCTCTCGCTTCAACGAGGCAAACAAGGATTTGCTATCACAGGGTGGAAGCCATGCTCCCACCTGTAATAGCAAACATAAATGTCCCACGGATGCACACCCCAGGACATTGTATGAGCTGCACCTGGGAGGTGGCGCTCCATAGGACCATGATGCATTGGTTACTGCATAACTACAGAATTAGTATAAACGCATACTAACACTACTTGCACATGTGTAGTACAGCGACCAGAGTGTAGCAAAGAGGCAGAAGAAGCCCAAAATCAAAAAATATAAATTCTACCCGAGGTTGGATGACATAGTTCGATGAGACGACGACCCTGGGATGAGTAGAAACAGCTTCAAGGAAAAACAGGTCTTCAGCAGAACACAAGGAAGCTCGAAATATGGGTGAGTGCTGCCTTCTTTTTACCTTCTTCCGCTCCTCGCCAAATTTATGTAGTGAAGAGGCAGACAGCAGTGGATCCGATAAGTAGATTTATTGCAGGAAAAGAAGACAGCTTAAACAGCCACCAACCGGAGCAGACAGCAAGGCAACCGTCTTCTCCAGCACTGTGTACAAACTCCCCAAGATTCCCCTCATCACAGCCCTACATTATAAAATTACATACTTAGATTCTAGTAGCATTACATACTAACATTCTCCAATGACTTACATTGGAATACTACAGAGAGCACATGACTTTACAACAATATGCTCATGGTTTCATCGTCGAGTCTTGAGACCGGTAGGGGTGAGTAGTTCGCTTCCCACTCCCTATATTGTAAAAACGCAAACTAACACTACTTCCACAGATATGCTACAGTGCCCAGAGCACATCACTTTACAGCAATGAGCTCACAGTTTAGGCTCAGGGTTTAATCCCTGAGTCTTCAGACCAGTAGGGGTGAGTAGTTTGCTTCCCACTCTCTGTATAGTATAAACACATACTAACACTACTTGCACAGTTATACTACAGCGGCCAGTATGCCACAACGCCCATAGTCCATCACTTTTGCAGCAATCAGCTTGGTTTGATCCCTGAGTCTTCACACCGGTGGGCGTGAGTTCCTCGCTTCTCACTTCAGTATAGTATAAACGCGTGGTAGGGGTCAGTAGTCCGCTTCCCACTCCCTGTATGGTATAAACGCCTACTAACACTACTTGCACAGGTATGCTACAAAGACAAGAGCACATCACTTTACAGCAATGAGCTCACGGTTTAGGCTCTCTGTTTAATACCCGAGTGTAGCAGCATCTCATCTCAGCACCATGTCACTCTGAGCAACACCGCACTTGCAGACCGGTAGGAGTGAGTACTTCGCTTCCCACTCTCCCACAGAGGTTACAGTGCTCCTATCCTCCTGTTTCCTACTCTTTTCACCATTTTCCCCTTACTTGTTTCAATGGAATCACAAAATGGCTGCCAACACTTCCTAGTTGCAACAGCTTGCAGCCAATAAGCAGCAAGCTCGTGTTCATAACGCCTCAGCCAATCGGATAGCAGAATTCCCAAATATCGGTTTCTGTAAATTTCAATATTTCTCCAAAACTACTGAACGGATTTACACCAAATAAACAAAAGCATGCGTTCTAGACCAAGACCCTTCTCCCTGCCAAATTTGGGGTAATTCCGTTCACCGGTTTGACCTGTAGCCTTGTCTAAAGTTTCCTACGGAAATTAACATGGAGAAAATACATTTTGGGACCCCCTCCCCCCAACCCCCCTTGACGAATCACCCCCAAACTTTCAACATAGGAGCTGACATGAACAAGGAACTAGTTTGGAAACTGTCATGAAGATTCATCAAACGACGGCAAAGTTATAAGCAAAAAAAAAATGTTCTTCCTATGGAAACTTGGTCCTAACTATACTAGCTACCTAGGATATATATATATATATATATATATATATATATATATATATATATATATATATATATATAAAACCTACTGGCAGTCGCCAGTAGGTAGTTATAGTTAGGATTGTTTTCAATGCAAAATCTCAAACTTCTATTTGGAATAACTTTGGCGCCGGTTGACGAATCTGCCTGAAAACTTCCTCAAATTTGCCTCGCGGAGCTCCGGTCCTTCCTTGAAAGTTTCAGGGGGATTCGTCAAGCGGGGGCCGAGATAAAAGGGGGATCCCAAAACGTGTTTTCCCCATGTTAATTTCCATAGGGCGGTCAAACTCACTTTTAGCCCGAACGGCTGAATGGATTTCCACCAAACTTGGCAAAATTCTAGGGACTGGTAGCCCGATGTGCCTTTGCTATGTCTCAAGATATGTGCTCCTGTGGATTTTGAGTAATTTAGGTTAAAAAAAATATATATATCTATGGCAGCGCCCCGGTACGCGCACCGGGGTACGCGCCGGGCGCGACCCGGACTTGCGCACTGAAAGTTGATTGGCTCTCGGGTGTCTGTAAACATTTGAAACAGTCCAGAGCGGCCGCCATCTTGTGCCTCGGTAGGATCGAGACACAAGAGGTGGCCAAAACAAAGGGGGAAATGACCATAAGGGGGCAGGGTAGACCCCCTCTGACCCCCTAGATTTGATGTGGGGGCTATAAAAAGGCCGGGGGGGAGCGCCCAGTATGCGCACCGGGGAGCGGACCGGGGAGCGTTCCATGAGGAAAAAAGAATGACAGAGTTTTTTAAAAATGAAGCCTTTTTTTTATAAATTAGAGGTAGTTCTGAAAAGAACTGTTTTTTTTCTTCTTTTTGTTGTTTTATATTTATTTTAATGTTTTTTGAACATTTTGTACTTTTTTTGGCTTTTCAAAACAGTTTTATATTTATTTTGTATTTTTTTAGGGGGAGAAACAAAAAAAGGGAATTGAAACTGGCTCAACTGGAGCAAAAAACAAAAAACTGAAAAAATTACTTCTTTTTGGGGCATTTGTGATTGTCACCTGCAAGGATGATGAGCTTTACGCTCTTTTCACCATAGGCGATAAGCTTGCCACATTCAGTACAAGTGATTTTAAAATCAGCAAATCGTTGCTGAATACAAGGCATCATCTCTGATGTTTCTGGTCCCGATGAAGTGGGTTCGTTTCTTTGGGAGGTGGTCCTTGAAGACTGGGGGAGGTTACTGGCCAGTTCCCTGAGCTCTGCTCGAGAATAGTTGTTAAGGTGCTTACGGATCATATGTCGAATCATGGTATTGTTACCAAAGGAATACTTTTTGTTTGGGTTACCCCTTGAGAGTTGTTCCTTACAGATTAGGCAAGTTACCTTGGCCGCATTCACTTTTTTCTTGCCCTCTGGGAGTGAAAAAAACTCCCATACAATGTGTGACTTGGGCTTGTATGGGGTATTTTATTTTGTTCAGGCAGCCATCTTCTCCCATCCTTCTCTTCCTCTTCCTCCTCCTCCTCTTCTTGACCACCAATGTACTGTTGTGGTGGTCCTCTTGGTGGTGGTGGTGGTGGTGGTGCAGATGCTCCAGCTGTTGCAGCTACAGTAGCCATTAGAAAGTACAAAATAGTTCTCTCTCTATTACTGAAACAGGTCTTCCTCAGTCAAAGGACAAAGTCAGAATAAGGAAAAAAGGTGGGGTCTTTCATCATTTGGAAAAAAAAAGGCCTGAACCAATGGGAAGTGTTATTTTCAGGTCACAAGACCAGGGATTTCATCATTATGAAAGTAAAACTGTTCTGCACCAATGAAAAGTGTTATTTTCAGGTCACATTACCGACGCGCTTACGCGACGCGTAAGCGCGTCGAATGTTTACGTTGCGCGATCGTATTCGCTCGAGTGCTTCCGGGTGCGCTTACGCCGTGCGTATCACGCGGACGCGGCTACGCGATACGTCACGATCATGTTTTTGTTCGCGAGATTGGCGCTAACGGGACGCTTCCCGGTTCGCGCACCGGGGCGCTTCAAACGACTACGCTCAGGGTCAAAAATAAAAAAATAAATAAATAAATAAAAATGTTTAAAATACAAATAAAATATAGGATTCATTCATTTTCAAAAATATTACATTTCATAGCTATAGACATTTGCTATTAACCAAATTTTGAACTTCAAAGAAAAAAACATAGGTTTGGGGCCTTATATATAGTTAGGAATTAGCATTTAAAAAACCTATGAAATTCACTGAAAAAACCATAGGTTTCACACCAGTTATAATTAGGAATTAGCATATAAAAAAAACTATTAAATTCACTGAAAAAAACATAGGTTTCACACCAGTTATAGTTAGCTTTAAATTTTACTGACATAAAACCATTGAAATTCCACGTTATAGTTAGTTGGACTCACTATAACTTGCGCGTGTAATGCACTGCTGATGACGTCACATATTGCATCACTCATGACATGGTCAGTGACATCACTCATGACATCACTGATGACACCATCTTTGTGACAGAGTGACAGACCTCCTTTCAGTGTAATGTAACCCTTGAAACACATATTCAAAAATGAGAAATTAACATTTTCAAAAAAATGGAGATATCCATACCAGTTACAACAACCAATTTAGTAATACCACCATCTATATACACATTCACTCATTCACCAACAGTTCTATATAGTCACTCATACATATACTCACTCATCATATGTAGTGATACACTAATACATCCTGTTACACACCGACAGTCAACCAAAAGTTACTCACACACATACTCACACATGCAAATAAACTATTGAACATCCATTTATTTGCATTTACAACTATACACATATTACCACCTTACTTCTAAGGAAACTTTCACATACTTACTCTCTTAAACAATCACTTGCACGCGCAAGTTATAGTGAGTCCAACTAACTATAACGTGGAATTTCAATGGTTTTATGTCAGTAAAATTTCCAGCTAACTATAACTGGTGTGAAACCTATGGTTTTTTCAGTGAATTTAATAGGTTTTTTAAATGCTAATTCCTAACTATAACTGGTGTGAAACCTATGGTTTTTTCAGTGAATTTCAAAGGTTTTTTAAATGCTAATCCCTAACTATAACTAGTGTGAAACCTATGGTTTTTTCAGTGAATATATATGGATATTAATATAATACCTTTTTTTTAAGTATATTCATTTTTTTTTTATGTTTCATCCTGGAACGCTCCCGGTGCGCGGCCCGGTGCGAGTACCGGGGCGCGTCCCGGGAGCGTACCAAAAAAAAAGAATGATGGAGTGGGCATGTGCAAAAGGGACAGAGATAGTGGTGTAAAGAGAAAGAGAGCTAGAAGGAAGAACACAGAGGGACTGTGTAATAGATAGTAAAACAGAGAAAAGGTATAAGTGGAAGTAACTGAGAAAAGGAAAATGAATAAGGGAGCAAAAGAAGAGAAGAAAGAGGAAGAAGACTAAAGCAGAGGTTCTGGGAGAATGTGAATGGGTGATGAAAGTAAAAGGAAGGAAAGTAAAGGATGGGGAATGACGGGTAGTGACGGAACTAGAGAAAAGGAACAGCGGTAATGGAGGGAAAGAAAAGAGCACTGAGTGTAAGTAAAGAGAAGTAAAAGAGAGTGGATAAAAGTGAATAAGGGTAAGATATGGGGAGTGACAGAGAGAAAGAACAGAGAGAGTAAAGGAAGGAAGGATAGAAAGGGACTGAGTGAACCAGAAAAGAAAGGAAAGTGAGGGAGTGTAGGTGAGCAGGAAGACTGAAAGAAGTTGAATTTGTTAGGAAAGTAAGGAAAAGGGAAATAAACATGGAGGATAAGAATAAGTGAGGGAAGCAGATTAAGGAAACAGAGGTGAGGTAGGGTGTGAGAAAAGTAGTGAGGTTAAAGCAAAGGGTGATGGCAAACTACATTTTTTAGTCACACTTAACCATATAATTAATGAAAACTTCCTTGCATGTTTAAACTACACTTTATATCTGTAAAAGACAAAAGAAAAAAGTTATAATTAGTAAAATATATATTTTAAAATAGAAGAAACAGGTCAAGAGGTAAAAAATCAAAAAAGTGTACTAAGAAATAAAGCAAGAGTGAAGGATACAGAAACGTAAATAAAGTAATGTAGAAAGACAAAACAGAGGGAAAAAGAAATCGGAGAACAAATTACTGAAGGTAAGTAAGATACTAAAAGAATGTGACATACCAAAACGAAATCAGGAAAGAGAAGTAAGTAAACGGAAAATGAGTGAAAGAGAAAGGAGTCTAAATGAGGATCTATTTACAAGAAAGAGGAATTGAAGATGACTGAGAGTGAGTGAAGGGGAGTCACAGAGTGAAGGGATGAAAGGAATGAGGTTAATATAGAACGATAGAGGAAAAATGAGTGAGGAAGTAAGTACACAGAAAGACAAAGAGAAGAACTAAAGTAGTAGTACTGAGAGATTGTGAGAAAGCTGAAAAGTGGTGCAAGGGAGAGAGGAAATGCAGACAGTTGAAATTGGATTGAGGAGTTGTGAAAGAAGTGGAGTAAAGGAACAGCGATGAAACAAAGTGAAAGAAAGGCGGTGTAAGTGAGTAAAGAGAGCTGAATAAGGGTGGAAAAAGGAAAATGAGTGTGAGACAATGGGAATACAATATAAATTACACAATGCAAACTATAGAATGACTTATACAATATGTTACATTGTTTATTTTTGCTGTTCTCAGAATATATTGAATTTCACTTAAAACAGTGAGTTCAAACTCTTCATCATATAACAGAGGGAAAAAAACACAAACTAAAAGATTGTGTTTAAAAAAACCCATATAAACTTACAAATCATATATGTACACTAATCTTTGATTCACTTACTTTTCCTTGAGGCCAAATAGTAGATAGTGAAGGTCCTTTTCATAGGAAAATACTCTGCTGTTCTCTAAAACTTCCATTTCATCGACTTTCTATGAAAAAAGATCTAAGAACATCTGAAATAATTCTCAACGTTTTCATTTTCCTCCTTGTGTTAAGTTATGACTTATTACTCATACCTTGAACTTTCCTTACGGCCAAATAGTGTCAGATATATGAGTATATTTTGAATTTTCTCTAATTAAACTCTGAAATTACCGTTTACCCGAAGTTTTCAAAGAAAAGCTCATATGACATTTTCACAACGTTTAAAAATTCATATTCTCTTTTTTGATCACTCATGTTCAACATTTCCTATAAAACTGATATCACTAAGAGATCCACTTACAGTACCTATATGAGATAAATCATTTTAAACATTAGACTATCTAACTAACTACCTTTTATTAACTGCTTCCGTCTTCAAAGGCCAATTACCTTTACTAAAACTTTGGTTCTAAAAACACTAGGTAAGAATTTTTTAAGTCAAAAGGCAAACGTTGTTTATAAGGCAAATGAGAATCATTGCAGTAACTCCAACCTTTTTGACATTTTAAGTAGCATGTATAATGTCCTGATGTTGTCGAAGGACCGTCATGATAAATAATAGCTACAGTTCTAAATGTTCTTACTGAAATTGATAACTGAGAAGCCACAAAATGTTTGATACAAGTTGTCAATTTAGTTCCATCAGGTCTACATCGTTGGAAAACTAAAATGACATACTGACCATAAGTTTGTATAAATAATGTGGACAGCATTGGACACTTACATTGGGTACACACCATATTATGATCAGCTGCTTTAACTAGATTATTAAATTACACTGATTTGCAGTCTGGTAAAGTCAAATATATAAATCTTTCAGTGTCTATTCTAGTAGTACTTGATAAACTACAATTGTAGCAATCATGCTGCCATTGATAAGAAAGGCTAAAAAGATTTTCTACATCTACACCTTCATCTTCCAAAACACCAAACATATACATTAAAAATTCCTGAGAATCCTGCTGAATGTTCTGTGAAAATTTATCTTGACCAGAACACATGTCTAAAATATTTCGAATTTCTGTTACACTTTCATTTTTTGCTCTATCACGGCTACATTTCTGAAACACAGAATTCAATAAACCGCAGAATCTTTGATCCCGATTTTCAACAATCTGTTCTTGTAAAGTTTTAAGAAAAAAAACAACATTAACCACTACATTAGCATAGCAGTTGACACCAGAACTGTTTTCAAATTGAAATCCAACAACATCTTGAACGGAATGCTTTTTCTTTCTGCTTACAATTACAGTTTCATCTACTTTTTGCTACTACCTCACTGCAATTATTTTCATTTCTTCTTTTTCGGCCTACCACACATTTTTCAAACAGAGGATATTGAGGCGAATGTGGAGCACACTCTCTTCTTAACCTATTGTATTCTTTAACACAATCTAGATCTGCACAAATCTTTGTCTCATCACACTCAATCAAGTACAATCCTGATAAAGTTCGGACTCGTGATAATGCCACATATGCCATACCCTCTTTAAACACAGAACTTCCAATGTTCACCAAAGCACTATCTACACTTAAACCTTGAGATTTATGAATTGTCACTGCGAACATATAAGTCTTTTACAAGCAAAAATCTAGCAGAACAACGACTGATTTGTTGTACTTGCTCAATGCCATCAAATTTTATTTTAAAAAATTCAATTCCATCTCTATTTCTATAATTCACAAAATCAACAACATGACCCATTGCTCCATTTACCAGACCTCTTTCAACATTTAAATTCCTTCTCAAAATGATACGACAATTTAAACACACATTCAGAGTCTTTTCAAAACCAGCTGTTTTAGATATACTCTTCTCTAATGAATCCAATTTTGTTTTCAAATTTCCTGACAAAACAATTGTTGCACCCATATGCTCTATTTTATCCATTGCTTCCAGTTTCACAATCTCTTCATTTTCTAACTTTAACATTTTGTTGTTGAAGATGGAACATTCTTGCAGAGTTGGCATCAAACATATCCCAGATTTCTTCTCAGTAATTTTTAAAAAAATATTCTCTGGAAGAATGTTTTCACTTGGATACAAATTTGAAATTAATCGAGCATGTAAAGCTTCTTTCCCAAGCTCACTTACTTTTCCGATTCTTACATCTTGTAGAATACTTTTATAATCTTCATCCTTTGCCTGTCGCATATTTTGAAGCAGTTCTGCATATTTAAAATTGAACCATATATTAACGTTTCCAATGCTTCCAAGCGACTTCCTGGTATCTTCATGCGTGAGCATTTTAAATACTGGTTGTCCTTTTACTGGAGTCAACTGCAGTAGATCTCCAAAAACAATAATGTGTTTTCCTCCAACTAACACATCATACTCTGTTCTAAGAATTTCTTGCATTCTCAAATGCACAAAAGCAAGCATTAGATTTGAGACCATGCTTACTTCATCAATGATAAGAAGTTTCATTTTCTTCAGGACTCTGGAAACTTCAGAACACGCATCTCCAGATAGTTTGTTGTAATGCAATTTATTATCATGCTCAACTGGCAGCATCAGTAAACGATGTAGAGTAATCCCTTTAATGTTATGTGCTGCCAGTCCAGTTGGAGCGGTTACAACACAAGACAGCGGTGATTCAGTCCTTTTCTGCAAATAAGTTGCAATGGCTTTAATCAGAAAACTTTTTTCTGTTCCCGCTTCTCCACTTACGTACAGTCGGACAGGCTTAAATGATGTACATGAGCACTCTTTTTTCTCATGTCTGAATCCATGTTCTATCTGTTCTGTGACTTCGTCATATATCATTTTCTGCTCAATGTTTAGTTGCTTTACCAAATCTTCTAAGTTAACTACATCCTCTTGAGCTTGTTCCATAGCTCTTTCCACCTCATCCATGGCAGTTGCAGCTTCATTTTGGATAATTGGTCCTCCTAGTGGATCCTGACTCAATGAAGTAGAACTCTGACTGTCTTGAGAACTGTCTCTAGCAAACTCTTCAGCAATTGGGGTTTCTTGCTCTATTTCTTCGTTCAACATTTGCAGATTATTTGGAAAAACAGGACATTCTATGGTATCCTTGGTTGCATTAAAAGAGTCTACATAACAGAGAAAATCTCCAAGTAGTTCCTCTTCTGTATGCCATGGCTTAAAGAGTTGCAAAAGAGCTAAATAGTAAAATTCTCTTTTGTCTGGAGATTCGCAACTCAATTTTCAATGATTAATCAAATGGCCTTTTCTCTGCTTCACTAGACATCCTTCATACCCAATGACAGCATATTTTCCATTATTGATATCTTCTGTGATGTTCCTCTTATAACTGTAGTTTTGCAGAACTTCATACAAACAAGTGTTCTCAAGGTAAGTACTTCTATTTGGATAGTATGTATCCAACATGTTTGTCTTCAAAATATCTGTACTGTTTGGTTCTTTCTCCGCCAAATATTCAATTTCTTGTACAGATTTCAAAACTCGGTTTCGTGTTGCAGCAAGACCTAGACTCACCCAAATGATTGTTCTTGATTTGGCATAGAGACTTGCTGATGATAACCGATCAGAACATTCATATGCTCCAATTTCTCGATGCGACAACATCTTCAGACTGTAACTGTATAATTTTTTACTTATACTCTTTTCATGTGAAATGTCTTCCCACATTTCCTTCAGTTCAGTCTTTTCTTTTTTTGTGATGTAAGACGTCACATATCGAGCGACAGCAATAGAGTTGTCAGCAACGAACTGAATATCCATGTTAGCATTCCACAAGGATAAAATCACTGGGTAGTAGTCGTTGATGTAATTGGACTCTTCGTTTCTTTTTAAATTGTATGTATTTTTGGGTGATTTCCTTGTCACAGTATGTCGCAGAGAAGACATCAAATTATTTACTCTTCCTTTAGAAATCACTGGTCGTGGAAACGCGAAACGACATTTCGTGTAGAATTTCTCATTGTTGTTAAATTTTCGACGACAGTACTTTCCACAACGATGAGATTGAAAACGTAAAACTTGTTGCCTTAAACTGTTTTCTTCAGTAGTTTTTGGAACAGCACATGTTAAATATTCTTCAATGAAACTCATCACCGTGTCATCCGAATCAGTTCCAAATTTGGGTGCATCTTTAATCCATAACAACATATGTGTGAGGAGCACCTCTCGCTTGATATTCCTTCCTCCAAAAGAAATCCAAAACCTCACCAAGGGGAGGATTTTTTTTGTTGGTAATAAAAGACATCATAGCTTCAAATCTATGATTAAAATATCTGCAAACATTCACTGGATCCAAAGAACACAGTGCTCCAGGTGTTTTCAATTCGATATTTTGTATGTTTCCATTTGCCTCTCGTAGAAATTGAAGTAAGTCGTCCCATGCATACTCAGCACAGCTAAGAGTGAGGAACCATGTAGGAGTTCCTAATTTTCTTAGCATACATTTCAATTCCCGATGACGACGGAACCAATACTCGTTTGTTCCACGCTGACATGCCATGAGATTGATTAGCTGAGATTCCAAAATACTGTCTTGCAGATTGACTTCTCCATAAAGTCCCTCGCCGAAACATTTTGCAGATGAGCTCCACTTTTCAGTATATGATTAACTGCATAAGAAAGCCCAGACAAATCACTTTCATACAGTAGATGAAACAAATACGGAATGCATTGACGAAACCTTGGATCTTCAGCATATAATCTTAAAGTCCGGTATTCAGCTGCAGGAATTTGAACTGGTCGATCGCCATATCGTCCACCTCGACCTGTTGGAAATAACTGTGGAAAACAACGAGCTTCCAAACTTTCTTCCCATACACTAATATGACTTCCTTTTGCTGCTTTCATTTGAAACAAATCAATTGCATTCCCCATTACTTCTTTGGAATGAAAAGGATGAACAGTATAATGTTTATATATTTCTTCACTTCTAGACACGTCAACTTTTTCAATTTGGACAACTGAACAATCCCTGTCTTCTTCTGTAGCTGTTTCCTCTGCTCCAACACTTACATCTTTATAGTACTCATTGTTTTTGACCAAATACAACATTGCCTTTTTGACTTTCCTAACATCCACTAAATCTTGCCAGATTTTCTTACTCTTTGTCGGAACCCCATTAACTAGAATACCCAGAGGATCCTCTTCTACTCTTTCTACACCAATTGTATCAATATTTTTCTTGACATCTAGAGGCAAATAAACAACTCTTCCCTTTAATCCTCTTTGTAAATCTGTAGGAGGTAATTTCCCTATCTTAGGCTCCATGCGAACAATAGCTTGAAAAGGATGGACACATTGAATCAAAATTGATTCATAAGTATTTAAATCCATCAATTCAGTAGGAATATCTATCAACTGAAGATTATTATGAACAGCTCTAGCAGGCATTCTATTTTCATTTAATTTTTTCAAACAATAAGTACAAATACGTTGATCAAAACTCAAATCGAAAGAATTCTCCACCAACAAATAACTTACAAAATCCTTCCATTCACTATTATTTTCCAATTCACATTTTGCATATAAATCAACTAACCTAGTCTGAATCTTATAATGAGTCAGTCGACAACACACACAAGTTAAATTAGGCCTTTCACTTGTTTTCACCTTAAACTTGGTAATTTCCTCGTCAAACTTTTCTATACTTGAAATCTGTACATTGTCTTCCACATTACCATCCATTACTATATCCATTTCTACACTGTCCTCTTTGTTCCCAAAATAACAAAACTCAATTTCTTCACAAATAGTCTTCACGTCTACTTCAGATCCATGCAAAAGAGCACTGTTTAACTGTTTAAGCTTAAGTGCAGGACTTTTTGCATAATACAACCTTCTCACTAATTTCCTCACCTTATTATGATGCACTGCTAACATCCTAAAATGGTGAAAAACACTCTGACATACTTTTCTAGAAAGACAAGCCAGTGAATGCCCATGAAAACCTGTGTTTTCTCTCACTCTGCAAGGATCTAACTCTTGCAAGATCTTCACTTTCTGTTTTACACTTTTCTTACTATATGTACGTAAGAAATGTCAAAGCAAATCAATTAAATCCTGTCGCACACTACAAATACTACTGCACTTCCATGTATACACTGGACCCTTAGTACGTCTCCCTAAAGCTTCATCTGCTAACATCTCTTCTGCATCTCTAGACACAAGTTTCACTTTTTCCATCGGACAACCATCTTTCACCTCATATGCTCGACCACTGGTGTCAACTGCATGCACCAAATCATTTTCCTGAAAGTAACTCTCCTCATTAAAAAATGGCTCAGAACTTGAACTATGCATCCATTCTCCAGAAAATACTTCACAAAAATGAGTCCGATTAATTATTCTTTTCCATCTACTGTTCGCTTTGAAAACATCAATTGCCTTGTTAAGTATCCTAATTCTATTAATTACTAAAATAAATAATTTTTTCTTAACTTCAAAAGCCTGATCAACAATCTTCTCTACACTTTTCTTTTTCTTGTAAAAAGCAGCTCTCTGTTTACCTTTCTTTTCATTTTTCAACAAATTTAAAACTACCCTATTGCGAGACATTCGTCTACGAATGTCCCTAAATACATTTTGCCTTCTATTGCTATCCATACTCTTCTCTCCTGCTCCAGTAGAGACATTTTTTGAGGGCCTCTCCTTCCTTTTCAAATTTGCTCTCTCCATCAATTCAGTAGGAATATCTATCAACTGAAGATTATTATGAACAGCTCTAGCAGGCATTCTATTTTCATTTAATTTTTTCAAACAATAAGTACAAATACGTTGATCAAAACTCAAATCGAAAGAATTCTCCACCAACAAATAACTTACAAAATCCTTCCATTCACTATTATTTTCCAATTCACATTTTGCATATAAATCAACTAACCTAGTCTGAATCTTATAATGAGTCCGTCGACAACACACACAAGTTAAATTAGGCCTTTCACTTGTTTTCACCTTAAACTTGGTAATTTCCTCGTCAAACTTTTCTATACTTGAAATCTGTACATTGTCTTCCACAACGTTAACATTTGTTTTTGTTCTACATATGTTGCGAAAAAAAGACTTAGTTGTCTTACCAGGAGCTTTTTTGGTGTTTTTTGAAGTAATTGTTGTAGAGGATTCCTTTAATTCCGTTGCTGATTTTGTTGTATTCCGTATGGTATTTTTTCTTCTCCTTTGCCTTGACGGCATTTTTGCTTACTTTTCAAATGTTGATTTCAATCTGTGGTAAAGAAAAAAATAACACATTATAGACCACTATTAGCAAACAACAAAGCAATGACAATAAGCAAACAATATAAATACTAATTTGCAACATATCTAAGTTTATACCACAGCAACTACATAACTAGGAGTAAGACAAAGAAAAACAGCTAGAGGGAGTAACACAAAAACACAGAGAGACTCAGACAAAGAAACAGGTAGAGGGAGTAAAACATACAAAAGGACTAAGACAAAGAGAGTGTATAATATGTTGAAAGACAGAAAAAGGATGTAATAGGGAGAGGGAGTAAGTCAAAAAAAGGAAGTAAGTCAGAAAAAGGATGTAACAGGGTGTAAAACAGAGAGAGGGTGTAACAGGAAGTAACACAGAGAGAGGGTGTTAGAAGAGAAAAGGTTGTAAAAGAGACTAAAACAGAGAAAGCCTGTAAAGAAAGAGACAGAGAGTAAGTTTGAGAGAGGATGTAAGAGGAAGTAAATCAGAGACAGGATGTTACAAGAAGTAGGTCAGACAGAGGGTGTAACAGGAAGAGAGAAAAAAAGTCAGAAAGAGAAAGAGAGACGGTATAAAACAGACAAAAGGTGTAATAGGGAGTAACTCAAGGCTAGAATATTACAAAGAAAAAGGTTGATTAGATAGTATCTGCATGATTCAAAAAATATATTAGCACATTTCACAATTATGTCATCTATGTTTCCTCAGATTAGTCATATTTTTGGATAATGCTTGGTTTAAACATTTTGTTACATAGAGAAATTGTCTTTTGTGAAATAGTGAATTTTCAGTAGTGAAATTGAATGCTTGTACATAGGACCTGTGCTGTGTTTCTAAAATGTAATTTTAAAAACGACTTTGGGGTAATTGAATGGCTTTTAAATTTTTCATAAGGAATTAATAGTGTCTTCCTCATTAAATAAATATATTTGAACCTTTTACAATGATGTAATCTGCATTACCTCAGATTAGGAAACAGATTGAGCTTCTTTCTTGTTGGTTTGTGTCACGCTTTTTGATAATGCTTGGTAAAAAGATTTTGCTGCATAGAGGAATTGTATTATGTAAAATTGAGAAGTTTCACTAGTGACCTGGAATGCTTGTACATACCACCTGTGCTGTGTTTGAAAAATCCTCTATCTTGCAAATGTTGATAGCAAGCATTATCAAAAAGCAAGA